>NW_025952828.1:0-1200000 GCF_023078275.1 Leguminivora glycinivorella
ATAACTACGAGCCCCAATGCAAATGATATCGTCTAGTATGAAAAAAATATTATGTCCTAACTTCGACCTCAAAATTCAGGATGAATTAGATGATTAGTAGAACATGTAACATAAAAACAAGAGAGCTTATAATGCATATTTTATTTATTCAAAACATAAATTAACAATTTTCCTCACTAGTAAACAAAAAAACATAATTTCACCAAATGTAACACTCGCAAAAATGTTCGTCTTCAGCGTAGCCGATGCAGAAAAGAACAACTACCACTTGGTGGCGTCACCTTTTGTATCTAAAACGGCCTTAATTCAGAGCGGCATTGTATCTACCAACTGTCTATACTCCTCAGGGGTTATTCCATTCCAGACACCCACAAGTTTCTCCTTAAAATCAGCTTTGGATTTAGAAGGATCTTTTCGCAACTTTTTCTTCATTTATCACTACAAACTTTTTATGGGAGACAAGTCTGGACTGCTGGATGGCCATGATATGGTAGGAATTTGTTTTTGTTTCAGCCACTCCATCGTTGTCTTGCCAGTATGACATAAGGCACCATCTTGTTGAAAAGTAAATCCATTTATATACTTGAACTTTCTTATAGACGGTAGTGAACTCTATTCCAAGATGCTTTTGTATTTCTCTGCATTGACGGTTCCATCTATAAATTGCAGACATCCCACACCCTGTGCCGACATACAGCCCCAAATCATTTAAAGATGCTGGAAACTACACCTTGCGTTCAAGACAGTCTTTGTGAAATGCATCTCCTTTTTCTTGAATGACTTTACTTCGTTTATCGCCAACTATGACCTCAAATTTGGATTTGTCGCTCCATATTATTTTTCGCTACTGATCGGCAGTCCAGTTTCTGTACTTTTGTGCAAATTTCAACCTGTTAGTTTTCTGCTTTTGAGTAAGTAATGGTTTCTGTTTAGCGGTGTGAAAACCGAAGCCCATTATTTTCATTACTGTCTTTCAGGTATCGACTGAAATGTTTATTTTGATCGCGTCATGCCATAGTTAGATAAGTTCTCCTGCTCTTGCATGACGATTTTTCCTGATGATGCTCCTCAAAATCCTGTTTTCTCTTTGGCAGTTATTCTTCGACGGCCAGATTTATTTAAACAGGAGACGGTTCCGTGTTTTAGTTGATGCTGGATGATTGTATGCGCCGTAGATCTTGGCAAAAAAAGATCTTTGGATATTTTGGAACGTAGATTTGCCGCTATTGTTACTGGAAATTATAATTTTCCTCACTGATTCAGGAACCGACTTACCTCTTGCTATTTTGGTATAAAAATGTTGTAGAATAATTATATTTTTTACAGAATTTACCTTTTTATGTAGCCGTATATCATAAAAGACGACTTATAATATTATTAATTCAATTTAAAATATTATTGTATAATATAAATCTTACTAAACTATTTTTATTTAAAATAGACGACCTATTATGCCTCAAATATGAACTAGGCGTATTTTTTTGCTTTAGATATGTTATTTTTATGATATGATTATATTAAAACATATAACATTAGGGCATTTTGTACGGCGCAAGATTAAACTAGTTTTAATGGCTTAGTGTGTCGTGTATTCCATGTATCATCAAAGTCAATCTGGGTTTAAACACCAGTTTCGGAAATAAATATCGCACGTTGAAGTGTGAGTAGACGATATCATTTGCATTGGGGCTCGTATATGAGGTTAAGTCATACAGCCATCAAAACATATAATGTTATTGGTTCACTTATTTATCGCCGAAAATTTTATGGCCGAATATCACTTCCCAACTCACGTTTCGCCGAATTTCATTCCGCCGAATATTCATTTCCAAATTGTCATTTTTATAGTTAAAAAAAACTGTACTGCAAAAGTTCAAAATGTATTATTTTTAATCTGAGAAAACCACAGCCAGAGACAGGTACTGTACAAAAATAGTAATTGAACATTTTAAAACAAACTCCACGTGTCTCCAAGACATACTTTTAAAGAGGTCCAAAAACTCGTATCCTAATTATCAAACCAAGCCAACCTCAGCTCCCACCGCACGTACCAAAGAGTAATCTTACGCTGCAACGAATAAATATAAGCCCGAGAGTGATATTTATTATGGACATGTACTGAATAGTGATGTGGCGGCGTTGAAAATATTCTCTAATAATAGGAATATTCCTGAAGATGTCACAAAAATGTTCTCTTATTAGTCTGCATCACAAACGGTCTAGAACTCAAAATGGCCACATTATTTTTTCCGTCTTATCTTCTTTAAAGCGATATCGATGGAGCCCCGCTTCCGCGGGTCACTTATTCTGTGCAGATTGACCTTCGGCCATTTGAAGATACCCTAAAAAACCTAACCTACCTATGTATATGTGGTAAAATAAAAAGTGGTAATTTTGCGTATTGAACCGTTTCTGATGTTGACTAATAGCGATAAACATAATATTACACTAGTCATTTTCCGTTCTAGATCGTTTGAGATCGTCCGAACAGAATGAATCTTTCTATTCGTTACCATGAGAACATTTATGTAGACCGTAGACCATCACTACGTGAGACGCACGGCGCTTATTGGTATTCCGGCCGTAACGTCTACGGTCAAAACGTAACGCACGTTACGTTAACGTGTTTTATCATCATCTCAGTGAAAATATTGTCGCGAAGGTAATGGAATATTGACCGGGTAACGTATGTTATAATCATATTACGTTACGTGGGAAGATATTTTAGGATGACATTTGGTACGTGGTTTTTTAACGAGTTTAGCAAATATATTAATGGCAGTTTTAATCGCATTAAAACTGCACGAGGCCATGCACTTGGCGAGGAACAGACGCCTATGGAGGGACCTTTTTTTTTTTTTTTTTTTTGTCGGAGTGGGGAATGCGTTACGCACCGTCCCCCCAGCCGCGGGAAGGCCTTGAAGGGGGGGTGTGTGGGACTCCCTCCTTCGGCCCACTCTCTTGTCGAGAGGGAGGGAAGAGGTTTACCCACTAAACCCCACTCCGGCGTTTCGCCCTCTGTGCCGTTCGCGAGGGCGTCATGGGATCATCGGGTCTCCTCTGTCCACCATGGCGCCCTCCGGCAGCCCCGAATTGTCACAGGGCATCCGCACAGGTTAGGGAGAGAGGGATCAGAAACGCTTGATCCCTCCCTCGACGAGGTTAGTGGGGCCGGTGCAATGCGGGTCCCGTACCCGCTAGCCCCACTAAGGGTCGTGGCGCAAGAATGCTCGTCGCCTTCGACCCTGCCGTCTTCGACGGAGAGGCAGCGCGTCAGCCGCAGCTTCGCGCTCTCTCTCCGCCGCCTCCTTCTGTGACATGACGTCTTCACAGAAGGAGGCCACCGCATCCCATCTTCTCTCGCTGCTCAGCATCGCCCCTATGACGCTGTGCAGCGAGAGGTCCACCAGTCCTGTGGCTGCGACCAGCGCAGCCCTTTCCACGGCCCAGCGACTACACTCCTCAAGGGTGTGCTGGGCCGTATCGTCCTCCACACCGCAGTCCAGGCACTGGGTGCTCGGCTCTCTCCCTATCCGGTGCAGGTAGTGTCCAAAGCACCCGTGCCCGGTCACCACCTGAGTCAACCGGTACGTGAGGACCCCCCTCCTTCTTCCTAGCCAGTCCTCCATGACAGGAAGGATGGCTCCTATGGTTCGCGTTCCATAGAAGGCTATCCTCCAGGGCGTCCCTCCATTGTTGGCGCAGGTGCTCCTCAGCTGCCCGCGCCGCTCTTTCCTCTTCCTCGGGGTCCGGCGGCTCTCCCCGGCTCCTCGCTGCCACCTTCCGCTGGTACCTTTCGGCTAGGACCACCGCGTCCAGCTCCCATGGGGGCGTGCCAGCGAGGAGGCAGGCTGCGGCATGGGAAGTGGTGCGGTAGGCCCTGACTGCCCTTTGGGCCACGACCCTCTGGGGCCGACGGAGTAACGCCTTGGTGCGTTCTCGCAGCCTTCCGGCCCAGATTGGCGCTCCGTAGAGCGCCATACTCCGGACGACCCCCGTGAACAGCCGCCTGCAGGGGGCGTTCGGCCCTCCCAAGTTGGGCAGCAGATTGCCCAGCGCCGAGACGAGGAGCGAGTCTTGCGAAGTGCTCCTCAAAAGTCCACTTTCTGTCCAGGACAAGGCCCAAGTATTTTATGTTGGCCTTGACCTGGACAGACTGGCCCTCCACCCTCAGCGCCGTGTTTGCCTGTAGCCTCCACCGCCTCACGCCTCCCAGGACCATGGCTTCGGCCTTTGCGATGGCGACCCGCAGCCCGAGGAGCCCGATGCGGTGGACGGTGAGCTCCGTCGCCACCGCCGCCCTCCTGAGAACCTCCTCCAACTGAGGACCCAGTCATAACCGAGGTTCCACAGGAGGGGCCCCAAGACGGACCCCTGTGGAACCCCGCCAGTCATGACCCTCGCCCTCCGTACACCCCCCTGTTCGTAGAGCACCACCCGCCCCGTCAGGTAGTGCTCTACTATCCTCCTTAGGTACAGAGGCACCCCGTGGTAGCGGAGTGCCTCTGCGATCACCGCATAGGGGAGGGAGCCGAACGCGTTAGCGATATCAAGAGACACCGCCACGACTCCCTGTCCCTGTTCTTCCGCCAGCTCGCTAAATGCTCTGAGGGTTCCCACGGCGTCCAGCGTGGACCTCCCCCACGGAACCCGAACTGATTGCCGCTTAAGTTCGGGCCCGTCCCTTCGAGGTGCCGCTGGATGCGGGAGGCCAGGATACGCTCGAAGAGCTTCCCGGTCTCATCCAGCAGGACGATGGGGCGGTAGCCGGCTGGGTCCGTCTGGTCCCGGGGCCTTGCGGGTAGCCCTGACCCGCTCCACTGCCCACTCAAATTCGTCGTCCGTGACTGGGGGGATGATGAGAGGCCCCTCTGGGTGTCCTTCCGGGGGGCCATCACCGGCGGGACGAACTCCGGCGCCTCAGGGAAGAGGCCCTCTACCACCGTTTGGAGGAGCTGTGGCTCCATAGAGTCCATGGGGGGTGCACACTGCAGCTTATTGCGCACCATTCTGTATGGGCGCCCCCACGGATCTCTATTAAGAGTTGCGAGGAACTCTTCCCACCGCTCAGTCTTGGCCCTTTCAATGGCTTTCCGAAGCGCCCGTTTCTTTTCCCCAAGGATGGTGTGGAGGACCCCCTCTTCCTCCAGGGTGTGCCTCCTTCTTCGGCAGCGGGTATAGGCCCTCCGAGCGGCATTACAAGCCGTACGGAGGTCAGCGATCTCTGGACCCTATCACAGGGTGCCTTACTGGTAAATAAACTTAAAGCTCCGGCTGTACAAAATTAAGGACACAAGTGATAATAATAGAAAAAAAATACTAAAACTGAAAATAATAAAAAACGGTGTCGAAATAAGCTTGCAAAGGGAAGTATATGGTGGAGATAAATAATTTAAGATTTTGTATATTTTATAACATTTATTTATAAAGAAAATTCTTGCCAAAATGTGTTTGTTCAGTTGGTTCTTAATTTAGTTACTTACTGCGCTAACCGTGTGAAAACTGACCTATAATTCTCTTGTTCGACACCAATGAAATGTACAGAGCTCAGCGGGAAGCTAGGTCGCTTAAAAGGGTTCTAAGTAAATTTTCACACAAGTTATCTTAATTTTTAACTAGAAATTATACTATTAAAATACCCTAGGTACCAGTTCTCAAAAATATTTGCTTGCTCTAAATTACTGACTCTATGAATTTAATCTACCTAAATTGCAGCTGACGCAGTTGCCCTGACCATTAGAAGGATAAATTGGACCGACCTCTAAGATGGTGAACCTTCGGGAAAGCTGTGGAAGGTGGCACGGGACCTCCCGGGGAATGTTGGCTGCACTGCGGAGACTTTTCAACCCGGAACGCGTGCCGCGTGGACACAGAGACAAATGCGGCAGAGGCAGGCCGTCTTCCAGCAAACAGGACTCAGAACTTGCGCCGGTCACAAGGATTTCCAGAGTTAATAATATATATATCTATAAATATTTTTAATATCCCGGCTCCTGAAAGCGACATAAAAATACATTAGTCTAATGCTCTCAAGACCAGCATGACAAAATAGAAGACAATCTGATTTATTAGCTCACCGCTGAAGGTTAAAGAAATTTCCTAGCGGAGCGCTCCCAATCCCACAGCAGAAGACAGATCATCCCTGTGAATAACCAAGCACATGGTTAGGAACAAACCCACAATGTTTCACGCCATTATGGAGTTGATCAGAACAATTCAGATACTTACTCAATCTGAGGATTATTGCAGGCCTTCTGCTTCCACCGTTTTGACCACCATGCGGTATGGTCTTGTGGAGAAAGTGCGTGTGCACCCAAAAGGGTCAAAAAAGGAAATGGACCACCCATGATCATTAACCTATTTGCTTATGGAGCAATCAAGGACATAGGGTGACAAACCCAGGAAGACATAATATATCGAATTAATATATTATATTTATTTGAGACTCCATCAGAGTCATGAAAGATTTACTATGATGTACATAGCAAGATTGTCACTCCAGACAGGCCTCTTATTTAGAGTATTAATATTACTGTATTTTGTTATGTATTAAGATAATTTTCTGCATTATTTCTATATAATTATATTAATTTAATTTATCAAAATGTACTGGAGTAACAATTAAAAAATCTCATACTACGCGTTATTTTTAGCTATCTGGCAACCCGTGCACAGATTATGCAGAAAAGTGCATACATGCGTGGATGCAAGTATTTTTGCACTAAGACAGGATTTGAAACAAAATAAAATTAAAGAAATTTCGATTTTAGATTTATAAAAAAATATTAATTACGACCAAGAAAATATACTACGTTACAATACCTCCCTCCCCGATTTAAAGGTTCAACGTAGGTGAACCGCCCGCTGTCCCCAGCGGCTTTCATCACATTGAACTGTGAGGAACCAAGGCAACAAACAACCCGAAGGCAAGAAAACTAAACTATAATACTAAAAGAAATAGTATCCCAGAAGGACAATGAAAAAGGGAAAACAAAACGAGGCTTCGAGATTTCATTTCAAAAAAAAATGTCTACACAAAACCATCAAAGTTTCCTAACTTTTAAACAATTCCACCATTTTCATCAACTTGCCTGAAAGGCCATATCCACAAAACTCAAAACTAAAAAAATCTCGAACCCACGTAAACAATAACGGCAGGTAAAAAAAACTATGAGGCCAACCGCGCAACACATAGAAAAAACCTCCGTAATACCTAACAACCAGTGAACGAACTGTTGGCGTTCTCAGCACAACGCGATGTAGCACCTTGTGCTAAGAAAGCCAATATCCAACGCCAGGACCGCTGATCAGCATTCCTCAAAATATACTCTTCTTGTCCGGGCAAAATGAAAATGTCTAGTCCATAAACTATGGGCCGACTCCGAAATCCAAAGAACCTGAAGTTCAAAAACAAAACAAAATCGTCAAAATCTAAGTTTTAGTCCCTCTTAGTTAAAACTCCTAAATATTCCAAAACCGTGTCCCCGACTAACTTGTCGAAGGAAACGAAACATCCAAAATCATGTTGCACAACACCCACAAAACATGGTATACCGTAAACAAAAACAAGGCGTGGCAACATTCGAAATAGTACCTAAACTAAAACGTTAGGTATTTAGCCTAACGACGCGTTACAACAACGCTACAACAACAAAATTCAAAAAACCGTACTATTTCTGTGTTTGTCCGGTATGGTAGTACCTGACAAAATTTTTGCAACAAATGTTGCTATTTGGTCATATTAAAGACGGCTCTGACCTTGAGGTTGAGAGGCACAGTAGCTGGTGAGTGGTTTGTCGTCCTTGGCGGCACGACGACAGGTACAAGACGAGGGATCGTGCGTCCAAGGATAACTCTTCCAAACTCTTAACCAAACTATAAGTACCTACAGCCCAATTCGATTTAAGACTGAGCACAGTATCGATCGCGCCTAGCATACTTCACGCATTCATAATACCTAACATACATCACACAATGCAAACTTAGTAACGAAACAGCTTTTCTGTTCGCCACGTTCCGAACAAAATTCGTGAATTAAATATTTACCGAATATTTAACACTACTAACGATTTCAACCGCATATGTTACATTTCGAGAGCTAGGTGATGGCAGTTGTCAACCCTGGCGGCAAAGCGACAAGCCCTACAGGCTCGAGGCTTTGCGTCCAGAGATGACTTCTACCTCAAAACCTGACTCCCGTTAATACCTACTTAAAGTCTTTAATATGCCACGACCCGATTTGTTGACCGTCCAACCTTTCGAGCTCGTAAACTAATGGGGACAAAACCTTCTTAACTCTGCACGGTTCATACTTAGGTGCGAGCTTCGACATAAAAAACTTAGAAGCGTCACTTTGCGTGTACGTACGCTTCTGAACAATATCCCCAACCGAAAATCTCGCCTCTCGGCGTCTCATATTATAATACTTGGCATTTGTTTCATGTGCTTGCAACATACGTACCCTAACCTGTTCAAAAATATCTTTCAAACAACCAAATTCGCCCGCATACTCTTCTCTAGGGATACCTACACCATATTGTTTATCGGTATCTTTATAAAAGGAGCCGTTAATGACCGGTTCCCTAGCGTGCACTAAAAAGAAAGGAGAATACCCGGTGGTTTCGCTGACTGCACTGTTTATGGCAAACCTAATCTGGTGCAGTTTTTCGTCCCATGTACGGTGATTTTCCTTTACGTAAGACGCTACGGCGGTCATTACAATTTTGTTATAACGTTCCACCAAATTTACGTGCGGTGAATAGCGCGGACTGTAAAAAATGTTAGGTACGTTGTAGCGTTTCAATAACTGCTTAAACTCTGATCCCGTGAATTGCGCTCCGTTGTCCGAAATCACGGTTTCAGGTACGCCATGTTCCAAAATGACATGGTTTTCAAAATGCTTCGCCACCAAAGCGCTAGTAGCGCGGCGAAGTGGAAACAGCAGTGTATGTTTCGAAAAGCAACATGTAACAACCAACAAAAATGTATAACCTGCCCGAGAGCGCGGAAGCGGACCGACGAGATCGATACTAACTACCAACCATGGTCGATGACATACCTTTGGTTGTCCCATGAGGCCTGCAGTCGGTTTCTGCGAGTGCTTGTACGCTGCACAGACATCGCAAGCCTTTACGAACTCGACTACATCCTTGTACATACCGGGCCAAAAGTATGTCAACGCCAACCGGCGATGAGTTTTAAAAACACCTAAATGAGCTGCAGTTGCTTCGCAATGGTTTTGCTGCAAAACTCTCTTTCGATCACTCTTCTTCACCACTTCTTTCCAATCAAACTCTCGCAACAAATTATACTTGGCCTTCGAAAGTCTAAAAAGTTTCCCGTCCTTTAAACAAAAATTCGGAAAATTCGCGGGAAATGACCTGCAGCCATTTACAATCTTGTCATACCATTCGTCTGGCTCAGCGTCATCATTCGTAATATTTATAACGTCAACTTTCATAAGTCTCGAAAGTGCGTCAGGCACAACGTTAAGCGATCCCTTTCTGTGCTCAATCTCAAAATCGAATTGAGACAGTCTGCAACCCCAACGAGCTAACCTCCCTGACGGATTTTCAAGGTTCATGAACCATTTGAGTGACGCGTGATCAGTGATCACTTTAAATTTACGCGAGCCTAAATATGCCTGAAATTTCTCCACTGAAAATAAAACCGCGAGAGCCTCCCTTTCTGTGGCGCTGTAATTTCGCTCACATTTATTTAAGGCGCGGCTAACGTATGCAACAGGATGCTCAACACCGTCGATGGTCTGAGAAAGCATTCCGCCAATCCCGTAGGACGACGCATCACAATGTACTGTAAATTGTTTATTAAAATCCGGTACCGCCAAAATGGGTGCCGTAACTAAAGCGTTTTTTAAAGTTTTGAATGCTTCCTCTGCTTCTACAGACCATTCGAAAGGTGGCGCTTTCTTGCCCTGTGACGTAAGTTTATTCAGAGGAGCGGCTATCGATGCAAAATTTCGGATAAACCGTCGATACCATGAGCACGTTCCTAAGAATGCCCTTACGTCACGCGCGCTCGTTGGTGTGGGGAAGTTGAGAACGGCAGAGATCTTGTCAGGATCAGTACGCAACCCGAACTCGTCTACGACGTAACCAAGGTATTTTATAGACTGCCTGAAGAACTTAGACTTCTCATAATTAATGGTTAAGTTCGCCTTTTCCAACTTCGCCAACACACGATTGAGCAACCGTATGTGCGTCTGAAAATCTGATGAACAAATAACGATGTCATCGATGTAACAAAAAACTAAACCGTTTTCGATGTCGCTCGTTATATTATGGTCAATAAGGCTGTCCATGAGCCTCTGCTGACGCGCAGGCGCTCCGCAGAGGCCAAAGGGCATGACCTTGAACATAAACATACCACGACCGGGAACGCAAAAACTGGTTTTCTCCTGTGAGGCCTTAGCTAACGGGATTTGCCAGAATGAGGAACTTAAATCGATCGTGGTCAGGTATTTCGCTTCCTTCAAACTGTCCAAAATCTGGGGAATATACGGAATGGAATACGAATCTCCCTTTGTGATCGAATTTAACTTCCTGCAATCTAAACAAAATCGCCAATCACCGTTAGATTTTTTAACTAAAAGAGCCGGATTATTCCACGGACTCTCACAGGGCGTAACTACGTCCAACTTCAACATACGGTCTAACTCGGAGGCTAAAGCAGCGCGTTTTTCCGGAGACAAAGGATATTGTTTCGTTTTGATGGGCATGGCGTCGCCAGTGTCAATGGTGTGCTCCATTAAGCTGGTTCTGCCAAGCCCCTTCTCCTCGAACGAAATGTTTTTAAATTTGCCTACAACGGTATCCGCGAGTTCCCTCTCGGCCGCAGTTAAGTGTTCGTAAGACCGGATCGTGTTTACTTGTTCCGCACTTAAACCGTTACACATAAAATAATTTTCAGGTGGAGTCATACGTTTCGCATTTTTTAAAACGTCAGGCAATAAATCGAATGCTTTCCAAAAATCTACCCCCAAAACAACATGATTAACAATAGAGGGTACAACTACAAATTTAATAACCTTGGTAGCATTCAAAAAAGTAACCGGGACAAAAATATGCCCGATTGTCTCACAATCGACTCCATTCGCAACACTACACGACTTGGAGTGTGCCTCTTGAAGTACAAAACCGAATTTCAAAAAGTCCAAATGTGCATTGTTACCTAAAACCGACAATGCTGAGCCGCTATCGGCTAAACCGTAAACCTCAAAATTATTTACACCTATTTTTAAATATGGCCTAATATCATCTTTATTTGGTGTAAACAGAATCGTAGCAATCGAACTTAAATTATTATTTTGTGTAATCGATTCTAAATTTAATCGATTCACTTGGCCATTTAACTTGCTGCGATTCTGCCTTAGGCGTTTTTTGATTGTTGTGGTATCGGTTTCTGAACGTTACCCTTTTGACAACAAATGTCACACTTTGACCGCACAGTGTCAGGCTTGCCACAACCGTAACATTTAAACGAACCATTTTTAGGCCTTTGTTTACAAAGCCTGAAATTGTGATTAGTTTTGTTGCATTTGTAACACACCGGCCGCTGTGGCTTTGAAATATTAAAGTCATTAGTTTTAAAATGTTGCTTTCTCTGTTGCAAAGTGTTACACTGTGGCACCGAACCGTCAGACTTTCTCGCGAAGCTTTGTTTTTCAGCAATAGCGTTTACTTGTTGATGTTTGGAACTGGAGGCCTTATACACATGATCGCGACAAAGTGTATGTTCACTAACCTTCGGCGGTTCTACAAATAACTTCGCCCTTTGCTGTGAAAACTCAACCTTTCGACAATAAGTCTTCAGTTCGGCGACAGAATGGATGTCTACCAATGCTAACTGCTGTGTAAAATGTGGTCGAATGTTGTGCAACAAGATGTCAAGCTTCGCTTCCTCCGGTAAGTCTGACTTTAATCTAGCAAACATTCCTGACATTACTGCAAAATACAAATGAATGGGCTCGTTCTCGCCCTGTGTCCTAGCCTGAATTTCCTGTTTCAACCTAAAATCATAATCACCAGGGACAAACTCATCTAACAAGAGTGACTTTAACTCTTGCCAGCTTGAAACCGAACTCTTAATACCACGGAACCATAATAAAGCACCATCAATAAACAAGTGAGGCGCGGCCTTAAATAATTTGGAATCTGACACACCATTTGCCTCCTTCAATTCTTCCACACGCTCCAAAAATGAGCGCGGGTCTGTCAATCCGTTAAACTTGACTTGCCATTTAGAAATGTTCAAGTCACTCGAGCATTGTACACGCATTTCTCTAAAACTATCTATTGGCATTTCAGAACTACCGGCCGAAGCTGAAGCACTTGGGTTCGAACCCTCAGCGACACCAACTGGTGCTGCAGTTCCCACAAGTGGACCTTCAATTTCCGCCAGCAGACTCTCCAACCTGGACTGCAAACTGCACTTCGTAAGCAACAATGCCTGGTCATCCTCTTCGGGCTGGATCCTAGCAAGACGATGATAAATATGGTACCCTAATGCCTTCGCTCGGCTCAAGGCATACCTTTCCTTTGACTCACTATACTTCGCGACAAGGGACGACAAATCATCAATCTTCCTAGCCACAATATCTAATTCCGTGTCAGCCGCTAGCGAAGTTTCCAAAATGTCTTCGCTTGGAGCCTCAACAACAAGAACCCGAAGCTGTTTCCTCAGAGCATCTACTGTACTGGCGGGAGTTTCAGAACGTATTTTCACCTCATAAGTCAGCTCATCTTTCAACAATGCGTGAAACTGAATATTTCTCTCCATTTTGCTAAATGTGAATCTAATACTTGAGAATACTGGTATTACAATGCTCTATTATGTAAAAGTGTGTACTTTAAACTATAAATTTTCTTTTAAAAAATTCAAACCTTGTTTTATTTGAGTTACCTTTTAAAACAGTCAGCTGACTGACAAAATCTAATATTCTTTCTAAACTTGCCAAAGTCCAAACACAAAACAAAAAAATATGTGTCCTAAACAGTCTTAGAGTTACAAGCCACAAAAAAAACAAAAACCAAATGCTTCCTGGCTCTAAGCTAAATATAAAATCTAGTAACACAATGATAAAGCTCTGGCAAATTTGAAAGTCAATGCAACTACTTTTAATCAAAACCCTGGTAAACTTTTGCTTACAAGTGCAGGCAACTTTTAGTTTTCCAAAAAATATTGTAAAACGTTCAAAATAATAATAAAAGTTTCAAGGCGACACAAATTATAGAAAATGCACACAAAATTATTCAAATTTCCAACTATGGAAGTCAATGCACACTAACACGTGTTCAACTTTCTTTGACACTTGAATAACCTCAAAATGATTATGTAATCACTAAACTTTCTCCTTTCTAAATATATAAAAAAATGTGCAGGAAATCAACAGAAATGCACTTCAATAATAACACAAAAGGAATATTTCATAGTCTAAGAGCAAGCAGCAAAAACAAAAGGTGAGTCATACAAAAAAATTCTAAATATTTCTCTGGTACCAAAATTCCACAAAATTCCTTCAGCAAGCTTTTAAATTCAAAACTTTGGGCGCCAATTATCACAGGGTGCCTTACTGGTAAATAAACTTAAAGCTCCGGCTGTACAAAATTAAGGACACAAGTGATAATAATAGAAAAAAATACTAAAACTGAAAATAATAAAAAACGGTGTCGAAATAAGCTTGCAAAGGGAAGTATATGGTGGAGATAAATAATTTAAGATTTTGTATATTTTATAACATTTATTTATAAAGAAAATTCTTGCCAAAATGTGTTTGTTCAGTTGGTTCTTAATTTAGTTACTTACTGCGCTAACCGTGTGAAAACTGACCTATAATTCTCTTGTTCGACACCAATGAAATGTACAGAGCTCAGCGGGAAGCTAGGTCGCTTAAAAGGGTTCTAAGTAAATTTTCACACAAGTTATCTTAATTTTTAACTAGAAATTATACTATTAAAATACCCTAGGTACCAGTTCTCAAAAATATTTGCTTGCTCTAAATTACTGACTCTATGAATTTAATCTACCTAAATTGCAGCTGACGCAGTTGCCCTGACCATTAGAAGGATAAATTGGACCGACCTCTAAGATGGTGAACCTTCGGGAAAGCTGTGGAAGGTGGCACGGGACCTCCCGGGGAATGTTGGCTGCACTGCGGAGACTTTTCAACCCGGAACGCGTGCCGCGTGGACACAGAGACAAATGCGGCAGAGGCAGGCCGTCTTCCAGCAAACAGGACTCAGAACTTGCGCCGGTCACAAGGATTTCCAGAGTTAATAATATATATATCTATAAATATTTTTAATATCCCGGCTCCTGAAAGCGACATAAAAATACATTAGTCTAATGCTCTCAAGACCAGCATGACAAAATAGAAGACAATCTGATTTATTAGCTCACCGCTGAAGGTTAAAGAAATTTCCTAGCGGAGCGCTCCAATCCCACAGCAGAAGACAGATCATCCCTGTGAATAACCAAGCACATGGTTAGGAACAAACCCACAATGTTTCACGCCATTATGGAGTTGATCAGAACAATTCAGATACTTACTCAATCTGAGGATTATTGCAGGCCTTCTGCTTCCACCGTTTTGACCACCATGCGGTATGGTCTTGTGGAGAAAGTGCGTGTGCACCCAAAAGGGTCAAAAAAGGAAATGGACCACCCATGATCATTAACCTATTTGCTTATGGAGCAATCAAGGACATAGGGTGACAAACCCAGGAAGACATAATATATCGAATTAATATATTATATTTATTTGAGACTCCATCAGAGTCATGAAAGATTTACTATGATGTACATAGCAAGATTGTCACTCCAGACAGGCCTCTTATTTAGAGTATTAATATTACTGTATTTTGTTATGTATTAAGATAATTTTCTGCATTATTTCTATATAATTATATTAATTTAATTTATCAAAATGTACTGGAGTAACAATTAAAAAATCTCATACTACGCGTTATTTTTAGCTATCTGGCAACCCGTGCACAGATTATGCAGAAAAGTGCATACATGCGTGGATGCAAGTATTTTTGCACTAAGACAGGATTTGAAACAAAATAAAATTAAAGAAATTTCGATTTTAGATTTATAAAAAAATATTAATTACGACCAAGAAAATATACTACGTTACAACCCCACCAGTACACCTTGCGTCTGCCTTGAAATGGCCATTGACGGAACGACTAAAGAAAGAACCAAATATATGTTCCTCATTATTTGGGATGCTTTTATATGCTTTAACTAGTTTTTTAAAGGTGCGCGGGGCCCGAGGGCCCCGCGGTGTTCTTTTTTTGTTTTGCTTTATTGTTTTTTTGCTTTTGCTTTTTGTTTTTGTGTTTTGCTTTTGCTTTTTGTTTTTGAGCTATGCTTTTTTGATTTATTGCTTTGCTTGTTTGCCTTTGCGTGCTTGGGAGCACTCTCTGCCCGCAGCTCGGCCTGCGGCCTCGCGTGCTTGGGAGCCTGTCAGACACGCTCCGGGCCTTCGGCCCTCCGCGTAGTTACTGATGGGGTTGTAGGGAAGTTGGAGCTTAAACACGACCCAATAGTAAAAGTGTCTTGAGAAGCTCACGACGGGCCTGCGGCCTCCGGCCCGTCGTTTCGCTTCTCTAAGGCACTTTTACTGTTGGGTCGTGTTTAAGCTCCAACTTCCCGGTCCGCCAGAGAGCCGATCAGGGACGCTCCGGGCCTTCGGCCCTACGCGGAGCTCGGCCTTCGGCCTTCGCTGGGTTTCGTTTCGAAGCTCCGCGTCGGGCCTTCGGCCCGCCGCGTCGCTTTTTAGACACTTTGATTATCGTTCTGCTTGGGAGCACAGTCGGTACGCAGCTCGGCCTGCGGCCTTCGCGTGCTTGGGAGCACTCTGCCCGCAGCTCGGCCTGCGGCCTTCGCGTGCTTGGAAGCCTCTCAGGCACGCTCCGCGTAGTTACTGTGAGATTTTTAGGTAAGTTGGAGCTTAAACACGACCCAATATTAAAAGTGTCTTGAGAAGCTCACGACGGGCCTGCGGCCTGCGGCCTCCGGCCCGTCGTTTCGCTTCTCTAGGACACTTTTACTATTGGGTCGTGTTTAAACTCCAACTTCCCGGTCCGCCGGCGAGCCGATCAGGGACGCTCCGGGCCTTCGGCCCTACGCGGAGCTCGGCCTTCGGCCTTCGCTGGGTTTCGAAGCTCCGCGTCGGGCCTTTGGCCCGCCGCTTCGCTTATTTAGATACTTTTTGTTATTGTTTTCTTGGGAGCACAGTCTGCACGCAGCTCGGCCTGCGGCCTTCGCGTGCTTGGGAGCACTCTGCCCGCAGCTCGGCCTGCGGCCTTCGCGTACTTGGGAGCCTGTCAGACACGCTCCGGGCCTTCGGCCCTCCGCGTAGTTACTGTGGGGATTGCAGGATTTGTAGGGAAGTTGGACCTCCGGCCTGCGGCCTCCGGCCCGCCGCGTCGCTTTTTAGACACTTTTACTTATATTTTCTTGCTTGGGAGCACTGTCTGTACGCAGCTCGGAACTTGGACCGGAGCAATGACCGTCGGGCTGTAGAACGCTCCCTCAGGCTGGTAGGGAAATTTGACTTTGTCCCCTCTCGCCGCCGTTTTTGACTTTTCCAAAAATTTTTTTTTCCATTTCTATTTTTGGCCCCCGCTCTTACCATGTGCCAAATTTGAACGCGCTCGGACCGAAAATAAAAAAAAAAAATTTCAATGTCGGCCATTTTGAAATTTTGTAAATGCCATTCGATGGACCTCAGATAACTGTACAACATTAGTTTAAGCATTATTAACCTTTTTCCTACCGTTACGGAGTAATGGGAATTTAAAAAAAACCTCCATACAAACTGGTAGGGAAATTTGACTTTGTCCCCTCTCGCCACCGTTTTTGACTTTTCCAAAATGTTTTTTTTCTCATTTCTATTTTTGGCCCCTGTTCTTACCACGTGCCAAATTTGAACGCGCTCGGACCGAAAATAAAAAAAAAAATTTCAAAGTCGGCCATTTTGAAATTTTGTAAATGCCATTCGATGGACCTCAGATAACTGTACAACATTAGTTCAAGCACTATTAACCTTTTCCCTACCGTTACGGAGCTATGGGGATTTAAAAAAAGGACCTCCATACAAATTTCAATTGGTCTTCAAAGGGCGCCATTTTGAATTTTTCAAAATTTTCTTTTTGTATACTAATCTTGGGGTGGCTGTCTACCCGTGTGCAAAATTTCAGCGCGCTCGGACCATTTTGAAATTTTTCAAAAAAAAAAAGTCGGCCATTTTGATTTTTTTTTAATGCCATTCGATGGACCTCGGGTGACTGTATAACATTTGTTTGAGCACTTTTCACTTCTTTGTACCGTTACGGAGCTATGGTAATTAAAAGAAAAACCTCCATTCAAATTTCAATTGGCCCTCAAAGGCCGCCATTTTGAATTTTTCAAAATTTTCTTTTTGAATATAAATCTTGGGGCCACCTTCCACCCGTGTGCCAAATCTCAGCGCGCTAGGACCATTTTGAAATTTTTCAAAAAAAAAGTCGGCCATTTTGAATTTTTTTTTAATGCAACTTTTTTCTACTCGGATACCTGTATGACATTTGGTCGAGCACCCCCCGACTATCTCTTACGGTTTAAAAGTTGCCATACAAAATAAAAGTGGCCAGTTTTCCCACATTTGTAGCATTTTTCAATTTTTTTTTATTTCATTCGAATCAAGGCCGCTTGGAGATTCTACGACCAAAATTTGAGCACTCCACGATAAATTTGAAAAATTGTCAAAAAAAAAAGTCGGCCATTTTGAAAAAAAAATGGCGGTGTCAAAAACTGCCCAGGGTCCTCTATGACATTTGGTCGAACACTCCCCGGCCAACTCCAGCCGTTTGGCCAGGCCGTCCAACATTTTTTTACCCGGAACCGGTAGACCGACGGTCTGATCTATCCGGGGTCGCAGGACCAAACTCTATACGACCACACCAAACACTGCCACCTGCAAAAACTCCTTCTGCCCATTTTTGGAAAAATGTCAGTCGGGTTGTAGCTTTATATTATATAGACTAGTTTTTTAAAGGTGCGCGGGGCCCGAGGGCCCCGCGGTGTTCTTTTTTTGTTTTGCTTTTGTGCTTTGCTTATGCTTTTGCTTTTTGTTTTTGAGCTATGCTTTTTTGTTTTTTTGCTTTGCTTGTTTGATTTATTGCTTTGCTTGTTTGATTAATTGCTTTGCTTGTTTGCTTTTTTGCTTTAGCCTTTGCGTGCTTGGGAGCACTCTCTGCCCGCAGCTCGGCCTGCGGCCTCGCGTGCTTGGGAGCCTGTCAGACACGCTCCGGGCCTTCGGCCCTCCGCGTAGTTACTGTGGGGGTTGTAGGGAAGTTGGAGCTTAAACACGACCCAATAGTAAAAGTGTCTTGAGAAGCTCACGACGGGCCTGCGGCCTGCGGCCTCCGGCCCGTCGTTTCGCTTCTCTAAGACACTTTTACTATTGGGTCGTGTTTAAGCTCCAACTTCCCGGTCCGCCGGCAAGCCGATCAGGGACGCTCCGGGCCTTCGGCCCTACGCGGAGCTCGGCCTTCGGCCTTCGCTGGGTTTCGAAGCTCCGCGTCGGGCCTTCGGCCCGCCGCTTCGCTTGTTAAGATACTTTTTGTTATTGTTTTCCTTGGGAGCACAGTCTGTACGCAGCTCGGCCTGCGGCCTTCGCGTGCTTGGGAGCACTCTGCCCGCAGCTCGGCCTGCGGCCTTCGCGTGCTTGGGAGCCTGTCAGACACGCTCCGGGCCTTCGGCCCTCCGCGTAGTTACTGTGGGGGTTGTAGGGAAGTTGGAGCTTAAACACGATCCAATAGTTAAAGTGTCTTGAGAAGCTCACGACGGGCCTGCGGCCTGCGGCCTCCGGGACACTTTTACTATTGGGTCGTGTTTAAGCTCCAACTTCCCGGTCCGCCGGCGAGCCGATCAGGGACGCTCCGGGCCTTCGGCCCTACGCGGAGCTCGGCCTTCGGCCTTCGCTGGGTTTCGAAGCTCCGCGTCGGGCCTTTGGCCCGCCGCTTCGCTTATTTAGATACTTTTTGTTATTGTTTTCTTGGGAGCACAGTCTGCACGCAGCTCGGCCTGCGGCCTTCGCGTGCTTGGGAGCACTCTGCCCGCAGCTCGGCCTGCGGCCTTCGCGTACTTGGGAGCCTGTCAGACACGCTCCGGGCCTTCGGCCCTCCGCGTAGTTACTGTGGGGATTGCAGGATTTGTAGGGAAGTTGGACCTCCGGCCTGCGGCCTCCGGCCCGCCGCGTCGCTTTTTAGACACTTTTACGTATATTTTCTTGCTTGGGAGCACTGTCTGTACGCAGCTCGGAACTTGGACCGGAGCAATGACCGTCGGGCTGTAGAACGCTCCCTCAGGCTGGTAGGGAAATTTGACTTTGTCCCCTCTCGCCGCCGTTTTTGACTTTTCCAAAAAAATTTTTTTCTCATTTCTATTTTTGGCCCCCGCTCTTACCACGTGCCAAATTTGAACGCGCTCGGACCGAAAATAAAAAAAAAATATTTCAAAGTCGGCCATTTTGAAATTTTGTAAATGCCTTTCGATGGACCTCAGATAACTGTACAACATTAGTTTAAGCACTATTAACCTTTTTCCTACCGTTACGGAGCTATGGGGATTTAAAAAAAAACCTCCATACAAACTGGTAGGGAAATTTGACTTTGTCCCCTCTCGCCACCGTTTTTGACTTTTCCAAATTTTTTTTTTCTCATTTCTATTTTTGGCCCCCGTTCTTACCACGTGCCAAATTTGAACGCGCTCGGACAGAAAATAAAAAAAAAAATTTCAAAGTCGGCCATTTTGAAATTTTGTAAATGCCATTCGATGGACCTCAGATAAGTGTACAACATTAGTTCAAGCACTATTAACCTTTTTCCTACCGTTACGGAGCTATGGGGATTTAAAAAAAGGACCTCCATACAAATTTCAATTGGCCTTCAAAGGGCGCCATTTTGAATTTTTCAAAATTTTCTTTTTGTATACTAATCTTGGGGTGGCTGTCTACCCGTGTGCAAAATTTCAGCGCGCTCGGACCATTTTGAAATTTTTCAAAAAAAAAGTCGGCCATTTTGATTTTTTTTTAATGCCATTCGATGGACCTCGGGTGACTGTATAACATTTGTTTGAGCACTTTTCACTTCTTTGTACCGTTACGGAGCTATGGTAATTAAAAGAAAAACCTCCATTCAAATTTCAATTGGCCCTGAAAGGCCGCCATTTTGAATTTTTCAAAATTTTCTTTTTGAATACAAATCTTGGGGCGACCTTCCACCCATGTGCCAAATTTCAGCGCGCTAAGACCATTTTGAAATTTTTCAAAAAAAAAAGTCGGCCATTTTGAATTTTTTTTTAATGCAACTTTTTCTACTCCGAGACCTGTATGACATTTGGTCGAGCACCCCCCGGCTATCTCTTACGGTTTAAAAGTTGCCATACAAAATAAAAGTGGCCAGTTTTCCCACACTTGTAGCATTTTTCAAATTTTTTTTATTTCATTCCAATCAAGGCCGCTTGGAGATTCTACGACCAAAATTTGAGCACTCCACGATAAATTTGAAAAATTGTCAAAAAAAAAAGTCGGCCATTTTGAAAAAAAAATGGCGGCGTCAAAAACTGCCCAGGGTCCTCTATGACATTTGGTCGAACACTCCCCGGCTAACTCCAGCCGTTTGGCCAGGCCGTCCAACATTTTTTTACCCGGAACCGGTAGACCGACGGTCTGATCTATCCGGGGTCGCAGGACCAAACTCTATACGACCACACCAAACACTGCCACCTTCAAATCCCCCTTCTGCCTATTTTTGGAAAAATGTCAGTCGGGTTGTAGCTTTATATTATATAGAAGAAATAGAAGAATATAGAAGATTTCACTCACTTGACCTGTAGTATGTAGTAGGTAATCATGTAAGTTAATATTATTTTAATAAAATCCACATACTGGTTCGGTAGATGCTGCTTTGGGTAGCTATAGGTGGAAATATTCGCTGTTTGCGATAGTACCTTGGTAGCTCAAATGGAAGAGCACTGGGATAGCGGGGGGGGGCTTCGAGCGGGTCCCTTGCCTTGCCTCGGGCGCCAAGTCCAGGAGAGCGCCAATTTCAAACACCTTGAATTGCGAACTCCTATACATTTTACTATCAACACAACTTTGACCAATTGCACATATCCAGTATTAAAAGAATTGATCTATGGTATATTATATGTATGAAATCTGTAACCCTTCTCGTTTATATTTAGCTATAACCCAACATCAGTCTACACGATCTGACCGCAGCACATAAAGTGGCTAGCTGCTGGTTACCAAATGAGAAAAGTTAGGCGATCTGAAACGCGTGGCGCGACAGCGCTAGTTTTTGCATTGTCTGGGCACAGACGCTCACGATAATATCGCTATCGTAGCTAGCTATCTCTGTCGCTCTTCCGTATTGACGCGACAGAGATAGACTGCATTTCGATCGGCGTCTAGCGTCAACGATTGTCATTTTGGCTAAGCCGGCTGGGGGTCACCCTTATAATATTTATACTTGAATCTTTCATATTGTTAGTATTACTTTGGTTTTGTTGTTCATACAGGAAAATTCAAATAAAAACGATATAGAAAATGTGTTATTTAGTTATTGAGCGTTTCACCAATACAGCTAATGTTCTGGCCTAATGATCTGCTCAAGCCCGGTATCTTGGGGTATGCAGATGACAGCACAGTCACGGTGAGATATTTGTCCGCTGCGCGGGCCAGTGCCAGTGTAACCCAATCACTTAGGGAAGGTATGGTGGAGGAAACAAACTCGACTCTGAAGGCTGTATCCGGTTGGGGTCAGGCCAACTTAGTCGAGTTCAATGCCTCAAAAACGCAGGTGTGTCTCTTCTCCGCCAAACGGAGTCAGTTCACCTTGGCTCCTACTTTCCGGAATGTATCCGTGTCAGTAACGGACCGCCTAGAGCTACTCGGGTTAACACTCAACTCTAACCTGAACTTCGGTTCTGCTATTGAGTCCAAGGCTAAAACTGAAGCTAAAAAACTTGGCATCCTATTTAAAGTGAGGCGGTATTTCTCATCGGAGCAACTTCTCTCCTTATACAAGGCACAAATTCGCTCGTGTATGGAATACTGCTGCCACTTGTGGGACGGCTCTGCCAAATACTAGTTGGCAGCCTTGGACTCAACAGAACGTCGAGCTCGAACTCATTGGCGACGTTACGGCAGGCAAGGCAGGATTACATAGCCTCAAGCATCGCCGTCGAGTTACGTCCTTGTCCCTCTTCTACCGGATACATTCTGGAGAGAGTGTGCACAGGAACTGCATGACCTAGTTCCTCCTCCCCCGTTCCATCACAGGACAACCAGGCGCGGGGAGCGGTTTCACCCTTACATTGTCGACCTGCCTTTCATTCGTACGAAGAGGTTTGCCTCTTCTTTCCTAATACGAACTGCTAAGGAATGGAACATGCTCCCCTCATCTGTATTCCCGGGCGAATACAATCTGGGTGTATTCAAGACAAGAGTGAATAGGCTATTACTGAACCAGTGAGCTACAACCTCGGCCTTGTCGTCACTTTCCATCAGGTGCGACTAAGGTCAATCACTGGCCAGTTTATAATAATAATAACTAGTTTATTAAAGGTGCGCGGGGCCCGAGGGCCCCGCGGTGTTCTTTTTGGGCTTTTGTGCTTTGCTTTTTGTGCTTTGCTTATGCTTTTGCTTTTTGTTTTTGTGCTTTGCTTTTTTGTTTTTGTGCTTCGCTTGTTTGATTTATTGCTTTGTTTGTTTGCTTTTTTGCTTTAGCCTTTGCGTGCTTGGGAGCACTCTCTGCCCGCATCTCGGCCTGCGGCCTCGCGTGCTTGGGAGCCTGTCAGACACAGACCTCCGGCCCGTCGTTTCGCTTCTCTAAGACACTTTTACTATTGGGTCGTGTTTAAGCTCCAACTTCCCGGTCCGCCGGCGAGCCGATCAGGGACGCTCCGGGCCTTCGGCCCTACGCGGAGCTCGGCCTTCGGCCTTCGCTTGGTTTCGAAGCTGTGCGTCGGGCCTTCGGCCCGCCGCTTCGCTTGTTAAGATACTTTTTGTTATTGTTTTGCTTGGGAGCACAGTCTGTACGCAGCTCGGCCTGCGGCCTTCGCGTGCTTGGGAGCACTCTGCCCGCAGCTCGGCCTGCGGCCTTCGCGTGCTTGGGAGCCTCTCAGACACGCTCCGGGCCTTTGGCCCTCCGCGTAGTTACTGTGGGGGTTGAGGGAAGTTGGAGCTTAAACACGACCCAATAGTAAAAGTGTCTTGAGAAGCTCACGACGGGCCTGCGGCCTGCGGCCTCCGGCCCGTCGTTTCGCTTCTCTAAGACACATTTACTATTGGGTCGTGTTTAAGCTCCAACTTCCCGGTCCGCCAGAGAGCCGATCAGGGACGCTCCGGGCCTTCGGCCCTACGCGGAGCTCGGCCTTCGGCCTTCGCTGGGTTTCGTTTCGAAGCTCCGCGTCGGGCCTTCGGCCCGTCGCGTCGCTTTTTAGACACTTTGATTATCGTTCTGCTTGGGAGCACAGTCTGTACGCAGCTCGGCCTGCGGCCTTCGCGTGCTTGGAAGCCTCTCAGGCACGCTCCGGGCCTTCGGCCCTCCGCGTAGTTACTGTGAGAGTTGTAGGTAAGTTGGAGCTTAAACACAACCCAATATTAAAAGTGTCTTGAGAAGACACTTTTACTATTGGGTCGTGTTTAAACTCCAACTTCCCGATCCGCCGACGAGCCGATCAGGGACGCTCCGGGCCTTCGGCCCTACGCGGAGCTCGGCCTTCGGCCTTCGCTGGGTTTCGAAGCTCCGCGTCGGGCCTTTGGCCCGCCGCTTCGCTTATTTAGATACTTTTTGTTATTGTTTTCTTGAGAGCACAGTCTGCACGCAGCTCGGCCTGCGGCCTTCGCGTGCTTGGGAGCACTCTGCCCGCAGCTCGGCCTGCGGCCTTCGCGTACTTGGGAGCCTGTCAGACACGCTCCGGGCCTTCGGCCCTCCGCGTAGTTACTGTGGGAATTGTAAGATTTGTAGGGAAGTTGGACCTCCGGCCTGCGGCCTCCGGCCCGCCGCGTCGCTTTTTAGACACTTTTATACTTATATTTTCTTGCTTGGGAGCACTGTCTGTACGCAGCTCGGAACTTGGACCGGAGCAATGACCGTCGGGCTGTAGAACGCTCCCTCAGGCTGGTAGGGAAATTTGACTTTGTCCCCTCTCGCCGCCGTTTTTGACTTTTCCAAAAATTTTTTTTTCTCATTTCTATTTTTGGCCCCCGTTCTTACCAAGTCCCAAATTTCAACGCGCTCGGACCGAAAATAAAAAAAAAAAAATTTCAAAGTCGGCCATTTTGAAATTTTGTAAATGCCATTCGATGGATCTCAGATAACTGTACAACATTAGTTTAACACTTTCGAAACCGGGCTCTACGCGGCGCTACGACATTTTCGCTACATACGGGGAAACCCATGTAATCGGCTACGCTTCTACGAGCGGTGTGCCCGACAGTCGGGTTCTTGGTAGCGAAAGTGTTAAGCACTATTAACCTTTTTCCTACCG
Source organism: Leguminivora glycinivorella (assembly GCF_023078275.1). Taxonomy (NCBI): domain Eukaryota; kingdom Metazoa; phylum Arthropoda; class Insecta; order Lepidoptera; family Tortricidae; genus Leguminivora; species Leguminivora glycinivorella. The sequence goes on from NW_025952828.1 coordinate 24,571, forward strand.
TTACGGAGCTATGGGGATTTAAAAAAAAAACCTCCATACAAACTGGTAGGGAAATTTGACTTTGTCCCCTCTCGCCACCGTTTTTGACTTTTCCAAATTTTTTTTTTCTCATTTCTATTTTTGGCCCCCGTTCTTACCACGTGCCAAATTTGAACGCGCTCGGACCGAAAATAAAAAAAAAAATTTTAAAAGTCGGCCATTTTGAAATTTTGTAAATGCCATTCGATGGACCTCAGATAACTGTACAACATTAGTTCAAGCACTATTAACCTTTTCCCTACCGTTACGGAGCTATGGGGATTTAAAAAAAGGACCTCCATACAAATTTCAATTGGCCTTCAAAGGGCGCCATTTTGATTTTTTCAAAATTTTCTTTTTGTATACTAATCTTGGGGTGGCTGTCTACCCGTGTGCAAAATTTCAGCGCGCTCGGACCATTTTGAAATTTTTCAAAAAAAAAAGTCGGCCATTTTGATTTTTTTTTAATGCCATTCGATGGACCTCGGGTGACTCTATAACATTTGTTTGAGCACTTTTCACTTCTTTGTACCGTTACGGAGCTATGGTAATTAAAAGAAAAACCTCCATTCAAATTTCAATTGGCCCTCAAAGGCCGCCATTTTGAATTTTTCAAAATTTTCTTTTTGAATACTAATCTTAGCGCGACCGTCCACCCGTGTGCCAAATCTCAGCGCGCTAGGACCATTTTCAAAATTTTCAAAAAAAAAAGTCGGCCATTTTGATTTTTTTTTAATGCAACTTTTTTCTACTCGGATACCTGTATGACATTTGGTCGAGCACCCCTCGGCTATCTCTTACGGTTTAAAAGTTGCCATACAAAATAAAAGTGGCCAGTTTTCCCACATTTGTAGCACTTTTCAATTTTTTTTTATTTCATTCGAATCGAGGCCACTTGGAGATTCTATGACCAAAATTTGAGCTCTCTACGACAAACTTGAAAAATCGTCAAAAAAAAAAGTCGGCCATTTTGAAAAAAAAATGGCGGCGTCAAAAACTGCCCAGGATCCTCTATGACATTTGGTCGAACACTCCCCGGCTAACTCCAGCCGTTTGGCCAGGCCGTCCAACATTTTTTTACCCGGAACCGGTAGACCGACGGTCTGATCTATCCGGGGTCGCAGGACCAAATTCTATACGACCACACCAAACACTGCCACCTTCAAATCCCCCTTCTGCCCATTTTTTGAAAAATGTCAGTCGGGTTGTAGCTTTATATTATATAGAAAAAAAGCTACGGGCAAACACGACTGAATTGAATCTTTTAAAGTATTCCTAATTTGACTTTTTTGTTCATGACGTTATTACGTACGATGGTCGCATAAAAATTAATGAGCTCCGCCACCATACTCCGCCTGATAGCAAGCGGTTGCTGTAGCCTAATATTGACGCTATACTAAGGTAAGCTAGTTTCGATACCCTTAACGGCTCAGCCACGACATTGGTCTAAGCGCGACAGCGGTGAGCGGCGGCCATACATTGGAGCGAGACACAGCGATGGGACTTTTCATTCGCACGTATGGCTGCCGCTTGCCGCTGTCGCGCTTAGACCAATGTCGTGGCTGAGCCGTAAGGACTGGGTGCACCCTCATATTGGACGTGCAGCGGAGCTGAACGTGTAACGTGCATGTTGACAATTGAAGCTCACACAAGTGTCCTGAGTCGACGCTCCATTTTACTTAATTTATTAAATTAATTAATTAATTTCCATAAAGTACATAGTCTGTTAATATTTTTCGATGAATACTTTTGAATGTTAAATAAAATTGTATCTTGTTATTTAATGCATGTTAATTATAAGATTTAATGTTTTGAAAAGAAGTGGCCCGCCGAGTTTCTTGCCGGTCCGTAGTGGATACCCCTCTCCAACTGAGGGGGGGACTGAAATCTTCTCGAGGCTGAGGCGTAAGGTTAGAGCCGGCGTAGCTTTATTTGACGTTCATATGCGCGTTGTAATATGCCTACATGGAAAATAAATATTCGCTCGCCCGTCCCGGTGCATGCCTCGCTAAACGCTCCGCTCCGGGCCTCCATTCAGGCTTTACACTAACCCTCCCACTTTAGCCATATGGCTAATAGCCACCGCGCATCAGTTTAAAGATGGGGTAATGGATAGCCGATAATGGGCGCTCATATTAATTATCGCTGAGAGCTTTATGAAAAATGTTGCTTTTGCAGTTGGTAAACATTTTACCTATAAATATATTATAGGACATTCTTGCACAGATTGACTGAGGCCCACGGTAAGCTCAAGGCTTGTGTTGTGGATACTCAGAAAACGATATATATAATATATAAATACTTATATACATAGAAAACATCCATGACTCAGGAACAAATGTCTGTGCTCATCACACAAATAAATGCCCTTACCGGGATTCGAACCCGGGACCGCGGCGTAGCAGGCAGGGTCACTACCGACTGCGCCAGACCGGTCGTCCGAAGAACGGCCTGTTAGACTTTACGTAAAAGCATTGACATGGTTGTTTTACCGGGTACTTTTAAAGTAAGTACTTAATGCCAATAATTTTACGAAGTTTAAAAAGTGACTAACACCAAAATCACCAAAAAAGTCTGCTTCATGCACTTTGGCAACCTGACTTTTGACCTGAACATTTCAATGTTCTACGGAAAATTTTTGTTATTTCGAGGTAGCTCAGGTTCCATAATTATTAAATAGCTACGTTGTCGAGTAACATAATTCTAAAATATCAAAATAATAATAAATAATAATTACTCTCTAAGTGTACACCTCTCGACACCCTTGAGTTCTCACACCGGTGTTGCCCTTGAGCCATCTTGGATGTCGCTTTTTGTGGGGGCCCATCTTGTGGGGACGAGTCACCGTCTGCCGGAAATAAAATTGGATACCGTTTTATTAGGCAGGCGTCCGGTTTTTTATCCATAGCCCAGTATTTAGTCCATCACTTTCATCAAAATAGACCAGGGGGGCTACCATGAAGTGCTAAAGCCGTTCAGTTTAGGTTGAGAGAAAGGGACGAAGCTATAGCAGTTCCATAGCTCCGTCCCTCTCTCTCAACCTAAACTGAACGGCTTTAGCACTTCATGGTAGCCCCCCTGTTCATTTTAGATTCCATTAACTCTCAAATAGTCCTTACACCCTGGCGGGTGTTGCCTCTGCGTGTATCCCATGATACGAGCAAGGGCAACATCCGCTCGGTGTACCCCTTACATTTCATTAAAGTGTCGAAAGGGCCTCTACGCGTTGGCTTCGGCCCCGCGCACGCCTCCCAAAGGTCCGGAACACCATTGTTCCGTGATGGGAAAGACATACAAAAGAATTACAGTACTCTCTACCTCTGGCTTGCCTTGGCTGGCCGTCCAAAGTGGAGTCGTTAGGGCAACATGCCCCAGGGGTGGAAGTGAAAATTTGCATAAGACGCGAGTTGGTGCAGTGGCTTAACAGCCACTGGGCAGAAAGCGGTGTACACCTCTCACACCGGTGTTGCCCTTGAGCCATCTTGGATGTCACTTTTTGTGGGGGCCCATCTTGTGGGGACGAGTCACCGTCTGCCGGAAATAAAATTGGATACCGTTTTATTAGGCAAGCGTCCGATTTTTTTATCTATAGCCCAGTATTTAGTCCATCACTTTCATCAAAATAGATCAGTTCATTTTAGATTTCATTAACTCTCAAATAGTCCTTACACCCTGGCGGGTGTTGCGTGTGTCCCATGATACGGGCAAGGGCAACATCCGCTCGGTGTACCCCTTACATTTCATTAAAGTGTCGAAAGGGTCTCTACGTGTTGGCTTCGGCCCCGCGCACGCCTCCCAAAGGTCCGGAATACCAGTATTCCGTGATGAGAAAGACATACAAATAATAATTATATAGTAGTGGAATTATAAGCTGTTCTTGGTACTTTGATAACTGATTTCACAATAAATGGATTACATCAAAAGCATTTTTTACAGTAATTGTATCCAATTTGAAACTATTTCAAGTTGAAATTAAATTAAGTATCATATTATTTAATTACGAACCCTTTTTGGTATTACGTCAAGTAAAATATTAATAATTTGATAATACAAATTGTTTTAGGGAATTAGGCTTTTATTGTTCTTAAGTGCTTTCTATTAGAAAAGTAAATGATTTCGATTATTCATTTATAAATAAGCTTTTGTAAAGGATATTTTATTTAGATATTGTTACATGAAAAAATGGTAAATTACCTACAAATAAAGTAAAGTAGAAGTATAAATAGAGTAGAAATGAAGTAAGTGACCAGTTAGACTAAGAAAACTCTCTCTCTCTTTTTAGGGTTCCGTAGTCAACTAGGAACCCTTATAGTTTCGCCATGTCTGTCTGTCCGTCCGTCCGTCCGTCCATCCGTCCGTCCGTCTGTCCGCGGATAATCTCAGTAACTGTTAGCACTAGAAAGCTGAAATTTGGTACCAATATGTATATCAATCACGCCAACAAAGTGAAAAAATAAAAAATGGAAAAAAATGTTTTGTTAGGGTACCCCCCCTACATGTAAAGTGGGGGCTGATATTTTTTTTCATTCCAACCCCAACTTGTGATATATTGTTGGATAGGTATTTAAAAATGAATAAGGGTTTACTAAGATTGTTTTTTGATTATATTAATATTTTCGGAAATCATCGCTCCTAAAGGAAAAAAAAGTGCGTCCCCCCCCCCTCTAACTTTTGAACCATATGTTTAAACAATATGAAAAAAATCACAAAAGTAGAACTTTATAAAGACTTTCTAGGAAAATTGTTTTGAACTTGATAGGTTCAGTAGTTTTTGAGAACAATAAGGAAAACTACGGAACCCTACACTGAGCGTGGCCCGACACGCTCTTGGCCGGTTTTTTTTAAATGTATGTGATGCTGTATGATAGTTTCTGCAATAAACGTTTTTCTATTTTATTCTATTCTATTCTAAAAAAATGTATAAATACGAGATATAAAGAGACACATACCTACAGTCAAACTGTATAATGTTACCAACTGCAAAACTGCTTGTAGCTTTCGATTATACTTGTAGGTGAAGTGTCACTTTTGACATAGATTTACGGCTCGAAAGTGAAACCACGCCAATCTACAAATAATTGACGGCAAAAAGGCATTTTTTAGTGGCGCCATCTATGATTGGTGCAGTGCATGCGCGTTCTTAGGCGGTCGCATTTTAATGTATGGAATGGTAAGTTCTTTTTATATTTAATCTACGCTCTCGCCGATGACATTGGGCTCGGCCATTTAGTTCATCTTCTCGTCTCGATATGTGTATAAAAAGTGAATTTTCAGTACCCACAGCTCGGCAAGTTGTGATTCGTCACTAATTCAGACAACGACGCTATTAGTTATAGCTCTTATTACGATGTCGGCTAGAAACGCCATCTTCGCGGATGCGGTAGGGTAACTGGTGCTTCAAAAGAGAGCGGTTCGTTTATTTCAGAAAAATGTGACTTTTTACAGCTGTACAATAAAAGTTACAAATTTTAACCCTCGACGACAAAACGACGGGGTGTTATAAGTTTGACGTGTCTGTCTGTCTGTCTGTTTGTCTGTCTGTCTGTGTGTGTGTCTCTCTGTGGTATCGTAGCTCCCGAACGGATGAACCGATTTAGATTTAGTTTTTTTTGTCAGCCATGTTTCATGAAAATCGGTCTACTATGTCGCGGTCGGGGTTTTTTTTTCAAAATTTTAATTTTGTGGTTATTCATGAGTATTCGACATTTTAATCATAAAATTTATCACTAGGAATAGGTAACTGTGTTGATTATGTTCAATATAATTTCCTCTATGTTAACACCAACATTTGTCAACAAAGTAAATATTTTGTTCAGTTAACACCATAATAGACCATTTTGGATCGTCTGCACGCCTCGATGATCTATCGTTATGTCACCGTTGTAAAAATTTCATATTTTGCACCTTATAATAACCTTATTTCTCCATAGGCTTCCACTACTGCATGGATTTATCCTTATTCGCGATAAAGATTTGATTATTGAGTATCGTACCATACAGCACTACGTCACATGACAATAAATTATCTTCTTTGCGGCTAATTATAATAAGGACATTCCTATGGCTATCGTGAATCGTCACAAAAAAAATATTTCGTTCCCTAAGTAGTAGCATTTAGGACATCAAACAGGAACTTTATGATAAACCCTTCTCTATAACAAACAATATCAGAATTTAAAACAGTTATACAAACAATAATAGACAAGCAATTTATTTAGACATGTAGGCTATCATAATCCCGCAATGGCAACCACCAACCACACAACCACATACCACAGGGCATCCTCGCAATAAATCGGGATGTCGCGAACAGAAAAAGCCGGGACACATTGTAATAATGGATTTATTAATTTCTAGTTACTGACTGCTCTACCATGAAATTGCATGGATTTGGGGTGTTTTATTGCATCTGAAACTATCGACGCACCGCATGATTCTCCGTCACTTAAAAATCGAAATAAGATGTCGTACATTAAAGAAAAAAACCGGCCAAGTGCGAGTCGGACTCGCCCACCGAGGGTTCCGTACAAACTTTCTTTCAAACTACCTAGTAAAAATAATCTCATATTTTCATATAACTCTAATGACTTGACTAGAAGACAAAAGTATAGGCACTAATGAGTATTATAGTGTATAGCGCCATCTCCCGGTCAATTTGCTAACTAATTTGCGCGACCTGGTTTTTCAGGGATAATTCTTTAGGTACAATGTTAACCGATTTAAACAGTTTTTACTTAATTGGACAAAAGATGGTTTACGTAACATCTCGTATTAATTTGAAGTACGATATACATCCGCAAGGGTGAGTAAATTGAAAGTAAAAATCTGAAAAGTTTTTTGTGAATTAAAAAAAAAGTATTCAAAATACAAACACGATTATATTTTTCCTGTAATATATAGCATAAAACCAATGTTTACTAAAATTTTCATAATTTTTCGTTGGTAAACTTCGGAGATAAGGGGGGAACGGTATTTTTTTTTACATTTTCCTTCAAAATTCTTTTTTTTTCCACAATAAAAAAATTATAAAAAATAGCTTATTTACGTTCAATTTGAGCTCTTTCCAACGATACCCCACTTGACCTAGTAACTTGAAATTTACAGTTTGCCCCCCTTTCATTTTGGCCATTTTCTACAATTAAAATTAATATATTAAAAAAAATTATACTTTCTATTTATAGAGGTTTACAATGTTCACAACTATTCCAAATTTCAAGTTTATAGCATAAGTAGTTCTCGAGATATTTAGGAATGTGACAGACGGACAGACAGACGGACAGAGTCGCACCATAAGGGTTCCTGTTGTACCTTTTTGGTACGGAACCCTAAAAATTACGGACACCACCAGTGGCGAAGGCCGGATTCGAACTGGCGTCTTTAGCAATCCGGGCTTACACCATGAACCCCTAGGCCACCCCGTCACAGCGGAAGCCGTCGAAATTTCTCTTCTATATGCCATCTTTAATTGTAAGACTAGGCGTCTTTGACCATGACCAAGTCTAAGGACAAGCAGTAAGTGCTTGCACCTCTTATGTGAAACCTTTACTGGTTTACGATATAGCTCTACTTCTCTGAATGTGTACCTACCGTTTACCTCACCTTAATTTCACCACTTTAAAGTACAACTGTAATAATGTATCAACCTACTATTTAGAATAAGTACTTATTATGTAATTAAGTAAACCAACTTTCACTATTAAACGTAAGCATGTCGTGTTTGCCTGTAATTGGGTCAATACCAAAGCAAGTTATTTTATTTTCCATTTAAATATGTAAGATTATGTATTACACCTGTTGGCGAACCTTAAATAAAATAATAAAAAAATAATAGCTAGAGAGACTAGTGCCGCCATCTATACGCAACTATGGGAACAAATGAAATTATTTTAATAAATATTTTGATTGTGTTTTTAAGTAAAAAAAAAAACTCCGTCACTTTTTATTATTCGTTAACTCATAAGCTAGCAAAAACTAAGTAACAGACACCCGATAATATTTTGGCCAGCTAACGGTGTAAGTATTTTTTAATTATACACAATACAATTAGTTTCCACAGTTTTGTTTCAAATGTGAGTAAGCTTGATAAATAGCTTGATAGACCTGCTCATAACACATCTGAGTTAACTAGAAATCTTGCTGCGGTTTTCTCACAAAATTAATCAACTCTTACAAGACCACATGCTAGCATCATAGTACACATTTGATTAATTGTGTGAACTTCGCAAGGTCAGTGTGAAGGTGCCTTTTTTGCCTTTGTTTTCGTACATCTAAATTTTATAGCATGGCTAGCCATTGTACTATTAGTGACAAATTGTTGATAATTTTTAGTATCTCTGTCGATTTCTAACGAATTTAATGACACCTATTTGATCTTTGGATTTGAATGATTTTTTTACACCCGACGCAAAAACGACGGGGTGTTATAAGTTTGACGTGTCTGTTTGTCTGTCTGTCTGTCTGTTTATCTATTTGTCTGTCTGTCTATGTATGTGTCTGTCTGTGGTATCGTAGCTCCTGAACGGATGAACCAAAATAAAATACAAAATCATTTATTCAGCAAATAGGCCACGGGGGCACTTTTACATGTCAACATTACAGAGTATTCATTAAAGTTAAACAAATGAAATTAATAGAAATATTAACTAAAAATATTAATCATAAGCAAAGTAGCTATACACTGATATAGAATCAGAGATGTATAAAGTCTCTAAATGTCATATTATTACTAACTATAATCAATACATAAAGAAAGTGCAAACAGATACAAAGATAAAAGAAATCTATAATACTTCAATAGTTGTAAAAGACTGAATATTACAAGTAAAAATATTATACTTAATCAAATAATCCATGGAGATGTATAGCGTCTCCAAGAGTCAAATTTTATAAAATTAAAATATTTAAAAGTAAAAACCTTTGTCAAATAATACAAAAAAAATAAAAAATACAGAAAATGAACAGCTAAATTACACATTTCAAGAGATGTACAAGTCTCTAGTTGTCAATCATTAAAGAACAAATCAAGTTTACAAATAAGGGCCAATCAAGGTTACAAATTAAGTTTAAAAATATAATCAAAATCTCAGAGATGTATAAGGTCTCTAAGTGTCCAAAAAACTAACATTAACTTAATCAAACGACAACAAGGTCATTAAAGTAAGGAGTCTATTTTAAAATAAAATATAATCAAAATCTCAGAGATGTATAAAGTCTCTAAGTGTCCAAAAGCTAAAATTAACTAAATTAAACGACAACGTGATGGTCTCTCTAGTGTCATCCTTAAGACATTACTTACTTAAGTTTAATTCTTACAAGAACCGAATGTAGTGTCTCGCAATCCGCTCAAAAGTAAAGTTAAATAATCTAACAAAACATGTGGCCCAGGTAAGCTTGAACAGACCAGTCTCCACAAACAGCACCCGTTCACGAGTATGACGCGTATCTCAGCCATCGCCTCCCTCAACCTCCATTCGGGAAGGTGGCGACCCGATCAACACGCCACCGTAAGCAAAGACTTTTAAGCGAGCATGACATGTTCAAGCTAACAGCAAATTGACAAAAGAAAAATCGACACAGTGAAACACGACATTAAGCTTGTAGGTGACATTAAAGAGGGCAACAATGCCTAGTATAGCTATACATAACTAATTACATGCTCAACGTGACTTAGAGATGTAAAGGTCTCTAAGGGTCAGTGTACTATCATACTTTAAATAAATTTTATATAACTACGCTATATAATGAAAACAAAAATCTTAGAGGTGTATAAGGTCTCTAAGCGTCCTACTAACATAACTAATGATACAATACAATCACATGAGAAAAATTACGCTGTGTCATTTTTACTGGATACTAGTACGGTTGTATTACAAACTTCTGCTACCATAATCAAGCTACTGGCTTAAAGGCATTTTTATCATTTATAAAATCATTTACCGTATAGTAAGCTTTACCTAGCAAACAGCGCTTAACATGTGACTTAAATTTGCCGAGTGGCAAGTTCACTACATCAATGGGGATTTTGTTATAAAAACGTGTACAGTTCCCAACGAAAGACGTACTAACCTTACGGAGACGGTGGAAGGGCACGGCAAGTTTATGTTTGTTTCTAGTGTTATAGTTATGGATATCACTGTTAAGCTTGTATTCATGGATGTTTTTCCTAGCATACATAATATTCTCAAGTATGTACTGAGAGGCAACGGTAAGAATGTTCACCTCTTTGAATTTCTCTCTTAGGGAAGCTCGAGCGCCCAGTCCATATATGGAACGTACAGCTCGCTTTTGCAGCACAAATATCGTCTGAATATCTGCGGCTTTACCCCATAACAGAATTCCATACGACATAACACCATGGAAGTAACCAAAGTATACCAGCCTGGCCGTCTCTACGTTTGTTAGCTGTCTGATTCTCCTTACTGCGTAGGCAGCTGAACTAAGTTTGTTAGCTAAAGTAGCAATATGTGCGTGCCATTGCAGTTTTGAGTCTAAAGTGACTCCCAGGAAAACAGTTTGGTCTTCAAACTCCAGCGTATCACCTTTTATTTGGATTTTGCCGATTTAGATTTAGTTTTTTTTTTGTCTGAAAGCTGAGTTAGTCGGGAGTTTTCTTAGCCATGTTTTATGAAAAATCGGTTGTCACGTAGCGACACCTAGTGAGTATCTGTGTTACTAACGTGGTATGTAATTTTGTACTTTTATGATTTTATTTTTTCTTATAAATAAATAATATGTTCTAGTTAAATTAATAAAATTACATCCCTATACTTTCAGTCCATTTTATAGTTTCAGCATAAAGGTTTTGTTCATCTAGTTTATTCAGGACTTTATGGCTAGTTACCTCTATGGTGGGGAATTTGAATTTGGATAGAGAAAAGAACAAATGAATGGGGAGATGGAAAATTCTGGACGGGAAGAAAAGGCGTTTTCTGATTAAATATGTACAGAAATTAATTTTATAAGATAATAATGATGTTTTGTGGCATGGAATGCATATATGCATCATTAGGAAGTTTATAGATGCATAGTAAGGAAAAGTTTTAATTTGGTGTTTTGGAAATGCATAGTTCCATCATCGAGGACAGGAGCAATAGGTCCTCAGACTACGCACTGCAGCTGTTGCTGATATGCGTTGGCGTTTCGGTGGTTGTGCCGAGACCTAATAATTTTAATGCTTGTCTGCTGAAGTATTTTCCGGGGAGGAGAATGTTCACTTCACTAATGAATCCGGAGCCGGGAACGGAGTGTTTCTTCGGGGACTTCAGAGATAGCAGGTACCTATTGTGTTGGTTTTTATTGGTTTATTGTTTTTTTTTTAGTTTGGTTTTACCTTTTGGTTTGTTTCTTTTTACAGTTAAAATCTTAATATTATCTGTTATTAAAATCTTAATATGAAGCAATTATACACATATAACACAATAATACTAATAAAAAAAATTCTAAATAAAAGTATTCACTGCCAAACCACATTCAAAACAAATAAGGAAAGTGGCAAAAGGAACCTTCGTAGCGCAAATAACTTATCCCTGCCATTTATACGGACAAAAACTTTTGGCACAAAAAATATAACATACCAGGGAGCGCGCATGTACAATGATTTACCTTTAGATATAAAAAATTCACGAACATTAACTATTTTTAAAAATAAACTAAAAACATACATTTTAAGTAATATTCCAGCAACCTAAATCCGACCCTGGTAAACAGCAACACGTTATCGAGCTCGAACCTCGGCAACAAAGGATTCGCCGCTTACCCGCCACATGTTTGCAATCATGCATTTAGAATTTTAGACATAAAAACATTGCAAGAAATTATTGTCTGCTAAGTTGCTTTAACTAGTTTATTACCTATCTGTTAAGTATTTATTAATGTGTCAATTTTGTTATTACCCTAATAATGTCATAATGAAATCCATAATTATCTATAAATTTTGTACTACTAAATATTGATGTTCAGTAGCATAATTTAATTATTACAATTGTATATACTTATCTCAATAAGTGAAATGTAATATTTCTTTTGAGACAAATAAATATCTTTAAACCGATATTAAAACCTTTCTATTCAAAGGAAAATAACTACAAAATGAATACTTGAAAGCCTATCACATGATTGCAACATTTGCCAGATCCAGTTTTAGTTTCAGTTCTAGTTATAGCATTAAGAGTCACACATTTACTAAGTAATAATTTTTGTTTACAACAATTTGTTTGGTGGTGGTTTAATCTATATATTAGGTTTATCTTAAAATTAGTTTGATCTTTGGATGGTGGTACACATAGGATCTGTGTTTTTCCTAGGTTTTATGATCGAACTGAACTTGATGTAAATAACAGTTTAACGAACCAAATCTTGCTCTACCAAGTTACTGAGTTAGGTTTTATTTAGGGTGTACATAATAAAGAATTTTGTATAAAATGCTAGTGTTTCTTTATTCTTTCCCGTACCCTAGGTATTATGTCAACAGCCGGGCATATCTCTTAGATAGGCAGGTGACACGGTCCACTACGTCGCGGTCGGGGTTTTTTTCAAAATTGTATCTGTGAAGGATAATAAGTAGGGGAAGGTTGCGATCATTGGACCACAAATAAAACTAGTTTAATAAATAATTCTTCACATGTATTTATGAATTACCTTATTCACAATAAAACAAATATAATAAATTTAGAGAAAAAACGTAAAAAGGTTTTCATAGGCTGTTGCTTTCTTTGGACCAGTGTCGCCTTCATTGGACTACAAAGTCGCCATCAAATAATATACAAAGTCGTGAAACGGGGTCAAAATCAATAGGGTCCATACTTATACACTCTAGGTTTGAAAATCAGATGGTTTGGTATGGTTGGTTTCGTAGAAAAATTAGCGTCTACGGCATTATTTGGCACTAGTTACCAAGCAAAGTCCAGGCGCCCCCCATAAGCCTAGAGAAACATAATATACATAATATAGGATCACGCAAGCATACACTCATATTTTTAGGGTTCCGTATGTATGTCCGTCCGTCTGCGGATAATGTCAGTGACCGTTAGCACTAGAAATCTGAAATTTGGTACCAATATGTATGTCAATCACGCCGACAAAGTGGTAAAATAAAAAGGGGAAAAATGTTTTGTTAGGGTAGCCCTCCTAAATGTAAAGTGGGGTGTGGGGTGAACTTTTTTCATTCCAACCCCAACGTGTGATATATTGTTGGATAGGTATTTAAAAATTAATAGGGGTTTACTAAAATTGTTTTTTGTGATAATATTATTATTTTCGGAAATAATCGCTCCTAAAGGAAAAATTGTGTCGTCCCCCCCCCCCCTCTAACTTTTGAACCATATGTTTAAAATATATGAAAAAAATCACAAAAGTAGAACTTTATAAAGACTTTCTAGGAAAATTATTTTGCACTTGATAGGTTCAGTAGTTTTTGAGAAAAATACGGAAAACTACGGAACCCTACACTGAGCGTTGACACGCTCTTGGCCGCTTTTTTTTACCTTTAGAACCTAGCCTAGTTACTATTTGAAAATGTTAACTACTGATCCTGTGATTTGTTGACATTTTCTTTTAATAAAAGTAAAATAAAAAAAAAGTATTAAAGGTCATTCAATTTTGCGTAAATCCCCTCTTAATTTCATGAACGATATCTGTGTGGTTAGGATTAAACCGGAACAAAGCCGTTGCGGTTATTCAATTTAGCATTATGTATTGTGTTTGTTACGAGAATAGGTATAATGTTAGCGTTTTAGGGTTAATTTAACTTCTGTTGTTGTTACATAAATATTGTGGAAATTAGAATAAGTATGATTTTTCATTTCGAAGCACCTACTCTTTCTGATTATGTTTTTTTATTTCCGCTACCCAAAGGTTGTCTGGTAGAGATCGCTCTTTAGCGATAAGACCGCCTGTTGTCTGCCTCTATTTATAATCATTTGTTTTGTCTCCGCTGTATCTTTTTTCTGTATCTCTTGCTGAGGTGTGCCAATAAAGAGTATTCTATCTATCTATCTATCTATTATGCGGAGATATGTTGAATTATAAAATCTGTAATACCAGTGGATCCGAAGAATGAAATCAGGTGACGAAGCTCGGGTGTTTTTTTTAGCACACCGCACCCACGTTGAGCTCTGACAGCCTTTCTCACCGGCAGGAACACAATACTATGAGTAGGGTCTAGTGCTATTTGGCTGCGGTCTTCTGTAAGGCGGAGGTACTTCCCCAGTTGCGCTCTGCTCTAGATTCGAGCGAGATGATGTCCGCTGTGCTGTGCCCTACCACACAAAGCGGAATATCATTCGCTATGCCCCGCCAACGCACAAATGTAGTGCGTAAACTACTGTACAAATAGTTCTAGTTTCACGGTTTCAGATCTGACGGGAAACATCTCTAAATCCACAATAGCCATCTTCTAAATATATAAAAGAAGAAGCTGACTGACTGACTGACTGACTGACTGACTGACTGACTGACTGACTGACTGACTGACTGACTGACTGACATATCAACGCACAGCCGAAACCGCTGGTTCTAGAGATTTCAAATTTGGCACGTAGGTTCCTTATGTAGTGTAGAGGAGCACTAAGAAAGGATTTTCCAAAATTCACCTCCTAAGGGGGTCAAATGGGGGTTCAAAGTTTGTATGGGGAAACAAGATTAGTTTGACTATTTTATTCGAAACTTCACAGGAAGATTCCTTAAGACATATGACTGAATACGTGTTTCAGGTTTTTTGAAAATTTAACCCCTAAAAGGGTGAAAAGGGGGTGATAAAGTCAAAAAATCAATATGGGTATCGTTTTTATGGTTTATCGGGTCGCTGTTCACGATAAATACAACGTTTTTAAAATCTAACGAGGCGGAAGTGAAATACCTTCTCCCCTGTTGTGGTGCAATGGGGTTTAAATATCAAAAATATATATAAAAGAAGATATTGAATGACTGACTGACATATCAACGCACAGCCGAAACCGCTGGCCCTAGAGATTTCAAATTTGGCACGTAGGTTCCTTATGTAGTGTAGAGGAGCACTAAGAAAGGATTTTCCAAAATTCACCTCCTAAGGGGATCAAATGGGGGTTCAAAGTTTGTATGGGGAAACAAGATTAGTTTGACTATTTTATTCGAAACTTCACAGGAAGATTCCTTAAGACATATGACTGAATATGTGTTTCAGGTTTTTTGAAAATTTAACCCCTAAAAGGGTGAAAAGGGGGTGATAAAGTCAAAAAATCAATATGGGTATCGTTTTTATGGTTTATCGGGTCGCTGATCACGATAAATACAACGTTTTTAAAATCTAACGAGGCGGAAGTGAAATACCTTCTCCCCTGTTGTGGTGCAATGGGGTTTAAATATCAAAAATATATATAAAAGAAGATATTGACTGACTGACTGACATATCAACGCACAGCCGAAACCGCTGGTTCTAGAGATGTCAAATTTGGCACGTAGGTTCCTTATGTAGTGTAAAGGAGCACTAAGAAAGGATTTTTTTAAATTCGCCTCCTAAGGGGCTCAAATGGGGGTTCAAAGTTTGTATGGGGAAACAAGATTAGTTTGACTATTTTATACGAAACTTCACAGGAGGATTCCTAAAGACATATGACTAAATACATGTTTCAGGTTTTTTGAAAATTTGACTCCTAAAGGGGTGCAAAGGGGGTAAAGCCAAAAACACAATATGGGTATCGTTTTTATGGTTTATCGGGTCGCTGAGCACGATAAATACAACGATTTTAAAATCTAATGAGGTGGAAAAGAAATTTTACCCCCTGTTGTAGTGCAATAGGGTTAAAATATCCAACGTAGCCATAAGAGGAGCACCAAGAAAGGATTTTTCAAAGTTCACCTCCTAGCATGATAATTTGACAGGGACAGGGACAGGGACAGGGACAGGGACAGGGACAGGGACAGGGACAGGGACAGGGACAGGGACAGGGACAGGGACAGGGACAGGGACAGGGACAGGGACAGGGACAACTTCACAGGAGGATTCCTAAAGACATATGACTAAATACATGTTTCAGGTTTTTTGAAAATTTGACCCCTAAAGGAGGTAAAGTAAAAAACACAATATGGGTGTCGTTTTTATGGTTTATCGGGTCGCTGATCACGATAAATACAACGATTTTAAAATCTAATAAGGTGGAAAAGATATTTTCTCCCCTGTTGTTGTGCAATGGGGTTAAAATATCCAAAATAGCCATAAGTGTAGGTTTAGTTTTTATCTATACTTCTGGTTCAAGATTTCAAATTGACACGGAAGTTCCTTATAGGAAGAATTTTTCAAAGTTCACCTCCTAGCATGATAATTTGACAGGGGCAAGGACAGGGACAGGAACAGGGACGGGGACGGGGACAGGGACGGGGACGGGGACGGGGACGGGGACGGGAACGGGACAGGGTTAGGGATAGGGATAGGGATAGGGATAGGGATAGGAATAGGGATAGGGATAGGGATAGGGATAGGGATAGGGATAGGGATAGGGATAGGGATAGGGATAGGGATAGGGAAAGGGAAAGGGATAGGTATAGGGATAGGGATAGGGATAGGGATAGGGATAGGGATAGGGATAGGGATAGGGATAGGGATAGGGATAGGGATAGGGATAGGGATAGGGATAGGGATAGGGATAGGGATAGGGATAGGGATAGGGATAGGGATAGGGATAGGGATAGGGATAGGGATAGGGATAGGATAGGATAGGGATAGGGATAGGGATAGGGATAGGGATAGGGATAGGGATAGGGATAGGGATAGGGATAGGGATAGGGATAGGGATAGGGATAGGGATAGGGATAGGGATAGGGATAGGGATAGGGATAGGGATAGGGATAGGGATAGGGATAGGGATAGGGATAGGGATAGGGATAGGGATAGGGATAGGGATAGGGATAGGGATAGGGATAGGGATAGGGATAGGGATAGGGATAGGGATAGGGATAGGGGGATAGGGATAGGGATAGGGATAGGGATAGGGATAGGGATAGGGATAGGGATAGGGATAGGGATAGGGATAGGGATAGGGATAGGGATAGGGATAGGGATAGGGATAGGGATAGGAATAGGAATAAAAATAGGGGACGGGGACGGGGATAGGGATAGGGGAGGGACGGAGACAGGGACGGGACGGGGATGGGGACGGGGACAAGGATAGAGATAGGGACGGGGATAAGAATAGGGATTGGGGTCGGAAATTATTCCGGTCGGCAATCGCTATCTAGGCAGTGTAAAATGCAGGTGGCTCAGCGGGAAGGGATTAGTAAGTAGGCATCGGCGAGTATCCTGCATCCGTGATAACTATTATATTCAATGTGCTGTAAGAAGATCGTTGTTTGCTTGCCTTTTATATGTTTACATTTGCAATAAGCATAAGCAAAATGGAAAAAATTGTAAGCGATAATGCAAGGAAGTACTTTTTACCCTACCGACCATAGCGTCGAGATACTGGCTATGTGGGTTGTATGAAGTTTCCCCAGTATAAATATTTATATAGGTAAAATACATACATATTCGTACCTACTACCTACGCTGTGGTCGCTGTGTAACAATTCTACAATCATTGCAAGAATTTCTTTTAAAACAATAGTAATATATGTAAGGTACAGTCAGCCAAAAAGCAGTGTAAGGTTCTTGGCTGACCGTACAGCAAATAGATCAGTTACAATGGCCCCCCAGTCGAGAATTGCCCCGCTTTACCTTAATCGAAATAATCGCGGACAGATGTACCTACAAAGAAACCTACGGATCCAAATGAAAATCTTATTTTTTTTAAATGTTTCAATAAGAATACTTTTATTACGCGGGCGAAGCCGCGGGTAAAAGCTAGTTACTTATATTAATAGCCATTTACTTAGTGCCACCTAGTCCATCTTCTAGGCCTTACAGAAAACCAGCGTTGCGGATGTGGCGCATACCGTGACACCTAGCTGAGTAAGGACCATTTAGCGCAACTTATATTTTTTTTTGTTTTGTAACTTGTTTTAGTTTTAGATAGTTATTGACATGTACTTTGTGATTATAAATGCTTTTTCTTTCTTTCTTTTCTTTCAATATACATAACTTGCAGGCTCGGTAGTTAAATGCCTCCATACCATAGGTTACAGACTACTTTATAATTAGGCGGGCCGTATTTTTATTTGTGTATATACAGGGTGGAAAGATAAGTTGGGCCCTGGAGGGAAAATACCCTTATTCATAAACGTTCACTAAAGTTATCAAGCCGATAAAGTTCGTTTGTCCCTTCCCAACGTATTGGTGTGATAGAAAGGGACAAACGAAGAAAATCTTTGAATGCATTTTTTTTTTAAATAAAGGAATGTCTTCTTTAACTTCTTTAAGTGAAATGAGCCAGCGTAAGGATTTAAGGTAGCTTCCCTCCAGGGCCGGACTTATCTTTCCACCAAGTATACAAAAAAAAAACCCAAAAGTTTTAAGAATCTCTAAAACAGGGAAAATCTTTTTGTGAGTTCTTATGTTTCGATTTCAATGGGTCTGATGTCCCACATTTTTAGCATAGCCGGCCCAGCAATATGTTATTTAATTAAATAATTTAGAAATAAATCAAAGAAGCGAGGGGAGGCCTTTGCCCAGCAGTGGGACGCTACACCAGACTAGTAAAAAAAAATCGACCCATATAACAAACGGATCCTATATTTTAACATATTCAATAATATTATTCACTGAATGTAAGAACGTAATCAACATCAGTATTATCCAATCAAATATTACTGCTCATTTAAATGTATTCCCAACAGTAATCACATTTTACCACAAATGCCGTCACTGGCAATCACTGCACGCAGCCGGTCGAATTGTAACTTCAAAACATAACATTAGAGATATATATTTAAAGCCACACAGGTCGAACGCGATTAAGTAACATCGCTATCAAAGACATACGTTTGTAACTCCGTATAGCCAGATAAAGTCTAAGACAAAAAACCGGCCAAGAGCGTGTCGGGCCACGCTCAGTGTAGGGTTCCGTAGTTTGCCGTATTTTTCTCAAAAACTACTGAACCTATCAAGTTCAAAACAATTTTCCTAGAAAGTCTTTATAAAGTTCTACTTTTGTGATTTTTTTCATATTTTTTAAACATGTCTTTCAAAAGTTAGAGGGGGGGGGACGCACTTTTTTTTCCTTTAGGAGCGATTATTTCCGAATATATTAATATTATCAAAAAACGATCTTAGTAAACCCTTATTAATTTTTAAATACCTATCCAACAATATATCACACGTTGGGGTTCGAATAAAAAAAAATATCAGCCCCCACTTTACATGTATGGGGGGTTCCCTAATAAAACATTTTTTTTCCATTTTTTATTTTTGCACTTTGTCAGCGTAATTGATATACATATTGGTACCAAATTTCAGCTTTCTAGTGCTAACGGTTGCTGAGATTATCCGCGGACGGACGGACGGACGGACGGACGGACGGACGGACGGACGGACGGACGGACGGACGGACAGACAGACAGACATGGCGAAACTATAAGGGTTCCTAGTTGACTACGGAACCCTAAAAAGTACCTTAGAACCATAAAGAAAAAGATACGGTGGCCTAGATGGCGTTACACCTTTGGGGGACATTCGGCTAGATGGCGCTAATATTAATACTTGATACAATGCTTCAAGGACCTATTTTAGATATTAGCTAGCTTTTAAGTTTAGGGTCCCCCCACATCTAGCGTCTCGCGAGCGTCGCGTCGGGCCAACTGTATGGAAAAAGACGGCTTTGCCCATACAGTTGACCCAACGCGACGCTCGCGAGACGCTAGATGTGGGGAGACCCTTAGTCGCCGAAAGAAAAACGTCTGCCTCTGTCGCGCTAATACAGAAGAGCGAAAGAGACGGCGTTAGTGCATTTGGGTATGTACCCTGTACGGGCTTCAAGGTTTCACCTTTTCCCCTCCATTAGAACGATCGTTACCTATAAACATTCGTAATTACGCCAATTAGGAGTGCAGCTAACGTCCGAGCTACAAGCGAGGCCGTTTAAAAATCGCGTAAGAGTGAGCGGAACAATGGCCTGAGTGGAGTTAATGACAGCAGCAGGCAGCCACAGTACCACGCATTACAAATACAGAACAGTAAAGATATTTAAAAATGTGTGATCTACTATTTCAATAAACGGCTGTACCAATGGCTACTCCCTGCTTGCCGCTGAAAGTGCCGCCCGCCCGCTCTCGGCAACCTCACAGTTACCGCCTGTCAAGAACGCGACCAGTCGACCTGTCTTATCTAATTCATACAAGCATGGCACGCATCGTACGGAGGATGTTACCCATCGGATAAACACGGGGTGGGTGAGATGGAGGGAGCTCACATCACAGGTGTACTCTGCGATAGTCGAATGCCGGTACACATTAAGGGCAAGGTACACAAAAAGCTGAATGCTGGCCACTCAAAAAACAGCAGGAAAACAAGATACACTGTGCTGAAATGAAAATGCTGAGATGGGCAGGCGGCGTTACGAGACTTATCATGTGCGGAACAACTACGTTAGAGGCAGTTTCAGAGTGGTACCTATCTAAGAGAAACTTGTAGAAGGCCGATTAAGGTGGTATGGTCATGTGATGCGGCGACCACCAAAACACATGACCAAATAAGTCATGGAGTTAGCTGATGCACCTCGTGGATCAGGTAGACTTCCAACAACCTGGATGGCAGTTGTCAGAAAAGATATTAAGAATGGAAACTTAAGACCAGAGACGACCCAGCCCAGGACCGACCGGCCTGGCGACGCATGATTAGAAGGGTCGACCCCAAGTAAATGGGAAGGAGCCAGGCAGAAGAAGATACAAGTGGTACGCGTTCGACAACACGAGCTAAGACTGTGTGCGTAGGAACGCGCTTCTTTTATACAAGGTGCTCGCGAGGAACCCGCATAACTTGAACCACGCGTTTCTGAGGCAAAAAGAAAGAAACAATGTTATATGAATTTTAAAATTTTTCGCCAAAAAAAAAAATTTTTTTTTGTTTTTTTTTTTACTTTTTTGGACGTATTTACACATAAAAAAAATTTTTTATCCATAAAGTTGGCAATTAAAATGAGTTCCTTCATTTATTTTTCTAAAAACCAAATTATTTGGAAGTTTTTCTTGTCACATTTTGACATCTATCAATGACTACTTAACTGTGAGACTATGCTCCACAATTGCGCATCAGCGCCGTTAAGAAACCTTTTCTTCTGAGTAACAATACGGAAATGTTTTTTTTAAATTGGCAATAACTCTGAAACTAGACGAAATCTAGAAAAGTTTATATGACATTTTAGTCTTAAAATATGCCGTTAAAGTTATATGGGTTCCTCGCGAGCACCTTGTATAAATTTGATCGCCATTGTCCGAGGTCAAGCTTACTAGTTAACGTTATTTTATCGCGACTGCATGTAGCGACAATACAACTAGGGAACAAATCAAATTATTTTATTGAATATTTTTTTATTTGTTATTTTTCAAGTAGTCAAGTATGTAGTACGCACAAATTGCTCGCTTTAGCCCTTTGCCCGATAACATACACTAGAAAAAT
Organism: Leguminivora glycinivorella; assembly: GCF_023078275.1. Taxonomy (NCBI): domain Eukaryota; kingdom Metazoa; phylum Arthropoda; class Insecta; order Lepidoptera; family Tortricidae; genus Leguminivora; species Leguminivora glycinivorella. The sequence continues at coordinate 46,106 of NW_025952828.1, forward strand.
ATCGGGTACCACGGCGGGCGGGTGGTCTAGTGCTAATGACGTTAGCCGCGTAAGCTGAAGACCCGAGTTCGATTCCCGGCTCGGCAACCAGTGGGCCTTGTCGTTGTCTGTCGTGTTTGATATCTATTTCAATTTATAATTTTTTAGCGGCAATGTCGCGTGTGTGCTCGGAATCTAGCTACCACGAGCACTCAGGCCTGATGACGGGTCTCCTAAGTGACTTGAAATATAGTACAGTTAAATTGTTAAATCTACAGGGAACAGTCTGAGAAAGATTATGGTCCTTCAAGCCGGATTTTTTTTTCTAAAATTCTCAATATTCTCCTAGCAGCCTTTGATGAAATCACATCATTCAAACTTTAAAACCTAGCAGTGACTAAAAGTGACATTTATCTACTGTTCCCTATGTTACTGCTCGCGCCGTCAACAGCGGTTAAGCACCGGAAAATACTCGTCGCGTCACTGTTGGCAATTACCACTACCATTAGTTGGAGCGCTTTGTTTGTGCTGCCAGAGTATAACATAATTCAATCTAAAACAAAACCCTCAGTTAAGAGTTTTGAATGATTCACGGTTATTTTCATTAGACTCTTATATTGACCTTATTGTTTAAAAATCAAAAAGTTAATCACGGTCTATATTCCGGTCAATATAAGTCTAATAACAAGTTATTGTAAATACAGAGTTTCTTGGAGATTCTTGATAAAATATAGTTACTTGTTAATAACCATAAAATTGAAATTTTGAAAATCCCCCGACCGAGACATAGTGTACTGATTTTCATGAAACATGACTAAGAACACTCCCGACTAATTCAGCTTTCAAGCAAAAAAAAATTAATCTAAATCGGTTTATCCGTTCGGGAGCTACGATGCCACAGACAGACACACACAGACAGACAGACAGACAGACAGACAGACAGACAGACAGACAGACAAACAGACAAACAGACAGACAGACACGTCAAACTTATAACACCCCGTCCGTCATTTTTGCGTCGGGGGTTAAAAACCAGTATTCCCCATTCAAACTCAAGTTCTATACGTCAAAATATAGATCTAGATTTGATATGGGTCGGTTGTCAGATGTATGGTTCGTCAAAAAAATCTTCATTTTTAAGATTGATAAATAAATAAATATTATAGGACATTCTTACACACTTTGACTGAGGCCCACGGTAAGCTCAAGAAGGCTTGTGTTGTGGGTACTCAGACGATATATATAATATACAAATACTTATATACATAGAAAACATCCATGACTCAGGAACAAATATCTGTGCTCATCATACAAATAAATGCCCTTACCGGGATTCGAACCCGGGACCGCGGCGTAGCAGGCAGGGTCACTACACTCACTACCGACTGCGCCAGACCGATCGTCAAAATTGATAGATCGGTTTTATGTCGCAGAGCCGTCCTTCCCACATCTGAAAGCATTGTTCGTATACAAAAGCGTAAAGTTACGTATCACTGTTCCGTGTGGGAGCGAAAGAGAAGTTAGTACGTTTTGATTGGCGTGTAGCGTCAAATTGTCATTTTGGCTAGGCCGGCAGATACTATGTTATTGATGCAAATGTAAATTAATTTTAAACCATTTATGTCAATTTGTTTTATTAGAAAACCTACCTTCATAATTTTAATGCCTTTTTTAACAATTAGGGTACAAATCAAACTATTTTGTTGAATATTTTTTGATTTGTTCTTTTTTTTAAGTAGTCACACTACTTTTTATAAATTATAAATTGAAATAGATATCATACACGAAAGAAAAAACGGCAAGGCCCACTGGTGACCAAGCCGGGAATCGAACCCGGGTTTTCAGCTTACGCGGCTGCCGCCGGCCCGCCGTACGGCGGGCGTGTGGTCTAGTGGTAAAGACGTTAGCCGCGTAAGCTGAAGACCCGGGTTCGATTCCCGGCTCGACCACCAGTGGGCCTTGCCGTTTTTTCTTTCGTGTATGATATCTATTTCAATTTATGCATTTTTTTTAAGTTTTGATTTCAGTAGACTAAATAAAATTATAAACATGAACGATGTTAATTACAAAATATCTAATAATTAGAAAAATGTTACACAAATTACAAATAGAGACTTACAAAAACAAGAAACGCCCACTTTCTTTCTTATTCAATTCTTAACGAGTTCTAAGTTCTAGAAACTAGTTCATAGTCTAAAAATAAATAAACTACAAGTCATAATAAAACAGAATTCAGAAGGAATAAAAAATAAACATCACTTATTTATTTAATTGTAAACACTAGCTTCATTTGATGAAATGTCGTCGTTACATTGGCAAGGGTTCTTGGTACCTTACTGTGGGCGCTATTCAAAATATAGTCAAGTCCGTTATTATTGTGAGAGGGAGATTTCTGTGAAGCGATAGATACTAGGTGTTCAACTGTTCCCGTATAAATATGTTTGTTAGGTGTATTCCTATTAATATAAGTCTTACTACTATAGGATATTACTACTATAGGATAGGACTATGGGATATGGGTTAAATTGTGGCGTAGGCGAGAGGCTGGCAACCTGTCACTGCAATGTCACAGTTTCGTTTTCTTTCAACCCCTTATTTGCCAAGAGTGGCACTGAAGCTTTAGTAGTTTCATGTGTTCTGCCTACCCCTTTATGGGATACAGGCGTGATTGTATGTATGTATGTGTTACTACTATAGAACAATGTCGGGACCTTCAACCGTGGTGAGCAGCAGCTCTTAATGATAATTCATATTTACATCACACAGTTACCTGTACAAAATTGATAACCGTTATATAATAAGTAGCTACATTCCGCTAGTTTAAAAAAAAAAACTGCCAGATTAAATCCAGGAACTACCACCGACACTCTCCTCGCACCATTTTCTCCTGCAGATCGATTGACAGCATTCCGCTGTCTCTTTTCGGATTCTGTTCTTTTAGACAGCAGCGTCATCTATGGCATTTTGATAGAACAGAATCGAGTAGGTAATACCAGCCAGGAACGAAGTCGTAAAACCCTTTTTGCTCTATTTTTCAAATAAAGCATGATAAAACGCGTCTTAGACCTTATTTTTAACCCCCGACGTAAAAATGAAGGGGTGTTATAAGTTTGACGTGTCTGTCTGTCTGTCTGTCTGTCTGTTTGTCTGTCTGTGTGTGTGTCTCTCTGTGGCATCGTAGCTCCCGAACGGATGAACCGATTTCGATTTAGTTTTTTTTATTTGAAAGCTGTATTAGTCGGGAGTGTTCTTAGCCATGTTTCATGAAAATCGGTCCACTAGGTCGCGGTCGGGGGTTTTTTCAAAATTTTAATTTTGTGGTTAGGTTATTTCAAATAAAGCACGATAAAACGCGTCTTAGACCTTACTTTTAACCCCCGACGCAAAAACGAAGGGGTGTTATAAGTTTGACGTGTCTGTCTGTCCGTCTGTCTGTCTGTCTGTCTATCTGTCTGTTTGTCTGTTTGTCTGTTTGTCTGTTTGTCTGTTTGTCTGTTTGTCTGTCTGTCTGTCTGTCTGTCTGTTTGTCTATCTGTCTGTGTGTGTGTCTGTCTGTGGCATCGTAGCTCCCGAACGGATGAACCGATTTAGATTTAGTTTTTTTTTTGTTTGAAAGCTGAGTTAGTCGGGAGTGTTCTTAGCCATGTTTCATGAAAATCGGTCTACTATGTCGCATTCGGGGGTTTTTTCAAAATTTTAATTTTGTGGTTATGTATATAATTAATTGTGAGTATCATTTTCCTGTTAAAAGTACAGTCAGCAATAAAAGCCTGTATTTTATCCCCGGTCGAAGCGGAACGACACGGCCACTGTCAAATTCGAGCGCGTCACGACATTCGCTGTTTTAACTTCATTATCATACAAATTACAATTTGTTGACTTTCCTTCCCTCCCATTTCAGAATGGCCGACTTATTTTGTAGTATGTGTTCGTGTATTAGCATATTTTGGGAGTTCCACGGTAAAAATGCTTAAGGTGAAGTTGGTTCTAAGTGATGTGATAAAATTAGAAATATTGAATCAAAAACAAAGTTAGGAACACTTAAATAATTGTACCTATGACACCAGGGTACCTAGCCAAATGCACAAAACGCTTACGATAAAACTATCTCCGTCGCTCTTTAGTATTGGCGCGACAAAGCCAGACTGTATTTCGATCACCGTCAACGATTCAATGTGAACGATTGTCATTTCGGCTATGCCGGCAGGCTTAGGCACTGGTCCTACCGCGAGCTAGTAAGCTATGAGCTATCGACTATAAAACCGAACAAAAAATAAGCACTGCGATATTAATTAGCTCACCGATGGGCGAGTGGCTATACTTAAACATCGCCGTGTCTCTTTTATTTACACGGGAGTGGATTACCTTTTGTTCGTTTTTATAGCCGATAGCTAGTAGTTTACTAGCTAGCAGTGGGATCAGTGCCTTAGAATAAATTTAAAAGAGAAAATTACTGCCTCTAGGGCTCTACTAATAATCTGATCCCTGATCTATCTTATAAAATTAATTTCTGTACATATTTAGTCAGGAAACGCCTTTTCTTCACGTCCAGAATTTTCCATCTCCCATTCATTTGTTCTTTCTCTCTCCAAATTCCAATTCCCCACCATAGAGGTAGCTAGCCAAAAAGTTCTGAATAAACTAGATGAACAAAACCTTTATGCTGAAACTATAAAATGGACTGAAATGGAACGTAATTTTATTAATTTAACTAGAACATATTATTTATTTATAAGAAAAAATAAAATCATAAAAGTAAAAATACATACCACGTTAGTAACACAGATACTCACTAGGTGTCGCTACGTGACAGTACCTTTCGAGAAACGAGCCCCTGGAAGCTCTCTCCCACTGTTGAGCATATGCCTCTGCCTATGCTCAATAGTGGGTATACGGCTCATATTTTTTTTTAGTTAGCCTCTTTTGTGTCTCACGCTGGGCAAAGGCCTCCCCTCGCTTTCTCCACTCGACCCATATTATGATGATGATTATAATTCAAAACATGAGCACGTGCCGCCTTAAAGGCTGTAATGGAATAATCACAATATCCGTGGGTTTATTTTAACCCCTCTTTGTATAATTTGAAAGTAATTAAACGTAATTCAATTTTGTACATGACGCTAATGCAGTTCTTTGTGTGATGGCTCTTTGTGTTTTAATGATACTCTGAATTTGAAAGAACGTGTGTATAAAGTATGCATAATAATTATAATTATTATGACATTTATGACGAAGTTTGACGACCGGTCTGGCTCAGTCGGTAGTGACCCTGCCTGCTAAGCCGCGGTCCTGGGTTCGAATCCCGGTAAGGGCATTTATTTGTGTGATGAGCATATATATTTGTTCTTGAGTCATGGATGTTTTCTATGTGTATAAGTATGTATTTATCTATTTAAGTATGTATATCGTCGCTCAGCACCCATAGTATAAGCTTTGCTGCTACAGTAGTTTGGAGCTAAGTTGACCTGTGTAAGGTTTCCCCAATATTTATATTTATTTATTTATTTGTATAGAAGTATGCTTTTTAAAAAAGATAGGTATGATTCTTCCTGTTGGTAATCGGTAGCAGATTTTTTTTTAAACACGTACCTACTAATAAACAAAGGTCTCAATTAATTCACATTACAATTAATTTTATACAAAGGAGAATGGGCATTTTGTCCCATTATTGTATACAGGTGGGAATTAGCTGGTTTGTAAGGGCTTATTAATAGCATTCTTTTGTTGTATGACACCAACTTTGGATCACTTGCAGGGAATGAGTTATTTAAAAAAAATGATGGCGCATATAATCTGTTGTTTTACAAAATACTTGTTATGTAGCTGGTTCTGATATTATTTTAATTAATTTTTATTCTTTCTTAATTTTTTTCTTTACGTTTTAAAAATTAAACGGCCAATAACAATGACATTTTTACTAAGGTAAAATTTGCTAATGAAATGTCCTGTCACCCATTTTAATTTTGGTGTAAGTTACGGGACATCTTGTATATTTAGTTTCTTTTACTTATGTTTACCTACTTATAGTTCTTGGTTAAATCCTTCCTCCTTCTTCTGCGTATTACTCTTGAGAGACACGTTTTACAATTTTCCGCCATTCTTCTCTGACGGCTGCCCTGCGAGTGCCCACATGTACTGGACCATATATCGCTGCCTTCACCTGGTCTGTCCGTCTCGTAGGGGATCTACCACGAACTAGAGTCCCCGCAACTCTGCCATGAACCACGAGTCGCTCAAGGGAAAGGTTTCCTCGTCGAGACACGTGCCCAAAGGTGAGGATTCGAGGTTGGTTAAATTCCACCTTAAGCATTGATTATTCAAACTAGTTTTAAATAGATGATATACCCAAAACCAGCCTTCATTATAAGCTTAACGTATATTCCCAGTCGACCTTCATCTCGTAGGTATAAGGAATCAAAGCCAACCTTCTTCAAATTTGACGTCACCTTTGTCATACAACGGCCCCCTTATTTCCCAAATTGACGTCATTTCCATATCGCGATACTGAGATATTCGGGAAACCCGTATGTTATATGGCGTGTGACGATTTGAACTGTATATTGCATAGTGAAGGTTTAAATTTGAACATAAATTGACTATAACAATTGTCGTTTGTATTAATCCACACTAATATTATAAATGGGAAAGTGTGTTTCTGTTTGTTTGTCCGTCTTTCACGGCAAAACGGAGCGACGAATTGACGTGATTTTTAAAGTCGAGATATTTGAAGAGATGGAGAGACTGGAGAGTGACCAAGGCTACTTATTGTCTCTTTCTAACGCGAGGGAAGCCGCGAGCAAAAAGCTAGTCTTATATAAACAAAAGTGAAGCAGTATATGCAACGTTATCTCCGCAATAATGCACTAAAGCTCAAAAGTCAAAATGGATACTTATGCTATTTACGATGGACACTTAAAATAAAATGGCAATCAATAATCTCCACTGTAAAGCTGAGTCTTGATTGAAGCAACCAAGACAGATTTTAGAAGAAACTATTTTATTTAAGATAAGTGATTTAATTTTTAATATTCATCCTCCTTGCGTTATCCCGGCATTTGCCACGGCTCTTGGGAGGCTGGGGTCCGCTTTGACAACTAATCCCAAGATTTGGAGTAGGCACTAGTTTTTACGAAAGCGACTGCCATGTGGCAGTAATGACGTCGGCACATTATTGTCATATGAAAGCGGTTTGTAGCGACACTGTTTCAGGGTCGAATAAAATCTTGTCAGCCTTAAGTATTATTTTAATAAAATTAACTATTTCGGTAGACGCCGCTATGGGTACTTATAGGCTCATTATGGTGAAAATATTCGTGGTAAAACTAGCTTTTGTCGAATAGCTGCCTTTTACCTTAGGACGGCAGAGTAATGCTGGATAACATTTCAACTTAACCAGAGCGTAAAAAACGCATATCTGCATATACGTTGATTTAGCTTAGTTTTGAAATAAAACTATGGAAACGGATTAAATCGCGTATAATGAATTTAAAATTCATCCCGCCGTTTCGAACTCTTTACAGCGTTCGTGGTCAACGGGTGACTGAGGAAAAATTATAATGTGCAAAAGCTACCCACATACAAGAAATATTAACGAACCATGACCACAAATGATATAGATTTCTACACACATAAAGCTAGTTATACAATATTTAGAAATTTACCATTACTATGTTAAAAAAATAATTAACCAATAATTACTCTACACAAAATTGACAAAGAACAAACTGCAAATGTCCAACACCAACACGAATGCCTCACAGCCTTCGTCGTGCTTGTTCCATTATTATTGTTGTTTAAATTCATTATACGCGATTTAATCCGTTTCCATAGTTTTATTTCATGAGTAACTATCGCGGTAATCGAAGACAATATTAGCTTAGTTTTGTTAAATAGCTGCTTTATAGGCTAGGAAATCTTGGAAAATTAGTGCAAATACTGCCTTTTTAGAGTTATTTTCTCGGAAACTAGGCAACATATCGAAAAACGGACAAGACTTGGTCGATGCAGCTTAATCTCTACTTTACGGATATCACAAAAAATCAATTTCGGCAAAATGTCGAATAGCTGCCTTTTACCTTAGGACGGCAGTCGTGGAAAGCGGTCACCGTAACCTATGGACGCCTGCAACTCAAGGGGAGTCACATGCGCGTTGCCGACCCATTAGAAACTTGTATACTCCTCCTCCTCCTTGTTGCCTCCCAATCTGGATAAAACTCTCTTGTTTTTATATGAAAAAATTATTTTTCACCACAACAACTTTACCTGTTAAAGGCTTACTTTGCTATTCGAAAACAGATAGCAAAATTGCATTTTATCCACAAGAGTGCAAAGTAATTTCATTTATATATTAACTTGATATCTTGAGCTGGCTGATAGAATTTACCTATAAGTAATGATTTTGAATAATAAATATTGAATAAATTGAGAGATTTGATTTCATTCGATGTTTCGTAATCATTATTTTGTTTGTTCGGTGTGGTGAAAAAATTTGTGTTTCACTCGACGGCAAAGTTTGTTTAACCTTCGTGCCTTGAAACCCTCGCAACGCTCAAGATTCCACTTTTTGAACCACTCGCTACGCTCGCCTTTCAATATTGGAATCTTTCGCTTGCTCGGGTTTCAATATTGGCACGTGCAGTTAAACAACAACTTTGCTCACTTTTAAAACAAATAACTATTTACTTAAGTTTCTTTACTATTTTCTATTTGCTTTTCCTGTGTATCTTTCCCCTAAGTATACGAGTACTAATACTGAATTTCATCGGTCAAATGTCGCCATAAACTTTATGCATTATGACTGCACTCTGGCTTTATGAGAATTATACTCTATTCAGAGGAATATGATATTTGTACCGAATGAAATTTTGAGAGAATTTCTCACGCTAAATTATGCAGTAATAATATCATTTCGTTATATTATGCTTTCATGTTTAATTTTCGGTTCGGTTATGGTTGGAATCGAGCAGCTTGCATAGTTATGGCATAACTTCGAGTACGGATGATGTTTGTTTATGTAAAAAAAATACAAAAGTATTGAATTATAGTATGGTGAAGAAAAGGGTGTACCCGTGTGGTGACGGGTTAAGAATTTCACCACCCCCTTTCTTCCCGTGGGTGTCGTAGAAAGCGACTGTGGGATATGGGTTAAATTGTGGCGTAGGCGAGAGGCTGGCAACCTGTCACTGCAATGTCACAATTTCGTTTTCTGTCAACCCCTTATTTGCCAAGAGTGGCACTGAATCTTGAGTGGTTTCATGTGCTCTGCCTACCCCTTCGTGGGATGCAGGCGTGATTGTATGTATGTATGTATGTGAAGAAAAGAGCGTACACCCATATTAAAGGCCGGCAACGCACCAACACTTCTGGTGTTTCAGGTGTCCATGGGCAGCAGTGATCGCTTACCATCAGGCGACCTGTGTGCCTGTGTGCCATCCCATAAAAAAAATATAGGTATTTGTTGCAGTTCTAAAAACCCTAAAAAGGAAATTATAAATTAAAATTACATTATTTTCATTTCGACCAACTTGTTTCATTATGACATTAATTTGACAAACTGAGCTGCCTGATCAATTTGACCTTCATCATAATCATAATTAATATTATCAGTCTCCTGTTGCCCACAGTTATCGATCATGAGGGTTATGATAGATAGATGATCTTCATGTACATTAGTTATCCCGTTCCTATTTACGTGGGTTTTTTTTTTCAAATTTAAATTTTGTATTACACATTAGTTACCTACAATTCTCACGCCTAAGGATGTTGAAGACCGGGCGAAGTGGAGAAGACTGAGCAGGAAAGCGGACCCTGGCGCTAGGCCGAGAAAATGCTAGGTTGAAGAAGAAGAAGATGACATTAGTCAAAATTTGTATTATGATCGCTATTATTGTTGTAAAAACTAAACGAGACTTTTTCACATCACACGATTAAAAAATCAGTGCTCGATTCGAACCACTCTATAGTACTCGTACATCACGGTGTCACTTAGACAACTACGACCACAATCGTCGTACGTCGCATAACAGTCGATCTATATTCAGGCCCCGTAGCCGAATGGTATTTCTGCGACGCGAAACGCCACCGAAACGCCGCAGAAAGGTTGTCTGGCTCTGTCGCGCCAATACGAAAGAGCGATTAAGATAGAGATATTATCGTGAGCGTTTCGTGAGCGTTTGTGTATTCTGATACGTACACTGAACACCATTTGTCACACAATAACCGGCCATGTCCGAAATCTCCCGATTGACGGTAATCGAGATACGTCAGTGGGCATTGAGCTCTTGATGCCCGGTATAATGTGTTAATTTTGGCTGCTGAACGTCGATACCTGCCGACTAGTACCAGATTAAGTGGGTTATCTGATCATCTAAAATCATTGTTGCTAAGAAGGACATTTATGTAATGCAATCATCATCAAGTTTAAATACCCAAGTTTACCCTAAATAGTGACGTTTCATCTTGATGGTTTTAAGAATTTGAAAAAAGTTCATGTTGAAAACTACCAATAAGGTACCAGCGGGACAACTCTTTACTGGGGAGCCATTGTAACTGATCCATTTTTTGAGTTCTACATGTATTCACTGAACACGCTTGCCATTATATAACCGGTGGACACTCTATTTAATAATGCAAACATTGTAAAACATGGAAAAAAAATGGACCAGTTACATTTGCCCCTAGTCGAGATTTGCCCTGCTGTACTTGGACCAAGCATTGACAAAACCACTTCTGAAATCGGTCCTATCTACGTCGTTACAAATTAAGTAGGGTAGCACTAAAATAAATCCTGTTCATTATTTTGGTTCTGATACCGTCTTCTAATTTCCATTAAAATTTACTGGAAGCAAATAGGTTAAAGTTACATCGGTTTTCAATAGCCAATTACAATCCATGTCTGCTGCAACGTTGATGATGTGTATACAGCTATACAACGTGGGTATCCTATAATCGGCGGGATCGTCTGTGTGCATAGGATTAATATATTAATTAACGCCGAATACCTCCAGCCTGTAGTGGCTGTCAATATTTATATATGATTTAATCATCGATAGACGGAGCTAAGTACGGATCATCCATGTTTTACTGTGTACAATAGGCTCTGCAAACATTTAGAACTAATTAAAATTTACGAGCAATATTGGATCAGTTGGAAAATTTTGTAAAAAAATAGACAAAGTGAAAAGTCATGTGCAAAAACTAAAATTCTGGTAAACTATAGATGTGTATCAAAACGTTAAAACTAAAAGAAGAGCTCTCTTTCAAATCGAGAACGGATATTCTCCGCAAAACAAAGGTGCCAATCACACACTCGCCAGATTCAAAAACGAACTAGTCTGAGCGTTCTCTTGAGGGTTTGAGTCGAATGCTAAATCGAGCCAATTCTACTAAGAAGCGGTAAAGACTCGAGTTTTTGAAATTCTCGGGTAAGTTTTTTTTTTAATCAATAAATTTAGACAAACTACTTTAAAGAAGTATAATACATTATTAAATTAATGCACAAATTTTGTGCAACCTGTTTCGTTACCTAGTGTTTTAGATATTTAATTAAAGACAACTAAGTGAATAATAAAATTGAACGACGTTTATGTCGTTTACAGACGAAATCTAGACCAATCTTTTAATTTTTTTATAGAGCAGGTTTCGAATACGGCCATGTCCATTGAAATATAATAAATAATAACAAATATAATTTATTAAAACCGAAATAAATTACATATATGAAAGAAAAAGTGACCAAGGCCCCCAGTGCCTGAGGCTGGAAATATTTTCAATAGAATATAATTTGACTTGTGTTAATTAGAATAAATATAATTTACTTGCCTCACTAAAACTAAGTAATAGTTTGTTTTAAAAAACTGCGCAAGGAACATAAATTTTAGCGCTATTGGGTATTGATAGCCTCTTACATCTGAGGCCTCTGGCTGTCCTGCAGTTCGTCTCTGTCGTCTCTGAAGGCTTTTAAAGCAACAAGCTAGTACCGAAATAACTGGTATCAGTACCACAGCCACGTCTACGGTATCGATACCGCTTGAGTGCTTTCTGCAATAAATATGAAGTTATTTTCACAAGAATTTCGCGCGCGATATTGCGATGAGTTAGTCTGCCTTCTAGTTTTACAGCCTATAAAGGTAGAAATATTTTTTTATTGGCAATCAGTCTTTTTTTTTCGCTTGTTTCCGTTATGGAGGTTTCAGCAAATGGTTATGAAAGCTGTGATGGTTACTTTGGAAGTAAATACCAATCAACGGATTGCTGCTTTGAAAAAATCCTAAATATTTTAATGAAACGTACAAAAAAGGGATAATTCCTAACATGAAAAATCGAAATAAGAGGTCATAATATATCAAAGAAAAACTTACGAGCACCACCAGTGGTGAAGGCCGGATTCGAATCGGCGTCTTTAGCAATCCGGGCTAACGCCGGGCGGTGGCGAGGTGGCCTAGGGGTTCATGGCGTTAGCCCGGATTGCTAAAGACGCCGGTTCGAATCTGGCCTTCTCCACTGGTGGTTCACGTCATTTTTTCTTGAATATATGACATCTTACTTCGATTTTTATTTTATATATAGTAGTGTGACTACTTAAAAAACACAAATCAGAATATTTGTTAAAATAATTTGATTTGTTCCCTTAGTTGCGAATTCCTAACATTATTATTATTCATGCCGTCGAGAAAATATTTAATAACTTTCTTTAAAATAAGTTTTATGATTTACATCCAATACATTTCTTATATGTAAAAATAATAATGATCGTGGGTCATTTTATTGCAATGTATTTTTATTTCAGTATTCCTTTAGATATATTATTTTTGAAATAAAAAACAAATGGAAAAGTATACATCCACCTAAAAAAATCTTGCATAAAGTGAGCTTAGATAGCGAGGTATCGAACAGGTTCTAAATTTGAGTAGGTACAGTCAAGTGCAAAAATACGTATCGAAATAATCGTCTCATAAATATGGTACTAAGGTGAAATAGCCCATAATGGACGGTGATGCCATTATGGACGAAAAAACACAAATCCTTAAAAATAAGTATCTAAAATTAGTTTCTAAAAACTGACGGCTATGTACCATAAACTAGAGTTGTAGAGCTGTTTCATTTTGAAGTTTCAATTAATTCGGTTATTTCTGAAGGATTTGGCGACAAGATAAAATTCATCAGTTTACTAAAAAAAATATCAAGACGAATTCTTAGTAATGTTGCTAAGTGAGTTGAGTTCATGTATAAAATAATAAAAAAATAATACTCGGTGTAAACTTGAATGCGTTTTACTTACTGCATTAAGCATGAGATAAGGTATAAAAAATACTAGTTTGTTGCTCCAAAGATATAAAGAAATGGCGTTATTTTGCGAGTGTCCATTACTGGAACCGAAAAACTGCCTACCTCCTATGATGGACAAGTAACAATTTACAAAACCAAAATTTACAAGAAACAATCCTATGTTAAAATAACTCAAACTAATTGTATTTATGGTATATAAAATTGACTCATTGAGTATCAGTTGGCTTTAAAAGTAAAATTTTAAACTTATTTCACTGTCCATAATGGGGGATCCATTACTGGAGAACTGCCGTCCATAATTGGAGAAAAAACACCTAGTTTTAATTTGTTAAGTATGAAGAAACTATTAGGAGTATCCATTCTGCAATACGCTTGAAATGTAAAAGAAGGATAGGACATTCAAGATTTAACACGCTTAGCGGTAGAATTTTTACATTTATGAGTGAAATATCAAAAACAGGCGAAAATTTTCCTTAAACTGTCCATGATTGGGTCCGTTACCTTACGCTCTTATTACACCGGACTAAGATGCTATAGGACATATTTTTGAGTAAGATGTGTACACCCATATTTTTACACTTGACTGTACCTATGGAAATAGGTAATAGTAAAACCAAGGTTAGGTTAAGTTAACTATCGAATACTATCTGAAGGATTTGACACAGTTTATAAATAAATTTTAGCGAGACACTTTAAAGAATAACTTTTTTTTGAAGATAATATCTTAGTGAAGTAAAAAAATATATTCATTGAAAATAATGATATCACATATTTCTTTCCTTTTTGCCATTTACCAATATCACAAGTTATGTAAACATTTGAATATAAAAATCATCAGTACAGCTCAAGTGTTAGTATTTACCACAGAGAACCTCCTATAGAGTAGCAATCTTGTATATTTTGTTCGCGATACGAGTCACCACTGTTTGGGGTGCGAGGAGCGGGCGGGGAATGTGTTAAGCGCGCTGTGATTGGCCGTTTCAAGGACGGCGGGCAGTCGCGCCAGATGAAAAGGGACAGAAGTATGACTGTCCCTCTACTGACGCGTAAGTGGCCAATGTAAGTTGACCTATGCCGGCTCTGAATAAATTATAAATATGACTTATTTGTGGAATGTAATGCCGTCTGTTTTTAAATTTGAGCTTCTTGTTACCTTTCCACACCATTTCACATTACAGGTGGACATCTTTAAGGCATCAAAATACCCTTTTCCAATTTTTTAGTGCGAAAAACACGCGCTGCTTTCGGGTCTGTTACTTGGTCGATACTGATCGGGCACGGCGAGCGCCCGCGCTTATATCAGTGCAAATACTAGGAAGGCTGGCGACCGCGAGTCGTCTTGTAATGGATGTCTATAGGGGTTGGTCTGTGGCATTTACCCATCGAACCAATGAAAAGTACATCTAATCTCAAAAGTGCATTCAGCTCCTCGCATCAGTATAAGCTCCCCTCTACCAATCAATTGACTACACGTTATTAAATATGCAGTTTGCGTGTTCCACCCGCAGTTGCTGCGCTTTTCTATATTTTTTTCTAGTTTCTTTGACCACAAGTAATTAATGAGTTAATTAATAACATAATTAATGGTATGCTTATATTATAAAATACCTTTATTTACATGAACATATTTACATAATTATATAAGTCGAAACTAAGCAAGTCTTGGCAAAGAATACCTTTTTGCACCTTTTGGCGTAGAAACTCTAGGTCCATGGGGTCCCAGCGCGAACAAGTTGTTCACAGAAATCGCGAAGCGTCTGGTTAAGGTAACTGGTGACCGAAGAGCTGGCGACTTTCCCGCACAACGTATCAGCATTGCGATACAGCGAGGAAATGTCGCCAGGATCCTTGGTACAATGCCTCAAGGGCCTATTTTAGACATTAGCTAGCTTTTAAGTTTAGTCTTATAAAATACTAGTTTTTACTCTTGACTTCGTCTCTGTAGTGTTAGTAGCTCAGCTGAGTAAGTACAGCGCCTGAATAAATCCTAATAGCAAATGTTCAACTTGAGCAATATGTTTGCATCAATGAACAGGCAACTTAGTAATTTTTTCTCAATTTCAACCCCGTTTTCATCCTATTTCGGGATATTTTTTTTTATAAAAGCTACCGAAGCTTTTTATTTGAACTTCATTGGTTTAGCGGTTTGAGCGCTACGAGGAAGCAGACAAACAGACAGCGTAATAGACGTTTGTATTCATAATACATATTATAAGCATGTAAATGTAAACTGTATTTTGTACCGAGAAATGTCGTTTGCATGCGATACCGTAAACTGATGTAATCTGTAACGTCAAACCTCACGTATAATTACCACGTAATTACAGTCAGAGTGCGGATATTGGATTCCCTATTACTGTGTTATTGACAACCCGTTACCGGTAGGTGAATATCGGGAGTGTTATTCTGGTTGAGAATGTGAAGAAATTCTTATAGTTGTTGTTGTTTGAGCGTTTTGCTTAAATATTTAAATAAAACAATGGTTTTATTGGATGGAATAATTATTGGTATTTTTACAGAATAACCACGATCCAAAATTTTGAAAAAAAAAACCCCGACATAGTGCACCGGTTTCCATATAATATGACTAAAAACACTCCCGATCAATTCAGCTTTCAAACTAAAACAACGAAATTTAATAATGGAACAAGCACGACGAAGGCTGTGAGGCATTTGTGTTGTATGGTGTTGGACATTTGCAGTTTGTTTCTTTGTCAATTTTGTGTAGATTAATTGGTTAATTATTTTTTAACAGAGTAATGGTAAAATTTTTTGAATATTGTATAACGAGCTTTATTAATAGTGTGTGAACCTGCCTTAGAAATCTATATTATTTGTGGTCATGGTTCGTTAATATTTCTTGTAAGTGGGTAGCTTTTGCACATTTTAATTTTTCCTCAGTCACCCGTTGACCACGAACGCTGTAAAGAGTTCGAAACGTCGGGATGTATTTTAAATTCATTATACGCGATTTAATCCGTTTCCATAGTTTTATTTCATGAGTAACTATCGCGGTAACCGAAGACAATATAACGAAATTTAAATTGGTTAACCCGTTCAGCAGCTACGATGCCACAG
This sequence comes from Leguminivora glycinivorella, assembly GCF_023078275.1. Classification (NCBI taxonomy): domain Eukaryota; kingdom Metazoa; phylum Arthropoda; class Insecta; order Lepidoptera; family Tortricidae; genus Leguminivora; species Leguminivora glycinivorella. The sequence goes on from NW_025952828.1 coordinate 62,450, forward strand.
CCAGACATAGGTACAAAGACGTTTTGCGTCGGGGGTTAAAAATAGCTTCTTAAATGTCAGACACGTGCGGTTAGGTTGGTGGATAGATAGGAAGAGATTTCCTTGCGTGCCGCTGCCTGGCCCCGTAGCCGAATGGCATTTCTCCGACGCCAAACGAAAGCGATACGCCGCTGGCTCTGTCGCGCCAATACGCAAGCGCGATAGAGATAGATATCTACTAGCGCTTCGTTTCGTGAGCGTTTCGTGAGCGATTGTGCCATTCGGCTAGCCACCCTGGCCCCGTAGCCGAATGGCATTTCTCCGACGCCAAACGAAAGCGATACGCCGCTGGCTCTGTCGCGCCAATACGCAAGCGCGATAGAGATAGATATCTACTAGCGCTTCGTTTCGTGAGCGTTTCGTGAGCGAATGTGCCATTCGGCTAGCCACCCAGGCCCCGTAGCCGAATGGCATTTCTCCGACGCCAAACGAAAGCGATACGCCGCTGGCTCTGTCGCGCCAATACGCAAGCGCGATAGAGATAGATATCTACTCGCTTTCGTTTGGCGTCGGAGAAATGCCATTCGGCTACGGGGCCTGATATAGTGACGCGTAGGCGACAGTCTGGCGCTCCTGTCGCGTTTTTTCGTTCGTCGTGGCTGCTAACAAAAAATACGAACTAGACTTGTACTAAATATAAGGTTAATGCTGATATGAAAAAATATTCATATTTCCTTACATTTTACTACTTAGCATACAAAATAATTATAAATATTTTAGTACGTGTCATCAAAATACATTCGCAGCCCATAATAATTTGTTTTCTGAATAAATAATTTATATTAAAAAAAAGAACAACATTAAGGCACTAAAAGCACGTTTCAATCGATGTAAATAACCATAAAGAAATAAGTACGCAATTGACGGGTCTACTTCATTTCAATCCCAAATCAGATTCCGTATTATCGTGACAGAATCAACCCTTCCAAAATACTCACGCAGCACCCACTTCCGGAATTTGTCACATCCATGAGGCCAATATCCGCTTCCGCTAGCGCTCTATTTGCTAGAGTGGTGTGAACGTTGTCTATGCCTTTTTGTTACGATGGCTTTTCTGTTTACCTTGATTGCAGTGAAAACGGTGCAAAAATGAACATCAGGGTACGTAGCCGAATGGCACAAACGCTCACGAAACGAAACGCTCGTAGATATCTATCTCTATCGCTCTTGCGTATTGGCGCGACAGATCTAGACTACCTTTCGCGGCGTTTCGTTTTCTTTTCGCGTCGCAGAAATGCCATTCGGCTACGGGGTCAGATCTGTAGTATCATATTGATCTACAGAACTGGGATTAAGCAAATGAAAATTGTATGCTTTTGAAATGTTCATAATTAATGTTAATGCTATTTTCATTTTTATTAAAATTTAAATATACCATCTTGTGAGAAACTCGGTAGTACTCAATTTTGCAGAAAGTTTTCGTTTAGGTAAAAACTCAACTTGCTTGCGTTTAAAAAGCATTCAAGGCCTTTAAAAATTTACTAAGGATACTTTTAATTAGTAATCAGTATGTTTGTTGCTTTCGAATGTATTACTGTTTTTGTTTAATAAAATATTTTTAATTAAATCTATTACTTTGCTAAAAATAATCGCCACTAAAGATCAACTGAACACGTGCCCACCTCGGCTTATTGAAAATCGTTCGTCAGAAAAATATGTTCTTTCATCAAAATTTATTTAAAAATTTCGTTTTTAACAGTTACTTCATAAAAAAAAATATATTTCACCGCATGTTGTGTGCATTACTTTTATTCAAGTTGACACAAGTCACCCCCGAAGGGAGGTTTATGAGAAACCGCAGTGGTCAGTGATATGAGTTTCAGTTTCATAAACTCGGATTAAAGGATTTGGGGCCGATCTTTACACTGTGAAAAATAGTTTCGCAAAATATTCGGCCCCGTAGCCGAATGGCATTTCTCCGACGCCAAACGAAAGCGATACGCCGCTGGTTCTGTCGCGCCAATACGCAAGCGCGATAGAGATAGATATCTACTAGCGCTTCGTTTCGTGAGCGTTTCGTGAGCGATTGTGCCATTCGGCTAGCCACCCAGTTCATAATAAAATAGAAAGTCATATTAGCAGATAGTCATATTAGAATACCTAGAAACTGAATTATCGTCATTAAAAGTATATAAATTAATGTCACTTTTTTGAGTTTCACTTGGAGTCGTAGTAGTCACCATGGTTGGAACTGCCCGAAAAGATCATCATCGTCATCATCATCATTGGTATAGTAGTGACAGAAGCGTTTCATTCGTTTTAAAACAAAAACAACTGGATACACACCCAATGATATGAATAAATAAAATCGAACGAATTTATTACTTTGTTTTCACTAGAGATGGGCCGAATATTCGGTATTCAGCATACTCGGCAAGTTTTTCAATGTTCGTATTCGGCCGAATAATTCGGTTGCATTGCCGAATATTTACCGAATAAACAAAGTAAATAAGTAATAAAGATCTTACGTATTCCATTGGATAATAAGTTCCTATTTTCAGTAGCTTTCTAAGGAACTACTAAAAAGAGATAATTATTACGTCAAAATATGTAAAAACAACCGTAGTTTAAGAGTTGAGAAAAGTTCAGAGTTGTTTTAACTAAGTTTTAGTTATCCACTAAATCATAAGAACATACTTATAGTATGTATAACCACCATCAATCATTTCATAGTTTAAATCTTAACATCCGCTTTAAAAATATGGCGTAACCGAATGTTCGGCCGAATATTCGTATTCGGCAAAGTCCATATTCGGCTCATCTCTAGTTTTCACCAATGTAGGACAAAAACAAGTTATTTCTAAATAAGGGAAGCTATAATATTCTCCGTATTATAAATCAAGGAATACAAGGTCTAGCGCAAACAGTTATTTTATTACGTCGTAAATAATACTCGAGGACAGCTTGGAGTGCCTAAAAGAGTTTCAGCAAATCCTTATTTCCAAGCTTTATTATCATGGAACAAAGTACGAACAATTGAAGCTCTGAGTAAATGTGGTTTGGAATTTTCATTAATGCGATTTTCTTAGTATTAAAATTTGTGATTTTGAATCATTTTTATCTCATCATCTTCATCTTACATACTAATATAAGTAGGTACAGTCGACCAAAAATGTGGTTTACCACCCTACCATGAGACATCAAGGTCGATTTCCCATTGCAATAATATTATGTCAGTGACAATTGCTCTGTCTATACCTACATATATGATTACTTACGTCATGCCATATGTCAAGTCAATCTTAGCAATCGTTAGAGCTCACAGAAATTTTTGCCAAAACTGGCAGACCACTTTCTTGGCCCACTGTACGTATTTGAGGAAATAATATCTATTGTGCTTGCAGTATTCGTCGACTGGCAACTGTACAGCATTTGTGGTGGGCCTGATTCGGTAGATGGATTGGCATATTCAGAATTTAAGCTTTTATCAGCTCAAAAATATCCGATTTAGCACTTTAGATTTTAGGATATTCTAGGTAGTTAAAACTTTTTATTAAGTCCTCCTATTCACTAAAAGCTTTTACGTGTACATTTTTAAATCCAAAAGCCATACAACTTTTATAATTTCATCTAAAACTAATCACATGTTGCTCAAAAATTAATAGAATTTCATCTTCCCCCCATAATTGGTAGTTGATCACATGATCGCGATATCGCGTGCTCGCGTGCGCGCGTCGCGTGCGCTTTCACTCCAAGTCGCCGCTCTTGAGTGCTCAATAAGGCACGCGAGACGTACGGATACGGAGGGCTGGAAGTGACAAATAATTTGTCACAAAAATGTAAGCAGTGAAAACAATGACTGAAAAATTGGCAAGCTAGAGCTTGTGAATGATTTTTTCATTGTCCTAAATGTGGCACCTGTTGGCACACCTGACTTGTTGGTGCTCTATCTCACTCTGCCCTACCATCTACCAAGCCACCTCTCATTGTTTTTATCTGTTTGTGTATTTACCTATCACAATAGCGCTTTTGAACTCCAAGTCACCGCACTTGAGTGCTCAATAAGTCATGCGTAACTCACAGATGGGGGAGGCTGGATACGACAAAAATAATATCTGTAATTGACCTTAATTGAAATCAATTAATTAAAGTTACACTAATTCTTTCATTTTTAAGTTGATTGAATAATAAATATCCAATTTTGTATATGTCCACTCCACTCTGATGCATAAAACAAAACACTCAGGTAAATTGTTTCGTAGTTCGTTAAATATTAAAATTTCAGGTTTATTATTTTTAGAAATGTTTGTTTTTGTACGTAAATAAATTATATGTTTCAATAAAATCAATACATTTATATTGACATTGTATTTTGACAGGGTTCGGGCAGACCAGAAAGGAGATAGAGGGATGACCTAGACGCTTTCTAAAAACTGTGGGAAAGCGCCGACAAAAGGGTCTAATGGAAACAACAAGGTAAGGTCTTTGCTTGGTCTTGCTTTATGGGACAATAGGAGGCAAAAAAAAAATTTGACGACTTTCTGCCAACTTGTCCTTGTCATTTCTATTATATCTATATCCCAATTAGTAGACAAAGCTAAACTCCGTTTTACATAAATGATTTGAGAGATGGCTCCAGCCTTTTTCTTGCCTTGCTTGCCTTCGTGGCAATTTTACTTGCCTTCATAATTTATTTTAGCTATCTGTGCTTATTTTAAATACACACGCTACGCTTTCGCTGTCATTGATAATTTGGCTGTGATTTACGTTGATGATATTAATTTTGTTTTTAGTATGCTATGAATGTTTATTAGTTTGGTATGTGAATTTAAATTAGGAAACGTTTTATGGAATAGTGAATACAATATTTGCTGGTACATTTTGACATTTCAACATTTTTCTTATATCTAATCTTGATTCCATATTGTTTACTTACACCTATGTAATTATAATTATGTATATGTCTTTATTAAAGTTACTCATTGGATTTCACTAATAAATACACGTAGCAGTAGTAAGATAGGTATATACCTAGTATAATAAATTTTTCAAAAAACAATCCGTTAATGGTAGTTACTCTAATTCCACACCTTATTTACTTTATCGTAATAAAACCCCAAACTACATCCTGACTTTTCTGAAAATCAAAATGGAGTTTTAAGTTAATTTTAACAAGGTTTAGTCAGCTAATGTATAAAGTTTCAGTTCGCTCTACTTCGAGTCGATTGCTATTTGAGACTTGGTTAAGCAACCTGAATATAAATGAATAATTCTTGTGACGGCTGTTTATGAAGTTTTCGCAGTAATTTAGGTTTAACAGTGAAACCATTTAAGCAAAGTAGGTATTTAAGTAAAATATTATATGATAAATAATACATCTAATAAAACTGGTAACAACGATCCTTAAAAAATGAATTCAAATTTTTTTTGGAGTATGATTAAAATAACGTAAAATATCCTCCACTCCAACACTTCTGGTGGTGTTTCGGGTGTCCATGGGCGGCAGTGATCGCTTACCATCAGGTGACCTGTTTGCTCGTTTGCCTTCAATCCCATAAAAAAACGCTTTTTGAAAACATAATAACTTTTTTTAAACATCATCAAGATTTGATATTGATTATTGTCAGGGCATTTTAATGTAATGATTTTTTTTCGTTGTGTGTTGTACTTACAAGTTTATTATAATTTTCATTTAATCCAACTGACTATAGCTAAATGTGGAAATAGTAAAAAAACCGGCCAAGTGCGAGTCGGACTCGCGCACCGAGGGTTCCGTACAAACCTTATGAGGAAATGGGTAGTAAGGTTAAAATTATTAAAAAAAAATATATTATGTGATGTAACTAAAAATTTATGGTTTTCGTAATTTTTCCTTTATCTATGCTATAAGACGTTGCTTCGTACCAAATTTCAAGATTCTGAGTTCACGGGAAGCACCCTGTAGGTTTTGATTCCCTTGCAAGTGTCGAAAATTTGCGGCATAAACGGCTGTATCTTTTGATTGCGTTGGCTTAGAAGTTTGATTTTTTCACAGCTTCAAGGGACAGTAGACCTGAGTAATTGATATAAATTTCAGCTTCATACCTCCACGCGTTCCTGAGAAAAAGGGTCTTGACAGACGGACGGACGGAGAGACGGACAACAAAGTGATCCTATAAGGGTTCCGTTTTTTCCTTTTGAGGTACGGAACCCTAAAAATGATGATTACATTCAATATTGTATGCACTTTGAGGCTTTAAACTCTTATTATTAATTCAAAAGTCCTGTACCGGTAAAAGCCGATGTAAACACGAGTGAGGTATTTGTCTATAGCGGATATTAATGCCGCACTACCCGAGACCTGAATAGTTTCGCATTGGAGACGATGTTTGCTAATATATTAGCGGGGGATTTTATGCATTGAAAATACTTGGAATATTACAAAATTAAAAATACATTTGTGTTTGAATAGACTTTATTGATTTGGCCCCACGTTGGGTGCCATGAAACGTACAGAAGTTATTATTAGTTTTGAGTGATTTAATTACGGGAAATGGCATCGAAGATGATGTTTGGTACTATAATTATTGTATTGGGTTGGTAAGAAAGTAATGAGCGAATCATAACCAATATTGTAATTTTTATTTAATTTATTATTTTAATCATTTATCAAAAATATAACGGCCTTCGTTATCTACTACTTGTCTCCATCGTTCTGGTAAAGAATGAATAGCATCGGCGAAGAAGTTCTTAGATTTAGATTCAAAAAACTCAGCTATGTACTGTCGTAGATGGGCTTGATCATCGAACTTTTTTTCATTCAAGGCATTGCTTAGCGATCTGAACAATGCGTAATCCGTAGGTGCCAAGTCTGGAGAGTACGGTGGATGAGGTATCACTTTCCAACCTAGCTCCAATAGCTTTAGCCGAGTCACTTTTGCAATGTGTGGGCGAGCATTGTCATGTAAGAAAAAAACTTTAGCATGCTGTGGACGATTCTGACAGATTTTTTGGTTTTATTTTCAAGCTGATTACAGTATACTAATGCGGTAACAGTCATTCCACTTGGTAGGAGTTCCCAGTGAATAATACCATGAATATCCCACCAAACGGACAGCATAACTTTTTTCGGGTGAGGCTCTGTTTTTGGTGCCTCTATTCCTTTTTCGTTTGGAGCTAGCCACTGACGTTTGCGTGTGTGATTTATATATAAGACTCATTTTTCATCTCCAGTGATAAGATGGTCCAACCAGTTCAATGTGCGGCGAAAAGACAGAAGTTGTATGCAGATATCGGCACGGCGGTTTAGTTGATCTCTATCAAGTTCGTGCGGTATCCAAACACTGTATTTGTAGTTTTTTCCCAACTCGTGTAAATGTGTTTCTATGGTGACATGAGAGCAGCCTAACTCGGTAGCAAGAGTACGACTCGTTAGCCTCGGATCTCCTTCAATTAAGGTTTTTAATTTGGCTACATCAATTTTCACCGGTCGACCAGACTTACGTTGATCTGATAATGAAAAGTCGCCACTACGAAACCGCTGGAACCATCGTTTCGCCGTGGCCTCAGACACAACTTCAGGAGCAACACGCTGACATATATTACGCACTGCTTCGGCGGCTGAATGGCCAGACTGAAATTCATATAGTAAGCAATGCCTTACATGCACTTTTAATTCGTCCATTTTCTTCCTTATATTAGCTCGGCGACAGCTAGTGAATGACTGACGAGAAACTGTGCAACTCGCCCTTTTTATACTTTCGACCATAGAAGATTCTAGAACTCTCTCAAAAATTTTATGTGGATTTCAATCGATCGCTCATTACTTTCTTACCAACCCAATATTATGTATTGAGCGTACTTCAAACACAGTGAAATGGAGTATACTTAATACTTATACATCTTGTTTGAATCAACTATATTAATTTGGTCCACGTTGGGCGCCATGAAACGTACAGAAAAATATTTTTGGTGTCACAATATGTGGGGTGTCATAAACAATACAGAGGTAATTGTATTATAATTTAGAAATATGTCGTTATGATAAAAGGTTATATACATACGCACATAACGTTGACTTTAACATAATACAATCAAAACATACATTTTTGGTTGATTTTTTTTGTTGAAGGTTGAAGTTTTTGGCAATTATTAGTTGAGTCTCACGTTAGTCACCATAGAACGTAAATAATAGGTTGTTAATTATCTTTATGAAAAAAGTTATAAATTGTATTTTCCACACATGTAAAGTTTAAAACAAAATTTGATTATTTTTTAAGTTAGCCCCATGTTGGGCGCCATAACATCCCAAAGCTACTGACTGAGCATATTTTATAAATAATATTTTCATAACAAAATGTAAAAGAAAAAAATAGTTTTGTTGTATGACAAGGATTCAATCAAAAGAGTGAGCTGTATATTCCTGAATTTCGATGTGTCCACAAGGTAGCCGTATACCTTGATTGAGATTCGACATCATACAATACTCGTGCCTAAATTAATGATTTATATTTAACTAACAATGTTACATGTAACTTCAACGTAGTAAATTGCTTTTGACCACATGCTTGGCAATCATTTGAGCGTATCTACAATTATACAACCTGTTTTTCTATGGTGGAGACGATATCTAATAGTTATAGAAAATAACACAACTTCATACATGGGGTTGTTAGATTGGTATCAATGAGTAGTGTAAGTTCTCCGAAGAAAATTTTTTTTTTTCATACTAAGTCGGTAGCAAACAAGCATACGGTCCGCCTGGATGGAAGGCGGTCACCGTAACCTATGGACGCCTGCAACGCAAGGAGTGTCACATGCGTGTTGCCAACCCATTAGAAACTTTTATACCTACTCTCTTTTGCTGTATTAAGTACACAGCAAAAAGGAGTGTAGAAGTTCTAAGAAGGGTTTGGATTGCCGACGACACTAAGGACAATAGACGGAACAAATTAGTTCCGTAACTAGGCCCTTCCATCACCAGCACACCGCACCCTCGTTGAGCTCTGGTAGCCTTACTCACCAGTAGGAATATATTTTGGTTTCTAATTGAGCCAATAAAGCTTTGATATGTTAATAGAAAATAAAAACACAAAAACAATATAAAGCCAGTTTTGATACCCGTTTATAAATTCTCTCATAAATCAGCATCCTTTATCGTGTGCTCCGGAATGAGCGCCTGTGTCCTGTTTGTTCATTTGGGTAAACATTCGGATGCAAACTACATGGACGACATCTGCGCGATAGGAGCGTTCTACATTTTTATACTATTGTACTAACTTTCTGAAATTGTTGTCAAATAATATTTGTTATACAGTATGTAAACTAACGAAAACCATTTACTGTTACCCGTAAATGTCCAGGTGATACTGAGAAACTTTTACTATGGGATCAACCCCGAAATCACGAAAATATCTTCTGACAGTTTCATAGGTAGTTTTATTTTATAGTAAGTATTTCCTATGGGAGAGTAAATTTTTATTTCGCGTTTTGGGTGTTGGTCCCATAGTAAAAGTTTCTCAGTATCACCTGGACATTTACGGGTTACAGTAAATGGTTTTGGTTAGTTTACATACTGTATAGTTAAGGAAATTTGCTGCTTGAAAAAATTTGCTGCGTCTTTTTTAGGGTTCCGTACCAAATAGGTACAGAAGGAACCCTTATTTTATTATAAATTGGCTTACTCTTGGCCCCATACAAGGTAAAGGTAAAAACGTGGCCCACGATGTAGTGAGCTAGCCCAGAAGACGCCTATTCACCCTTGACTTGAAGGTTGCCGGGTTATATGAACACAAATATAGCCGCCGTTTTTTGCTGTATGAATATAAGGCTCAAAGAAGTCTCTGATATACTTAACTCATATTTAAAATTGCAAACGGGACTTAATCGCGTATTTACTATGTTTTAAACACTAACCTCCGACGTTTCAAGGTCCCCGTGGTCTCGGAGCAGACTGGCTGAAGTTGACATCAACATCTTCTAGCTGTACGAGTTTTTCAAACTACCCGCACTTGGTCCTGACTACCCACTTGAACAGTTTGTGCACTAGGGATGTCACCTTGTCAACACACAACCACTCACGATATTCGGTTTTTCAACCTGCGATATTAGTTTCTTCTTGCATTTACTAATGACCGGGTTCCATGTGGATGAGATATTAAAACCTTCGTCTCGATTGAAATTTTTATACGTCTTAGTTTCAATGGCTTCACGTATTTTTCTACTATAATACCCACGATCTGTAGAGAGAATTTTAGGGTTGTGAAGCTCAATCCAATGGTTAGGCCCTGACTGTAGCAAGTGCTCAGCAACGGCAGACTTGTTCACCTGGCGATTATGACAGCTGCGATATGTTCCTTGACCCTTTCCGCTATGGTACGTTTCGTCTCACCAATGTAGGAACTACCACAACTGCAATCAATCTTATAAACGCCAGGTGACTTACCAGTCACCGGGAATAACGTCCTTCGGGGACCTCAGGCTTCCTGCAATTTTGGATAAAGGGGTGTAGACCGTTTTTATAGAGTATCTGTCTAGTACCGTGCCAACCTTATCCGTTACTCCTTTGACATAAGGTAAAAATGCTGGCTGCCTGGCGACATCAGGGCGCTTCACTCTCGCTTTTCGTCTGGATTACCAGTTTCTCACCCCATACCCGTTCCACCTAAGTACCTCCTGAATTTGCAATTTTAAATATGTGTAAAAATCGTGGAAGTTTGAATCAGTGATACTTAACTCATGTTTTAGTAATTTGGTGGATTGGATCCTTTTCCTTTAACTACGTCCTTAACTAAGTCCAATAATCATTAATATGACAGTAGGCGTGAATAAGATTTCTTCCACTCGTTTCGGTATAAGGCAATGTTTGACTAATCTTTTCGGAAGACGTCGAGATCGGTCCGCCATTTGGTACTTTTCTTGGCCCACAGGTCGTTTGGCATGCGGCAGATGTGTTCGGCCCAGTCCCATACAAGCTTAGCGACAACGACAATCAAGGCTACGTCTTCTATGTAATGTCTAGGTTACTGAGCTGAAATCAGTAAGTATAATTATTGTATCAGTATTGTACCTTTTATTTTATACTACCATATACTACGGAGTAAGCGTCCGTGTGTCGTGTTTGTTCATTTTAGAGAGATTCGGATGCAAACTGCATGCACTGCACCAGCGCTACGTGCAGACTGAATTTTTTATTACTTAACTAGTTTACTTACATATTATATCTAATAAAGTTTTCGAAAGCTTGTAAATTATAAGCCACCACTGTTGTGTCTAAATATAGTTAAGTGAAGTAGTTTAAAGATTTCGAGGACAATTTATTTCTGAAATTCTTAGTAACTCATACTCATCCTTGCATTATCCCGGCATTTTCCATGGCTCATGGGACCCTGGGGTCCGCTTTGACAACATACATACATACAATCACGCCTGTATCCCATAAAGGGGTAGGCAGAGCACATGCAACTACTAGTCTCAGTGCCGCTTTGACAAATGACAACTAATCCTAAGATTTGGCGTAGGCAGGCACTACTTGAGAGTTCTTAGTTACTATTAAAACAAAAACAATAGTTGAAGAGGAAGACATATTGTAGTTGTCTCCTATTTTGCGCACTTGTATCGTAATGTATTATTACAGGTGGCTGAACCTATACATAGCCCGGAATGAGCTGTGTCGTGTTTGTTCATTTCAGGGAACATTCAGATGCAGCGCACCGCGTTACGTACGGACTGTTTTGTTTGATCAGGAATTTCGCGGTTTCGCCTTCTGATGTATGCTTATCGGGGATTGCGGTTTGGTTACATAACTTAGTTTCGGTATTAGTAGTTAAATAAAAGCGAATCATTAAAAGTTAAATGTGTAAGTTAATTCACAGCAACGGTGAGGGCGCTAAATGGAACCTTTGATATCTCGGTTACCTCAGAATCCAACGTCAGAATAGTTTACGCCTCGTAAAGTTTCGTAGCAAGCACTCCCTATCACTCTTCTATATTAGCGCGACAGAACCATACTGTGTTTCGATGGGCGTCTAGTGGCAACGATTGGCATTTCGTCAAACCATACATCAACATCATCATCAGTCAAAGGCGTCCACTGCTGGACATAGGCCTCCCCGAAGATTGCCGCAATGACCTGTCCTGCGCCACCTGCATCCATGACCTTCAGTCCACCATAACCATACATACTATACTAATATTATAAATGAGAAAGTGTGTTTAAAGGCGGGGTCGCTACTCTTGAGAAAGGTCCTCGAAATTGGATCGAAACATGTCGAACGCTATATAGACTTAATACGTGAGTAACCCGCTTAAAATGTTTTTAAATATGTATGAGTCTCACGGGAGTTTTATAGTTAAAATTGAGAAAGTGTGTGTCTGTTTATTTGTCCGTCTTTCACGGAAAAGCGGATTTTTAAGTGGAGATAGTTGAAGAGATGGACTACTTTTTGTCACTTTGGAACCCCCCATTTCCCTAAAATGGGGGATGGAAGTTTGTATGAAGCATTCCGCAATTTTCGTATTTAACGCGAGCGAAGCTGCGGGCAAAAGATAGTTTCTTATAATATTTTTTTATTCCCGTGAATGATTTGTCATTTAAGCTGCTCCTAAAACTTCCTAATCAAGTTATTGAAAGCTCCGAAGGAAAAGCAAATTAAATATTTGCGCTAACTTCGGTAAGGGTCGAGGAGCATGGGGTTTACTATAAGCCACTGAATGTAGCCAGGCCCGAACAAACAACCGTGTTGTATTATGTTATTTGTTTAAAAGCAGGCTCCGAAAACAGGCCTTTGTCTCCGGCAGGGCAGACGGGCAGGTGAAACGTGCACGCTCTGGGTGCACGCTCGTATTCGGCGTGCAGCGGGACGGGGCGTACGGCGTGCATGTCAAACAATTGAAGAATTGAAGCTCATACAAGTGTCCTGAGTCGACGCTGTATAAAATGTACGCACGCTCGCCCGCCCCCCTGCACAAACAAACGGAACGCTCCGCTCTGCACGTACACTCAGAACTTACTCTAAGATGGCCATGATATTGCGTATAGGTTGGAGCGAGACAGCGATGGGACGTTTCGATCCCATATAGTTGCTGCCGTTGTCGCTATCTTACAATAAAAGTTGTTATCGAGTTACAGAACGCGCTTAACTTCAGCCTTCAGTACTATAAGTATTTAGACACGTAATATTTAGAGCACTGATTAACAAACTTATTGATATATATACACACACACACACACACACACCTCTAACGCATTTTTTTTGGACCACATCAATGGCAATCAAGTACTTGATGCACTAGAGTTATTATAGGTAGGTGAGTAGGTACTAAGGTACCCCACCAAAAGCTCCCTCCCTTATTTAGCTCTAGCAACCTTACTTGGTGGTAACGCAATACTCTAAAGTCTAGTTAGTTACACTGTCTTCTACATCTGGAATGATATCTTCTGCTATGTTCTACCACCTTTTTCGTCGTCTGGCGAGATCCTTGGTATGTGATGATGTCCACCAACCACGCATGCAGCATCAGCCGCCATATTTTCTTTGAAAACTTGCCTTCAACTGCCGCACGGCGTAAACATTTGAATGTGCATGGAGCATGGATAAGATTCTTTTGACTATTAAAACGGGTTTATGAGGGCTCGTCTGCACTGCCAAGCGTATAAGCCTGTGTACACACTGTGAACAAACAACGGGCAACAAGCCCCGACCACTGGCCGACTCTTTGTCCGACACTTAACCTATCGTGGACATTCTTACACATATGTACATGCTGTAACATGAGCAAAGATTTGTGCCTTCTTAGGGAAAAGGTACCATATTGCGGATTAAAGTTATTCGTATAACGGTAAAATAATTATCCACAATATTCGATTTGTAAAAAAAGGTTTAACGAAAGAAAACAAATGAGAAGCATTTTTTTTCTCATCATCATCCTGTCCTGGCCGGTTTCGGCCTCGGCAACTGGGTTTGTAGTATATATATAGTAACACATGGTACTTAACAGGTAAATCCCAAAGCTGCTTGAAGGTAATTATTATCAATGGCCCGCAAACTATTGTTTGTTATCTTTATCTGCACGTGCAACTTTCTTAGTATTTTCACCGACGAAAGACGGTTGTCCAGCCAGTAATAATATTTTCCCCTCACTAGCTCGGAAACACGTGTTTTGTCATTTAATACCAGCGGGTAAAAACGCATTTTATCCACTAGTGGGTAAAGTAATTTGACCTTGAATAAAGTCAAATTAACTGCTTTAAAATTGATAAAAGTAGGTGAATCTAGTAATTAAGATGATTTACCACCTGTGGAACTACTGGAAGCAGTGATAAACGCATTTTTTTCCGTAGTAGTTTCCTTGCTATAGTGAGGGGAAAAGTTTTGTGTTACACTCGGGTGCAAATGTATTTTACTTCTTGTGTGTTAAAAAACTCGCAAGTTCAGGATTCTATTCTCGAACCACTCGCTTCGCTCGTGGTTCAACTATAGAATCCTTTCACTTGCTCGTTTTTCAATTCCACACTCGGCGTTAAAATACAACTTTGCCCCCTTGTATAACAAATAACTATTATGAATAACAGTGTATATTAATATTTCACTTAAAATACTATTAAATTGTTGCATTGGTCTACCTGTAGCATTTCTTACTGGGGAGTAAATATTAATTAGAGATATTAATATATTTATTTGGATGGACTTTCATATTCATCGACATCGACAAGTAGGTACCTAGTACCTACCTGAGGTGCGATTTTTGATTCTCATCGAGTGGCTTATTTCGTACTAAATAGTCATCGGCTGCATACAAAACAAGGCACCGGTGAGATTCAAAAATCCCACCAATACCACCTCTGGTTTTTTTGTACAAACTCATAATGTCTGGTTATCAGAGAACAGAATAATACCAATATGTAATTACTTAAAAAAACATCATCCGGTTAGGGAGAGCGACGGACGTGAGCTCTCAGGTGACTGACGTAGCCTATTTTGGTCATGAATGTGGAATCTGGTGGTCGGGCCTTTAACTCGTCGTGTTTCGCATCGAGATCCACGCGTCTACTTATGAACTAAAACCATTTTTTTAGGGTTCCGTAGTCAACTAGGAACCCTTATAGTTTCGCCATGTCTGTCTGTCCGTCCGTCCGCGGTTAATCTCAGTAACCGTAAGCACTAGAAAGCTGAAATTTGGTAAGTACCAATATGTATATTATCAATCACGCCAACAAAGTGCAAAAATAAAAAATGGAGAAAAATGTTTTATTAGGGAATCCCCCTTACATGTAAAGTGGGGGCTGATATTTTTTTTTTTCATTCCAACCCCAACGTGTGATATATTGTTGGATAGGTATTTAAAAATGAATAAGGGTTTACTATGATCGTTTTTTCATAATATTAATAGTTTCGGAAATAATCGCTCAAGGAAAAAAAAGTGCGTCCCCCACCCCTTTAACTTTTGAACCATAATATGTTTAAAAAATATGAAAAAAATCACAAAAGTAGAATTTTATAAAGACTTTCTAGGAAAATTGTTTTGAACTTGATAGGTTCAGTAATTTTTGAGAAAAATACGGAAAACTACGGAACCCTACACTGAGCGTGGCCCAACACGCTCTTGGCCGGTTTCTATTTTCTTTTGCTGAAGCAATTTGTGATTGAAAACGTTCAGTTTCCTCCTGTTACTCAGCGTGCAGGATTTAAATATATTTGCAAGCAAAATCACGTTAATACGAATACGAATCAAAAATATATTTAAAATGGACGTCGATAAAATTCAGGCAAAATAAAATTCATGGAAGATCATTATTGGAAAGGTTTTACGAAGGATAATTCCATTTGTCCGCCGGGCAAAAATGGCGTCTGGCCGTATTTAAAATGCGCTGACGTAAAAATTATCAGTGTGTGAGTACTTAATTAGAGGTACAATATTTTGACATCGTCTTGTAGCACAAAAAAGGTTAAAAAAATGTAGTCTGACTAATTAAAAAAAATATTACGTACTTCACATTAGGATTCTTTAGAAATTTACTTATACTCAAATTGTGAGATTTGTTTACCCGCGCTAGTTTCGAACCGTTAAAATTTCAAAAGATGGTCTCAGGCTCGAATCAGGTACGAGCATTTATTTTTGTGCAGCACGTAATTATAGTTGATCCTGAGCTACGGGTGTTTTCTATGTTATTATATACATAGGTACTCGTATTGTATACATCGTTATCTAACTATAGCCACATCACAAGACTTCTTAAGCTTACCGTCTCTAGTCTACCGCTTTTAGTCAATTCGAGTAAGAAAGTATGTCTGTAAGATCCAATGTCTTAAAATCGTATGAAATACAGTACGGCACAGTACGAATTTCCGTCAGTAATCATAGATACTGCAAAAGTAAAATCCAGACATAGAAGAAAAACCTGTATGGTTTTATATCTTGGAACAATAATTTTATATACTCTCCCAGGGGGTTTGCTATTAATTGTGTCAAGCCAGGACAAAAGGGTAAACATCGTAAAAAATACTGTTTATTAAAATGGCAGGAAAATGCCAGGTTTTACAACCTACTCGAAGTTGGGTTAAAGCAGTCGTAAAGTTTAACTCCTTTTGCTACAGTTATGATTCTAACCAAAACTAAACAGAAGGAAAAGAAAAATTTGTAAGACATATTTTTAATGCAACTGGTCCATTTTTTCCATGTTTTACAATGTTGGCATTATTAATTAGAGTGTCCACTGGTTAAACATACAATGGTAGGCGTGTTCAGTGAATACATTTATAACTCAACATTATAGTATAATAATGGAAAAAATGGATCAGTTACAATTGTCCCCCAGTTGAAATTAGCCCCGTTGTACCTTATTTATAATTATAGGAGTAGAGGGGTATTGGGAGACTTGACTTGTATTTAGGGAGACAATTTATACCATATAATGTTATAATTATCATAAAAAGTGTCAAAATAATGTTTTTCTATCGTGGTTAAGTCCACTTATTTACACGAACAAAACATAATAGAAACTCAGCACTTAGCATAAAATGTAACAGCTACATTAAAACTAAAATAAGCAGTTCCCGGCAACTTTGTACATAGCCACGTCAGCAAATTTTAATTGATCCTATTTTGTTACCAACATTTAGTAATATAAGTCGACTTTCGTAAGATTAATTGTTATAATTCAATGTTAATTGTTATAATCAAGACAATATAGATACTAGAGAACCTTAATGACGAAATAAAACTTACTAAAATCTCAATTCATCAAAACAATCTTGGTAACAAAATAGGAATAATAAAAGCAAATTTAACATTTTCCTTAATTTTTGTACAAACTTTTCGAGAACTGCTGAAAATATGGCCTTGAGGCATTACTACTTAAGTTGAGATTTTGATACGTTGTCATTAAGAGTTTTGAATGATTCACGGTTAAATAATCGATGGAATCAGGCGTTACTTTGCGGAAATCCATGTTAATCGTAAACTAGAACTTTCCTTTGCTAATCCGCGAATAGATAACGTGCAAGTCAATCAGTGCTAACCTGTTATAATTACTTGCGTATTTTTTACATGCAATTAATTTTCCCACCCTCCCACCGCAAAAATAAAAATAAATACGCAAATAAATATAACAACCCACCACCAAAAATACAAAACTCGACACGTGTTTCGCCTCTCTACGAGGCATCCTCAGGAGCTGATGTTGACGGTCCGAAGTCCCGCAACTGACTGATCGTCCCCAGAATGGTCGGCCATATTTATACTTTGTCCACCCCCCCTACCAAGCAAGTTAGATGGAAAAATTCGTAATAACGGCGATGACGCAACATTCAACTGCTCATTAAGGATTAACCCCCTATTGTTGTACCTAATTATCTCCAACTGTTCCAGAACCCCCAAACGCAGCCCTTTCTCACATACATGTAAAACATCAAAAGAATGATTCTCTGACACAGTATGGTCACTCTCTATCAAATGCTTTGCAAAATTGGATCTCTCTGGATGGTTGTGCCTGTATGATGCCATATGCTCCTTATACCTAGTAGTGAAATTGCGGCCCGTTTGGCCCACGTACACTTTGTTACAAACATCGCAGCTCAACTTATAAACCCCAGATTTTTTCCCTTTCTCGATCCTATCTTTGCCGTTACAAAGCATGGAGTGCAAAGTGTTATTCGTCCTAAAGGCCACAGGAATGCCGTTTGACTTCAAAATCTTATAAATGTCCTCTGACACTTTGCCAACATAAGTAATGCTCGCTTGACACCTCTTAACCGGTTCAGAAGGACGTGCCGCATACAACATATTGTTAACCATAACCATTCGCTTCTTTCTGATGATGCCATCAACGATTGATTTATCATAACCGTTCGAAACTGCCAAGTGGTAAATATTGTCCAATTTGGCTCGATAGTGTTCTTCAGAAAGAGAGGCACAGACAACATCCTATGCACATAACAGTGAAAAGCGGCCAACCTATGCTGCCAAGGGTGTGTAGAAGAAGCTGGTATAACTGTATCAGTATGTGTAGGCTTGCGGTAAATTTGAAATTGATGGCTATTATTAACTCTAGTAATGGTCAAATCTAGAAAATTCAATGACTTGTCTTGCTCTAGTTCCTTCTTAAACTTGATCTTTGGATGTTTACTATTAAGCCCAGTAACAAATTCATCCAGCAGGTCCATACTCCCCCTCCAACAAATAATCAAATCATCTACGTATCTGAAGTAATACAATATATTATCATTCCCTGCAATATGCTGGTTCTCAAAGTGGTCCATAAAGATATCCGCCATTAAAGGACTCAGTGGAGAACCCATGGCTAAACCATCACTTTGCAAATAATACTGTCCCCCGAATCTAAAATAATTATGTTTCATACATATAGCAGTTAGATCTATCAACTCATCTACCTCCCCTGGATGTAAACGTTGCTTTTCAAAAAGGTCCCTTAGAATATCCAAAGTCTCCCCATACGGCACATTCGTAAACAAACTATCTACATCCAACGAAAGCAGGACAGCATTATCTGGAATAATAATATCTTTGATTTTTTCTATTAACTGCAAACTATTCCTCAAACAAAACTTCGGCCGGAACTGAGACTTTTCTCTAATAATGTGATTCAACCTCTTAGCTAGATTATAAGTTGGTGCACCCAAATATGAGACCACTGGACGAACTGGAATGTTATCCTTATGAATCTTAGGTAGCCCATAAAGAATAGGAGCTCGTGGATTCATTGGCACAACCATGCTCTTCTGATGTTCAGTTTCAAAAACAAACATAGAGTTCTTAATTGCCTGTCTCAGATCTTTCTGGAATCCTGGAGTTGGGTCTCTCTGCAAACTCGAAAAGCCATCACCTTGAATCAGATCAAGAACTTTCTGATTATAACTTCCTTTCTCCATAATAACAATGCAATTTCCTTTGTCTGCTTTCGAAACTACCAAATCATTTTCTCGCACTTTCTGTTGAATAGTTCTCAGTGCCAAACCATCAGAACTAAATCCACCACCCTGTGCCAGAACAGTACTCTTAATAACATTGGCCACCATGGTCTTGGTATCTAAATCACCACGGCCCCGCACTATCGCTACCTCTGAATCCACAGCCAAATTCTCTAACGTCCCCTGAGTTATTTTTGGCTGGAAATTATATTTCAACCCTTTTCCTAAAAGCTCTACTTCATTCTCCGAAAACTCCACATCAGTTAAATTTTTCACACGAGGATGGAAGTCATGGTGAGGCGTCGGTTCCGTTTCCCTCCCCCTCAAAAACGAACTCGAACTCGACTCCGTTAACCTACGCAATTTGTTTAGCTGAGTAGTATACATCTCATGTGCAAGTCCAGAAGCAAAGTATCTCGCCTTTTGGTCTAGGATATCAAACTCGAGATTATGCAACTTAAATGAGAGTTCAGAATACAACACTTTAAGATGCAGTTTCAAATTATCTCTAACCGAAAACCAATGGCGAGATTCTTCGTTCAACCAAATTCTCTGAGCCCTACTAACAGCCAACTTAGCAGCCCTCGAATTGCTACTACAACGCAACTGGATGTAATTAGGCACAACGTTCAAACGCTTGCACTGTTGATTAAACCACACATTCTGGACAGCTGCACGATGTTGTTTGGTTAGTCTGACATAAAGTCGCGCCTGTTCGGCCACGCTAGCCGTTTTCAAATAATCGATGGAATCAGGCGTTACTTTGCGGAAATCCATGTTAATCGTAAACTAGAACTTTCCTTTGCTAATCCGCGAATAGATAACGTGCAAGTCAATCAGTGCTAACCTGTTATAATTACTTGCGTATTTTTTACATGCAATTAATTTTCCCACCCTCCCACCGCAAAAATAAAAATAAATACGCAAATAAATATAACAACCCACCACCAAAAATACAAAACTCGACACGTGTTTCGCCTCTCTACGAGGCATCCTCAGGAGCTGATGTTGACGGTCCGAAGTCCCGCAACTGACTGATCGTCCCCAGAATGGTCGGCCATATTTATACTTTGTCCACCCCCTACCAAGCAAGTTAGATGGAAAAATTCGTAATAACGGCGATGACGCAACATTCAACTGCTCATTAAGGATTAACCCCCTATTGTTGTACCTAATTATCTCCAACTGTTCCAGAACCCCCAAACGCAGCCCTTTCTCACATACATGTAAAACATCAAAAGAATGATTCTCTGACACAGTATGGTCACTCTCTATCAAATGCTTTGCAAAATTGGATCTCTCTGGATGGTTGTGCCTGTATGATGCCATATGCTCCTTATACCTAGTAGTGAAATTGCGGCCCGTTTGGCCCACGTACACTTTGTTACAAACATCGCAGCTCAACTTATAAACCCCAGATTTTTTCCCTTTCTCGATCCTATCTTTGCCGTTACAAAGCATGGAGTGCAAAGTGTTATTCGTCCTAAAGGCCACAGGAATGCCGTTTGACTTCAAAATCTTATAAATGTCCTCTGACACTTTGCCAACATAAGTAATGCTCGCTTGACACCTCTTAACCGGTTCAGAAGGACGTGCCGCATACAACATATTGTTAACCATAACCATTCGCTTCTTTCTGATGATGCCATCAACGATTGATTTATCATAACCGTTCGAAACTGCCAAGTGGTAAATATTGTCCAATTCGGCTCGATAGTGTTCTTCAGAAAGAGGCACAGACAACATCCTATGCACATAACAGTGAAAAGCGGCCAACCTATGCTGCCAAGGGTGTGTAGAAGAAGCTGGTATAACTGTATCAGTATGTGTAGGCTTGCGGTAAATTTGAAATTGATGGCTATTATTAACTCTAGTAATGGTCAAATCTAGAAAATTCAATGACTTGTCTTGCTCTAGTTCCTTCTTAAACTTGATCTTTGGATGTTTACTATTAAGCCCAGTAACAAATTCATCCAGCAGGTCCATACTCCCCCTCCAACAAATAATCAAATCATCTACGTATCTGAAGTAATACAATATATTATCATTCCCTGCAATATGCTGGTTCTCAAAGTGGTCCATAAAGATATCCGCCATTAAAGGACTCAGTGGAGAACCCATGGCTAAACCATCACTTTGCAAATAATACTGTCCCCCGAATTGCCGAATTGCCGAATTGGACAATATTTACCACTTGGCAGTTTCGAACGGTTATGATAAATCAATCGTTGATGGCATCATCAGAAAGAAGCGAATGGTTATGGTTAACAATATGTTGTATGCGGCACGTCCTTCTGAACCGGTTAAGAGGTGTCAAGCGAGCATTACTTATGTTGGCAAAGTGTCAGAGGACATTTATAAGATTTTGAAGTCAAACGGCATTCCTGTGGCCTTTAGGACGAATAACACTTTGCACTCCATGCTTTGTAACGGCAAAGATAGGATCGAGAAAGGGAAAAAATCTGGGGTTTATAAGTTGAGCTGCGATGTTTGTAACAAAGTGTACGTGGGCCAAACGGGCCGCAATTTCACTACTAGGTATAAGGAGCATATGGCATCATACAGGCACAACCATCCAGAGAGATCCAATTTTGCAAAGCATTTGATAGAGAGTGACCATACTGTGTCAGAGAATCATTCTTTTGATGTTTTACATGTATGTGAGAAAGGGCTGCGTTTAGGGGTTCTGGAACAGTTGGAGATAATTAGGTACAACAATAGGGGGTTAATCCTTAATGAGCAGTTGAATGTTGCGTCATCGCCGTTATTACGAATTTTTCCATCTAACTTGCTTGGTAGGGGGGGTGGACAAAGTATAAATATGGCCGACCATTCTGGGGACGATCAGTCAGTTGCGGGACTTCGGACCGTCAACATCAGCTCCTGAGGATGCCTCGTAGAGAGGCGAAACACGTGTCGAGTTTTGTATTTTTGGTGGTGGGTTGTTATATTTATTTGCGTATTTATTTTTATTTTTGCGGTGGGAGGGTGGGAAAATTAATTGCATGTAAAAAATACGCAAGTAATTATAACAGGTTAGCACTGATTGACTTGCACGTTATCTATTCGCGGATTAGCAAAGGAAAGTTCTAGTTTACGATTAACATGGATTTCCGCAAAGTAACGCCTGATTCCATCGATTATTTGAAAACGGCTAGCGTGGCCGAACAGGCGCGACTTTATGTCAGACTAACCAAACAACATCGTGCAGCTGTCCAGAATGTGTGGTTTAATCAACAGTGCAAGCGTTTGAACGTTGTGCCTAATTACATCCAGTTGCGTTGTAGTAGCAATTCGAGGGCTGCTAAGTTGGCTGTTAGTAGGGCTCAGAGAATTTGGTTGAACGAAGAATCTCGCCATTGGTTTTCGGTTAGAGATAATTTGAAACTGCATCTTAAAGTGTTGTATTCTGAACTCTCATTTAAGTTGCATAATCTCGAGTTTGATATCCTAGACCAAAAGGCGAGATACTTTGCTTCTGAACTTGCACATGAGATGTATACTACTCAGCTAAACAAATTGCGTAGGTTAACGGAGTCGAGTTCGAGTTCGTTTTTGAGGGGAGGGAAACGGAACCGACGCCTCACCATGACTTCCATCCTCGTGTGAAAAATTTAACTGATGTGGAGTTTTCGGAGAATGAAGTAGAGCTTTTAGGAAAAGGGTTGAAATATAATTTCCAGCCAAAAATAACTCAGGGGACGTTAGAGAATTTGGCTGTGGATTCAGAGGTAGCGATAGTGCGGGGCCGTGGTGATTTAGATACCAAGACCATGGTGGCCAATGTTATTAAGAGTACTGTTCTGGCACAGGGTGGTGGATTTAGTTCTGATGGTTTGGCACTGAGAACTATTCAACAGAAAGTGCGAGAAAATGATTTGGTAGTTTCGAAAGCAGACAAAGGAAATTGCATTGTTATTATGGAGAAAGGAAGTTATAATCAGAAAGTTCTTGATCTGATTCAAGGTGATGGCTTTTCGAGTTTGCAGAGAGACCCAACTCCAGGATTCCAGAAAGATCTGAGACAGGCAATTAAGAACTCTATGTTTGTTTTTGAAACTGAACATCAGAAGAGCATGGTTGTGCCAATGAATCCACGAGCTCCTATTCTTTATGGGCTACCTAAGATTCATAAGGATAACATTCCAGTTCGTCCAGTGGTCTCATATTTGGGTGCACTAACTTATAATCTAGCTAAGAGGTTGAATCACATTATTAGAGAAAAGTCTCAGTTCCGGCCGAAGTTTTGTTTGAGGAATAGTTTGCAGTTAATAGAAAAAATCAAAGATATTATTATTCCAGATAATGCTGTCCTGCTTTCGTTGGATGTAGATAGTTTGTTTACGAATGTGCCGTATGGGGAGACTTTGGATATTCTAAGGGACCTTTTTGAAAAGCAACGTTTACATCCAGGGAGGTAGATGAGTTGATAGATCTAACTGCTATATGTATGAAACATAATTATTTTAGATTCGGGGGACAGTATTATTTGCAAAGTGATGGTTTAGCCATGGGTTCTCCACTGAGTCCTTTAATGGCGGATATCTTTATGGACCACTTTGAGAACCAGCATATTGCAGGGAATGATAATATATTGTATTACTTCAGATACGTAGATGATTTGATTATTTGTTGGAGGGGAGTATGGACCTGCTGGATGAATTTGTTACTGGGCTTAATAGTAAACATCCAAAGATCAAGTTTAAGAAGGAACTAGAGCAAGACAAGTCATTGAATTTTCTAGATTTGACCATTACTAGAGTTAATAATAGCCATCAATTTCAAATTTACCGCAAGCCTACACATACTGATACAGTTATACCAGCTTCTTCTACACACCCTTGGCAGCATAGGTTGGCCGCTTTTCACTGTTATGTGCATAGGATGTTGTCTGTGCCTCTTTCTGAAGAACACTATCGAGCCGAATTGGACAATATTTACCACTTGGCAGTTTCGAACGGTTATGATAAATCAATCGTTGATGGCATCATCAGAAAGAAGCGAATGGTTATGGTTAACAATATGTTGTATGCGGCACGTCCTTCTGAACCGGTTAAGAGGTGTCAAGCGAGCATTACTTATGTTGGCAAAGTGTCAGAGGACATTTATAAGATTTTGAAGTCAAACGGCATTCCTGTGGCCTTTAGGACGAATAACACTTTGCACTCCATGCTTTGTAACGGCAAAGATAGGATCGAGAAAGGGAAAAAATCTGGGGTTTATAAGTTGAGCTGCGATGTTTGTAACAAAGTGTACGTGGGCCAAACGGGCCGCAATTTCACTACTAGGTATAAGGAGCATATGGCATCATACAGGCACAACCATCCAGAGAGATCCAATTTTGCAAAGCATTTGATAGAGAGTGACCATACTGTGTCAGAGAATCATTCTTTTGATGTTTTACATGTATGTGAGAAAGGGCTGCGTTTGGGGGTTCTGGAACAGTTGGAGATAATTAGGTACAACAATAGGGGTTAATCCTTAATGAGCAGTTGAATGTTGCGTCATCGCCGTTATTACGAATTTTTCCATCTAACTTGCTTGGTAGGGGGGTGGACAAAGTATAAATATGGCCGACCATTCTGGGGACGATCAGTCAGTTGCGGGACTTCGGACCGTCAACATCAGCTCCTGAGGATGCCTCGTAGAGAGGCGAAACACGTGTCGAGTTTTGTATTTTTGGTGGTGGGTTGTTATATTTATTTGCGTATTTATTTTTATTTTTGCGGTGGGAGGGTGGGAAAATTAATTGCATGTAAAAAATACGCAAGTAATTATAACAGGTTAGCACTGATTGACTTGCACGTTATCTATTCGCGGATTAGCAAAGGAAAGTTCTAGTTTACGATTAACATGGATTTCCGCAAAGTAACGCCTGATTCCATCGATTATTTGAAAACGGCTAGCGTGGCCGAACAGGCGCGACTTTATGTCAGACTAACCAAACAACATCGTGCAGCTGTCCAGAATGTGTGGTTTAATCAACAGTGCAAGCGTTTGAACGTTGTGCCTAATTACATCCAGTTGCGTTGTAGTAGCAATTCGAGGGCTGCTAAGTTGGCTGTTAGTAGGGCTCAGAGAATTTGGTTGAACGAAGAATCTCGCCATTGGTTTTCGGTTAGAGATAATTTGAAACTGCATCTTAAAGTGTTGTATTCTGAACTCTCATTTAAGTTGCATAATCTCGAGTTTGATATCCTAGACCAAAAGGCGAGATACTTTGCTTCTGAACTTGCACATGAGATGTATACTACTCAGCTAAACAAATTGCGTAGGTTAACGGAGTCGAGTTCGAGTTCGTTTTTGAGGGGGAGGGAAACGGAACAGACGCCTCACCATGACTTCCATCCTCGTGTGAAAAATTTAACTGATGTGGAGTTTTCGGAGAATGAAGTAGAGCTTTTAGGAAAAGGGTTGAAATATAATTTCCAGCCAAAAATAACTCAGGGGACGTTAGAGAATTTGGCTGTGGATTCAGAGGTAGCGATAGTGCGGGGCCGTGGTGATTTAGATACCAAGACCATGGTGGCCAATGTTATTAAGAGTACTGTTCTGGCACAGGGTGGTGGATTTAGTTCTGATGGTTTGGCACTGAGAACTATTCAACAGAAAGTGCGAGAAAATGATTTGGTAGTTTCGAAAGCAGACAAAGGAAATTGCATTGTTATTATGGAGAAAGGAAGTTATAATCAGAAAGTTCTTGATCTGATTCAAGGTGATGGCTTTTCGAGTTTGCAGAGAGACCCAACTCCAGGATTCCAGAAAGATCTGAGACAGGCAATTAAGAACTCTATGTTTGTTTTTGAAACTGAACATCAGAAGAGCATGGTTGTGCCAATGAATCCACGAGCTCCTATTCTTTATGGGCTACCTAAGATTCATAAGGATAACATTCCAGTTCGTCCAGTGGTCTCATATTTGGGTGCACCAACTTATAATCTAGCTAAGAGGTTGAATCACATTATTAGAGAAAAGTCTCAGTTCCGGCCGAAGTTTTGTTTGAGGAATAGTTTGCAGTTAATAGAAAAAATCAAAGATATTATTATTCCAGATAATGCTGTCCTGCTTTCGTTGGATGTAGATAGTTTGTTTACGAATGTGCCGTATGGGGAGACTTTGGATATTCTAAGGGACCTTTTTGAAAAGCAACGTTTACATCCAGGGGAGGTAGATGAGTTGATAGATCTAACTGCTATATGTATGAAACATAATTATTTTAGATTCGGGGGACAGTATTATTTGCAAAGTGATGGTTTAGCCATGGGTTCTCCACTGAGTCCTTTAATGGCGGATATCTTTATGGACCACTTTGAGAACCAGCATATTGCAGGGAATGATAATATATTGTATTACTTCAGATACGTAGATGATTTTATTATTTGTTGGAGGGGGAGTATGGACCTGCTGGATGAATTTGTTACTGGGCTTAATAGTAAACATCCAAAGATCAAGTTTAAGAAGGAACTAGAGCAAGACAAGTCATTGAATTTTCTAGATTTGACCATTACTAGAGTTAATAATAGCCATCAATTTCAAATTTACCGCAAGCCTACACATACTGATACAGTTATACCAGCTTCTTCTACACACCCTTGGCAGCATAGGTTGGCCGCTTTTCACTGTTATGTGCATAGGATGTTGTCTGTGCCTCTTTCTGAAGAACACTATCGAGCCGAATTGGACAATATTTACCACTTGGCAGTTTCGAACGGTTATGATAAATCAATCGTTGATGGCATCATCAGAAAGAAGCGAATGGTTATGGTTAACAATATGTTGTATGCGGCACGTCCTTCTGAACCGGTTAAGAGGTGTCAAGCGAGCATTACTTATGTTGGCAAAGTGTCAGAGGACATTTATAAGATTTTGAAGTCAAACGGCATTCCTGTGGCCTTTAGGACGAATAACACTTTGCACTCCATGCTTTGTAACGGCAAAGATAGGATCGAGAAAGGGAAAAAATCTGGGGTTTATAAGTTGAGCTGCGATGTTTGTAACAAAGTGTACGTGGGCCAAACGGGCCGCAATTTCACTACTAGGTATAAGGAGCATATGGCATCATACAGGCACAACCATCCAGAGAGATCCAATTTTGCAAAGCATTTGATAGAGAGTGACCATACTGTGTCAGAGAATCATTCTTTTGATGTTTTACATGTATGTGAGAAAGGGCTGCGTTTGGGGGTTCTGGAACAGTTGGAGATAATTAGGTACAACAATAGGGGTTAATCCTTAATGAGCAGTTGAATGTTGCGTCATCGCCGTTATTACGAATTTTTCCATCTAACTTGCTTGGTAGGGGGTGGACAAAGTATAAATATGGCCGACCATTCTGGGGACGATCAGTCAGTTGCGGGACTTCGGACCGTCAACATCAGCTCCTGAGGATGCCTCGTAGAGAGGCGAAACACGTGTCGAGTTTTGTATTTTTGGTGGTGGGTTGTTATATTTATTTGCGTATTTATTTTTATTTTTGCGGTGGGAGGGTGGGAAAATTAATTGCATGTAAAAAATACGCAAGTAATTATAACAGGTTAGCACTGATTGACTTGCACGTTATCTATTCGCGGATTAGCAAAGGAAAGTTCTAGTTTATGATTCACGGTTATTTTCATTAGACTTATATTGACCGGGATATAGACCGTGATTACCTTTTTGATTTTTGTCGAGCTCCCGTTGTCATTGTTCTGGATCCTGGATTGCCATTTCGTGTAACAACGTTACGTCAATTTTATAATGCTGCACTGCAATTTTTTCAGCAACAGGCTTACTTATCTAAAATCTACAGATGCAGTCAAATATCAAAATATGGCACAAAACTTAAGACGATACGGTAGGGGTTAATTCTCCATACAAACGCTCTCGACTATTTCCTCCCTGGTTTTTGAAGATAGAGCAATGATTTTTTCAACACACATTGTTATTATTTTTATCTGTGTCGGTCCGTTTTGATTTTTTTTGATATTCTGTTTTTTAAAGACTCTAGAGCCAATCAAAAATTTCCAAAAACGGCCTTTTTCATTGTGGCGCAAAAAAAGGTGTGATACTCAAG
Organism: Leguminivora glycinivorella; assembly: GCF_023078275.1. Lineage (NCBI taxonomy): Eukaryota > Metazoa > Arthropoda > Insecta > Lepidoptera > Tortricidae > Leguminivora > Leguminivora glycinivorella. The sequence goes on from NW_025952828.1 coordinate 90,887, forward strand.
ATTGGTAACAATTAACCAAAAAAGCTAAACGGTCCGACATAGATTATTTAATTGTTATTCAGATTCTCAAATTTCGTTCCGATTGATTAAGTTTTGAAGGAGGAAAGAGTCGAGAGCGGAACCTCGATTTTAAAGATTTTTTTGAAATATCTTTTGACTGAGTTGTTCTTCATGGACAATTTTTTTTTGATAAATCTAGTTAGTAACACTTTTATACCACAAATTCCCAATTTGAAAGGGGGGGAGGGGGGGCTTCTTTCCATTTTAGCATTTTCGCTACCATATCCTCTTAACTTTCATAACGGCAAGCTACAGCTTTCAGCTTTGAAAAGGGACTGTGTCATATAAAAGTAGCCGTCATCTAAGGAATGCGTGAATTCGTCCCATAGTCGCGTCAAGTTGGGAATGATCTTTACTCACAGCTAGATAGAGTAACTATTAGTCCCCACGTGAACTATGGGTAGTACATAGTACATGAAATGAAATGAAATGAAATATTTATTTTCCAAGTAGGCATAATACAATGCGCTTATGAACGTCAAATAAAGCTACACCGGCTCTAACCCTACGCCTCAGCCGCGAGAAGATTTCAGTCCCCCCTCAGTTGGAGGGGGGTATCCACTATGAGACCGGCAAGAAACTCGGCGGGCCACTTCTTTTCAAAACATTACATCTTATAATTACATACTCGTTGTTTATGAGCACGTAGGTACTAGTTTAAATAATGCTACGCACGAAGCGTTTGAGATTTCACTTTCACACTCTGTAGCGTAATCCAGGGTTCGAATATCTCGTAGCATGGTAAGACGTTAGAAAACCATGGAGTCGATTTTAACATAAAAGTCAACTCATACTCATACTCACATACTCATTCCAAAAGTTGATTATAAACGAAATAAAAATAATCTGAAATTGAATAAAACTATATTTTAAATTAAAAAATGTGCCATACTGTGTTGTATACTACGTAAAAAAATTGTAAATAAACTTACTGACTTTAATGACTGACACATGACGCACGTGACTAAATTTGATAAAATGGCCAGTGCGTCTACCGCAATACAAATATGTATAACTAGGAAGGTAATTAATTTTTCTTTCATTTATTGTCTTAACAGTTAACATTCAGTCATACAGTTTTAATAATTCATTGTTTTAGATGAAATTAAAAGCATTTTGTGACAAATTATATACCTGAGGATGAGCCTGAGTATAAATTTAATTTAATCCTTAAATGCATGGTGATGTATATATGCATCATATATTTGATGGCCCGTGGTTCGATATGTAGCTATCCAAAATCACATTTATTGCTTAATTATTATCCATTATTTATTATTATTTAATAAACAATTAAATAGATTAAATAATATAATGATTTATTATTTAAGGATTAAAATGAAATGGCGGAAAAGTGTGAAAAAACAGGACGATGGCGATTTTTAGTATGTGATTTAGGCTGATTTTTTCGGAGTTAGTAATAAGTTTATGTTTAAACATTTTATCATAGAGGTTTCACAGTTCAGTTCAGTTCAGTTTCTTTATTGGTAAAAATTAAACATTTTACAGGTCATATCAGGTTATCACAGAAATAGGAAGTTAAAAGGTACACAATAAAATAATAAATTACTTACATTATTAATTAAATTCATTATAAATAATACTTAGGTCTACATTTACTTTGTTGAGATAATAATAATGATTGTGCAGCTATAATTATATTATTACATTATTTAGAAATAGTTACATTCATACATCATTTCATAAAGTCCTCGACAGTATAACATGCTTGACTTAGGAGCAAAAGTTTAAGTTTCTTAACAAACAGCGAATCGTTTCTTATAGCTTTAATGTCATGAGGAATTTTATTGTATATTTTGGGCCCGATTACACTGAGCGACTTTCGAACCTTCGCGAGTCTATGGGTAGGAGCAACTAACACGGGCAACCTTCGGCTGTTTTCTGAGCGAGTACAGGTCTTTGTGTATGTTACAAGGTTGGCTCTAACATATTTACATGCTTCCAATATGTAAACCGCGGGTAGTGTTAATATTTTATGGGTGATGAATAATTCCTTGGCGGGGTGATCGAAAGGTTTGTAGGAGATTACACGTAGCGCTCGTTTTTGTATCTTGAACACTTTGTCACGGTTCGCGGCAAGACCCCAGAGATCTACACAAATAGTGTAACTTTTTAATAGTAGTCAGTTTTTTAAAATAAAACTTACCAATTACGATATATTTATATAAACAAGATTTGGCCTATTTAACTTCTAACAATGATTTAGTTTAAAAAACGATTTTAAATATTTTTTTTATTATTTTTCCCAGAGTCAGAAAACCATTGTCTATCACATATATATTAATATCTTGTTAAAAGAAAAATTCATGCATTTAATATCGACTGCATGGTTCTATAACGTTTTACCATGCTACGAGGTATCCGAACCCTGGTAATATCCATAGGGACGCGTATCATGGTTACTCTATCCTTCTCTAGGTACTAGATTTCTGTATTTGCGCGACAAAGCCAGTTATATTTCCTTCCAAATACACCTTATGTTTCCTTCGGAATAGATCGTGAACTATATTACTAGTTTGTAAGCGCTTCGGTATAAACTGTAAGCTTGTAAATATTTGAATAAATAAATAATTACTCATAATAATAATTGACACCCTGCCAAAATTTTGTGTTTCGGGTGTTCATGGGCGGCGGTGATCGCTTACCATCAGGCAACCCGTCTGCTCGTTTGCCTCCTATCCCATGTTCCCCTCCATCCCCTCCTATCCCTCCAAAAAAAATGTAGTACCTACGTTTTATTTTATTTTGTAATTACGTGTTTTGAAACATTTTAGTGAATACTTTTTTTTTCAAGGGTTTCGTTTTATATGAGTACCTAGTATTTTGTAAATAACACCCTGTATTTTGTGGCATACTAGTAGTATTACACTTTTTCTTCGGAAAATATGACAGATCTATAGGGCTTGATCTCCAAAGCCAAATATTGCTTGGTCACGTGACCGGAATTCATAGACAACTCGGTGCGGTCACGCAGTGAAACTAGAGTCCCTGAGCAGCTTAAGGTGAGAGTTATGTGTTTTGAGATTGAAAATACCGGGATATATTTTTTTTTGTGTAAAGAATTTCACCACCCTCTTTCTTCCCGTGTTGTCGTAGAAGTCGACTGTGGGATATAGGTTACATTATGGCGTAGGCGCAGGCTGGCAACCTGTCACTGCAATTTTACAATCAGGTGGCATACTGACATATTATCCCGCCAGGCGGCGCCTGTGCAAGTATCTAGGCATGTCACTGTCATTCATATGTGAGAGAGAGAAATAAAATATCAACTTCTCGTTCTCACGTATGTCAATTATTTATCTTTGAAATGGACTAATAGGGTGGCGCCATCTGTGAGTGTGCCTCCTCATTTACATTACTTTCAACTGCTTCATTTCCAAGAGTAGCACTGAACTTGAGTAATTTCGTGTGCATGCATACCCCTTTATGAGATACAGGCGTGATTATATGTTCTTACCCATATGTGGGTTAAATTGTGGTGTAGGCGAGAGGCTGGCAACCTGTCACTGCAATGCCACAGATTCGTTTTCTTTTAACCCCTTATTTGCCAAGAGTGGCCCTGAAGCTTTAGTAGTTTCATGTGCTCTGCCTACCCCTTTATGGGATACAGGCGTGATTTTATGTATGTATGTATGTATCCATATGTTATGACAATATAATTACTGAGCTCTCAAACATTTGCAAAGTTTTAAAAGTAGCCTATGTCACTTTCCCTCCCTTCAACATTCTCCTTGTTGTGAAAGACGGACAAACAAACAGACACACACACTTTCCTATTTATAATATTAAGTATGGATAATTAACTACCTACTTCTCATCACAGCCACAAAACTGAATACTCAAGATGATTAAGTAAAGCTTCTGAAGTACGCTACGGTTACGTCACGCGTGACGCGGTTAATCCACCAGTCAACGTAATACGTGATCACGTGACTTGAATAATCGTCATTATACACACAGACACCGGGTTCGATCCCCGGCTCGACACGTACCAAAGAGTTTTTCGAAACTTTTGTGCAAAATGTCATTTGATATTTGCCAGTCGCTTTTCGGTGAAGGAAAACATCGTGAGGAAACCGGACTAATCCCAAGTAAGGTCTAGTTACCCTTTGAGTTGTCAGTTTTTTTACATGTCACAGTTTATTCATAATAAGTACATAAAATAATATTCAATTAACAAAACATCAACACACATTAAAATTAAAATTAATCCTATAAATTAAACGAAATAGTTTTAAATAATTATAAAAAAATACTTTCCTACGTAAGTTATATAAGTTGTTCGCTGTACTTAGTTTTAATCTCTGCTTACTACTTTTTACAATACAATTATTTGTATTTTGATTGTTGCATTTTAAGGACTAGCTTTTTTAAATGTTTCATTAATTTCATTCTTAAAATATTGTATGACAATTTTTTTTCTAACTTTCAAGTTTTCGTCTAGAACTGTATATATACGTTTATTTTATGAATAGCTTTATCTACTTACAGATTTCGACAACAATTTTGACAGTCTTGCTAGTAAATAAGTAGTAACGATAACTTGGGATAAAGTTAATAAGCGTAACTGCTTTGTAGAATTATTATATTAAATTATTGACATACCTACTACCGAGCAGTGTGTAGTGCGCATTATTCTACCCCTGGCCACGGCGTCTTATTCGCAAAGGGTATAAAGCTATATGCGCCCCCTGGGTCACTAGCTGTACTAAAAAGCTTTCTCGGGATGCAGCTGACAAAGTAAGGCGACGAGACAATGGGATATGAGAATTTGCTTTTGTAAAAACAGGATTATTATTTTCTTTTTAGGTGCTCCTTAAGGACAGAAATGAATGACTATTTTTGTTTTATTTAATATTTGTTTTTAATAATGCTCTTAGATTGCAATTTTTCTCAGACGTGGCCGAGAAAAGTCAGCCTAGGTCATCCACTCAAAACTGATTCTTCCACTCCCCCTTCAAACACTATTTATGTTCGTTAATCTTCATATATTTTTAATGTACATAAATATTTCACTTGTAATCTTAAACGGCATAAATAATATAATGGATATATAAAATAATGTTTCAACGGTCGACACAAGACGACCTTTTTGTACCCACTTCTAAAAATGTTACCTCAATTTATTTAACCTCGTGTGTAACTATGCGAAACTAAACGACTCCAAAAATGTCTTTTACTTTGTAACCGTTGTCATCGTGGAAAAATGTATTCAATAATAAATAGCAGACATTCAAAGACCTCTTTACTCTCTTTAGTAATGTATTCTGTTCGGAGGACGCCCAACAATTTTTGATTATTCTGAGCGAAAGGAATAGAGTTGTGCCTGCTCGTTCACTGAAAATATCGTTCCCAACTAGGACACTATTCGAAGTGTACTAGTTCGTTCTTTTAGTACATTTAGTACAGTAGTACACTGAGAGAGCGAGAAACAAATTGAGCATATGGCGTCGTTCGTACTAGCCGAGAGCTGCCGGCGAAGCCGAATAGCAGAAATGCAGTCTGACTCTGTCATGCCCATACGCAAGAACGACCTACAGACAGAGACAGTCATACTCGTAGCTACGAAACATATATTATCGTGAGCGTTGTCCATTAGGCTACGTACCCTTATCGGCTGTTTTTGCGCACTCTCGGTCCGAGTCAGTCGGTTCTAGTTTGGTTGGTGCCGGACCACTCGGATGGCTTAGCTGTCATTCTTTCTCGGCTCTTCGCTCCCATTCAGTTATGCGTATTTGAGTGTACTAAAGAGCATAATTATTTGAGAATAGTTCAGTCTAGTACAGTAGAGGGTATCGTGTCTTTTGTACTATTAGTACATGTACTACACTAGCGTAGAAAGAAATTGATGGTAACTTTGATAGACAGGCTGAAATGTGTAGGCGTCCCCGATATGCTTCGTATTCTGCTCACATCCGGCAATACGGGATAAGGAACGCCAATAGACCATACATGAAAAGCCGGCGTACAGTGGCATGTTTGGAATAATTTTGTGTACCTAATTATTTTATGTCTGAAAATTAGCCCTGCAGCCCCCGTGTTAGAGCACAATAATAACGCTTAGCTTGTGCCATTTTTCCTGACGCACAAACATTGTCGATTTAACCTTATTTAATTGTTTCCTTCGAATTGTTTGATGCGTGTTTAATAATAAAATATGTTTTTTTCTTTTTTTTTTCTTAAAAATAATAATTACAAATAACATGTTTTTTTTTAACTACTAATCTTAACTAATTAAGATTTTTTGTGTTAGGGGTCCTGCCTTTTATGACTAAGGTATTATACTAATTATTGCATGCATTTTTACATATTTGAGTTTGATTTGTGTTGCTTTGGTTGTCATAGCACACTTATTATATGACTGTATCTACAAAATAAGAAACTGTTGGCAACTACACATTCAACACAAAACTTATTATCTTAAATTTTCTAATATAAGTTTTCAAAAAAAAAATTTAACTCAACAATAGGGATTTTGACTATTTTTTTTGGAAACTGTTTGCATTTTATAAGTAGACCCGTAGACCGCGACGCAAAAACGAAGGGAAGGGAAGAGATAAGTTTAACAGATGCACACGTCAAACTTATAACACCCGTCGTTTTTGCATCGAGGGTTAATAAGTTGCCTGTGCGGTGCGCCTTAGAACACGTCCCTGACGAATGAACTCGAAGACGTATCGGCAGCTTTGACAAACGACTCTACTGTGACGGACGCACGCACCGGGGTGCCTAGCCAACATGCGAATCGTCATCCAATCACTAATCCACGTATAACTACACACATATACTACACGGTAATCCACTAAAGTTTCAGCAGTCCGCCACACATTCACTTAGAAAGTTCAAAAAGTTAGAATAGTAATTTTATTTTGCATATTAACCATCATATTAATACAGTGCATCGCAAGGCAGGATCGCCATGTAGTGTGAGATGTTAATAAAAACAACAGGCTCGGAGTATACATCTATAATGTCTAAAATAACATACATGCTCATATATTCTAGGCTATGTCACTTAGAGAGGTGGGGCGTAGCACACACTACAACATGGCGTAGCCAAAGGAAACTGGACTAGCTGAAGTGACGCTACGTGGTGGTCAAAAAGCAGTCTGACTCTGTCACGCCATCACAGAAATTATAGACTATGAATGATGAGATACGCTTACAAAGAGGAAGCGATTGCGACGTTGGAGTACCAGCTATCTATCCATCCATATGTCACAGATTACCCATCATTGGCCTAACCGTCTGTTGCAGACGATTTATGGTGTAATATTCGAAGAGCTCCTTTTCTGATGACTTATTTAGACCGATGCGAGACCGACATAGTCTACCGCAGGACTGACAAGAGAAATTTGCGGAAATCGGCGCTGAAACACCTTGGCGTCGCTTCTGTCTCTTATCAGCGAGTGCAGCAAACCATGACTCATCGCAAATTTTGCGACCCTCCACAATGCATTTGCGCCACTCCGTTCGTTGTTCCGCAACTTTCTCCCAGATTACTAATAAGTTACTAACCAGATATGTTAAAGTGATGGTGAGAGATGACTACGCTAATGTTACAGAGCGTAAACGATTAGCATATTGGCTAGGCACACTGGAATGTTGTGTTGTTATTGAGCCATTATGAGAAGTAAGATATGTAAAAGTTGGGTTAATTGTTAGTTCAAATAAATTTAAGAAAATATTAATAGTAAAAAAAAAAACTACTACAACTACTCGTACGGGGTTCAAAGTAAAACAAACTTAACAGATTAATATCATAATATTATTTATTAAAAATAAAATAATAAATAAGTAAAAAAGATATAAGAAAAATCACACAGGTATTTTCTTTGCATTAAATAGTTTGAAGGTCTAACGAAGGTTAGCTATATTTTATTAAGTTATTTGTTTATTAAGGTATATTTTATTAAGTTATTTTATAGTTTTATTAGTTATTATTAGGGATAAGTTCGCCTTTGTACTAGTGATAAGCTCTTTTTCTTGTGTGTTGTATTATTTTCTGGTACAATAAAGTGTTTTACTACTACTATATTTACTTACATACATATTACCAAATACATACCTACTTTTGGAGACGTGACAATATTTATGTCTAGCATTTTGCATTCAAAATAGTAAGTACCTAAGGAAAGAATCAAGGAAATTAATGGTTACTCGCAAAAGAAGGATAAGGTAGAGCGGGGAAAATCTCGACTGTGGGACAATAGGGATGACGACTACATGAAAAAATGGCATTCTGTTTAGTTCGTCAGTTAGATCGTCCAAAAATACTAAACACGTATTTTTAATTTTTTCTAATAAATAAAAAAATTCAAAGATATAGAGCATCAAAGTTCCGGAGTGGGGGCTTGTGACGTAAAACCGTGTCACTTCTAAGTAAAAATTGTACCTAGGCGTGACGTCACGCGAAACTTCAACGCACTGTACCGTCGTCATTTTTCGTTTATGAGAAAAAAGAAAAAATATGTGTCCAAAATTCTTTGATAATCTAACTGACGGACTAATTAGTTTTTTTAGTCGTCTCGCCTATTGTAACTGATCCATTTTCTCCATTATTACACTATGATGTTGAGTTCTACATGTATCCACTGAACACGTCTACCATATACCTATGTATAACCGGTGGACACTCTATTTAATAATGCAAACATTGTAAAACATGGAAAAAACAGACCAGTTACATTTGCCCCTAGTCGAGATTTGCCCCGCTGTACCTTACTTACTTTAAAAGGATTTGTTAAGAAAACACAATGTCCCCAAGCAGCTTAAGATCGATTGTATGCAGTTTCATTGCAATTTAAACATGTTTGTATTCGGCATTGTGTTCGACCGGTAGTATTAGGTACAATTGTGATTCCAAATGCAGCAAACTTGGATGGACATGGGCAACCCAAAGAATAATTAATAAAAACCGGCCAAGAGCGCGTCGGGCCACGCTCAGTGTAGGGTTCCGTAGTTTTCCGTATTTTTCTCAAAAACTACTGAACCTATCAAGTTCAAAACAATTTTCCTAGAAAGTCTTTATAAAGTTCTACTTTTGTGATTTTTTTCATATTTTTTAAACATACGGTTCAAAAGTTAGAGGGGGGGGACGCACTTTTTTTTCCTTTAGGAGCGATTATTTCCAAAAATACTAATATTATCAAAAAACCATCGTAGGAAACCCTTATTCATTTTTAAATACCTATCCAACAATATATCACACGTTGGGGTTGAAATGAAAAAAAATATCAGCCCCCACTTTACATGTAGGGGGGGTACCCTAATAAAACATTTTTTTCCATTTTTTTATTTTTGCACTTTGTCGGCGTGATTGAAATACATATTGGTACCAAATTTCAGCTTTCTAGTGCAAACGGTTACTGAGATTATCCGCGGACGGACGGACGGACGGACGGACGGACGGACGGACGGACGGACGGACGGACGGACGGACGGACGGACGGACGGACGGACGGACGGACGGACGGACGGACGGACAGACAGACATGGCGAAACTTAAAGGGTTCCTAGTTGACTACGGAACCCTAAAAATTGCATAGATCGCACTGTTGTAGGTAACCTACCTATATCACATCCTTTCGAGAGGCAGAACAATTTTTTGTTTTAATTTTAGCGCTACCTTCTGGGACAGTTTTCAGTACAAAATAGCAGATAGTTTTTTACCGCCTCTAGAAAGGTTTTTACTAGAATACTTGATAATTACTACCAATAATATACGTTTTAGAATACGTTAGGTTCTTGATAGCGATGGCAAACCCATTTTTTTTATAAAACAGTATTTTTTAATGAGTCGATGACTTTCCCGTAAATCATTGGATTTTTTTTATGGACTGATTATGGTATTTTTCTGGGAACACCGATGGTGGGAGCGCATTCCATTCCTTTGCAGTCCGCATCACAAAAGATAAGGCAAATCGTTTTGTGCGGATAAATGGAACACTAGCCGCATATTATCAATGTAATTAGCGTTAACGTCAGTTCAGCGGAATACGCTGGAATTCCGTGATACTATCACCTGATACAATAACCAAGAAGGTTTTGAGACATTTGTCATCAACTTCAGATATAACTTAAAATCAGTTCCTCCGAGAACTAGACTTTCGCCTTAAGAGAACGCACGGCCAGGTTGCCTGTTTGCTCAGTGCTGTGGGCTGTAAAGCTATTTGAACTTCGACTGAGATGCTGAAACAAACAGAAGCACACACGTGATATATGTAGCATCTGATAACTACGAAGTTTGTGACCAATACATAGTTAAGATATAACTTAAGACTAGTTCCACCGGGAACTAGACTTTCGCCTAAAGAGAACGCACGGCCAGGTTGCCTGTTTGCTCAGTGCTGTGGGCTGTAAAGCTATTTGAACTTCGACTGAGATGCTGAAACAAACAGAAGCACACACGTTATATATGTAGCATCTGATAACTACGAAGTTTGTGACCAATACATAGTTAAGATATAACTTAAGACTAGTTTCACCGGGAACTTGACTCTCGCCCGAAGGGAACGCACGACCAGGATGCCTGTTTGCTCAGTGCTGTGGGCTGTAAAGCTATTTGAACTTCGACTGAGATGCTGAAACAAACAGAAGCACACACGTTATATATGTAGCATCTGATAACTACGAAGTTTGTGACCAATACATAGTTAAGATATAACTTAAGACTAGTTCCACCGGGAACTTGACTCTCGCCCGAAGGGAACGCACGACCAGGATGCCTGTTTGCTCAGTGCTGTGGGCTGTAAACCTATTTGCACTTCGACTGAGATGCTGAATTCGATTTCTCGACGACGAAGCTACAGACCATGATGTTTATAGAGGGTTTTGGAATTTAGGTCGTACTTAGATATTTACTCGTATACGTAACTATGTATTTTCCCCTCACTAGCTTGGAAACGCGTGTTTTGTCCTTTAGTACCAGCGGGTAAAAACGCATTTTATCCACTAGTGGGTAAAGTAATTTGACCTTGAATAAAATCAAATTAACTGCTTTAAAATTGATAAAAGTAGGTGAATCTAGTATATATAGTGATATTTTGATTTGAAATAGTTATTTGTTATACAAGGGGGCAAAGTTGTATTTTAACGCCGAGTGTGGAATTGAAAAACGAGCAAGTGCAAGGAATCTATAGTTGAACCACAAGCGAAGCGAGTGGTTCGAGAATAGAATCCTGAACTTGCGAGTTTTTTAACACACGAGAAGTAAAATACATTTGCACCCGAGTGTAACACAAAACTTTTCCGGGGTCACTATAGTGAGGAAACTACAAGGCAAAAAATGCATTTCTCACTGCTCCCAGTATAGTTCCACAGGTGGTAAATCATCTTTATTACTAGATTCATCTACTTTTATCAATTTTAATGCAGTTACTTTGACTTTATTCAAGATCAAATTACTTTACCCACTAGTGGATAAAAATGCGTTTTTACCCGCTGGTATTAAAGGACAAAACACGTGTTTCCGAGCTAGTGAGGGGAAAAATATATTTTTGCGAAAAAGTAAGCATTTAACGCACACTTAATATACACGAAAAACTGCGGGGCACTTCTGGATGTGATTACCAGGACCACGATAAGTGGCGTACACGAAGGGAGGCATGCTCAGTGGGCTAGGCTTGTGCCGTTTCGTTCGTTGATCGGAGCGCTCCGATCTCGTTCAATCGCTCCCACGAACTAGTTCGCTCTTTTAGGTCTTTTGCTCATTTAGTTCAGCCAGACCAGCGACCACTGCGGTCGGAAAGATCAGAACGAATGGGACCGAATAGTGTCAAAATGATACGAATAGTCCACAGATAGTAACATTCCGGGCCGAAAGGTTCTAAGTAACCGAAGTTTAATATGAAAACTTGACTTTTTTTGTTGCTCTGCTAAGTAGCTCTCGCTCTCGGTCGGCGCAGTCACACATTCGTTCTCGATCCCAACCGCTCGCGCTCGCCGATCCTATACTGAACTAAATGAGCAAAGACCGATTCTCAGACCACGGTAAGATTCAGTTCATTTCGGTCATTGGTGGGATTTTATTCCTAACAGTTCATAGTTCGTGAACGACACAAGCCTACAGTGGGCGGTTAATGTCTGAAATGATGATGATGATGAATAATCACGAGACATGAGAGACTCGCACTACTGTAATGTACAAAATTACTGGCAGATTGCACGTTTTTTGAACGCGCCTTGCATGCCAGTTGTGTAAGCTGTACCTATTACATAACTAAGTCTTTCCCATCACGGAACAATGGTGTTCCGGACCTTTGGGAGGCGTGCGCGGGGCCAAAGCCAACACGTAGAGGCCCTTTCGACACTTTAATGAAATGTAAGGGGTACACCGAGCGGATGTTGCCCTTGCCCGTATCATGGGACACACGCAGAGGCAACACCCGCCAGGGTGTAAGGACTATTTGAGAGTTAATGGAATCTAAAATGAACTGGTCTATTTTGATGAAAGTGATGGACTAAATACTGGGCTATGGATAAAAAACCGGACGCCTGCCTAATAAAACGGTATCCAATTTTATTTCCGGCAGACGGTGACTCGTCCCCACAAGATGGGCCCCCACAAAAAGCGACATCCAAGATGGCTCAAGGGCAACACCGGTGTGAGAACTCAAGGGTGTCGAGAGGTGTACACCGCTTTTTGCCCAGTGGCTGTTAAGCCACTGTACCAACTCGCGTCTTATGCAAACATAATTAAGTTATTATTAAGTTTGGCGAAAAAAACTAGAAACTGTAATCTTTGTTTTCAATAAATAAATAAAAAATACGTACCTAATTATATGGGCGATTACAATAATACAATTTTAACCGTTTCTATGCGGACGACACGGGAGCCGTGTCATCAAGGTTATTTACGTGTACTCGTGTAGCACCTTTTACGAGAGCCGTGTCATTATTGTGTTTGGCGTATGACACGGCTTATGACCGTGTCATGAAAAAGCTGTTCGCCGCCACAGCGTAAAGTTTTCTAAAACGGAATACGCAACGAATCTGTTACTGAATTCGATTTGTTTTAATAACAGTACTAATCTAATTTACATTCTGAAAGAGACACGTTGCTACGTTACCAAATATTTATTCTCCATATGTCAGTTTCTTACACGTCATATTCTATTAAAACCCAACGTTATCTAGTTTGCGTCTGTAACAGCGACATCTATTGGGAAATTGAGTAAATAAACTAAACAATACTACATATCGGCTCGAACACATGCTGACATTCAAATCAAAATGCACTAATAAAATCAGCATCTAATACTAAAGTTAGCCTGAATTTCAACATACCGTACACGAACCAATATGCATCCCAACTTTGTCTGTGGCACAAATTTGCCCGCCGTGGGACTATTTGATCCCGGACTGACTTTGTTTCATAGTGAATTCCAAATTGGCTGCTGATTGTGCCGGGGACAGCGCGCCCTGATTTGGTCCCGATGCCGTAAACATATTTGGATAGAATATTTGGTTGCAATCGCACGAATATCTTATGTATTTATAGTAAATCCTGTTTAAAAACGAATAGGTAAACATATCTGAAATAAATATCATACACGAAAGAAAAAACGACAAGGCCCACTGTGAGACACTGTGGAAATTCCTTACAGCTTGTCATTTTGACATGGTTGTAGAGTGGCCTAGGGTTCCAATTGGTTGACTGTGCAACGAAGACGAACACAGAAACAAGGAAATTATATCATCCAGGGTATTTAAAAGTTAATCCATTTTCCGTCACTGTCAAAATGATTGATTGCGAAAGTTGACGGCGATCTAATGTTTTTATTCTCTCCGTAACTTATTAACTTGTTTTTGAAGGACATGCGAGTGTATTTCAAACCCCCGACGCAAAAACGATGAGGTGTTATAAGTTTGCCGTCTCTGTCTGTGTGCGTGTGTGTCTGTTTGTGGCATCGTAGCTTTCGAACGGAAGAACCGATTTAGATTTTTTTTGTTTGAAAGATGAAGTAGTCGGTGGTCTTGTTTGATTTGTCCATCGTGTCGGGATTTTTTTTTTTTATAAAGGAGTTAGATAGGTACAGTGTGTAAGCCTTGCAAGGGCGATAAATTAAACCCGAGAAAGAATAACTATCAACGAGCGTTGAGCGTTTTGGTGGCAGAATTATTTTGTACTAGTTTTTGCCCGCGGCTTCGCTCGCGTTAGAAAGAGACAATAAATATCCTATGGCACTCTCCACCCCTTCAACAATCTCCGCCTAAAAATCACGTCTATTCGTCGCTCCGTTTTGCCGTGAAAAACGGACAAACAGACACACGCACTTTCCCATTTATAATATTAGTATATATATAATGAACCCGAAAATGGAACCCGAAATTAATCCACCATTTTATATGGAATTTGATAGTTGACAGCCCACTAACCTTGAGTTAAGCGGGTGGTGCAAACCCTAAGTTATTTAACTTGACAGTAATTCTCAATACAGCAATTCTGTATACTCGATCCCTTTGCAACACTAGGTATATAGGCCGTACATAGGTATGTACGTAGACGTATGTCAAGACAATCTCTCAGGTTATTCGGACATTAATTCCTCGGCCTCAGAGATACGGGATCAAATTAGAGAGACCGGTGCACCCCAGGAAACTAACAACTGGACTGGAGGAAGGGGATTGTCGAAACTAATAATAGCTTCGGCATTCGATTTTGGAACAAATAATTTGTTATTAATATTACCATCCTCATCATCACACTGAGAGAAATTTGCATTGTGAATTTAACAAGTTCGACTTGTTGCGGTTTATCCGTTTGAATCAGCCAAACGTATGTTTAAAACAATTATGTGTCAGGTTGTTTTTATAAAATCGACTTTTTGATTCAAATATATTGCCGATTCAAATGACAAGTAGCTTGTTGTTTGAACCAAAGAGCACGTAGGCGCTATTTTAACCAAAAAACTTGTTGAACGAACATGAAAACTGCCCCGGCCATGGGAGCCTGGGGTCCGCTGTGACAACTAATCCCAAGATTCGGCGTAGGCACTAGTTTTACGAAAGCAACTGCCATCTGACCTTCCAACCCTGGGTAGCTTGGCCTTATTGGAATTAGTCCGGTTTCCTCATGATGTTTTCCTTCACCGAAAAGCGACTAGCAAATTTCAAATGACATTTCGCACATAAGTTCCGAAAAACTCATTGGTACGATCCGGGGTTCGAATCCCGTACTTAGTGCATAGAATGAAGAATGATTAAACTGAAATAAATGTCATAATATACAAAGAAAAAATGACCAAGGCCTCCAAGTGTCCAAAGCTGGATTCGAACCAGCGTCCTCCGTTATCGCGACGGATGCCTCAAACCACTCGGCCATTCGGTCACGGTCGCAAGGGTCGAAATTTTCAAGTATATGACACAATTATCGAAGGCTAAGGCGCCCCCCCCCCCCCCCCGCCATCTCTGAGATAGAACCGAAACTAGTGGTGACATTTATTTCAGTTTATAGTTAAAATAGTAGTGTGTCTACTAAAATACAAATTAAATTATTTTCTATGAGGATAATTTAATTTGTTCTAAGGGTGAAGAATGATTATTAATTATTCTCATATAAGACGTACCTATTCATTACGATATCATACATTTCAATGCTATTATACTAACAAGACTAATTGCTACCACGCCATTCTGAGACTGTTCATTTGCGATCTAGTTATTTTGCTATTAGGGCATTCTAAGATATAGATTCTATACCTTCTACGAGATGGTATTTTTGCTAACAAGTAATTTTGATAGTAAGCCGTTCTGATATTCAGACTTTATACTTTGTGGTCGTTTTACTAGTTAGAAAGTCATTACGAGATAAAGGCTTTTTGCAGATGTGGTCGTTTTGCGATCAAGTCTTAATGTGGTTCTAGTCGATTTGAGAATCCAGTCGTTTTGATACCGACCCGTAGCGATTGCTTTTAGACATCGTGTTCATATGTTTTGCATTTTGTCACTCTTGTAACTGGGGACCGATTTTTGAATCTTGAACGCATGAATTCGCCGTTCGAAAGTCTGTAGAAAAAACGTAATACCACGACTTTTGAACGGCGAATTCATGCGTTCGATATTCAAAAATCGGTCCCCAGTAACAAAATACAAAACATATGAACACGATGTCTAAAAGCAATCGTTAATATTCATAAAATTTCATATTAGTCAACTTAGATAATTGATTTACCAAGTAGACCTACTTGGTAAATCATGTAATGGACGAGGCCAGGCCCCGTAGCCGAATGGCGTTTATACGACGCGAGACGAAAACGAAAGGCCGCGAAAGGTAGTCTGGATCTGTCGCGCCAATACGCAAGAGCGATAGAGATATCTACGAGCGTCTCGTTTCGTGAGCGTTTGTGCCATTCGGCTACGAACCCAGAGTACCCAAACGCCTTTTGGATGGCCGACCAGAGGGCAGCCCTGAGGTAGAGGCAAGCACAAGCTCAGATGGTTAGACGGCGTATACCAGGACATCAGGACCTTAGGAGTTAAAAGCTGGAGAAGGAAAGCCACTAATAGATCGGACTGGAGAGACCTGCTTGACCAGGCTAAGGCCCACCCGCGGCTGTAATACAATGATGATGATGATAAAGTAGGTAAAGTACAGCGGGGCAAATCTCGATTAGGGGGCAATTATAACTAATCCATTTTTTCCATTATTACACTATGATGTTGAGTTCTACCTGTATCCACCGAACACGCCTACCATATATGACCGGTGGTTACTCTATTTAATAATGCAAACATTGTAAAACATGGAAAAAATGGATCAGTTACATTTGCCCCCCAGTCGAGATTTGCACCGCTGTACCTTAATATTTTTTTAAATAGTTTCGTCTAATACTAACAATTCTTGAAAGACTATAACTGCTATCAAATTTTTGTGGGTACTTTCCTAACATTTGAAAGTTTTGTTTAACATCCATCCCTGCAAAAAAAAGAATAACTACAAAGTCCTTACTCTGCTTGTTAAACAAATAATGAGACGACAGACTAAAAGCTCCAAACTCTAGTCCATTACGAGCGACAAACCGTGCACAAGACAAGTATGCACTATTTTATTAGTGCACGGTCTCGTCGGTCTCCCATCAACAGTGTGACGGATTCCGACAAGTAACGAGGAAAGTTCGACCGCATGCTTTGCGCACAGGGCTTTGTAATGAGAGGTAGCGGAGAGATTTGTCGTGAAAATTAACAAACATCATCACAAATACATATTACAAGCCTATATTGTGTCCCACTGCTGGGCAAAGGCCTCCCTATTTGATTTCCACTCGTCCCGGTTCTGGGCGATCTCCAGCCAGTCGTTGAGATATACGTCCAGGTCATCCCGCCATCTCCGCCTGGGCCTGCCAGATCCTCGTTCGTCTTGCGGCACCCATACTGTGGCTACTTTAGCCCACCTTGCATTTTGCTTACGGCAGACATGGCCTGCGTAAAATTACAATGGTGCTTAATTTGTTAAATTATTTATTTCATTTATTTTATCGTTAATACGCTGTCTCTAATCAATCCGCACCAATTAGATACGGAAATAAAATACTTCTCAATACTGCATCTTCTGGAGTTGTATCATCATTGTTCATCAAGTCCCAATCAGTTCTGCACACTTTTCCTTCCTCTTAATAGATTATGTCCTTTTTAGAACTAACGAATATCTTGCCTAGCAAAATAATAAATGTACCATTGACCAATTTAACATGTTACGTTCATAAACTGAAATAGATATGGAGGGGGGCGGGTGGTCTAGTGGCAATGTCGTTAGCCGCGTAAGCTGAAGACCTGGGTTCGATTCCCGGCTCGGCCACCAGTGGGCCTTGTCGTTTTTTCTTTCGTGTATGATATGATATCTATTTCAGTTTATAATTTATATGTAGTAGTGTGACTACTTGAAAAATAACAAATCAAAAAAATATTTAATAAAATAATATGCTTTGTTCTATAGTTATATGTTACGTTCAATTTCCGCGGCCATATTTTTTATTCGATTCTAAATCACTACCACACGAAATTATGTTTAAAAAATTATTCAATGTGAATAAAAGAAGAATAGCTAACGAATTGATAATTCAATTAAACAAGTCAAAGTTAATAAACACTTACTTACCAAGTCAACATACCTTTTCTCAGATTCCATACTAATTCTACAAGCACTGACGACCTATTAGCTACGTTAATTGGCTATCGGCCTACATTATACATATAGCGAGGGAACTCTCTGCCTGTTAATGCACCACAATATACATCGTGCCATACACAATGACATGCAGATCTTACCTCTAACATAGAGGAAAGTTCCATACAGCAGTAAATGCAGGTTATTTGTAGTTCCATCTAGCGACAATCACGCGTCAAATAGCGTAAATTATCAGTACTGCTACTTGTCAATAGATATCGCGACTAACGAAGAGTCTAATGCTCACCAACTTTTAGCTAATATTACAATAGTAATATCTGGGCGACCGAGCTTCGCTCGGTTCTATTTTAATATATCACATCTTTAGATAAAAAAAAACTCTTATAAATACAAAAACAAAAAAAAGACAAAAAACAAAAACTTAATTTCTGGCCGGGATTCGAAACCCTGACACCTACGATCTATCTGCGTACATTAGACCGACCTCGTACGACTGAGCTAAGCGGAATCGATGCGCGCGCGGCGAAATTAACGACCATATTTTACGTTTACTAACGCGAAAGAAAAACTCACGAAAACTCGAAAATTCGCGTTTTCTGGTTTCTAAGGCTACGCTAGATCGATTTTTCACCCCCGAAAACCCCCACATAACAAATTTCAGCGAAATCGTTAGAGCGGTTTCCGAGATCGTTGGTATATATAAATAAATAAATATACAAGAATTGCTCGTTTAAAAGTATATATAAGATAAAGATAAGACGACACACTGTATCGAGATTGTGACACTGTATTGACACCTAGTATCGAGTAGTGGTACTGATAATTTACGCTATTTGACGCGTGATTGTCGCGTGATTGTCGCGTGATTGTCGCTAGATGTCACTACAAATAACCCGCATTTACTGATGTATGGAGTTACAAAACTTACAATATTCCCTTACTTATTTCTTTATGCCTCTAATAACATGATATGACAAGTCGATTCACGCGTCTTCGTAAATGGCACGATCTATACAACTAGGTATATGTTGCCTGAAACTAGTGTCCGCCATTCTCATGGGTATTAATATTCATGAGAGCGTTATGTCGAATGTCAACGTACCGAGCTTTGGATTTGCTACAAATGGTCAAGATATTATAGTTTTGGTAGAATTTATTGATTGCATGCATATCTGGTACATGTAAAGCGGTAGAAGAAGTTCTGTTATTAGTTTAAAGTGAATGTTGTATAATTATTAATTATTTTCTAGATCTATGAAAGGAGGAAATTAAATTATAAGTCATGAGATATATTAAGATATGAATGATTAACATTATTTTATTCTATATCACTCAAATTATCAGATAAAACGTCTCACAATCCAAAAGTCAACAACTTAAATTCGTAATGTACCTAATGTGTAAAGCATTATTTAAGAATAGGCAAGTTTGGTTTTTTTTTGTCTAAGGCAAATTAGAGTTATATTTTTTAAATTTTCGTTAAATTTAGGTCTAAACCGTAAATTATATTATTACAGCTCTCTTTTAAATAGGCTTACGACACGTGTAAGAAATTAAATATAAAAATCTAGACAGTAAAGATTAAATTACAGAACTTATCAGTAAAAAAAATCTTAACTATGAACTTATAAATAAAACTATAACTAACTAAACTAAAACTACCTATAAAATAAAACCCTATAAATAAATAGCCGTAAATTGTTAGATACAAAAAAATACACTATAACCCCACCATAAGCGCCCCGGAGCATTGGTAAGCGACACGTCAGTATTTTTTTAGCCCGACGGTGTTAAATGATATTTCTTCAAATTCCAGTTTTTTAAAATTCCCTTATAATTTGCTGAACAGACGATTTTACGTCATTATTAAAATGTAGTTGTAAATTCAAAAGATGAAAGTAGAATAAAATAATGAGGTGTTGACTTTCACAACAAAATTTTTGCTTTTCAAGAATGTTATTTTTAGAAGGTTACGAATGTTTTTCTATGAATGTGATGTTTTGATCGAACAATTTTTTTTTCAGTACAGATGGTGTTTTTTTTACGCACTAGTGCGAGAAGTGGTTCATTATATGCCAGGACGAAACTTCGGAGGCTCATCTGTACTGAAAAACGTCGTACGGTACACGTGCGAAAAGGAAATTCGTAACTCGTGTCGATTTAAAACACTCCCTTCGGTCGTGTTTTAATTTATCGCCACTCGTTTCGAACTTCCTTTTTTACGCACTTGTATCGTAATGTACTATTATCTTCTTGGTACATAATTATTATTATTGATAGGTGTGTACATAATTCTTATTAGTGATACCTAAGGTCTGAAACGTCGTGTATTTTACAATCAAATACTAAACAAGCATAAGCATACTACTTATACTAAATAGCCAGCACGAATCCATTAAGAGGTTATCGCGATGCTGGCGGCACTTATTCGATGTATCATCGCAATGCTGATATGATTTAAAAAATATCTCAGGTAAGTAACTTATTAGTATATATGTTATGGATCAGGTGATAAATCGGGCACTATACATAATGCCCGGGCATTATACATAATGCCCATCCTCTGTAGGGCAAATTAATAATAATACAGCGAATAGCTGAATTTTACCCGGGCATTATACATAAAGCCCATGCCCATCCTCTGTTGGGCAAAGTGATAACAACATACCGAATAACTACTAACTGTATAACGACCTAACCGAACCGAACCGAATAACTACTAACTTGGAGACCCTATACATCTCTAAGGATAATTAGATTAAGTATGCATGTTATCTTTAGTTGTGATATTTAGAGTCATTTGCATCTCTAAAGTAATTTTAGACTTCTTTTTTTTATATTTGTACTTTTCTATATTATTGTGTGTAGTTTTTAGTTGAATATCGACATTTGCAGACCTTATACATGTCTAATCATTGTAGTAGCGTAATACTTTAGTTAGAACTTACAATTAGTAATATCAATTGTAATTTCAGTTCAACTTGTATATTGACGTGTAAAAGTGCCCCTGTGGCCTATTTGCTGAATAAATGATTTGTAATTTGTATAATCCAATGCAGCAATGAACAAGGAAAAAATGAGAATATTGACATCTGAATACAACGAGAAATTAACAAGCCTAATTAAGAACGACAGGAAATATAACAAAAGCGTTTCCGAACGAAAAGTCATCAAGTAAACTCATAAAATAAACAAAAGACAGAACATTAAATGTCAATCGAATTACAAATTTCGGGCGAGTCCACGCGAATTTGATTAAATTTCATACTGTAAGGTATTAAGGTGTAAATTTATATTGGCGTAATTGACGCGTGACATTTATGGGGGAAGGCAGATGTTGGTGCTAGTTAGGTAATTGGTAAGGGATATGGTTGAGGCTGATAAAGGTGGGGTAATCTTTTTGGTGGTGTAAATTGGAATTTGGAAATGGATTAATATCTGAATTACACGGAAGTATTTATGTGCTGATTTGTGTTTGAAGAATGAAATATTATTTAATTAACAAAGATGATATTGTTCGTGGCGATGGCGTCGAAATATTGAGTGCAGTTTTGTTACTGCTATGCGACGATTTTTGATAACTACTGACATGTGCTATTTAAATAATATAAAATAAAAATAAATAAAATATTTTATTGAGCAAATGTACCGTACAGCCAGATGTGTAGGTCCCTTGACTTCTGAGCTAGGTAAAACCTGTGTTACAGAAGTCAGTGTCCTCTCCCAGATTTGGTTTTCATTTTTCATATTTATATTATCGTATAAATTTTGACGTACAGTCGACCAAAAATGTGGTTTACCACCCTACGATTGAGGTTCGTTTGACAACAAGGTCGATTTCCGCTTGCAATAAAATTATTTCAGTGACAATTGCTCATGTTATGATATTTACGTCATGCCATGTGTCAAGACAACCTTAGCGATCGTTAGAGCTCACAGAAACTTTTGTCAAAACTGGTAGACCACTTTCTTGGCTTGGTCCACTAGACATTTAAGTCATCAATCAGTCGTAAATACGTCCAAAATATGTTTTTCCGTAACCGTTGGAAAAAAATCTTTATTTTCCGTGGCATATATCGATGGTTAGTCGTTTCTGGGACTTAATGGTTTTAAATAATCAAATCAAAGTAATAAATATTACTGTAAGATTGCTTCAGATGCCCGAAAAAAAAGATAAGAGCCCCTCGCAGCGGGGCATCGTCGCCGTCGGGAATGATGAGACTATTTTCGTGTTCCACGATATGCCTAGGAATTTCACGATCCGCCTGATTTAACGATCGGCCACCTATATATTAGTAAAGTTGTTGCTTTACGTGTGTAAATAATCAACTTTTGTGTAATTCATTCTTATTTAACTGACATATCCGATTTATATAAATTTACTTTAATAGCAGAGCTCGTGAAATTAAATTTTAATAATTAAATCCAGGTTTAAGCGGTTCCTGGTAAATTAAATTCAAATAAATAGAATTAATAAGATAAAACAATGAACATTTTATGCAGATAAACGATATTTTCAATACATTTTAATCACGTTGTTGATGGATGAAGTCAACCACAGATATTATTCGGATAGTATTTAATATAATTATATTTGGCCAATATTATTTTATCATTGATAATTTATATGTGCTTTAAAATGTCTTTAACTAATTACAGTCATTAATAAACTGGAAAAAAAAATTAAACTTAAAAAAACTTTTTAAATTCACCGATGGCCGAGTCGGAAATTGAGCCCAGGCAGGCAATCAAGGTCGCATGATAAATTATAAAACAAGGCCGTCCCTATCGCGCTTACAAATATGGCGATGCGATAGACTATAGAGGTGGCCTGCACGGGAAGCGTGGTCGCGCGATAGACGATAAAATAGCAGTAGGCCTAGCACATGATGGCCGCGGGAGTATGTCGCCGCGAGATAGATTACACGTCTTTGTCTAATTGTATTAATGACATAAGGACAGGTAGTCTATCTCGCGGCGACATACTCTCGCGGCCATCATGTGCTAGGCCTGCAGGCCGTCCCTATCGCACTATTTGTAAGTGCGATAGGGACGGCCTGATATTTTATCGTCTATCGCGCGATCATGCTTCCCGTGCTGATGTTTTATCACTAACGCGGCTAATGTCCATACCACTAGACCACTTGGCGACTACAGTACACGTTGAATTTATCGTATGTATTTTGTCTGTGAAAGATATTTCAGTCTTACCAATGATGATTAAGAATAAAGAGAATTACTGACGACTGGTCTGGCGCAGTCGGTAGTGACCCTGCCTGCTACGCCGCGGTCCCGGGTTCGAATCCCGGTGAGGGCATTTATTTGTGTGATGGACACAGATATTTGTTCCTGAGTCATGGATGTTTTCTATGTATAAATATGTGTATTTGTATATTATATATATCGTTGTCTGAGTACCCACAACACAAGCCTTCTTGAGCTTACCGTGGGCCTCAGTCAATCTGTGTAAGAATGTCTTATAAGTTATAATATTTATTTATTTATTATTTATTAGTTTATTACTGTCAAAATAAAATGTGTAGTCATAGTGCATAGACTGCCATCTTTTGACACACGATTGAAAATTTTGAACCTCATATTTAATAATTTGGCCCATATTCTGAACTTCATAATGTGTTACAATTGTAAAACCTAATTAATATTAGCGCCATCTCGCTAAGAATCACTGTGCATTTTTCTTGATGGTTTTGAGGTGCATTTTTTTCTTTAGACTATATCTGGCTATACGGAGTTATATGTATATCTTTTGGTCTTATTTATAGCCATCTTAATGTAAACTTCATTACACTTCAACTCGTCTTTCGTTACAAAAAGCAATAGAACATTAACGCCCCAGTGGGTGCAGTGGAGTGTCCTCACACTGTTTCAGGACGTGGTTATACAACTCTAGCACAGCTAGAGACGGTTCCCGGTGTGGTTCGTGTGTTTGATACTCTATAATAATATGGGTTATTCGAGTCGGATATAATAGTATTTTATACAATCGTGATATAATACAAAGCTTTTCAGTTGAGTACCATGTTTGGGCCACGAAGCTTGCTGAGTGGCCTAGTACGGTACGAGAGTGAAAAGCTTATTATATCACTATTGTATACAATACTTTTTCTATGAGTCATCATCTTCATCATCAATGGACGAAAAATATCATCATTCAAGTTAACCGTTGTATCAACATCGAATTACCTGGCAACCAATTTGTTTGTAATAACCTAACCGTCTCTGATTGGTCGATAACGCGATAGATAAAAAAAATGTGTTTCAGATGCAGAAAATTTTGCCAGGTATCGCAAATTAGTATAGAACTTGTGTGAAGTTCTATTTTTGAATTTTTTTCAGTTAACTAAAGTAAAGTATAATGAAATATTATAGTTGACTTAGTATCAAAGACTATCCAACACTGAAAAGTCAGCACTTATAGTTTATTCTGTGGTGTCTTAATTGACAGATTAAAGTCGACGAGTAGAAAAAAGTTTTACATTCGAATGATTGTGCAGTCAGCATCAAAAGTAGCGGATTAAATTCGATAGGTACTTTTTACATCAGTATAAAATGAACACTTATGACTAACATTATGTAGAAGAAATGCGTATAAATACAATATCTGGGCAACCGAGCTTCGCTCGGTTCTGTTTCGTATCCTTGACATGTGTCGCCATCTAGTTCAAAAATGAATAGTACCTACATCGAGCGAAAGAATTCTCAGCCTTAACAACACAACTACTCCACACGAGATGGCGCGCATTTCGCCACAAAAACTCAAATAGTGTATTTTCTATTCGTTTTAGCCTTGACCTGTGTCGCCATCTAGTGTTTGCAATAAATAGTACTTACATCGACCGAAAGAATTCTGTCTTAACAGTACAACTACTGCACACGAGATGGCGTGCGAAGAAAAACGCATGAAAACTCGAAAATTCGCGTTTTCCGGGACCTAAGGATAAGTTAGACCGATTTTTCACCCCCAAAAACCCCCACATAACAAATTTCTGCGAAATCGTTAGAGCGGTTTCCGAGATCGTCAGTGTAAATAAATAAATATATAAATAAATAAATAAATAAATAAATATACAAGAATTGCTCGTTTAAAAGTATAAGATAATTAAACTTTGTCACTTTTCTGAAATTCTGACCACGAACTACTGTAGTAGGTACAAATTCATCTATATTTAAAAAAAAGTTGTTTATGACGTCAGATATTTTTGTTGGGTTGTTTCATCCGCTACCGATAAAATTGATGCAGACTGTACCCATTGTTTTTTTTTTTAAATGGCCTCTATATTGAGTTATTGACGTTTTAATATGCGTTACTCGATACTTCAAAACGTCACGCAAAATGTAACTCTTTGGTTCTATTAAGTAGCAGGTTGGGGGCGCTGTTTAATTTTTCTATACAATTAATGTCAATTTAGTCTAATTGTCACGTCATCTGTAATTAATTTACTAACATAACCTAATCCAAATTAACACAAAACCTATTAAAATCGGTTCAACTCCAAAATCCTTACAGCGACCACACTAAGTCAGAAAGCAGCGACAATACGAGTACGCGTCCATTTGTTAAGGGCCCTTGACACCTTAAAACGACGCAAACAACTACGTAACCGCCTCGTACAGAGTGTAACCCTACCCTTACATGTTTACACTACTCATACTAAAAAGGTCCTAAGCGCCGCTATTTTCATAGTCACTTGGGACCTATGTAAAAATCGTTGATATGCCTCAAAAGCGCATTGTCTGGAAAGTTAAAGGATTAGGGTATGTGGTTTATATATTCGTTTTATTAGATTTAAAAAGTTGTGAACGAAGTTTTGTTAGCTTTGAATGGTTGAGGCGATATGAGGTTTTGTTTGTGTTTGTGGTATATTAGGATGAAAGTTGTAGAAGCGATTTAATCATATCATGTCAAAGGGTTGTAAGACGGATTCAGTTGATGAATATTATATTAGTGTAGAAATTATGTATGCCTAAAGAAGTCTTACACGTTCACATGAAATTGTAAAACTTTTAGTGCACAACTGTACATATATTTTGTGTTCAGACTGATAATTATGATTACAAAATTTTGAAAAGTATTTGCTCTCAGAGATATTTGTGTTCTTTCCCTTGGTTTAAATATTTTTCAAAAATATTAGTACTTACAGATATAAATTATCAGATTTCACCTGCTTACATAATTATTATTGTGAGACTTACGTGTAAGTACCTATTGTCCATATTTCATCCAATACACGATAAATTATATTTTACAATCATACTTTACAATAGTTAATTTACAATATACAACGTACCTATTTATTTTAGAATGTTTTATGTTTCTTATGCGTAGAATACACGAGATTGTAATTTTATGCTAATTTATTTATAGCCCTGAATTTGTTCATGATTATTATACGTATATGATTATTTGTACACCAATTTAGTTTCTAGTTTTAAACAACTAAGCCATATTTCAGACCAAGTTTAAAGAAACTCGAGCGCACGAATGTGTCACAAAAGAGCATGATACTGAAAGACAACACAAAATAAAGTTTCAACAAAGTGAATAACCTAATGTATAGTGTTACAAAGGCGATGTCTCGACTGTGAGTTCCGCGGTGTTACTATCGAATTTAAAAATAGAGACGAGTTTTCATCGAGTTGAAAAACGCTTAAAAAAAACGAGATGCAAATAATTTTTCAGCGTTCAAAGAATTATCGTAGATAATATAAAAATGTATTTTTACAAGCCTATAAGAATATCGCTGGGTCTCCTTATTTTCCACCGTTTAGTTCATTCATACTTTTAAGGTAAGATTTTTAAAAAATCTGCTCGTCATCGTGTATGCTGTAAATGATGTAATAAAGTAGTCCATGCATTAGGTATTTTAGCTAAAATTAATTATTAAAGGCTAAAAAACCTTTTTTTTAAGGTACCGGTCCACAGAATTCGATTTAGATAGAAGAAACAAGTTCATCTATTCGTACGCCTAAAGTATGGCAGCCGAGCGCGTCAGATTTTGTACTGAAGTTGTTACTTGCCTGTGATTTTAAAATGTCTCAGGCCCTCGAGTGTTCATAATATTTGTGTTGTTGTAATTAAATATGAATGTTGACTTCAACTTACAAAAATTGACGCCCGAAAGCTGCAAGCTGCGATTAAAGACGGACAACTCAATGGATTTTACTGAGTTCATTTGACACGCTAAGTAGATACTTTTGCTTGATATATGGTATGTATCTGTGTACCGGCCCCGAAGACTTGCAATATTATTTATGGTGCTAATTAATGATCATGATCTTACAAAAGTATGAAATTTTGAAAGTGAGTAAATTTAGAATAGAAAAGTACTTTATCATCTTAAATCTTTTTATTAAGTATTTGTTTAAAACTTAACCCCATGTATAGACAAGTATTTTCGTAGCCATAATACTTGTATCAAAACGTCTAGCCAATTTATTAGACTTGGTAACCATGGTAACGCTTTTTTATCTGTAATTTGTTCTCCTTTTGTAGTTGGTGTAAAGTTACTCCGTCCCTCTCGGCTTTGATCTCAGAGAACCGTAATTAAATGTGTTTTTGTACAAAGTTTCCAGTTTTTTAGGAGGAAATGCTTGAACAAACTTATACATATTGTTCAAGTTTAATTAAAACAGTATCGGCAAAGGTGGGTTTAAAAATAGCAACTATTCGTGCTATTTTTAAACCCACCTTTTCCGATAAATAATCTTTTACAACAAATAATCAGTAATAATAAAAAAAGTTTTTTCGCCACACCAACTGATAAAGGCTTTCTTTGCTATTCGAAAACAGATAGCAAAATTGCATTTTATCCACAAGAGTGCAAAGTAATTTCATACAAATTTTAATTTGATGTCTAAACCTCGGTGTTGGAATTCACGTATAAATGATGATTTTGAACAATAAATATTAAATAAATTGAAGTATTTTATTTATTTTGATGTTTCACAGTTCTAATTTTCATAGTGTTGGTGTGGTGAAAAATTTTGTGTTTCACTCGGTGGCAAAGTTTGTTTAACCTTCGTGCCTCGATACCCTCGCCACGCTCAAGATTCCACTTTTTGAACCACTCGCTACGCTCGCGGTTCAATATTTTTGCCCCCTTGTAAAACAAATAACTATTTTTTTTTCTGGATTTTGGTCACTTATATATAGAAATAGAGATTTTTTTTAAATTTTAGTCACAATAAGTATATACATTCTAGACTGCTAAGCACGCCTTAAAAAAAAAGTTTGCGACAGTCTGTCTGGCCTTGCAGAATTTGCCGGTCTATGAAGTTAATGATTTGGTGTTGAAATTCAGAAGATAATTTTTTTGAGTTACGTTTTGTTTCTGAGTCCCGAATTTCACGTTACGTCATTTATCCTAAGAGAAGCTGGCACGTTCCACTAAAGGTTCCAGCAAATTCATTAAAATAAATATGTAGATAATAAGATTTATAATGAAAATGTAATTTATTACCAACCTACAAATCCCCCAAAACTCTCAATTCTGAACCAAAACTCATTAAAAACAAGATTTAATTTCTCACACTACAGGCAGAAAACAATCGCAGCAAGATAAGGGGCACATTAGGCCCGTCATACCCAGGATATCGAATTCCACCACCGGATGTATAAATCCTGGGTACCCCATCGTAGATTACCCCTAGTCGTAAACCAGAGGGTACAGCCACTTCGTTTACACAATGTAAGATTACACGTTCTTTTAAGCTTTTATTTAACTTGTAACTTTTGTATATATGATCGAAAATATTTGACCATCTCTTGCAAGATCATTTCGTCTTATTCAATAGATGCGTAGACAACAAGTTAGTTATTATAAGTTGAGCAGTGCAAACTAGTTTTTAACCGACGTAAAAACGACGGGGTGTTATAAGTTTGACGTGTCTGTCTGTTTTTCTGTCGGTCTGTCGTCTGTCTGTCTGTGTGTGTCTGTCTGTGGCATCGTAGCTCCCAAATGGATGAACCGATTTAGATGTAGTTTTTTTGTTTGAAAGCTGAGTTAGTCGGGAGTGTTCTACCATGTTTCATGAAAATCGGAGCACTATGTCGGAGGTTTTTCCAAAAGTTTTATTTTGGGGTTAGGCAAATATGAGACTGATTTGCAAATGAACACAGGAAGTCGCCATACTAACTTTGCGTTTAAAACTTTACTTGTTTGAAGAAAAGTACCTACAATTAGATATGCAGTAAAAGTTTAGTATATGTTGTTCTATTTATGTACATATAAATTCTATATTTGTTTAAGGCGATATATTTCCGTAGACGCTGCGCGCACTCGTTTTTTGAAGCCGTTAAAAACATAGGAAAACGCAATGGAAAAATCTGAAAACGATATATGTTAAATTTCAGGATCTGGTGAGTATGTTATGGAGTTGAACAACATGAATGTTACAACTTCGCTCGATAGAAAATGACCCCAAAGTTCCCTCTTCTTTTAACAATAAATCGTTCCCATAGCTGGGATAAAAACTTTTTTGACTTCTTTTTTACTTCAATATATAGGTAATAAGATTATCTAGATGAATCTGATGAGTTTGTGCCGGTAGCGTCATTAAAATAATATAATATTTATCAAATACTACCAAATCCGCAAAGGAAAGATGGAACAACTATGAACCCAATTTTAAGACCCGTTACTAATCCTGTTTTTGCAAAAAAAAAATTTTTTTGAAAAATGTTTTGAAATTGAAAACATTTTCGATGGCACTTATGGCCTCTTCAGTCGCGCGGCGGCGCTTTCAGAGGATGGACCTGTGTCAGTTTTCTCCGCGTGGTCACGTGTCATTGAAACAATCGGGAACAAAGCTTTGAGGAGGCAGAAAAAATAATTGCGTGCTAGAAAACAAATAAATAAAGAAAATTCTAACCAAAGACTCTGAAAAGGTATGAAAATGATAATTTATATATACTCGTAAGTATTTCATTTTCATATGATGTTATCAAGTGACATTTACGATATCTAAACATCATAGATTTTAGAAACCCCTAGATGACGCGTCTGTGACGTCATTCCAGCACAACTTTCCACTTAGAAATTATATGACTGATGTCCAGCTAGTGAACAAACATACGTATAATTTTCATAAACATATTGAGTTGTTCGAAAGAAAAGGCGGCGGTAGATACAGTACTGATTGAAGATCAGGTAGGGTAGGTATTTCTGTCTTTCAAAATTTGGTATAAGGTTAATTAGATCGTGCTACCCTCCGTCTATATTTTTTCTGTGTCTATGCCAAACATGTGGCCAGCCTGACAGAAATTTTGTTTGTCAACTGTCGCCATTTTTCCATAATAGTTAAAAGATTTCAGTATTTTAACTTCTCAATAAATTTTGATGAATAATCATACATTGATAAAGCTGGACAATTTTTTTTATTTTTATTTGGTGGGTATAATTCCGGTACTTTATATTTACAGATATTTGTCTAATTTGCAAGATTATACGAATCCTTCAGCAAGCTGTCTGACTCCTTTGACAAAAGTTGATACTTGATATGAATATACTTGAGAATTCGAGGTAGGCATAGAATGGTATTGATTTATCAATAAATTATTATGAAGTATGATACTTTATCTTGTGCTGGGTTGTATTTTATTTGGAGATATTAGTGGCGGTAGTGCCACCACCACCAACACGAGTGAAGCGAAGAGAAAAGCTGTTTTCTTGAAGCATTTTGTCGTTCTTCTGAATCCTCGAATTTGGGGTCTAGTTTAAACCAGATAAATATAATTGTCAGGATATGATATCAATAGCAACTTTATTAAATAGACAAAATTTCAATTGCATAGTTTTCATACTTTAGATTTTATTCATATCTTAATATTTCATCAGTGACTGGATGAGTGATTTCATCATGATCATCAAAATATACGAGTACTTAAGGCTGCTTTCAAAAAAAACGTCAAAATAATGTAAAATTGATAGTTTTAGTCGGTGAAATACTACACTTTCCGTTGTCCAATAAATTTATTTAATTCGAGTTCCAGTTAGAGCATCTTATTATCTTGATTTTTATAAGACTGGATTTTTGAAAACTAACTTACTAAATTAATTATGAATTTTTCTCTAATGCACGTTTAGAAAAACGCACGTATAGAGCTGAATCAGTCGATCTTATTTGTAAAATTTGGACAATTTTGAATATTAAAACGGGTAAATTTATAATTCGTATATCCTGTACCACAATCATTTCAGACTAGATTTTTATTTTAAGTTTTTGAAAAAGAGTAAACTAGCCTAAGGCGAATTCAATTTTTTTCAGAAATTACCTAAAATTAAGTGACAATTTCTTTAAAAACCTACATCACATCGAAGTAAGTTTTGTACTAAATTAATCTGCAACGTTTACTTAAATTGCTGTTATGCCTTAGTGATTATAAATTGCTATTATTGATTTTTGCCAATTTTTTGAAAACGAGCCTTCACCGGTACAATTATTACCACTTTTGGACATTTTCTCATATTTTGTTAGATCAAGTAGAAAAAGTCCTATAATGTGATATATATTTATAAACTACTCGCAAAGCCCTTTAATTTGATACCACACACGGTATGATCAAGCGCTCGGTTGCGATTTCACTATTTTTAACACGAAAGCCCTCTTAAGTAACCTGCTATTAGTAGGTTCATGAACAACAAGAATAAAATTCGAAACTTTGGCATGTATACATTGTAAATATACAGGTTAAAGGCTTTCAATATGAAAATGAAAAAGCGTTATTTATTCACGGCTGAAAAAAATAATGTGTATTTTTAAACAGCAGTGACATGACATAAGCTGACGGTTACTGTGTTCTGTTAACAATAGGTTTATTATAAGAAAAAACTTGTCCATGAAGTAGAAAACTCGCCGAGATGTTAATCTTCACCCTCCTCCCCATTTTTATGTCCCCATTTTCAGTTTTTTTTATATATTCAGGAAAACCGTAAAAGCTACAGTTATGATGTTTAGGAGAAGTAGGTATATTTCCATAAAATTCTCTACACAGTATATATTTGCAGGTAAATAGTTGTAACTCGTAATTTCAAATCAAATCAAATTGTGCTTCTATTTACTATGGGACTAATGCTGAAAACGCAAAAAAATATCTATTTTATACATTTCGACTGTCATGATACAGCTCATTTCTATGGAACATCCAAATTTTTTTTCGTATATGTTTCAGCATTGGACCCTTAATAAACGTTGTTCATAATGACCTCAAAAGTCACTATGCAAAGTTTGAATGGTCCTTTTATTTCACCCTGTCGATCTGTAGATAAGTGCGATTACTAAGAAGTTCGATAAAATTGATTGTACTTTAGGTACGTCCTTAAAAGCTCCGACAACTCTGACCAAACACACTGTAACTATAAATCATTAGTATTACTTACACAAATGATGAAACCTAATAAAAAAAATAAAGGCGGTGATCGTTTACCATCAGGCGATGAGCTGCTCATTTGCCTCCTATTTCATGAAAAAACTAAGAAAGCCCAGTTAAAATACGGTGATCATTATGACTGCGATCCGTCTGTGTCATGCTACCGCGCGAATTTGAGTTCCCGCGTGTGCGACAAGCGAACATCGCCGCGCGGGCGGGGCTGCCCGGACGCCGCGCACCTCACCCCCTTGGATTGGTTAGTTTGACAGATCATCTCGCCTTAAACGACCCATTTCTACTTTTATAAATAAAATCTAGAATGTTTCGAAAAAAAACTGTTCATTAATCGCCCACTGCTGAGTGAGCACAGGCCTCCCTTCGTGTACGCCACTTATCCCGGTCCAGGGCTGGGCTGGGCTGGGTCACATCCAGAAGTTCCCCGCAGTTTTTCGAATGTCGTCCACCCAATGAGCCAACGGATGCCAGGCGCTTCTTACATCCGGTAGCGTCCACCATTCGGTCAACATTTTGGTCTACCTGCCGTCACTCTGCCTGGCAACATGCCCCGCCCAATTCCATTTGAGTTTGGAAATGACGTCACCCACGTCCCGCACTTAGTAGGTACAGACTGTTAGTTTGCCAGAAGTCATTGCCCTTTCAGTTAAAAACCAAAACTGAGAATTAACAATTTGTTAGGTCAAAATGGTCAACAAATTGTCCAGAGTAAAAAGTCTGTTTTCCTTGAGATTTCCCAGTACACATAAATTCAAGGGTAAATAATATTAGTTATTAGCGGCGCAGGATTTACGCCTTAAACGGGTGGTGTGCCACCGATAACATTTGTAACTTTATGAGCTGCATTCAATGGAGCGGAACTGCAGGAAATAGCTTCGAGATTTATTTAAATAAAATGAAAGAATCCGAAACAGAGTATGCTGATTCTGTTTCAGTAATTTGACAAAATAATTTATTACTAGACGATAATCATTATAATTAAAGAAAAGAGGTGCCTTTTAAAAACAATTTAAAGTAGAAGAGGAAATACATTCGAACACCTGTCTTATACATGTCACGGTACATTCATCAAGACCATTTAGAGAAAATAGGAGAAAGGAGGAAATATAGGAAAACTAAGAAGGACATTCGTTGAGCAAATAAATGAAAGAATCGTGTCATAAAATTTATAATTAAATTGTGCAATACTTCCAGTTTCAATAAATAATAAATTTCAGATTGCAAAGAAGCAAACAAACCATCAGATGGATTCACAGAGGACACCTAATGAATGTTATACAGACATTCAGAAGTCGGACGTTATATCGTCGGCACCCGTAGATACGCATTTCGGTGAAGGAACATCGCAAAGAATCCGGAATAATTTCAATAAGGCCTAGCTCCCTTCGGGTTGGAAGGTCAGTTGGCAGTCGCTTTCGTGAAAGTATTGCCTACGCCAAATCTTGGGATTAGTTGCCAAAGCGGACCCCAGGCTCCCATGAGGCATGGCAAAATGCCGGGATAGTGCAAGGAGGATGGATGGCACCCATATAGATAAGCATGTTTTCTGAACGGTAATCGGTGCTTGGCAAGCACTGCTTGCAGTCAAGGTTTTCTTCAAACCATAGAAGATTGGTCTATCAGAGTTGGCATCCGTTTAAATTAAAACGAGAATATTAAGCAACGTTGAATACGCAATGGAGTCCGCTTCATATGGATATCGTGCATTAATTCTTGCGAGAATAATAAGTATAAAAGTATTTATTGGTTATTGGTTTCTTTTTCGTGTTTGTATGATTGGTATGTGAATATTTTGATCTGGGGCCCATTTCTCGAAGCTACAAGTTACAATTTGCAAGTGGTAGTCAATGTCTAATATGACAAGTTTTTTCAAGTTTCAGTTTTTTGACGAAGCTTGTAGCTAATAACTTGATTTTGTATTCAGCTGACGAAGCCTGCGTTGCGTATTTGAGTATATGACAAGTTGGAAAGAGACTTCCGCTTGTATTTAAATTTCAGTTTTGAAAACTGGGCCTCTGATATAAGGCTTCCTTATGGCCAAGGTGTGTATAGTGTATACTACTTAATGTCGGAGCCGAGAAGGAGAAACTGTAATTTGGCCGATTTTCCGATCGGAAGACAGAATTTTTATTAACGTTTAACGATAAGTATAATTATGACTTTCATGGTCTGCCTAAACGTTAAATATGTATTCTATTGCAAAATATTTTTCTATGCAGTTTTTGCACACTAAAATCAATGACCCGAAAATGTAGATGAAATATTGTTCCGATGTAAATGCGCTCTAGCAACATAAATTCAATTTAGAATAGAATTCATCCAAGCGAGGTAAATAAAGATACAATTTTCTATGAAATATCTATTGAATTTTCATATTTACGAAAATACACGTTAAGGTAAATTTCGATATCTGAATACCTATGTCAGTTGATTTAAATTCGACAGATGACTTTGCTGATCGTTTTTTCACTGCTTGTTTTTTTTTATTTATTTAAAGAATTCGCTCATCGTTGGGACCCTCTTCAGTTTCATATTTAACTTAAATAAAATGTAAGAATTCACGGCTACGATCAGCCTAAAGCAAGGGGGTGCCCTATCGCCTGTGCTTTTCAATCTACCATTAGAACATGTTCTGAAAGAAATCATGCTGAGGCCTATTCATCACACTTCATTAAGTTATAAATCTTTTCTCAAATATGCCAATGCTCTGATAACAAACAAAAAAACCGGCCAAGAGCGTGTCGGGCCACGCTCAGTGTAGGGTTCCGTAGTTTTCCGTATTTTTCTCAAGAACTACTGAACCTATCAAGTTCAAAACAATTTTCCTAGAAAGTCTTTATAAAGTTCTACTTTTGTGATTTTTTTCATATTTTTTAAATATATGGTTCAAAAGTTAGAGGGGGGGACGCACTTTTTTTTCCTTTAGGAGCGATTATTTCCGAAAATAATAACATTATCAAAAAACTATTTAAGAAAACCCTTATTCATTTTTAAATACCTATCCAACAATATATCACACGTTGGGGTTGGAATGAAAAAAAATATCAGCCCCCACTTTACATGTAGGGGGGGTACCCTAACAAACATTTTTTTCCATTTTTTATTTTTGCACTTTGTTGGCGTGATTGATATACATATTGGTACCAAATTTCAGCTTTCTAGTGCTAACGGTTACTGAGATTATCCGCGGACGGACGGACGGACGGACGGACGGACGGACGGACGGACAGACAGACATGGCGAAACTATAAGGGTTCCTAGTTGACTACGGAACCCTAAAAAGGAGTTTCTGTTGTCTGTTTTTTACCTACATAAGAGGCACTGAACCTGCTAGCTTTATTTCTGCATCCCCTACAAGCCACATGACGGGCATGATTTCCGATTGAGTGCACCCAGGGCGATTTTTTCACTCGACATTTTCGTTCGGCTTTTTGTTGATAGACAGATGTATGGTAGATAGATTTTGTTTCGGTATTTTTGGTTGTATTGTGTTGTGTAGAAGTAAAAGTTTTTCGTGAGATTATTTTCGATTTAATAATGACATTAAAAAACATATTTTATCCATTTCCCGTGTCTATAGAAATTAGAGTCAAGCATCGATAACTATTGCTAATTAAGAGCCTTGAAATATTATTATTTGGTCCAATACATTATGTTTTATGCGATCGAATGGAAACGAGCAGACAGGTCGCCTAATGGTAAAAAAAAATTAAAATGAAATATTTATTTTTCAAGTAAGCATATTACAATGCGCAAGCGATCACCATGCCCTAGACTTACCGTGGACACCCGAAACACCAAAAGGGTTGGAGGTGCCGACCTACGACTGTTCTCACTATAGTGACACCCAAAATTTTTGTTGTTTATAGTTACCCTCGTTAGAAATATTCAACCCCATGTTGCACAATGTACTATTCTCACACAGTCCACCTTTTCTTCAGTTTTCCTCTCCCGGCTTCTCTCTTTCTTGTCCATCTCGGGTCAGCTCTAAGCTGAATTAGGTTAGCACGTGATCACAGGTCTACTTCTAATGATGAATCACACTCAAATTTTATCCCGCCAGGCGGTGCCTGTGCAAGTTCTCTCTCTTACGTATGAAATTCTTTATCTGTGCAATGGACTAATAGGGTGGGCTATCTGTCATAACCTGGGAGTGTGCCTTCTCTTATGACATAAAGATGGGTAGTCTATCTCGCAGCGACATACTCTCGGGGCAATCATATGCTAACCGTGCTGCAAGTGTTGAAACAAACATGCAAATATTCCTCTCTCTCTTTTACCCATAATTGCGTCTCTAAACTTGCAGGTGTAAATTCAGCTGTAGGACAATAAATTGTTTATCACGGGGACAGATCATGTAATATTCATTACGATGCATGTATGATGACCAATATGAATGCTAATGTTGTTATTACAGTATCTAGCTGTAATCGTATGGGGAATCGTTCTAGTAATGTGATTTGAATTTGTATCGAAAATTTATTGTATTATGTGTGATCGAAACCTCTTTTTACTATTAAAAAAAAACTAAAATATTAGAAGCAGCAAAGCGCTTCGTGCCAGTTGATACAGTATCTACCAAGTAAGGATGGAAACCGGCCGAGTGTATAAGTCCAAGCTTGGGTAGATAGCTCTTTAGTACATTCCCCGAAGTGAGCCTGTAGAGTACCGATAGACTAGGGACTTGACGCCTTGATATTACAAAAAAATATTGCGATACAGCGAGGAAATTTCGCCAGTATCCTTGGTACAATGCCTCAAGCGCCTATTTTAGGCATTAGCTAGCTTTTAAGTTTAGTCTTAGTTTCTTATATATAATTATGTAAATATGTTCATTTAAATAAAGAATACTCTAAAAAAATTGCTAAAAATTCGCGCTCGATATAAATATGTAGTTCAATATGAGGCACGGCAGCCTCAGCGCTACGCGCCTACGAACGATTATTTTATTATAGTTTGCTTAGTTAGTATCTTAATCCTGAGTAACAGCGTTGAGACAGGCTTGTCTGCATAATAAATCAAAAGCCGTAAGCCTGATACATTTTGTAGACTGATCTAACTCGGCCTTATTAGATTTAAACACGTTTATATTAAATTGATAATAGAATATAGCAAAGATTAAATTAGTTTCCTAGATTTAATAAATATCAAGAATATTTCGAACTTGATAGTGTTTCTAACTACTTGATTAGAATCTTAACTAGAATACTTGATTAGAATCACTTCACTAGTTAAATTGTATTTCATTTTTGTCTGAGGTACATAGGGGCAAATCTCGAGTGGGGGACAATTGTAACTAATCCATTTTTTCCATTATTACACTATGATGTTGAGTTCTACATGTATACCCTGAACACGCCTACCATATATAACCGGTGGACACTCTATTTAATAATGTAAACATTGTAAAACATGGAAAAAATGGACCAGTTACATTTGCCCCGCAGTCGAGATTTGCCCCTATGTACCTTGCTGCAAAAGACAAATGAGCAGACGTGCAATACGTCTATTGTTAGCAATTACCAGCGCTCATGGACACCCAGAAGGACGTCAATACGTTGCCAGTCAGTGGAAAAATTGGAGATCATTTCGAACAATCCATTACATTCAGAGCCATCTGATTAAGAGTATAATTATATTAGATTTATAAGGATAGTGGTGCAAGCACAAAGTGATCGCCCTCAGAGTTGGTCAATGGCGCTTAGCCTTCAGAGATAACATACACTAGAGAAATTTCGACGGGTACCTCGGCGGTCGAGGTGGTGTAGCGGTTTATCACGTTAGCCGCGTTAGCTGGAGACCCGGCTTCGATTCCCGGCTTCGCCACCAGTGGGCTTGATCGCTTTTTCTTAAGTGTAAATATGGTATTTATTTCAGTTTATAGATTAGATTAGATTAGATTCGATTTCTTTATTTCATGATAAAAATTACACTATAAATTTGTTACATGCCAAAGTTATGTTTATCTTCTCACCATGATCGTCATAAATTACATTATAAATTGAAAATAATTAAATGAATTGTTTCCCCAATAAAATCCGAAGTCAGTGTATCACAAATTCAATTCCATGTGGGTACTCATTTACATAGTACAGAGAGTTATCTAACAAAAGGTTTCTCAATTTGCGCTTAAATGCTTCGTCACATGGCTCATTCCTAAGATCAGCAGGTAAGTGTTCGTAGTAAGATAAATTAGATATAGTTATTATCTATATAATAGGTCCTCTGATACATCAAGCTTCTAATTTTTCCATTTATAAATTTGTTTACGTGCGTAGCTTTTTTATTACTAAGAAGTACTTCTAACATATCGCTTTTAACTATAACAGAAACTAGCAAAACTCTATTCAATTTGGCTGATTGAAACATCACCGGAACGATCACAAAAAGGCAATTTAGGCAAAAAATCCCTGATAAGGAATCCAATATGGCGGCGAGGTATTTCATTCTGATTGATATCCCTTTAAACATAAATTTGAACCGCGACGAGATGGGATGTCGGAACTAGATTTGTGGCAGCGTCAGCCCTTTACAGCTTGTTTAAAAAAAAAACTGGAAAAGTGTTTTCTTTCGGAGAATAATATTATGTTGATTAGTAATTCAAAGTTTATCTACTACACAAGATAATAGACAGATATGATTATTGTTAACATGAAATTTGTAATCACTGCATTTACCATCTCGTGTCGAAATGTCACGTTAAAATGTTAGAACATTAGTTTTTTTTTGTTTAGACTATTTGGCAATCTTTTAACTGACAATCTCTTAAAATCGTTAAATGTAATCTGCACAGATAGCATGGTCGCGCGATAAACGATAAAAACATCATGCCGTCCCTATCGCACTTACAAATAGTGCGAAAGGGACGGCCTGATGGTATACCATTTATCGCGCGACCATCATTGCCTGTCAGAGTCGCCTTCTGACTATTAAATAAAAGGGTATAAGGGGTCTGAACGAGCATTTTTTTTCAATATTTTGAAGTATTTAGACTGTGTTTATCATATATGGAGTTAAATTGTCTTTAGTTGTAGTTAGTTAATGTCACAATAAACTTGCTTGGTTGGGATTACACCACACGGTTACGATTTTGATGACTTAATCTTAACTCCATTACTTAACATATACATACAAGTATAAGTTAGTACGTTTAAGTACTGTATCTTTATCTCTTTATCCCTTAAACCAATCCTTAAATCACACCTACATCAACAATTTCATCTCACAGGTCCGCTATCAAACCATTTTGGGAAGAATAATTTAATTTAGGAACAGAAGGGTAACACATATTTTTATGAAATCGCATTATCTAAAGGATAATACGGGTAAGTAATACGGGTATCCCTTTATGTAATTGGGAGTAATGGATATGTCTGATGAATGTGAAAGGTTTACTGATTCATGTTTTCTTTGCGAAATCGGAGCTGTTTTTGTCGTCGACTTTTTGATACTTTCTTCGTATGAGGTTATTTTATTAGGAGTTCAGGAAAGTGAGGTATTAAAATAGTGTATCTATACATTTTGTACGTAAAAATTGGTGTAGAGATATGATTCCTTTTAGTTGATTGTTAACTGAACAGAAATATGTGTATAGTTTGGCAAAGCACCAATAAAAAAAGTCATTAGGAGTTTTTCTGCACAGTAAAATTGTGCAATATTTCCAGAAATATTGCACAATTTTACTGTGCAGAAAAACATCGAAATTGAGTGTTTTGTCAGCAAGACACTCAATTTCGATTTTAGGCATTAAGTCCGCCATTTGTATATTTTTATGTCGTGCAATAATGTTTAAATCCATCCATCCATCCATACTATCCATATCCATACTATCCTCCATACTATACTATATACTATATATACTATATATACTATATATACTATATATACTATAATATACTATATATACTATACTATATATACTTACTATATATATATATATATATATATATATATATATATATATATATATATATATATATATCCATACTTAATATTATAAATGCGAAAGTAACTCTGTCTGTCTGTCTGTTACGCTTTCCCGCTTAAACCACGCAACCGATTTTGATGAAATTTGGAACAGACAATCTTTAGACCCTGAGACAGAACATAGGCTACTTTTTATTTCGAAAAAAAGGGATGAAGGGGTTGAAAAAGAGGTTGAAAGTTTGTATGGGATTTCTTAATTTTAAATGATAAAACCATGAAACTTTATATTTTAGCACTTGATAAGAAATCATTAAACATATATTTAAAGTCACATACAGGTCGAACGCGATTAATTAACATTATTTTTACCTTTAAAATAAACATGGTGGGAAATAAACATTAACTAAAAGCGGGTAGATTATATTTATTTGTCTACCCCGAACATTTATATAAATTAATATCGGGTAGTTTTGTGTTGTTTACATCTCCGGTGACATTTTGCTGGGACGTCAGTCTTCCGCGACCACGGCCAGTGCAACCTGGCCGAAACGTTGGGAAAAAAGGTAAAAATAATGTTAATTAATCGCGTTCGACCTGTATGTGACTTTAAATATGTGTACAAAGCGCGAGAACTTAAAGTGTTATATCATTAAACATCTTGATAAGGGATAGGGATAGGGATAGGGATAGGGATAGCGATAGGGATAGCGATAGGGATAGCGATAGGGATAGCGATAGGGATAGCGATAGCGATAGGGATAGCGATAGCGATAGCGATTGCGATTGCGATAGCGATAGCGATAGCGATTGCGATAGCGATAGCGATAGCGATAGCAATAGCGTTAGCGATAGCGATACGGATACGGATACGGATAATATGGGTATCGTTAGAGGGATACGGATAATCGGTCGGCGGTCTCTTACAATCAATGTGCTCTAAGACGATCGTTGTTTGCTTGCTTGAAGATTACGTTTGCGATAAGTGTAAGCAAAATGTAAAAAATTGTAAGGGATAATAGAAAAAAGTACTTTTTACCCACCGATTATAGTGTCGAAATACGGGCTATGTGGGATGTTTATAAAGGTTTCCCCAGCGTATATAGAATTACCTACGCTGTGGTCGATGTGTAATATTTCTACAATCATTGCAAGCAAAAGTATTATGTGCAATCGAAATAATCGCAGATAAATAAACCTACAGAGAAACCTACGGTCCCTACGGATCCAAATGAAAATCTTAATGAATACTTTTATTACGCGGGCGAAGCCGCGGGTAAAAGCTAGTAAATAAGTAAATAAAATATTTTTTCCGGATTTTCTGAAGTTTTCAAGATGTTTTATTGCAAAATCTTGCATTCGATAAATTATTATAAAGCAATGACCAAAATATCTAAGTGTCTTGACTACGAAATCAAACATTATTTTCCTTCGTCTTTCTGTCTTTGCACAAAAACTGATTAAAAACCACAATAAATTACATATATGAAAGAAAGTGACCAAGTGACCAAGTCCTCGGGTGCCTGAGGTTTTCAATAGATTATAATTTAACTTGTGTTCAGTAGAAAAAAAAAACTGATTAAATATAATACACAATACACATAAAGAGCGCATGGTTTTCATATACTCTCAGCATCACACACGGTGAAAATAACCTAACCACGAAATTAAAATTTTGAAAAAACCCCCGACCGCGATATAGTAGACCGATTTTCATGAAACATGGCTAAGAACACTCCCGACTTACTCAGATTTCAGACAAAAAAAAACTAAATCTAAATCGGTTCATCCGTTTGCGAGCTACGATGCC
This sequence comes from Leguminivora glycinivorella, assembly GCF_023078275.1. Taxonomy (NCBI): domain Eukaryota; kingdom Metazoa; phylum Arthropoda; class Insecta; order Lepidoptera; family Tortricidae; genus Leguminivora; species Leguminivora glycinivorella. The sequence goes on from NW_025952828.1 coordinate 133,232, forward strand.
ACAGACAGACACACACACAGACAGACAGACAGACAAACAGACAGACAGACAGACAGACAGACAGACAGACAGACAGACAGACAGACAGACAGACAGACAGACAGACAGACAGACAGACAGACAGACAGACATACAGACAGACAGACACGTCAAACTTATAACACCCCGTCGTTTTTGCGTCGGGGGTTAAAAAAAAAAGGACCGTTCAAACTTTGCAAAGTGACTTTTGAGATCATACTAAACAACTTTTGTTATGGAGCCAATGCTGAAACCGCAAAAAAAATGTTGGCTGCTTCATACATTTCGATTGCCATGATGCCGCTCCTTTCTATGGAAGAGCCAAATTTTTTTAGCCATTTCAGCATTGACTCCATAATAAAAGTTGTTAATTATGGCCTCAAAATCACTATGCAAAGTTTGAACGGTTTTTTTTTATTTCAACCTGTATAAAGAACTTTCAAAAGGGTCACCGGCTTTCCGCCTTGCACTAATACAGATACTTATTTATGAGAAATAATGTGTTCTCGTTTTTACACTTCGTCGCACTAACATTTTCACATTCGCAGGGTTGAGTAAGCATCAATAGTGGGTTGCAATATTATATTCATACGATATATATTATTACTTTTTGTATGTAATGGTTTGGAGTGAATGTCTCTTTCAGATTTCAGAATATAATCTGGTGGGAACAGTAGTCAAACTAGGCTTACATACTTGCGATTTTAACATTAACACTATCCAGAAAACATCACACGATATGCACATAAGATAACATTCACACTATACACTTAACACTTGTTTCCATTTTAATGTTATAGAAATCGTTATTATATAAGTAATTATTTATCTATTGTGATTGTGACTTGGGTTCCGGCAGAAAATCAGTGCTTAGGTCGAAAGAGCGAAGCGTATCACTGAGCCGCGACCCTTTTGTCCTGCTGCAACGCACACAGTTTGTATTTTCTTTTTCTTTTCTCTTTTTTGTTATTGTTGTTTTTTTTTACTGTCTCAATTGTATTTTACCTTTCTGTCTCTTTTTTATGTTGCGCCTAATTTGTGTGTTTTAAATTGTGTATTGTATTGTGTGTGTTTGCAGTCTGCCAAATAAATGACATCTATCTATCTATCTATCTATCTTTGTTTATCAACGAAAAACTACTAAAAATTGATGAAGAATGAAGGAATTCTCATATTCCAAATCATAAATTACAAATGATTTTCTTCGAAAATATTGCAGTTTAAGCCAGTGATATCAGCCATTAACAGTTATAAAATTTAAAAAATTCTTTGAAACCATGTTATCTTTTCATAAATATGTCAGTAAGAATATTAAAATCACAAGCGGTAAATATTTACCCTGTTATTCATAAACGTACTCTAAAGTTATAAAGCCGATAAAGTTCGTTTGTCCTTTTCTATCACACCAATACGTTGGACAGGGACAAACGAACTTTATCTGTTTAATAACTTTAGAGTACGTTTATGAATAAGGGGTTAACCTTTATATGTACAAGGGGAGATGTACATAGGTAGCCTATGTGTTGCGCACGTATGCTATATTTATATCGTCACTACTTTTAAAAAATCTCGTATCTCACGCTGTTCCTCAAAGTTAAAACGCAGTAAGTCTATATGCATTCCATACATACTTACTACAATTTTCTTTTCATTGACAGACGAAGATACAAGTTTTTTTAAAAGTAGTGACGATATGCTCTGAAGATTGGTTCGACAGGTTCCCTACGGCTACTTTCTATAGCTGCACTGCCCGCTATCGGCCGTATATTTTTTTTTATCATTCTCCTTGCGATATCCCGGTATGGGAGCCTGGGTCCTCTTTGACAACTAATCTCAAGATTTGGCGTAGGCACTAGTTTTAAAAAAGCGACTGCCATCTGACCTTCTAACCCGAATGGTAACTAAGCCTTATTAGGATTAGTCCGTTTTCCTCACGATGTTTTCCTTCACCGAAAAGCGACTGGCAAATATCACAGGCCTACAATAATGAGATATTTAACATCAATTTTATTCAATACAACCCAGCAACAGAACAATCTTTTCATTATTCTTCCTTATGACGTAAACCAAAAATCTCGGACAAGAAAAGGCTCAAGGTAGGAACTGCAAATAATTCGGGTACACGTGTTCCGCCCACATGTACACGGGGAACTAGTGATGTGATAAATTGAGCGAAAAGTAGATAACATTTAGCCTTTTCCTCTACTATGATTTTTTTATGTTTTAGATTACATTGCTCAATAGAAGTCATCATCATTATCATTGATCACGGCATCTTTCCAGATAGATGATAGTTGCAGCACTTGCAGCGACTAAGTAAGAGGTAGGTATTCTGTATTTATTCGGTTGTGGTGGCTGTACAAGCCAATGGCGGGCCGGCATTATCTGCCGCATCGATCACAAATAAATGTGCCTTGACTCCTGGGGTCAGCAGCTCGACGGAGACGCTTTTGCTTGAGTTGGTCCAACCAAAGCTCGTCATGCTTTACCATACCCTCCCTCAACAGAAGTAAACGTCACGAAAAAGTATATTATTGTGTGGAGAATGGTAACAACGCCTTCAAACCATGGACATGTTAATTACTTCGTTTATTCTTTAAATTATAATATAAAATTTTTCCTACAATCTTGTAGCTGAGCATTTTCAGAATTTGGGACCCCCCAATTAGCGTAAGTTGTAACAAATTAACTCACTGTCAGTTTTGTGACGATAATTAAACATGAAATTTCTATAAAAATATTGTTTTTGTGTTAATTACATAAACTTTAAGCAATAATATACATTCAGAATGTGAAAAAAGTACATTTTGACAGATTGTATGCTTAATTGTCGTCACAAAACTGACTGCGAGTATTAGGTTACTTAACCCTTTTTCAAAGTATGTCTTATATTATTAATTACTGTCTAATTAAACGAAAAAAAATAGTACCATATTTTATTACGACTTAAAAACCCGCAAAAAATTATTTAAAGTTTACTTTTACGTGATCAGGCAAAAACAGCATTAGCCATATTAATCTATAGAATATCTATGACATGACGTCAGTATATTTAGTAAAAAATATTTCACATTGTCACACCCGTCAACGACTATGAATTTTAATACAATAGAGGTTGCTTCTATGGAGATCAGATTACTACCTCTAATTTCCATAGTTGATCCGAATTATGTGACGTCACTCCATTGGCCAACACCGTTTTCGGAGTCCATAATTTAAAAAAAACATACACACATGTTTAAATAAAAATACGCAGTCATCACGCACTTTTAATGCCCGCAAGCTATAAATATTGATTTCTTAAGTCAAATACTACATAAAACAATAACTTGATGTGCTAAATTCGATACGAGTCTAGTAGCCTATTTTTGTTAACAACTTACGCTAATTGGGGTGTCCCAAATTCTCAAAATGCCCAGCTGTAGAAGTAACAAGATAGTCTATATCCGAACGCCTATCTCAGTGTGGCCAGCTCACTAGTAACTCCGTTCATTCTTGAAAAATCTAAAAGTTCATTCTCAAAACTATTGAAACTAGCCATTTTAGCAATATTTAACATGAAAATCATACATACAAATTACAATCACACCTGTATCCCAAAAAGCACACGAAACCTGGCAAATAAGGGGTTGCAAGAAAACGAAAATTGTGACATTGCAGTGTCAGGTTGCCAGACTCTCGCCTACTCCGCAATTCAACTCGTATCGTACTCGTCGACTCACAAAAACCTAATCCATCCATACTATCCATACTATCCATACTATCCATATCCATCCATACTAATATTATAAATGCGAAAGTAACTCTGTCTGTCTGTCTGTTACGCTTTCCCGCTTAAACCACGCAACCGATTTTGATGAAATTTGGAACAGACAATCTTTATACCCTGAGACAGAACATAGGCTACTTTTTATTTCGAAAAAAAGGGATGAAGGGGTTGAAAAAGAGGTTGAAAGTTTGTATGGGATTTCTTAATTTTAAAAGATAAAACCATGAAACTTTATATTTTAGCATTTGATAAGAAATCATTGAACATCTTGATAACGGATAGGGATAGGGATAGGGATAGGGATAGGGATAGGGATAGGGATAGGGATTGGGATTGGGATAGGGATAGGGATAGGGATAGGGATAGGGATAGGGTTAGGGATAGCGATAGCGATAGCGATAGCGATAGCTATAGCGATACGGATACGGATACGGATACGGATACGGATACGGATACGGATACGGATACGGATACGGATACGGATACGGATACGGATACGGATACGGATAATATGCGTATCGTTAGAGGGATACGTATAATCGGTCGGCGGTCTCTTACAATCAATGTGCTCTAACTGCTCTAAGACGATCGTTGTTTGCTTGCTTGAAGATTACGTTTGCGATAAGTATAAGCAAAATGTAAAAAATTTTAAGGGATAATAGAAAAAAGTACTTTTTACCCACCGATCATAGTGTCGAAATACGGGCTATGTGGGATGTTTATAAAGGTTTCCCCAGCGTATATAGAATTACCTACGCTGTGGTCGATGTGTAATATTTCTACAATCATTGCAAGCAAAAGTATTATGTGCAATCGAAATAATCGCAGATAAATATACCTACAGAGAAACCTAAGGATCCAAATGAAAATCTTAATGAATACTTTTATTACGCGGGCGAAGCCGCGGGTAAAAGCTAGTAGTGATATAAATCAAGTATAGAATTGTTTTTAGAAGCGTCCCATCACTATCAGCGCTCACAAACAGCGCAGTGTCAACAAGCCGCGAGCGCAATGCAGGAAGCTTAAGAATAAACTGCCAACTGGGGCACTTTACACTCATAAGGTAGACTGGAGCACTGTTTTATATGAAGTTATATTCAAAGTTCTACCTCGTTTTCAGTGTTATCTTATCTTATGTTATATCTGGAGGGATTTTTTATACAATTACCCTTTTTTAGGGTTCCGTAGTCAACTAGGAACCCTTATAAGTTTCGCCATGTCTGTGGCGGATAATCAGGATAATCTCAGTGACCGTTAGCACTAGAAAGCTGAAATTTAGTACCAATATGCATATTAATCACGCCGACAAAGTGGTAAAATAAAAAATGGAAAAAATTTTTTGTTACGCCCCCCCCCCCCCCCCCCACATGTAAAGTGAGGACTGATTTTTTTTTTATTCTAACCCCAACGTGTGATATATTATGGATAGGTATTTAAAAACGAATAAGGGTTTACTTAAATTGTTTTTTGATAATATTAATATTTTCGGAAATAATCGCTCTTAAAGGAAAAAAAAAATTGTGTCCCCCCCCTCTAACTTTTGAACCATATGTTTAAAAAATATGAAAAAAAAAAAAACAAAAAAGTAGAACTTTATAAAGACTTTGTAGGAAAATTGTTTTCAACTTGATAGATTCAGTAGTTTTTGAGAAAAATACGGAAAAATACGGAACCCTACACTGAGCGTGGCCCGACACGCTCTTGGCCGGTTTTTTAACAAATTGATCATCATCCTCCTTGCGGTATCCCGGCATTCGCCACGGCTCATGGGAGCCTGGGGTCCGCTTTGACAACTAATTTCAATATTTGGCGTAGGCACTAGTCTCGAAAGCGACAGCCATCTGACCTTCGAACTCGAAGAGTAACTAGGCCTTATTGGGATTAGTCCGGTTTCCTCGCGATGTTTTCCTTCACCGAAAAGTTAGCGTTAAACAAAGTAAATTGTTGTGTGTTTTTTAATGACTACAGAACTGAACAATGATTTGATGTTCATGTTCAGATATGTCAAATATTAGCTCTAGATAGGATATCGGATTCACGAATACGTGACTATTGACAGTGACCTATTCGATCTAAATTATATTGGGTCTAGAGCTATATAAGTATAATTATGTTCAAGTTAGAATCGAATCCAATTAAATTCAATTGGAATCAAAATTATCAACTTTATTATTGCAAAAAAAAATACAGAAACGCCTCACAATTCGCCTCAAGTTCGCCTTTGTACTGTCTATCCTGTGTCATATTTGTGTTTTGTACAATAAAGAGTTTATACATACATACACATACATACATACATACATACCATACATACATACATACATACAATTGTTCTCTCTTTTAAATGTTATTCTAAACATTTTAAAGTCATTTTTTTACTATCAAGTTACCTAATAGTGTAGCAAACTTTAAAAAACTTTCATATATATACAGGGTGTCCCAAGACCATGGGACATGAAGGGAAAGTACCTAAAATATTACAAATAGGATATATTGATGAAAGAAGACTTTATTTTATTTTTAAATTTTGGTAAAACGGCATTCAAAGATTTTTTTTTAAATATTGTATGGACAAAATTCATGGTCATCCTCTTATGTCCGACACTATGTTATTTAGAGAAAAATAATCCTTATTATAAAGCCTATCGATCGGTATGACAAAGTTACAGGATGTTTTTTTTTTCTCGTGTAGCGGGTTTGATTCCCGGTTTAACCATGTAATTATTTAAAAATCTATGAATGCAGTTTTACTTAGTTTTAAAAATAAAATATAGTCTTCTTTTAGCAAAATACCCTATCTACGATATTTAAGGTATTTTCCGTTCATGTCCCATAGTCTTGGGACAACCTGTAATATATACGTAGCTAGAAAATATTTACATTACTGGTAAAATGAAGTTAGAAATAATATTATTTTAGAATCACTCCGCAGTTTACCTTTGTTATGTGTATTCCATGCTAACGTACGGCCCGTGCATCTGGGGTAATGTTATCATAATAGTGGACATGAATAAAGCATTAAAGCCATTTTATACGTCAAAACATTAGTTTTCAGTGAACTTTTACTGTGGGTTTATGTATTTGTTAGTGTACATTACAGTTAACGAAATCACTATCATATGTACCTACTTTTCTGCCGTGTCATACCTATGTCATGTAACTTGAGTTACATGATATACGCGTAACAAGTTTAATTCGTGTTTTTATGAAAGTCTTTACCTACCGAGTGAAAAAAAAATCATAAATCTCTTACCAATTCCTCATACGAGCTTGTCACTAAACTCGTGTAACTCCGTTTTTGCCCTAGTGAGCTGTGGCTATCTCCCGTAACTAACAGTTACAGTAGATAGCCACGACACGCCTTTTACGCATCGAGCAATATGGAACTCAGTTACAGTACTTAGGCACGACAGACTTAGTCTTATATTATAGGCAGTCATAGAAGACTTTGCCTTTATAGGCAGACATAGAATTTTTTGTGGCAAAATAAAGAGATTGAAAAAATTAAATATTGACAAATATATTATCGATATGATAAGAAGCTAGATACCGTAAACGGCACGCGGTTTTAGTCTCAGTGTAGTTAATAACCTAACCACAAAATTAAAATTTTGAAAAAACCCCCGACCGCGACCTAGTGGACCGATTTTCATGAAACATGGCTAAGAACACTCCCGACTAACTCAGCTTTCAGACAAAAAAAAAAACTAAATCAAAATCGGTTCATCCGTTCGAGCGCTACGATGCCACAGACAGACACACACACAGACAAACAGACAGACAGACAGACAGACAGACAGACAGACAGACAGACAGACATACATTCGTTTTTACGTCGGGGGTTAAAAAGCAACTATCATGATAGTAATAAGGTTCAAATCCATAAAAAGTCATTTCGGAGATCTGATAACACGTTTTGTCATCATCTTCGAAAAAAGTTAGCTAAGCTGCTTAGCTAGCTTTTTGTTTGCATGTTCTCTTGCTTAGCCTAAGCAAGAGAACATGCAAACAAAAACTGGAACAGGACAAAAAACGCAACAGCTTACGAGTCATTGCTCCTTTCTTTATTATCTATCCATCCCATTGTATTGTTGAATATGGGTTACTAGGCCAGTAGTAATAAGGAGGTCACTGACCCATATTTCGCTAAACAATAGTACGGATAGATAACAAAAGATTTGGGTCAACCTGCTAACAAAAAAGGTGCACTGTTTATCTACAATTTAGGTCAGTAGTACAATCCTTTGTTAAGTTTATGCCGTAATTTATAAGAACGTAATAAATATAAATTTAACATCTTATTAAGGCTAGATCTAGATGTGATCTAGATTACATACCTATATAGTTATCTGATCAAACATTCAAATACTATATACAACGTGCTTTTATTGAATTCCGACAACTTTAAGGGAAGGTTTGTTTATTAGGTCAAATACATTTTTTTAAGAAACTGCTGTATTAACTCTTATTCACAAAAAATAATTAAACTACTGAACTCGGGTGGTTCAACATTTACCACTTTCTAATGTTATTTGTTTTGACATGTGCCGTCAGACAATTAACACGAATTAATTAATTTATTATGTATGAAAACGAAAAAGAATTTATTTTTTATATACTGCGTGTTTTCTGTTAATGGGCCTAACTATGTGTTGAATTTAACGGGAAACGAAAAAAACACGATGTATAATTATTAATTGAATGAATTACAACATTACTACAACAATAAACTTGTATCTAAGCCAACTGAGAAAAATATTTTAGTTAACGTGTCGTTTGCCAACGAGCCATGGAGCGTAGCATACTAGGTGTCAAATTGGTGGATCGAGTCCGGAACACCACGCTACGCTCTAAAACTCAAATCGCCGATGTAGCTCGGAAGGCGGCCAAGTTAAAATGGGACTGGGCTGGTCACGTCTGCCGAATGCCTAATGAGTTGTGGGCCAAACTCACTACAGTGTGGGAGCCCGAAAACTCTGATCGGGGATCCGGCAGACCCCGCCGGCGATGGAGGGATGAACTGGACTCCTTCTTGGAGGAATGGTCAGACATAGCACTGGATAGAGATCAGTGGAAAAATTGGGGGGAGGCCTTTGCCCAGCAGTGGGACACGACGGGCTCCAAATAATAATAATAACGTGTCGTGCCCAACTACTGTAACTTGAGTTACAAGACGTCGCAAAACAGACTTTGTATGGGGAGCCTGTCGTGCCTAACTACTATATAGCCTATAATTTTAAATATATCCAAAAAATATGTTTTTTTGTGCATCTACATCAGCATTACACTTACTACAATGTAACTGTGTAGTTTTTTCTTTATATTTCTACACCAGTATTGAATGCAGATCGAATTACCAAAAAAAACTTTAAACTGATTTTACTCAAAACTATGTTTTTCGAGTTACATGAGATAGGCGTGACACGGCAGTTTTGTGTAATAGTTCAATAATGAGTTCACTTCGTTAGTAGACTATTATGACTATACCATAGAGGAATAAGTAAGTTGTAACTCCATACATCAGTAACTGCGGGTTATTTGTAGTGACATCTAGCGACAATCACGCGTCAAGTAGCGTAAATTATCAGTACCACTACTCGATACTAGGTGTCAACAGTATCTCGTCTGCCAAAAATAATATTAAAAGAGTTGACAACTTATATTACAAGCAGAGGGAATTGAAAACAGAATACTGATTAATACTATTGTAATATTAGCTAAGAATTGGTGAGCATTAGACTCATCATTCGTCGCGACATCTATCGATAAGTAGCAGTACTGATAATTTACACTATTTGACGCGTGGTTGACGTGTGATTGTCGCTAGATGTCACTACCCGCATTTACTGATGTAAGGAGTTACAACTCTTCCCTTACGTATTCCTCTATGGAATATACATAAATATAAATATTGAGGAACAAGTTACACTGAGATCAACCTAGACCCAAACTAAGCAATTATTATGGGATAATAAAAAATGATTTGACATTTAAAGGTCAAAACGTAAACCCAATTGTAAATAACTTTTTTATGTTTTTCGTTCTGTATTACATTGAAATATTTTTATCATAGTGCCACCTAGTGATCTTTCAGAGAACTAACAACAGTGCCAGCAACGTTCACTTGTTTCTTGCTATTTTCTCATACTATCGTTGACGGCGTTCACAACAAATGACACTAGAGGTCGCTGCAAGACTATTAAACTATTTTAAAACGGTCATTAAAGTTTAAAATCAAATAATGAGTTTACGTAGCTGTACTAAACACACCTTGTGTCTATAATAAGAAGCTATCTGAACGCCAGCATCCACATAAATAAGAGCGTGATACTTAATATTTTGGACTTGAGGATTTAATGAAATAGGGTGCATTGGGGTAACTTTTAAAGTCACATAAAAATCACCATCATTTCCATTTTGTGCTTCGAAGCTATCCCAATGCACCCTAATTGTATTTTACAAAACTGTTTACATTAGTGGCAATTAAATATAATCTCTTTGCCAATATGCTTTGAAATCTTGGGACATTCTACCTGAAAATGACAAATGGGGTTCAATTGAAAATCAAATTCGGAAGTATAGGTTTTAATAAAAGTTTATATATTTAAATTACAGCATAATTTCAGTAGGTATATATAACTAGAACAGTGTTAGAAATATTACTTTCATGACGTGAGCACATTTTATTAGATACGATAGCTTAGTCCATAATTTACTTGCATTACCAAAACACGAAGAGGTATGTGGTATTCTACGACAACTTTTCCCCATAGTTGAAGTAGATCCCACATTTTTGATGAAGATGAGTACAACTTTGCTATTATTTTAAACACTGTTTATTTAAGTGATAATTATATCAGATGAAACGTCTACTATGGTAACCACTGACGTTTGTGCGTTTGCGTTTACCTATATTTTGGTCAAAGCATCAATGTGCACATAAGTTTTAGAATGTGTAAACTTCCCCGATTTACACAAGTTTTAGGTTAAGATATAAAAAGAGAAATAATGAGAAAAAAACAACTTCGATTCACAACACTCTCTCTCTCTCGATGAAACCACAACTTAAAGCGACATTCGTCAAGTTAAAGCTACGTATAATCTTATAGTAGTAATAGATGTAGAAAGCGAAGCTTCCATCACTAAGCTAAGTCCATCCTAATTCAAAATTCAGATCATTCCTGTCAAGGAGATGGTCCCTTTAAATAAATATTTACTTCTACGATCGCCTACTACCTTTAACTTTAGTAAGCTAACACCCTAAGGCATAGAATCACAAATCTAGCATTCACTTACGTGGAATCCAAAAGAAGAGAAATGTGAAATTATCGATACCTACATCCTGCTTACGTATTAATAATAAACTAATTTAACTATAAGACTACAAATGTTGGCAAAAAGCGGTCATACTAACGCTAAAAAAGCTAATCTTTAAAACTATACTTAACACTAAAAATATCGTTGGATTGTGCTATAGATCTAAAGTGACTTATCTGAATTGTGAAAATTAAGTTGTTGATTTGTATGTGGTTATACTTCATAATCTAGTTTATAGTGAAAATTACTTCTATGTTTGTGTTTTATATTTTATCTACTTCTATAATTTTTATTTTCATGAGAGAAACCTTTATGCATTTTGATTTAGAGGCACTTTTTTAAGTGGCTGTCGTATAGATACAGTGCACGATTATTATTGCTAATAGTAAAGTCTTTATTTTTGATGATGATTGTAAGCCTAATTTTAATGTTAAACGATTGGTAAATATTATCACAAATATTGTAAACATTTGGACTGAATTCTCACGTTATATTAGCATGTGCTACAGAAATCGCTGTATTATAAAATACATTAAAAGCATTCCGTTTAAGAAACGCGTTTAGATTACATTCTTCTTTAAGTTTAGATACCGTTTCATCTATATTATTAATTTTAATTTTCACTTTATTAGGTACTTTAGGTTGGTTAATAGTTTACGCATCTGGAGGTCTAATTTCAACGGTGACGGATGTCGGTCCAGGAGTGGTTGGCGATCGAAGAGTGGCGGACCTGAGAGAGGTCGCTGAATGCCCACTGCTGGCTCTTGATCCACGCCGAGACCCTGTAAAACAATATTTGTATCTATAGTATATTTGTCTTATTATATTTCTGTATATACTGTATCCCATTGCTTATATTCATAGGTTCTTCTACTTGTTTTTCACAAAAAAGGTTTTTCTGAAATGTTAGTTCCTAATTTGCGTAAGTAGTATAGTTTATGGCTTTATGTACGTTGTTTTTATTTCGTTTGCAAGAAGATGTTCAAGCAATGGAATACTAGTATTATTCCCAAATACTTTGTTGCTAAGTAAGTTGCAATCAGCCAAGGCATGCTTTGAGCCAAACTCAACGCATGTTCAAAAATTAACTATCATGCTAATAGTCCTTATAAGGTACCAAATCAATCTAATGGTTCTATTGAGTGTGTCATGTTTTATACGAAGTTTTGAAGATAGGTTTAGGTTAGTCAAGTAGGTTGGTCAAGATAGAAATCGAAATTGTATTCTAACTAACAGAATATTGTTTCAAAGTGTAAATGACGTCAAAAATACTCTCGGACAAATCAAGGTACCTAATGTTATTAACATGCACTTCATACGTATAACAAAATCGTGTAAAGATTTTTATGATGTTGACGTTCTTTAAGTACGAGTATTACCTACTATAAATTATCTAATAGTTTTCTGAAGTTAGTAACAGCACATATGGAAGGTATCTTTTTATAGAAAATACAGGTTAATTCACGCAAGCTGCCACAAAATGATCGGAATTCGGATACAGTCGAGTCGTGACTATCAAGAGTCTATATTTAATAGATTGATCTGTCACAGTGCATAAATATTTCCATCACTCATTTGCTCCATTCATACTAGCTCTTGTGAATTGACCTGTAATCCAAATCCAAACATTTATCATATTGGAGTAAATATTCAATTCTAAAATGTGCAAAAATATTTGTTGGAAGTTGGATTACACATTATAAATTGGTGTACAGTAGTATTAGTCTAACGTAACGTAATGAGGTAGATCTTATGAAAAGCCATTGCTATTTCCGGCGCATTCACAAAAGCTTGGTTTTATAGCATGATACTGCTAAGTATTTGATACTAAGCAACATTTGTCCAATTTGATATTGCATTCATTTTACAATTCTAGCCCACTTGCTTTTTGATTCAAGCCCACTATAGTTTTTGATCATGTTTGTACTAAACAATTTGTTCAGAAATGATTGTCAAACATTTGAGAGTGTGCAGGATTCGGTGGTCTCCAGGGTCCATTCAATGAATACGTTTATTTTATAATTTTAAATATACGTTTATTACGTAAAATGGCTCGATATAAGCTTAAATATTAAATGCAACGAGTAAGGTGTTAATCGTGCCGTATAGAGATGCGAATGGACGCCACAGGATGAGCGCGGAGAGGGGCTGCGCGGGAGTTGCAGTCGTAGCGCCGCTAGATGTCGCTACGTGATGCGTGAACATGCCCCCGGCCTTGGGAGCACCAGCTCCCAAAAAGGTCTTCATTCGTTGGGGTCTGCCGGCTCGGATAGCAGCGGGCAGATCTTTGAAAAGCTGCGACGTATCGTCCCTGTCGCCGTGAGTATGTCGGCGACACGGTTCACGCTGTCGCCTCCGGGATATAGACGCGTGACTCGGCCTAACCGCCATTTGAGAGGAGGCAGGTTATCGTCTTTGATTAGGACGAGGCTGTTTAAGGCTATGTCGTCCTTCTTCGTCTTCCACTTGGTTCGTCGCTGGAGTTCCGCAACGTACTCCTTGGCCCATCGACGCCAGAAGTGTTGACGGAGGGCTTCGATCCTGGCGTAGCGAGATAGGCGGGATGGCTCCTCGTCCGTCAGGTCCTCGCTGGCAGGGGAGGTCAGCGGCCGACCAATTAGGAAATGAGCAGGTGTGAGTGGGTTTAGGTCAGTAGGATCTGTGGACAAGGGTGAAATGGGCCGGGAATTCATAATGGCTTCGGTCTGTATTAAAAACGAGTTGAATTCCTGGTAAGTTAGCCTAGCATTACCTACTACCCGTTTTAAATGGAATTTACACCCTTTTATTCCCGCTTCCCATAATCCACCGAAATGGGGGGAATAGGGGGGGATGAAACTGAATTTAATGCCATCATTAGCAGCAAAATCGACTATATCCTTCGTATTATTTTTTAAAAATGTGGAAAATTCTTTTTCAGCCCCGACAAAACATTTTCCATTATCGGAATAAATTATATGAGGCTTTCCTCGTCTACTAATAAAACGTTTAAGCGCTAATAAATAATCTTCAGTGGAAAGACTCGTAACAAGTTCCAAATGAACGGCTCGTGTGACCATACATATGAACAAACAAATATACGATTTAATCAGCTGAGCTCCTCTCCCCTTTCGATTAAGTATGAAAATTGGCCCGCCATAATCAACAGCTGTGCGAATAAACGGAAAACCAGGCTCTAAACGATCTAGAATAAGATTACCCATGATAGGACTAAGTACTTTACCTTTCATTCGAATACAGGTAACGCATTCTCGAACGATTTTCCTTGCCAAATTTCGCGCACCTAACGGCCACCAACATTCACGCAAAGTAGATAAGAGTAGCTGCGGTCCGCCATGCAGCAGCCGCTTGTGTTCATATTTGAATAACAACACCGTCAACCTATGTTTACTGCACAATAACACGGGATGTTTTTTGTTGTAATCGAAACTTGTTGAATTACACAATCTACCACCGACTCTAATCACTTGTAACTTATAACGATCGTCTAAAAACACGTTAAGACCGGAGATACGATTATATTGTTTACTACTCGTCTTAAGCGGTTTATTTTTAAGTAAACAATCATACACGTCCGGAAATGATTGCATCTGTGCGAATCTAACTAGCATACGCCGTGATGCCTCCAACTCGTCCACTGATAGCGGACCGGTTTGGCGGAGTTGTTTACGCTCAGAGTTAGTGCGTGAGTTTAATATAAAGCGGAGTACATATGCACCGATCCGAATTAATTTTAAGTAAGATGAACATTTGTCGAAATTAAATAATTCATTTTGCTGAGTGCAAACTAAACTCACCGCGGTCGATCGTAACTCGGGCAAATCTGCGATAGTCGTATTTTGACTTATATTGTCATTAATAAAATTCGAATTTGAGTCATGCAAAAATGTGGGACCGTTCCACCATAAATTGCAATCAATTAAGTTATCTAAAGAAACGCCTCTAGACAATAAATCACTAGGATTTTCTTCGCTTCTCACATGGAACCATGTCGCATTACCGGTTAAATCGTTTATTTGTGTAACACGGTTTTGAACAAAAGGCTTCAGTAGATGCGGAGACATACCTAACCACGAAATCACTATAGTTGAGTCACTCCAGAAGTAAACTTTAGTGAACACTAACCTTAAGGAATCTGTTATTTTCTTATAAAGCTTAGCAGCAACGAGCGCGCCTGACAGTTCAAGTTTTGGAATCGTCAATGATTTCAGGGGTGAGACTTTGCTTTTCGCACACAATAATCTGACAGTGACATCTGACCCTTCATCATACGTCCGAATATAAGCGCACGCGCCGTATGCATGCAACGATGCATCTGAGAAAATATGCAATTCCGTGTGTGCAGTGTGCACGCCCCTTACATGACGCGGAATTCGTAAATCGTTTAAACGGCTTAACGTATTTATGAAATTATTCCACATCGATGTAATGTCATCAGGGACCGGAGTGTCCCAATCAATACGACTTAACCACAATTTTTGTAGTAAAATTTTGGAAATGATCACCGCTGGCGATAGAAGGCCTAACGGGTCGTAAATCTGTGAAATAATCGATAGCATTATTCGTTTATTTAAAAATGACGTGTTAGGTAAGGGATCGATTTTTGTGGTATAATACAATTCATCGCGTGTATTATCCCAACCTACCCCTAGGGTTTTGTTCTGTGTGTGCTCGCTTACAAAATGCTCCCGGGACTTTTCCTGCGAAACGTCACAATTAAAGGTCCATTTACGTAAAGGAAAGCATCCTGATTGCAGAACGTTATACGTTTTCTGACATATGTCAAGTAAATTCTGGAAATCATCATCTCCCGTAATTAAATCGTCTACGAATATATCTTGGTTAATGACGCGCGCGATGACGTCATCACCACATTCCAACGCTAACTGTCGTATACAGCGTTGACTTAAATATGGCGCACTAGTTTGCCCATATGTAACCGTATTGAGTTCATAAACGTGTAATGGATCGGTAGGTTTTTCACGCCAGAGAATCATTTGCAAGGATCTCTGATCTGGTTGGATCAAAACCTGCCGAAACATTTTCTCCACGTCAGCACAAGCAACGTACTTGTATTGACGGAAACGCAACAAAATAGCAAATATATCGTTTTGAAGTGCTGGACCCGGCAGCTGTATGCTATTTAACGATTTATTTGTGGTAGTGGGGGCCGCCCCACTATACACGACGCGCAATTTTGTAGTGGCACTCCCCTCCCTAAAGACACCATGGTGGGGATGGAAGTAATTTGGAGTACCATAATCGGCGACACGAGTCATGTGACCCATACTTTCGTATTCTCGCATGAAGTCACAGTATAAACGTTTATATTCCGGCAAACGCTCTAATTTACGTTCTAAGGATAAAAACCGATTTTTCGCTAACGTATAAGAATCGCCCAACGTATCAGCTGATTCTCTTAGCGGCATTCGGACGGAGAACCGACCGTCCTCTTCACGTTTAGTCGTATTGATAAAAAGTTCCTCACATTTCTGCTCGTCAGATGTAAGAACATTATCTACCTGAGGAATATCCTCAATCTCCCAAAATCTTTTAAGTTGAGAGTCAATCGATTGGATAAAATAACAATGGACTTGATTATTAATGCGCAAGTTCCGTGTATTAATCGGACCAGATACCAACCAACCGAATTTCGAATTTATTAAGTACGGCCCTGTCGGTAATCGAATCCTTTCACCGTCTAAAAGATCCCAAAATATTTCAGAACCGATAAGTATATCGATCTCTGAAGGCACGTTAAAATCGGGATCGGCTAACTGAACATTGTCAGGAACACGTATAATATCTAAATCGATATAAGTCGAGGGCAAACTGGCTGTTACGCGCTTCAAGACAAAACACGATAAAGACATGGAATAATCAGAATT
This sequence comes from Leguminivora glycinivorella, assembly GCF_023078275.1. NCBI lineage: Eukaryota > Metazoa > Arthropoda > Insecta > Lepidoptera > Tortricidae > Leguminivora > Leguminivora glycinivorella. The sequence continues at coordinate 150,224 of NW_025952828.1, forward strand.
TTTAGACCTAATAGTTACGTCACATAACTGATTTGTCTGTGTAACTATTTCACCAACACCGGTGAGTTGAACAGTGGACTGTATAGGTTTAACGTTTAATTTATTACGTAACGCTTCAGTTATAAAACAATGTTCGCTCCCATTGTCTAAAAACGCACGACACGTATGGAACTGATTGTTCGCATCGGCTACTTCTATTAACGCAGTAGTAAGTAGGCGCTGGGGAACGAACCGACTACTTTCCGCGCTGTCTACGCACTCAGCTGTAGGCGCGCGGTCAGCTGATACACAATAGCTATGAGAAGATGTACTCGGCACTGATAACGGCGCGCTGTGTGCAGGCGCACTCGACGGCCTCACGCACACATCGTCATTGCCAGTGCTATCGATATGCAATAAACTATTATGTTTTTGTTGACATTGTTTGCACGGACCGAATATACATTCATTTAAGGAATGTCCATCGCGTAAACAATTTTTACATAAGGTTTTATTTTGAATTAAATTTAACCTATCTTGGACAGATAAATTTAAAAACTTAGCACACGTATAAAGTGCATGATTTTCGTTACACATCGCGCAGTTTCGGAAACGTTTATTATTGAACGGCTTTGATTTATTAGTATTAACAGTAGCAGAGACACAACTAACTATTTGTGTAGGTTTATTGGACGTGTAATTAGGCTTAGTACTAACCGCGGTCGGTGCCTTGGAATGATTCGAGTGTATCATTTCTAACGTATCCGCCCGGTTTCTGAGGAACGATAAGAGATCTTCCAGCTTAAGTTTCTTAGACTCATTATTGATCGACTTATCCGAGATAGACCCTATGTGAGATTCCCACTTACGCTCCGTGGTCGTATCGAGTTTTGACACTATTAAATGAATAATTAACGTATCCCACGAATCGGTAGGTTCATCTAACGTTTTTAAAGCGCGTAAATTACGTAACACGGTGTCTATAAGTTTACGTATCTGAGTCGAAGATTCTTGTTTTAAGCCTGAAATGTTAAACAACGATTTAATATGATTATGTACTAAAAGCCTAGGGTTATGAAAGCGTATCTCAAGCAATTCCCATGCTTGAATGTAGTTGGCAGCCGTGAATTCTAACGCACTAATTACTTGTAACGCACTACCACTTAACGACGATCGAAGGTAATGAAACTTTTGAATCGCGTCGAGATCAGAGTGTTTATGGATCATTGTTTCATAGGAATGTTTAAATTCGAGCCAACGATCATACGAACCGTCGAATGAGGGCAATTTGATTTCGGGTAGTTTAAATTTTGAAAATTGCTTGTTCACGGCATGGTCACAACTTGAAATAGCAACGTTACTTGGCTCCACACTATCGATTAAACAATTAGCGCTAGCCATAGTGCTAAAATATAACTCCTCGAGAGTTTCTACGTATTCAGAATTGGCAGGCACTTCTGATTCTGGGGAGCAAAGTTCAATTTGGCTTTCAACGTCATTAAAATGTTTAAAAGTCTCTGTAGCTGCTTGCATACGTAATTTTAATTCTGCGATTTGTACTTTAGAAGGAGTCAACGATAAAATAGAATCAACGAACTTTTTAAATTGCGTAAGTCGACCTTTCAAATTACCCCTTTGTCTGCGGAGGTCTGAAATTGTGGCCTGACTTTTTCTAGGAGACCCTGACCCAGAAGGAATAGTCAATTTAGCACTAGCTTCATCCCCCTCAGCCATTTCGAAAGATTAAGAGAAACTGGAAGTACTCACGTGAACAAATTCCAAACGGGCGCGGTAGATCACAAATCGCAGCTGCGTGACTTGCGTAACGAGCGGCACTGGAATGCACAAAAACTCTGTTTTAACACAGTTCGATTAGGAAAGGAATAGACGGGATTGGTAGACCTGACCGTTCACTGCTGCAGACGCTGATGAGGTGCTGGTGTCGTCTCGCCAGGGTATTTCGTCTTCCCGACGAGCAGACTTCTCTCGCAGTATCCGGGCTCGCAGGATCAATTTATGTGCAGGATTCGGTGGTCTCCAGGGTCCATTCAATGAATACGTTTATTTTATAATTTTAAATATACGTTTATTACGTAAAATGGCTCGATATAAGCTTAAATATTAAATGCAACGAGTAAGGTGTTAATCGTGCCGTATAGAGATGCGAATGGACGCCACAGGATGAGCGCGGAGAGGGGCTGCGCGGGAGTTGCAGTCGTAGCGCCGCTAGATGTCGCTACGTGATGCGTGAACAGAGAGGTTCTTGACCATATAAGCTATGTGAACATTAAGAGATCTATCTATTTTTAAAAATCTACTAAATCTGATTATTCTGCAGTATTCGATCAAGTATTTAGTTGATCCGTATCATCATCAGTCATGTTTTCAATAAGACTTTAAATAATTCGTGTAAAATTATTGACAATGTCGTGATAAAGAACCTCTTTTCTGATATCTGCTTCAAAAATTTACAATATGGTGACCTACAAACTCTAGAGTGATGTTTTGTAGAAATAAAGCAAAATATATACTCAAAGTAACCTGAGGGTTTTCGGTGAAGCTGATGGCTTTGGTGATGGCGTGCTGTTGGTAGATGAAATAAATTATGAATGTTAGCATTGTCATGATAGGACTAAGGTTAGTGTAGATAATGAGAATAGGGATCATCTTAAATCAAATATCGTTAAAATCTGCTGTTATCAAAGTCGACAGCAGAAACAAAATGAAAAATATTCTAAATTCAGGTGTAAATTAAAAAAAATGATCAAATTAAAGGTTAAACAGAGGTAAAAAAGATTCGAGCAAACGATACGTCATAGGATGATTCCATATTGTGTGTCGTAAAAGTAAAATATTTGGTAGTTCCTTGAAATATAAGCAAACTTACCAATAACAATCGCTTTGCATTATTTACTGTTAGCAAAGTTTAATATTAATTTACTTATTTTACTGTGTGCTTTTAAGATAAAATAAAACTTTTGAATGAACCTATTTAGTATATTGGCAAAATCACAGACATATTGGATCAGCTAAGTATCAACAAGAAGGTAGGTAAGTGTGTTGCACACTGTACTGTAATTCCGCAATAGTCTTTAAACCTGAGTTAAAAAACTATTTCGTAAATATCTAATAATTTTGTCGATAAGTATCCAATACATCTCTAGCAATATTAAATTGAAATAGAACATTATCCACATTGCAAGTACAAATATCAATTGCAACCGAGACATCACCGAGAGTAAAGCTTTCATTACTTATATGTACAGTTGCTTTTTTAAAGATTATCAGTGTAAGTGAAAGAACAAAACGACGAGTGAAATTGATAGAAGTATCATTTTTACTTCTACTACCAGATTTTCATAATTATTAGAACGTCTCGAAAGCAATTTCAAAAATCTCTTTGTTTTTTTTGCAATGTAGACACAGCTTCTGGTGAACTTATATTAATAATTTAAAAACTGTAAACTGTATTACCTATGAGTCTAAATACCTGGACTAGGTGAGTGCGGTCTGAGCTCCTGCTGGCTAGCCTGTCTTGATGGCGGGCGCATGCTCACTCGGGACCCGCGGCGGTCCTGAAATAACATAATTATACATATGCAATTAACACATATTATTCTAGAAAGAATGTAGAATCTACATATACAGGAAACCAAAAAATTGTATCACCACATCTGATTTTGAAAGTTCGGCATAGTTTGTTTGTTAGCTTTGAATTTAGTTGGTTAAGAATCTAGTAAATCGATGTGAATTTTTAAACCTGATTATTGTAGATGATCAAATTAGCAAAAAATAAACGGGTGCATATCCTTGGTTTAATGATGTATATAAAATATTTCCTTCCTTCTGCACTATCCTAGACCTTAGAACCACCAATGTACCACCAAAATGTAAACAATTTGGTGTTAAGTAAATATTTTACCATCAGTTAGTCATGAACCAGTTTTATTCAATATCTAATTCCAGTATTTAAAATACAAATAAATAAATACAAATAATTTATTATGAATAACATAAGTGTACAGTGGTTTCTTAAAGACTAAGAATTTTATAAGGGATGATTATAATATATATAATATTATGTTTAATACTTTTAAAATTAATGTTAAACCTCAATATGTAGTAGAAAACAAACTTTTAAAAGCTAACCGACGTTTACGAAGTGCCACTCTAAACTTAAACTGCCTCTTGCAGTTGGCGACTAGTTATCGATGTTTTGCGGGCATGTTGCTTTTGTTACTGCGAGCTCGAACATTTTGCTGTCGCATGCAATTTCACTATCTACAGTCAAGCAATTTAATGCAAGTGCCGATATCGTTTCGTGTATTGTCAAACTTACTTATGGAACAGACGATATGAAAGCCACTATTAATAATGTTTTTGTTACTGTATCAAGAATATCAAGATACATATCACATTGGTTGATCCTCCGTTTAAGTATTTTCAAAACTTCAAAGTCAATATGAGATAGAGCCATTTGTTGGTCTCCCTGATGTGGGAATTTCCCCTTTCTATGTGGTTTTGTTGTTCCTACAGCCATTATCTGTATTCTATTAAGGCCTAAGAATAATTTACCTGAGAATGCAGCAGCTTGGAGTCCCTCAGCAATGAAACATTCATCAGTCGAGGATTGGGCGTGTTGAAGATTGTACGATTCTCTCTCCATCGGGCTCTGAAATAGCATTGGTGATTGTTTTATTTTAAAAATACTGTTACATCTGGCAAATGAGTAATGTAGCATTTTGAGTCGGATAATGTACAAAGCTTCTTCGGATCTTTAATTGTTTCTTGGATTTCATGGTACATGTACATCCGAGGTACACTCCACCACCGCTTCAATTTCGATAGCAAGTGACTTAGACGGCACCGCTCTTCTAAATAGATTATCACCTTTTTTATTAAAACTGTGACTTGTGGAAAAAGGTGACTTAATTTTTTCATATAATCTACTTTTAACTGCATATTCTTCATGATTAATGATGATCTTATTATATTTTTGATACATTTTATTAATGAAATATAACAAGAATATATATGTAGGTACTATGAAATAAAACTATGGAAACGGATTATATCGCGTATAATGAGTTTACAATTCATCGCGATGTTTCGAACACTGTACATCATTCGTGGTCCACGGGTGACTGGTGATATAATCTGTCTCCATAGTTTTATTTCATGAGTAAGTATCTTGGCAACCGAAGACACTTTACTATTAAGAATATATTTATACCTGCTAAAGAGCCGCAGCACGACACAGATAATGACGAACATCAGCGCCATGCCGACAAGTACGCCAATCATCGCAGGGTCGATTGTTTTCGTCGACAGTTCCACTTGTTTTTCCGCTGAAACGTAAAATGTAATTTTGTGAAAGAAGTATGACGAAAATCTTCAACACTTCAAATAACGTCATTACAGGTCTTACTTAAACATCGTAAAAGAAAGTGGAAATTCAGTAGCGCAGTGGTGAAGAAGGCTGACTTGTAGGGACCAAAGATCTATTCAAGATCGCTATAACCATTATTCAGAACCATAATATTTAATCTTGAAGATTCTTTAGGGATATTTTGTTTTGTTTCAGACATTTACGTTGACACACCACGCCGCTGTCCGATCAGAGATCTGATCAATGCTACTACAATACATGGGAGCAGCAAACATTCTTAGATATTCTTGAGGATTTTTTTTTGTTTCAGATACTTACGTTGACACACCACGCCTCCGTCCACAGTGGCCTCGGCAACCATCTCGTACTTGCACGCGCAGCGGTCGTTGCGGCATTCCGTCATGATCACCGCCTCCTCGCACTGCTCGTTGAACGTGCATGACTCGTTTATGCTGGACGCTGAAATCAGAGATGATAATGATTTAGGTCTTATTGAGACAACTCGTAAAACATTCTTCTTCTCTTGAGGTATTTGCGGATGATCAAGTCCTTAAATTCTCTATGATGAATTTTATTCAGTCACACCCCAATTCTAACTTAGACTGATATCTTTAGGTCATCTGAAAGATATCATTCAATGACATCTTACATATACGAGTATCATTCTGATGTCAGTGAACGTTTGAATTAGCGTAAAACTTTGCTGCATATGAAGTATTTGGGGATAGATTCTCAAGGTCCTTAATGAAATCAGCCAGTCTCAATAACATTGTTGAAACAGACGCAAACAAAACGTAACATAATAACAAGTAACGAACAAATTACGGCAAGATCAGACGAAGTATTTTTGGAAGTTTATTTTTGCTATTGATCTATCATACTCAATAAGCATAAGTACCTAGTGGAGATCCGTTCAAAGAAATATCTTTATTGTGTTTTGATTTCCTTGGAAACAGTAGTTTTTTTTTTTACATGAGACGTAGATAATTATCAATTCAGCCATTCTACAATATAAAAACTGTATTTTTTTTCTCGCCAAATATGTTTTCATCTATCTCACATGACACAAATTATGCCTTCACCAAGTATTGAAATCCAGGGTTTTCTGCATAGTAAAAAGTCACTAATAATCGTGTTTACGCTGTTAAGACAGTAACATCTTTCACCGAATTGTCGTTGACCCAATAAACGACCCTATTATATCAAAAATGGCAATACCAAAAACAAAAGTTACAGATCCTATCATCAAACTTTTTCAATAAACGAGGTAATTGTTCGCACCACATTGGAATCCATTCATTTCAGTCTAATCAATAAAGTTAGTTTCTGCTAGTCAGCTAAGCAAAACACTAATTCTAAATTTGAATTTGTAGTTGTTAATCAAACTTATCATTTTGTATTTTTGTTAATTACTTTAAGTTAATTTGATGTGATTAACAGTTTTTATATATCAATTACAATTTGATTGCAGTCAACGCCCTAAGTTGCGTGACGAAATAGAACTTTTAGTTCATTTGCTTAAGCGATGTTCATTTTTTGTAAACATTACAGTATCTATTTAAATATGAATTAATTATACATTTTTCATATCATAAACTGATACATATGATAGTAATTTGGATCTAGCATGGTTCTTGAAAAACGGTCATACAGTTTTGACTGGAATTGAGCTTTTTGTAGTAACCGGTTGGTCTAGTGGTAAGGATGTTAGCCGCGGAAGCTGAAGGTTATAGGACCTATTTATAGATCCTCTGGGATATAGATCCTATGTTATTGTACGGGTTCGATTCCTGCCTAGGCCTTCAGTGGACTCGGTCACTTTTTCTTCCTTCTATTTTAGAATCACTTCACTACCTACTATTTTAGAATCACTTCCAAATTTCATGCAAAAATTTTGCTAAAGTTTATTCCTACAAATGCCAAACTCGTCCACAGCTATGAGTCGGTGAAGTGTGCCAGACGGAATATGTCTAGCTTTCGCACGAAACCTCGTAAAATAGCTCATTTTATTCAAAAAATAATCTCGCAATAGAATAATGAATGAATGTTGTTATGTTGTTGGGAAGAAATTAATTAGTTAAGTAGGGTAGTTTAGCCGGTTTACCGGCCACCTCTGGTTGTCGGCCACTACGTAGTAATTGAAATGTTAAATTTCCTGTATTTATTGAAATAAGTTAGATAATCAGATAAATTGAGTTGCCTTTGACATGTCCTAAGTTGTTTGCTTGATGACATTTTTATTGGCTCGTCAAAGGCTCAAAGCAATTTAGACAGTGTGGATATTGCTCAAATTGTAAAAAAAAATTTTATTGAACATTTTTTTCAAGGTGGGTATAATATTATTTCCGTGAGTATTAGGATATTATAATATTAAGGGATAATGTGCTTTGTGGATAAGTTGAATTAATATTATTTTTATTTTAATGTACACAGTACTTAATATAAGTCAATAAAATTAGATGGTCGGGTAACTAAATGCAATTTCACATTGATATTTAGTTGTCGGCCACCCGGCCGAGAACGGGCTGGAGATATGTCACTTTTAATCGATTATTTTATCCATTAAATGAAAGGTAAAAGAAATAGAATCCAAAAATATGACTTGTCTATCATTATCTTTCTTATATTTAGCAGTCGGCCGCATGTTTGTTATCAAAAACTTGGTTAAAATGTGCTTTAATTTATTTTACATTTGGCGGTCGAGAACGGGATTATAAAAAGTTCGTTTTCGGCCTAGGAAACTTCGTATGTAAACAAAGTAAAATTTATTAAGTTCCCGAATCTTGAAAGAAAATAAATTCTGTCTGGCTCGAGATCAATGTATTGATTGTATGGCATCTTCTTAATTACATTGATTTAACTATAGATCCATCCTGTTTAATATGAAATTGGCAATATTTTGTGTACCTCCCCCGCCTCCTAACTTATACGATGTTACAAAATATTTTTTTAGTATATCGTAACCTACATAAGAGTTTCCTTTAACGTTCCGTATTATATTACTTGTAATGCATTATAACTTTGAATTTGTACTGTTTTATTCAAAATAAATCTTATTACTTGTGATGTAAGACTCATTTGAAAACATTAATAACAGTGGCCGACAACTAGATTAACAAGCGGCTGAGAATCAAACAAAGTGGCCGACAACGGGCTAAATAGGTACTTTTTCATATTCTTAATTATATAAAACAAAACTTTGTTACTTATAACTCATTTTAATAAATAATGGCAAGTGTAGTATATTTTAAGTCTAAAAATCTGCAAATGACAAAGATTTGTCGAATACATTTTTCAGAAAATCTATTTGAATTCGAAGTTTTGCTAAACTGGCCGACAACCAGCCTAAACCAGGTACTATTTAAATAAGTTGTCTAAATTCGATATATTATTTGTTCACAAAATCTTAATATAGGTAACATTTATATTAAGATTTGTGAATAATTAGGTAATATAATATGGAGTAAAACATTTATCTTTTTAGACAAAAGGTTCAACTGCGACAGTTAAAAAAAACGATTGCATACGTTAACTGGGGATACACTGGGTAGAATAAAATATGTCCAGAAATGTTCCAAGAAAAAAATTCTGTCGTAAAAATACATTGTTTAGGTAGAACAGAGACACTGTTTATTCTTACTTTAACCATTAACCAACCACCCTTTGTCTCTGAGCTCTGAAGCAAAATTAACAAACAAAGACCTAAAACATGACCTAGATAAAAAGACTGTTTGTACGTACCTAAATACTTACAACATAAAGTATAATGCTACACTGTACACTCCTATAATATCTATTCGCACATAATTATAGTTACCGTTCTTTTAGATAATAGTGTTTTTGTTGATATACAGAGTGGGGCCTGTAACAAAGGCGAAGAATTGAACTGTAGGCTATTCTCCTTATACTGATCAACATTTGTTCAGTGACTTTTAAAAATTATGAAGTCTTTAAATTTTTAATTTTTCATACAAAATAAATATTAGACTTATATTGACCGGGATATAGACCGTGATTACCTTTTTGATTTTTGTCGAGCTCCCCGGTCAATATAAGTCTAATGAAAATAACCGTGAATCATTCAAAACTCTTAAAATAAATATTAGCTTTAATGTACGCCATTATTGTTGTCATTGACGTTGTCTGTCACACTTTAGACTTAACAGAATTCGCAATACATTACCTCTTAGAAAAAACTTTCAAGGGTGATAAAAATCAAAATACAAGTTATTTTTAAAATTCGCCGAACAAATGCTGATCAGTATAAGGAGAATAGCCTAGGGTTCAATTCTTCGCCTTTGTTTCAGGCCCCACTCTGTATATTATGTATATAAATCCTGAAAATCCTGTCCTCTGTTTAGTAAATTAAAGTAGCAACTAAAAAAATAAAAAAAAACTTTATAATTTTCTTTACCTATATTAAATCCTGCTCATACTATTACATCAGGTTATTCAGGATGATACAGTCACCGGCATAAAGAAGTGATGATTTCTGTACCTTGTCGCATTTAATCGTTTGACAATTTCGTATGACATTTCAAACAAGACGTTAATATGACAGGGTACAGAAATCATCACTTATTTATGCCGGTTACTGTACATATTCGTATTTTTTTTCTTGTTTTGTCTCTTTATCACTTTTCCGTATTGAGATGACATAAATATTTACACTTTCATTCTTCCGCCAAGATGCATTAAAGATTGCCACTTCGGGTAGGCTGGCACTTTTTCTGAATACATTTTCTTAGTAATCGTAATCTGGTAAATACAATATGGAGGTTTTACTGTATTATTTTGCCAAGATACGTAACAGATTGTCAGCTTGCTAAATTTTCTTAATAATCGAAAAATAAATAAAATATTGTGAAATTAATTATTTACCATTAATACCGGTATTATTTCACCGGACTACCGAACAGCCTTGTAAAGTAATATCCCGCATGAATTATCGCTGCGACAGCCATTACTGCACGCGATGCAACTCGTGCATCGATTTCGTACTCCTTTCAAATAAAACAATAGAATCACGACCACAAAGAGTGCCGTAGAGCTAATGATTTCGAAAATTGAATTCAAAGATCGTAAATTATCAAGTTATAAAATACATAAATTACGAAACAAAAAGTGTCATTTTTTCGACAATAAAGAAGTAAAAGAAGGAAGAGGCAAAGAAAGAAAGAAGGGGAGGAGAATATAAGGGCGGTGAAGGGTCGAGGGAGAGTGGGACTTTTGAATAGAATTCGAGTACTTCGTGACATACTTATAGGTACATATCCTCAAACAAAGGAAGGTGAAAGACACAAATTCCCTTCATTAAATATTGTTAAATATGGAGAACATTCACCTTGATAGAAATTATGAAAGTGACCCACAATGGTTCAAATTACAATTTTGTATAGTTATTTTTCTGTAGAAGTAATAGCCACATTGACATTTTAAACGACAGTTGTAGTGAAAAACGCTATTACTAGTTCAAAACCACATTATTAAGAGAATCATCTAAATAGCAAAATTGCTTCTTCCAAAATTATTGAAAATATACCATTCTGCGGATGCAAAAAAAAAACTACTATTCCAATACTACAATGAGCAACAATTTTCACCAAGTTCCATTAGTTCTCCTTACTTAGCGGGACACTTTATTCGGAATTAATAGAATTGCAGGCGTAGATCTCACGATTAGATAAGATAAGCTCTATCACGGAATATTTCCGCTGTTTACTTTCAGATTTTACTTTGATAAATGCAGAATTATTAATATTCTTATTTTGAAAGACAGTATTGAGCAGCTCGGTTAAGTAATTAATACATCTACTTAATCGTAATTTTAAAACTTCTACCCTTTTTCTTAACATGTGCCAGTACTTTTACGGCTTGTACCTACTAGCCTTCTATCAATCATCAAAAAATCATCATTATTAATCAAAATTTGTGCTACATGGGTGACGTATCATATAGATGGTACCTCACCCATTTTTACATGCACCACAAGATTCAAAATTGTTTTTATTTATTACTAAGTATTTTCGGTCCCATAAAATGTGAATATTTAGCCTAAAAGCTGACTGTTAGAGAAAACCGTGTACCATTAAGTCCGCCTTTTGTAATTGTACCTATATTTTTAGTGTGGGATAAAGTTTGAATAAGTTTTAGTTTTGGCACCTATAAAATTTTCACACCAGCCTTACCAGAAAAAAAACTTCGTTTGGTTTATTTTCGGTAACACATTTATTTTTATTTATTATTTTATTTTTATTTTTAAGATAATTTTACAAAATGGAGGATAAAAATGAAGAAGGAGCCAACTTCAAAGGTATGTGTGGCTACCGCCAATATCGTGGAATGAATGAGGGATGGATGGTAGTGGAACGGGAAGGAAGCATAAACGAATGAACGGAAGTGACTGAATGGAATATTGTTTTATTTTATAATTTTTATTTTTACATTCATAGTAATGATATATTGAATTTTATAAATTAATTTTAATTTTTTTAATTGTAATTTTAAAACATATTGTAACATTGAATAATAATAATTGTGAATTTGTGATTTACGTGACAATAACTCTTTTAATTATATTTAGTCGTTGACATACTTTTTTATTTATATAACAATGGAATGAAGTTAATTATTATTGTTGAATGTGTAGATTTTAATTTTGTAATTTTTTTAATATTAGTTATATATTTTGTATAATTAATAAATTTAATACTTAGTTTTAAGAAACATTTGCATGTCGTCATGACGATGACTGAATACTTTTACTTGTCTACTTACACGAACATCTGTACCTTAGTTATAAGTATTCTAGCAAATAAATTTCTTTCTTTCTTTCTTTCTTTCTTTCACAATAAACGTTAAGAACAAAAGAACGACAGAAGTGGTGACTTTTAATTATGTTCGAAACATCTTGTAATTTAGCATAATTTTCTTTCAGAAAAAAAAATCATTAAGAAATAAAATGTATATTCTATTTATTCCTCTAGGCAAAAAATATTTTCTTAAACCAAACTCAAAATATATTAAATAATAAAATAACCCACGTCGACATAAACTGTTAAATAAATAATTAAACTTAATTATTACAGAACAAAGCAATTAATTGCAAAAGCTTTAATAGCAATGAACTTACAGTAATTGAACGCCTTTGGGAATCTAGAAGTAACAAAAGACCTTTGTGGAACTAGGTACTTAACCTAAGTTAATTGCGTTTTTCAAAGAACTGGTAATTTATAACAGTTAACTTTGTAAGCGACTAAATCTAATGGTTGGCTGGTTCAGAACTGCAATACTTTGTAAAGGTATAGCGGGTCAAATTTCGACTGGGGGGCAAATGTAACTGGTCCATTTTTTCCATGTTTTACAATGTTTGCATTATTAAATAGAGTGTCCCCCGGTTATATATGGTAGTCGTGTTCAGTGGATACATGTAGAACTCAACATCTGTAATAAAAGGGAAAAAATGGATCAGTTATAATTGCCCCCTAGTCGAGATTTGCCCCGCTGTACCTTACCTGTTTGCTAACTGGATATAATATACAACTAGGGAACAAATCAAATTATTTTATTGAATATTTTTTGATTTGTTCTGTTTTTCAAGTAGTCACACTACTATATATAAATTATAAATTGAAATAGATAGCCGCGTAAGCTGAAGACCCGGGTTCGATTCCCGGCTCGGTCACCAGTGGGCCTTGCCGTTTTTTCTTTCGTGTATGATATCTATTTCAATTTAGATGTAATATATTAAATGAACATATTTACATAATTATATAAGAAACTAAGACTAAACTTAAAAGCTAGCTAATGTCTAAAATAGGCCCTTGAGGCATTGTACCAACTGTACTGGCGACATTTCCTCGCTGTATCGCAATGCTGATACGTTGTGCGAGGAAGTCGCCAGCTCTTCGGTCACCAGTTACCTCAACCAGACGCTTCGCGATTTCTGTGAACAACTTGTTCGCGCTGGGGCCCCATGGACCTAGGGTTTCTACACCAAAGGGTACAAAAAGGTATTCTTTGCCAAGACTTTTGTATTTATTACGTTTCAAAATTTCGGCACTTTCTGCCGCTGCGCCCGCTTTTATCTTGGTCCGTTGGAGGTGAGACGGTGCCAATGTGTCTACGCAGGTAGCATCCCACACTAACATTCGTCCCATACTCCAAGGGACCAAGGACACTCCATCAGGCCTCTTGCCATCATCTCTAATTATGCCAGTCGGCTCAAGGAGAGCAGGCACATTGATGGTTGCAAGGGACCGACGGATAATGTCATTAAGCGACGCATGTCTCGAAAAACGGCCTGCACTTTTTTGACAAGATATATTAAATATATTGACTGGCATGAATATCGTGATTACCTTTTAGGATTACCTGCTCATTAGGAACTCGACAAAAATAAGAATCAATACTAGTCTTGTGTTTTCTTGTGACACTAACAGTTACCTAATCATTCAGAACTTTAAAAAGTTTGTGTTGAAATTTTTAAAATCCTAGTTGGATGTTCGGTGGCACTGTTTCTAGAAAAATATAGGTATGCGAAATTATTCATACTGCCAAAGAATAATATTTTAGTGAAACCGGTGACGCTACAGCAAATTTAAGAAAACTAATCCTAATGACCACATACTTGAAGGAATGTTGCGTTTATTTGGTGCTTTTCAAAAGAATCGGGCACGAGAACAAGTTCAGCTCATAATTCAAATCTTAATCCATGAAGACCGTTATATCAACGAAACCTAATGTTACTGGGCTCACTAAACTATTATTTCATGTCACGAACACGTTACAGAAACGTGTTGCCTCCCAGTCTGCGGAAAAATCCCGGATGAGGTAGCAAAAGCAACGGGAAATAAAACCGAATAGCCGGCTATTTTGAGAGTTTTTAAATTGGAAGCGCCTGTACAAAAGATAATGGATTCCAGAATTAGATTGGAGTGCTTCAATGTGATAAATTAACCACGAATGCATCGAATGGGAAAGCACGTGTGAATGATAAATGTGAACCACATTATTCTGACCGTGATGAATTACACCACCCACTGATCTCAGTACTTTTTATGGGACACAATCACATCCTCAGAGATTGACTGATGGCACTAAATTATCTTGAAGGAAAAACGAGACAGAATGGAGGGAAAATGTTGGCATTTAGGGATTTCGCCGAAAATCTGGCGATATCAACACGCCTCTTGCTTTGCTCAAGCTTTATTAAATAAGTTTTTGAGATTGCCTTCTTTATGAGATTAAGGCGAAGGTTCTTGGTGGTCGAAATTAGCTTACATTATGCATATCTAATGATATTAAATTCTGCTAATACGCTATTTTAATAGCTGTGTATCAGGTTTATCAAATATGGTTTAAAAGTAAAGTTGTCGTATTTTGAACTTTAGAAAATCTTTAGATAGGAAGGACTGTACTTCAGATTGCTTAAATGAAACGAAAAAATCTTTTTTAAAACACTATGTTCATCTCCAGCCGTTGTTTTCCGAGAATCACGGTTTAATCTCTAGGGTTGGTTCGTTAGGGGTCGTGCCGGCAGCACCACTTATCTGTCCCCGGGGAACAATGGAATACTTCTGAAATATTACTCTTTAGTGGAAAATCTTTTACTGGAGTATGAAGATTTGTGTTCCGTTTTGAAATGTTTGCTAAAAATAGAGTGAAAATTTATTTATAACATAGAATCCAATCTTACATCCAATGTTTAAATGGCCATTTGTACTTAATTTACAAAATCAATTTTGTGACACAAGCTGAGAGAGCGGAACCTCCGAAATGCTCGTGCGGGCTCGTACCTGGTGCAAAGGTTGTCCATTGCCATCCAACGTGGCAATGCGGCAAGTGTGATGGGCACCTTTGCACCCGATATAGCTCTGCTCGCGGTGGTCATTTTGATTAGTTTAATATATTTTAATTTAGTCTTCTATTTTTTAAGGTACTTTAGTATTATTTTTTATATTTTATTTGTTTAAGATTGTACATACTAGTAACTTTTTATTTATTAAATATTTTTTTATTATTTTGTAATGGGATTAGAAAAAAAATTACAAAGAGCAGTCAAGACCAAACACATAATTATGTCCAACTGTCAAAAATTCACATTTAAAATTGTATTAGTGCGAATTTCAAATAAATTTATACTTAATCACAGTTTTCTAAAGCAAAATCTTATTCACGACTCCCGCTCACGACTATTGTGACATCTAAATGCAACCAGTTGCTAAAAGCTACTAGAATATAAAGATTTTATCCCCCAACATTATGTTAATCCTATCTACAAATGGTATCTTGCAAAACGATTTTGTAGGGAAATCAGCATCATGACACCCACAACTATCGTGGCATGAAAAGGCAAGCAACTTATTTATCATAAGTTACTAGTACCAGGGCATCTAGCCAAAGTCATAGGAGGTAAGGCATAGCGAATGAGATTCTGCTTTGTGTGGTAGGGTACAGCACACCGGATATCATCTCGCTCGAATCTAGAGCGGAGCACAACTGGGGAAGTACCTCCGCCTTACAGAAGACCGTAGCCTAATAGCACTAGACCCTACTCACTCATAGTGTTGTGTTCCTGCCGGTGAGTAAGGCTGCCAGAGCTCAACGAGGGTGCGGTGTACTGGTGACGGAAGGACCTACGTACGGAACTAATTTGTTCCGTCTATTGTCCTTTGAGTCGTCGGCAACCCGAACCCGAAGGAGTGTACAATTTTCTAAAAGGTTGGCAACGCGCATGTGACACTCCTTGAGTTGCAGGCGTCCATAGGTTACGGTGACCACTTTCTATCAGGCGGGCTGTATGTTTGTTTGCCACCGACGTAGTATTAAAAAAAAGTTACAATCACTTGAGTCTCATAGCTATCTCTCCCTACCGCTCTTTTGTAGTCGCTACAAAGCCAGACTGAGATTCGAACGCCACGTAGCGTCAATGTTTGTCACTTCGGCTATGCTGGTTGAGACGAATGCATGTCGGCCAAGCATCTCGGGTTAAATGGCTCGTGGGGCCTTTGTGAGATACGCGACAGGCCTTTTCAATGGGACGCTGGGTTTACATAATGTGAACTTTGCAATAGATGCATGTGGCATTTGAAGAAAGTCTGTGTAGAGACCGAAAGTTGATTGAGTTTTTTATTCTGTAGATTTGGGAACACAGTCAATATTCGTCATGCTGACCCAGTTTTCATACGTGTTAACTTTATTAGTATTTCCACAAGCGACTCTGTATATGCCATACGAATAAATAAATAGATGGATAGTGGAATGATAGTGAACGAAAATTGGATGAGCTTTTTTGTAGACTTTTGGGACTATATTAAACACGTATATTCCTCATGTCACCTTAAGTTCTGCTTACTCGTATTCCCCAGGCTGACCCAATGTGGATTATAGATTTCACAAAATACACATTTAAAATTCATTGGGGATTTTCCTCCTGATATATTTATGTGATTTCACCAAAAAGCTCGATTGACATTTAAGCATTAATAGATCCACAAGGCTTACACTGCAAATATTTAAGGAATTTTAATCCTATGTCTGTATCTTAATATCTTTATTTTCTGAGTTACCTGGGTAGCAGGCGCTTCAATATTTTATTAATAAGCCCATTGAAGCGATACTATTATAATGTTAATAGACATAACGGACAAGAGGGTATTGTTTATAAGGAACACGGTCGTGGATGTGAATAGCCTGAGACAGTTTGTCGATATCTTGATTGCGACCTTTACGATTTGCACATTGAAATTATTCAATAATTAATGAGATACATTCGAGAACATCTTTGGTAAGACTAGGGTTCCTTTTAGTCAAACGTACTTGAATTATCCATCTAGTTCTTCTTTAAGACCAGATTGTTAACCATCAGTTTATTCAGAATCTTGTAGCAGCAAGAAAAGAAGTCATCGTTACTGGCAAGATTGATAGCAAGACGACCAATAATAGGTAACAGTCCAACAAAATGGCCAGATCTGATCCGTTCCAACCTAGACACCGAACATTTCGACGCACTATACGATGCCAAGAATCGAAACGGCGAGATACCACCAGATGAAAATTGATTCCACTTGGATTTCACAACCCTCAGCAATGAAGATACCAACGAGAGGAGGAGGATGTCACTCTTGACTTAGATTTTCCACATTTAACGACATAGTAGGTACATATCAGCATTTCTGTTACCATAGAATTAAAACATATATAACACTCATTTCATCTACCCTTAAAATAAAACAGTACTTAACACTACTCCCATGCGAAAATTCATCCGCAACGCAAGCTTCGTCATGTGGCCACAAATCCAAATCAACAACATGCTTCGTCAAACAAACCAATGATGATATCCGCAACAGGCTTCGTCACACATAAAATAATAACTTTAAGCTAAATGAAACCGTCCCGAATCGTACCCGGCTCAAATGTCCCCATCACACCGGCAGCGTTACCACGCTGAATAGCCAATGAGATCTGTTGGACCAGGTACGATCCGGACCGAGGGTCACATCCCTTGTCCCTTAGCCGCCGGCCCAAATCCCTTATGAACTCCTTCGCCTCCAGAGCCCAAGGTCCCGCAGTTTCGACTGCGACTGGCACAAAGTCGTACATTGGTTCCAGGGCAGAGTATTTGGCATGCTTCATTTTGGCCGCATACTCCGCGGCTGACCCTGCAGACCTAACCGTAAGGTTCAAGTGGGACGGCGCAAACGTGCTGACGCACGTCGCGTCCCATAAAAGACACCGACCCTTCTGCCATGGAACCAATGTCAGACCGTCAGGCCTCTTTCCATCCGTGCGGCACAACCCTGGAGGTTCCAAAACGCAAGGAACGTTGGCCGACACCAAAGCCCGGCGGATTGCATCATTGATAGCATGATGCCTCGAGAAACGACCCGCGCACTTCAAGCAGCTGAGACCATGGTGACCGTCTTCCTCAACCATGACCCCGCAAACGCACCGATGCGCCTCGCACACCTTACACCCCAATCGCAAGGCCACCGCGATCCTTAAGGAGTCATTGTCCAAAAGCGAGCCAAGTGACGGGGAAGGTAATGCGTGCAGCCACGCCCCTGACTCAACCCTAGAAGCGGCTTTAAGGCGGGCCAAGTTGGATCCCACCGCTCCCTCTAGCATATTTGCAACAGTCTTCTTGCACAACATGTCGTCCCAGCCCCTCTGCACAGTAGGTTGTCAGGATGGCAGGGGCAGATTCTAACGCCTTTATCACACATGGAGTCGGCAAAGTCACACCAAACGTGTACTTTCTAAATTTGTGAGTTACGATTGATATAAGGAAGGCAAGAGATAGAAAGATTCTTACGTTTTCCACATTTAACCACGTAATTGGTAGCCAGCTTGTCAGGATGTTGACAGCAATTCAAGAAAATATTTTTCACACCCAAATTTTCCCTGTGGTTCGCGGTTGGCTTGGCTTGGCTCCAAAACTGGTACAGTACTGGTGTTACGTTCGCAAGGCCCAAGGGATTAGGCAGGACCTGTCTACGGAATGCATCCAGATCGGTGGGCCTAATTGACTAGGTACTGTCTGGACACCGTCGATTAGCTGAGGCAGAGGCAGACGAAAGAAAAGATGGCTGGATGACCACGACGCATTTTGCAGCGACTCTTATGAGGCAAATCGTGATGGGTGGTGGAAGAAAGGGAAGGCATTTGCCCAGCAGTAGGACACAAAAATAGGCTAGTTAAAAAGATGGATACACTTACGTTTTCCACATTTGTCCACGTAGTTGGTAGCCGGCTTGTCAGGGTGGCAGTGGCAGGTCTTGAGGCTCTCGTCGCAGATGGAGTCGGCGAAGCCACAGTCGTTGGTGATGGAGCAACCGTCGCCGTACATCGACGTGCCGCGTGTTGCTGCATCTGTGGGAAACAAAGAATCATCATCATCATCCTCCTTTTGTTATCCCGGCATTTGCCACGGCTCCATGGGAGCCTGGAGTCCGCTGTGACAACTAATCCCAAGATTTGGCGTAGGCACTAGTTTTACGAAAGCGACTGCCATCTGACCTTCTAACCTTAAATATTCCAAACTGAAATAGATACCATACACTAAAGAAAAAGCGATCAAGCCCACTGGTGGCGAAGCCGGGAATCGAACCCGGGTTTCCAGCTAACGCGGCTGAAGTGATAAACCGCTACACCACCTAGACCGCCGAGGTACCCGTCGAAATTTCTCTAGTGTATGTTATCTCTGAAGGCTAGGCGCCTTTGACCAACTCTAAGGGCGAGCAATTTGTGCTTGCACCTCCTATATGAATCCTTTTGCAGGATTACGATATAGCGAGAGAGATGGTGGTTCGACGGGTACCTCGGCGGTCGTGGTGGTGTAGCGGTTTATCACGTCAGCCGCGTTAGCTGGAGACCCGGGTTCGATTCCCGGCTTCGCCACCAGTGGGCTTGATCGCTATTTCTTTAGTGTATGGTATCTATTTCAGTTTACAATTTATATATAGTAGTGTTACTACTTAAAAAAAAACAAATAAAAAAAATAATAATAAATAATTTTATTTGTTACATACTATAAGTGGAGTTATATATGTAGATTAGACTAGTCAGGATAATCATAGAAAAGATTACAGAAATTAAAAAACCTGGAGTAATAGTCAGATCAGTTGCAGTGTCAAGGTCCATAAATCGGCATTCTATCAAAATAGGCTTGATGCAAAATTCTGCTCTTTCGCTTATTCTGTACCTTCAGGATACTTCCTAAAACCCATGTTTTCGACATTTGTTTGCGATGGACGAATATCTACGATTCTTTACACAGAGCAATTGAACTTAGGCCAACATGGTTTTATTCGGTTCCACCTAATTTATGACATCTATAATATATTGCATTTATTTCTAGTACATTTTTGTTTAACTTTTACATTAAGAAGCAAATTGAAGCAAATTTCATTCCTGTAGACAATCTTCCCGGTGAAAGCTGGGTGAAACCGCTTTCAATTTCGAGGCTTATATTGTAAGAAGCCGGGAATAACGTCAACGCCATTATAATATCATGAGATTTTGGAACGTAATTTGCATCTCCTTTACTTCTCTTAAAAGACTGTTGGCATAAGATATTCCTACTCATATTGTAGGCACGTTTCTACTCATTTTATATGAATAACAAGAAAATTAGCGTAAACTAACAGTTTTGTGACGACAATTAAGCATAAAATCTGTCTAAAAATGTATTTTTTTCACATTCCGAATGTAGATTATCGCTCAAAGTTTATGTAATTAACACAAAAACAATATTTTTATTAAAAATTGCGTGCTTAATGATCGACACAAAACTGACATTGATTTATTTTTGGTAACGACTTCGGTTACGCTAATTGGGGGGACCCAAATTCTGAAAATGCTCAAATACGACTAGAAACCTAAAACATGTATGTAACTAAACACATGTATGAAACATGTGTAGTACCTAAAGCATGTATGTAATTATGTAAATAGGTTAAGATATACAATTTAAGATTGTTTAAAAAATTAGCGCAGCTTGCCATTAAACGTAACAGTTTGGCAAGTTTTTTAATGTAAAAAATTAGTTTAAGTTGTTTTTTCAAAATAAATTAAATAAATTAAAAAAAAAACGAAGTTTTTTAAGTAAATTAAAACATAAGATATAAATTAACATTTTAAAATTCTACGAACTTTCTGCTTAAGTATTTAACTTTGCGTTTATGGTGCAGCAAAACATAATTGCTCTCTTGATTTATTAAGGTGGAGACTGACTTCTAACAATTTATCGCGTTACAAGTTCGCGCATTACAATAACCACCTGTAGCCAACCAAATAATATAATATACCCATGTATAGTTATTTAAAAATTCGTATAGGTTATACTTAAATAAAATCTTTTTTCAGCGATTACATGTCATTTGCTCAAAAATCAATATTATGTAGGTAGGCACAAGTTAAGAATTCCGTAAACGTACAAATGTTCGCCGCAAAAGTAACAGATCAGTCGTCACCTTTATAATTACATTATAAGTATCATGTACTTATAATGTAACTCAACACGACACGAATATAGTTGCTCCATTTTTTTGCAAACTAACACTTGTTTTGAATTTATTACGAGTTTTCTGAGAATTTTCACATGACTAAACATGTTCGTGATCTGACACGAAAGTCCTTTGTTGTAGCTTTGTTAATCTGACTCATTTTAATCATGAACGTTATTTTTTTAAGAGGTAGGGGTAGTACATTTTATTCAAAATCACAGAAACAGGGGGAGGGAGAAAAGTTTGTACGCTATGTGGGGGTCGGTACAACTTGTCTTCCCCACGTTATATGGGGGTCGATTCAACTTGTCTTCCTCTTCCATTCTCCTCTATCTTTCGTCATCTCAACACTCATTTCTTTTTTTCTCTTATCCTCTTTCACACAATGCATTGTTGTTTGGGTATACCCCCCTCTCTCCATCCATCAACATGTCAAAAAATATCATAATTATTGAAATTTATTTCTTATGAATAGATAAGATGCCAAAGCACTCTAAATGTGAGTAATAATTCACACTTTAAAGCTAATGATGGAACCATAGAGTATATTGAATAGTATGGTATAGAGATATCAGTCAAGATTTTCGAATGCAGCGCCGTCTATTATTAAGTTACGACAACTTTTCATGTCCCATGAAGGATGTGGACCCTTTAAACATGGAACGCCACATATATATGATCTTTAATTAAGTTTGATGTATCATTCATCAACCAGTCACATAAATAACTATTTCTACACGGACTTATTTGCTAAAAAAGATGACAATAATAAAATTTACAATTTAATTACATGTAATTAATCATAGAATGTCGTTCGCTAGTTTGCGGATGGTACAGCGACATCTAGCGAAAAATTTGGACATGAAAAAATACTTATTACGTTTTTCGACAACAAGTCATTACCCAGTTTGCGGGGGTAACATATAGCAAACAACTTGCACTATGGCATATAATTGTTTTTCACGCCCTCTTTCGTTGATTTTCCTAAACATATCCTAAGTACATCGGATTTACTATTCCCTTTGACTGAAAACACCGTGGATGGAACTCATAAAAAACCTAATTACCCCAAGGTCAATTTGGCAGGCGGCCAATATCTTCGTAAGTTCCGTTTATAACTTATTACATTATTAGGGTAATTACTTGCCGCAAGAACACTAATAACTGCGAACTAGAAACCGCGATAACTCATTAACTGGGGCATGTAATAATCCATACTAATACATATTATAAATGGAAAAGTGTATGTGTCTGTTTGTTTGTCCGTCTTTCACGGCAAAACGGAGCGACGCATTGACGTGATTTTTTAAGTGGAGATAGTGTAAGGAATGGAGAGTGACATAGGGTGCTTTTTGTCTCTTTCTAACCCCCCCACTTCCCTAACATGAGAAGTTGAAGTTTGTACGGAGCTAGAATTTAACACGTGCGAAGCCGCTGGCAAAAACTAGTTGTTAATAGTTTTGAAAAAATAAGAATCATGATTTCTCACCACCTTATATTTTCCCTTTTACTAAGTGTTGAATGGCAGAGAATTTCTTATGGCATAAGCCTACTGTATGTTGTATTTCGTGGTAAGATAGGGTTACCTACACTTACTCGTACTCTGAAACTAAATACATCTGATCTTGTATCCTTACGGATACAAGTACAATTCGACCTCCTGGGATTTTTTGTGCCCTCTCCTAAAATCCTTCATCTAATTAGGAGCTTCTCGATCATCTATCTTTATGTGATTAATGATGAGGCTCATGGGTACCTCTCTAAATTATAGTTCCAGGTTACCCTGCTCCAAAGTAAATATTACTAAATCGTCACCATTAAGTTTGCTCTCTTTTATAGAAAACACTACTTTGAGTAAAAACCTTCTATGTAAAACCTTCTTTCTTTATGAAAAAATAATTGTTTATAACCATATGGTTATTGCCATAATTATATCATCTGAGCAATTCCCGTTAAGTTTGTACATTTAGATCACGTCTCCGATTTGGATAAAAATTGGTAGGCTGATAGAGTTTATGATGCTGAGCAAGATCCACTAAGGTTTCCCAAAATGTCCTATGTAGTTTGTATGAAACCTTCCTTTTTTGTTACCAGATTTCTATACATTTTCGGTAACAAAAAAGGAAAGTTTCATACAATCAACCTAACACATTTTGGGAAACCTAGTGGATCTTGCTCAGCATCATCGACTCTATCAGCCTACCAATTTTTATCCAAATCGGAGACGTAATACAAATGTACAAACTTAACGGGAATTGCTGATCTACACATAATAATTCATCCATAATAGCACATTTTTACACGTTACAGCAATACATTTACCATTCGAACGTGGAACCAATATGCAGCGTCACACGGCATCATGTTTTATTACTATCTTGCATGCAACTGAACAGTATGGGCGCATTGCCACATTCTGAATGACAGTTTGTGATAAGGTTACGAAAATAATATCTATACTTATACACGGTGAAATAGAAAGGACCTTTCAAGCTTTGCATAGTGACTTTTGAGTTTGAGGTTATAATGAATAACTGTTATTACGGGACCAATGCTGAAGTAGCGAAAAAAAAGGGTGTTGCATTGAATAAAAATAAAAATAAAACAAAAATTGTTTATTTTCAGACAATTACAATTTATTTATTGAAATCAGCGGCATCATGACAGTGGAAATGTATGAAAAATCATTTTTATTTGCGATTTCAGCATTGGTCCCATAATAAAAGTTGTTCATTACGACCTCAAAAGTCACTGCAAAGTTTAAACGGTCCTTTTTATTTCACCGTATAAATTAAACCGCGGTCGCGGCAAGCCCCCCCTTAGATGGAGAGACGACATCTGCCAACTAGCTGGCGATAACTGGATGCGGATGGCAATGGACCGACAAGCGTGGAGGAATGGAGAGGAGGCCTATGTCCGAAGACGGGCGCTTTAGAGGCTGCTATAGATAGATAGATAGATATATTAAACCAATAAATTCTTCCAACTGGATGAGACTACTAGAAGAGGCCTATGCTCAGTAGTGGGCGATAAGGGGCTGATATTATGATGATGATGATGATTATCCCAAATGTGTCCACGTAGCATTCGCTATCAAACATAACGGAGCTGTCAAAGGTTGCATAAATATTGGAACACGCTTCTAATTATCAAGATGTTGGGGTGCGGATTCCCATATTCAGGTCAAATATTACGAGAGACTACAATTGGAAGGTCAGATGGCAGTTGTTTTCGTAAAAACTAGTGCCTACGCCAAATCTTGGGATTAGTTATCAAAGCGGACCCCAGGCTCCCATAAGCCGTGGCAAATGCCGGGGTAAGGCAAGGAGGATGATGATACGAGAAACTACAATTTAATATCGACGTAGGAAGGGAAAAACCCCTTGAGCGACATTTTTTGCGATATTGAGTTTTATATTAGACCTTGAAGATTGGACACTATGCAAGTATGCATAACTAAGCTGATACATCTTTTATTCCACTTCTTATAAAAATTATACCATGGAGATAAATATAAGCTACTTCGACTTTTATCCCTCCGTGTTAGATAGACTGTAGGAGGTAGGGCATAGCGAATGATATTCCGCTTTGTGTGGTAGGGCACAGCACAGCGGATATCGTCTCGCTCGTATCTAGAGCAGGGCCCAACTGGGGAAGTACCTCCGTCTTACAGAAGACCGCAGCCAAATAGCACTAGACCCTACTCATAGTGTTGTGTGTAAGGCTGCCAGAGCCTGGTGAGTAAGGCTGCCAGAGCTCAACGAGGGTGCGGTGTGCTGGTGACGGGAGGACTTACGGAACTAACTTGTTCCGTCTATTGTCCTTTGAGTCGTCGGCAACCCGAACCCTCCTTAGAACTTGTGCACTCCTTTTTGCTGCGTACTTAACACAGCAAAAGGGAATGTACAAGTTTCTAATAGGGTGGCAACGCGCATGTGACACTGTTTGAGTTGCAGGCGGCCATAGGTTACGGTGGCCGCTTTACATCAGGCGGGCCGTATGCTTGTTTGCCACCGACGTAGCAAGGACCATTTAATACTAGACTGATATAGCCCATACAAAAAAGCGTACCCCTGAAAAAAGCTTAGTTTTTGCTTTAAAACTAGATGGCGTTGTTTCGTAACCCGGGAGTGGAAAAAAACATATTTTCACACATATTTTTACTTGTTTTTATATTATACTATGAATAACTATCAAAAAACTTTATTTTAATATCAAAATATTGGCTCAAAACACAATTTTTACAAATTATATTTTTTGGTCGGCCTCGACGTAGTTGTGATCGCTTCGCTGGCTAAGTTTGTTCGCATGTTGTCTAATTATTGCCAAATAAAATGACTAGATGACGTTGGTGGACTAGGAAAATGTCACATCCGTTTCGTTGTTCATTAATATAATATACTTAGTGATAATAAACCTATATGTTGAGCTCAAATACGTTCAACAAAACGCAATCATTGTGCCAACAGATGTTACATCTGACATCCATGTCACATCACAAATGTCATTGTATGATTTATTGAATATTCATAATATGGATATTAAATATTTTAGAATCGCAGTAGCAATGCGAGTAGAGATACAGAATTAATAACGGTATAAATTAATAATTGTATGACCAATGACCTCATACATAAATTTACCAGTTTAGGTGACAGAAGGCCAATCCAATTTGTAAACATTAAATGTGCTAAGGAAAAGAATCTTTCCGATTTTCAACGGGACACGGCTGAAGGGGCGAGCTGGTTTCGACTGCGCCCATGCATCTCAATTGTCCAGAAAGTTCATTCGAAGATCATTTTGCTTATAATAATCTGAGTAATCACAGTGAACGGTTTGACAGTATTTCAGCTAACATGTAGAGAGACTTGCTAGCTTCGTCGGTCAGGCTTCGTCTTGGACACAACGCGGATAGTTCAGCGTTTCTTGTATGTCACTCCGAGCACCCTGACCATCGGCAGCGTAGGCCATGCACTGGCCGACTAGGTGTGGCACTTTGGATTACGTTTTTATAATAAATTAATGATAGTTTGTATTGTTTTGGTAATATATTTTCTACTCGTATACTACTCGTTTGGTACTCGTATAAACCTAAACTCTGACATAATTTATAATTAATGAGACTAAATTTAATGCGTTTTCACATTATCCGATCCGATATCGGATGTAGGACTGATACCCCATACATTACAGGCGCTATCTTGGATTTTTTCCAATGAAATCCTTCCGACATCCGATATCGGATCGGATAATGTGAAAACGGACTAAGACAATAGATACCTTGTTAGTGTTATATACCTATGCCTATGTATATCCCACCAAAAACATTCTGTAAAAAATAGCCGTCTCGATGGAGCTGCTTGTTTATCTCTAAAAAGTAATGAAATCTACATAAAGTTCCTTACTGCGATTTCTTTATTATTATAGTTAACTAGCCTTTGCCCGCGGCTTCGATCGCGTTAAATTCGAAAATCTCTCCACAAACTTCCATCCTCCATTATAAGGAAGTGGGGGGATATAAAAAGAGACAAAAAGTAGCCTATGTCACTTTCCATCCCTTCAACTATCTCCACTTAAAAAATCACGTCAATACGACGCTCCGTTTTGCCGTGAAAGATGGACAAACAAACAGACACACACACTTTCCCATTTATACTTGACGTGACTTGGCCGTTGAAGTGTAGCGGTGCTGGCGACAGATTGGTGCAATGGTGACATGGAGCACCTGGTTATAAACTTCTTTATATCCTTGTGTACAAAGAAGTTTATAAGTTTCATATTCGATGGTCCGAGCTTAAGGTTCGTAAAGCCATGAAGCCGAGCTGATAATCATTGACGCTAAACGCCGATCGAAACGCAGTCTGAAGTGGGCGATAGACGTACGATACGAGCAAGTATGCGTACTTATGGCTCGACAACCTTTTTCGATTATGTGTCACCGTAAGTGCGTTTTCACATTATCCGATCCGATATCGGATATCGGACCGATAATCCATACATTACAGGCGCCATCTTGGATTGTTTCTATTGAAATCCTTCCGACATCCGATATCGGATCGGATAATGTGAAAACGGTCTAAGTACGCGTAAAAACCGCCGCGCATAGTAGTCGACCATCCAACGCGTACTTGCTCGTACGCCTATCACCCACTTGACGTCGCGCCAACACTTTATGGAAAAAGCGGGTTTTCGACAACTACCAATAAGATTTTAGACATTCAAAAATCTTCAATAATACTCGACTGTTTCGGTCGCACTTGTTCAAATATAGGATAGGATTGGTGTGAGCGAGACGGTCAGGAGATTGATTGTCAACATGATATCTATCATAAACACCGTTCGAAATGGCCTCATTAAAATCTAAATTTTAAATATATTGAAAGTAATATTACTAATCATTGACGTCACGCTGAAATGAAAGAGATAGAAAATTTGACAGTATGGTACTCTTTTGCATGATTGTCATAATTCAAAATAAGAACGATGGCTTGCGTTGTAAACAGGGACCGAAACATGACACGGGCCCCTAGCGTCATCTATGTACTTTTCACTGTATCACTTGTAATGCCGTTGAACTACCGCGTTCGTACTTTAAAAAAAAAACGACATTTTTATTCAAATGACACTCTTAGTGACATCTAGCGACATAGATTTACGGCTGCCAACGGGGTACGGTGTTTAGTATGGACCCTGCTGGTCCTTTATAATCGTCCTTGGACGTAGTATAAAAAAAAATAGTATTTTTATTTTCATTAAATAAGTGCATAAAATTCTGCAGTACTAAAATAGTTCTTAAATAAAGTAAGTACCCTCATCAAATGTGCCACCAACAAGTGTACTTGAAGTTTTAAACGCCTCACTTTTCTTGTTTTATTACGACGGACGAAGCTTTGACCCGTTTTTACCGCCCGGATTAACTCGAGACTTAGCACGAAATGACGGAGGTACCTGATTAAAATCAGGAACAGGTTGCTATGCGACTGTCTTGGCGTCTTCATATTTTAGTTTCATGTCATGTTACTTGTTAAATGTGACACTTTTTTGGTGGTAATATTTGAGGTAGCAGAAAAAGGTACGGTGGCCTAAATGGCATTACACCTTTGGGGTACGCTCAACTAGATGGCGCTAATATTAACATTTGACATTGTAACACATATCAAGCTAAGAATATGGGCCAAATTGTCAAAACTGAAGTTTAAAAGTTTTAAGCCTGTGTCAAGAGATGGCAGTCTATGCTCTGTGATTACACATTTTACTTTGACAGTAACTATCTATAATACCCGATCCTCTTTGGTAATAGGCAGTTGACGACCGGTCTGGCTCAGTCGGTAGTGATCCTTCCTGCTGAGGGCATTTATTTGTGTGAATAGCACAGTTTTTTCCTCGCGTCATGGATATTTTCTATGTATATATATATACATGTATTTATCTATTTAAGTACGTATATCGTCGCTTAGCACCCATAGTACAAGCTTTGATTAGTTTCGGGCTAAGTTTATCTGTGTAAGGTGTCCCCAATATTGATATTGAGTAGTTATTACCCTTCGTACTCGTATTGTATCATTGTTATCTTATTCTGTCTCACTAATATGGAAGAGCGTTAGAGAGATAATTACGCTTCTCCCTTACCCTAGTCACATGTTACAAGTCACTACCACTTCACTCACTAGATGGCTTTCACTTGCTCGAAGTGTCCTCTCCGCCAGCGTCCAGTTTCAGAACGGTCACAGTATAACAAAGAGTACTATCGTACAGTATGGCCACTCCCGCTTCCTGCTAAAAGTGCCGCCCACCCCCTCTCGGTTACCTCACTGTTAACGCCCGTCAAAAACGCGAACAGTCGACCTGTCATATTTCACTCATACAAGCATAGTACGCGTTCGCCTACACGAGCTAAGACTGTGTGCTAGGAACGCGCCTCTTTCGTTATTTGATCGCCAGTGTCCGAGGTGTGGAACGGTCCTTGGGCTCAAGTTCTGCTGCTTCCGTAAGATCTATCCGGCTTTTCGTAAGTATCCGTGTGAACAATGTATAACCACAATATCTTATTCTTATACATTTATTTTTAATACATTACACTGCCTACTCTGAGCATAATGTTATTTAAAGGAGCAGCGGCACTTACAGAGTGGCTGTAACAAACACCGACCCGCGTCCCGCTTGCATACCGGGCTTAACTGTGTCATGACTCATGAGACTTCCACGTATGTGGTTACTTACTAAACGGAGCAACAGAGGCGGTAGTTGTGGTGATCATTACAAAGACATCGGCTCACGGACCCACGTCGTATGTCTTGAGATACCTGGCTACTCTAAACCTCTGAGTTACTTATTGAACGGAGCGGTGGTGATATCCTCGGCGGTACAGAGCAGCCATAGCAGTAGTAAAGCGAGCGCGGCCAGCGAGACACCGACCCACATGTCGCTTACAGAAACGGGTCAGATGTGTGTCATGGGACTTCCCATTGTATGGTGAAGTTACTTACTGAACG
Source organism: Leguminivora glycinivorella (assembly GCF_023078275.1). NCBI lineage: Eukaryota > Metazoa > Arthropoda > Insecta > Lepidoptera > Tortricidae > Leguminivora > Leguminivora glycinivorella. The sequence continues at coordinate 180,094 of NW_025952828.1, forward strand.
GAGAGGCGGTATCTTCGGCAGTTGGAGCGGCCGTAGCAGTAGACCAAGCGACTCACATGTCGGTAATAAGCCTACGTCTCATGTTTCAAGCCATCTGGGTACTCTGAAAGTAACTTACTAAACGAAGCTGGTATCTTCGGCGGTACAAAGCGGCCACAGCAGCAGTTATAGTGCGAAAGCGGCCAACGAGACACCCACCCACATGTCGCTCACGGATCCAGCACCTAACATATCATCAGGCTAGATGGCTACTCAGAGTGTGATGAGGTACTTACTGAACGGAGCAGCGGTGGTGGTATCCTCGGCGGTACAGAGCGGCCATAGCAGTAGTAAAGCGAGCGCGGCCAGCGAGACACCGGCCCGCTCGGAGCGTGCGACCCGCATGCCGCTCACAGACCCGCGTCACATGTCACGAGGCCACCTGTAACAATTGAAATATTGTATACATGTGTTGATTCAGTTAGGAGGTCGAATCAGAGATGGCGGGGGGCGCCAATCTCTCAGTAATTGTATCATATACTTTAAAATTTCGACCATTGCTTTCGTGTACCGATGGCCGAGTGGTTCAGGCATCCGTCCGGTTAACGGAATACGCTGGTTCGAATCCAGCTTGGAACACTTGGAGGCATTGGTCATTTTTCTTTGTATACGACATTTATTTAATAATTGAAATATTATCAGCGGGGTAACGAAGTTCACTGTATTTAGGTACCTACTTTAAGCGTCAAAACACGCGACGCAGCACACTCATAAAACATAAGTCAGTATCACAAGGTCAGGGCATTTTCCAAGTTCTCGTAAATATAAAATATCTAGGTAAACGCTTCTACTAGCTTGATATCATCAAAAGACTATCTTGATATCGAAGTAAAATGTGTAATCACAGTGTACCTATAGACTGCCATCTCTTGACACAGGCTAAAACTTTTGAACCTCAGTTTTGACAATTTGGCCCATATTCTTAGCTTGATATGTGTTAAAATGTCAAATATTAATATTAGCGCCATCTAATATTAATATTTGAAATTTTAACACTTGAGCGTACCCCAAAGGTGTAATGCCATCTAGGCCACCGTACCTTTTTCTGTATGGTACTGAGGTACGTTTTTTTCTTAGACTTTATCTGTCTATACGGAGTTATATATGTCTTTGGTGGATAATAGTACTGAATCAAACGCTGGTGGCTTACAAAGCTGTAATGAAATCTTGTTATACTGTTGCTAAATCAACTGATGTTTTTTTTTTAATCTTTATGTTAAGAATTGGACATCCGCTTCTGGTGATACAAACGAAAAAATAAGAGCAAACTCCCTAATAGTGGCAATTTATTTCGCGCAGTCCATAATAAGCTATAATGCATACCGAATCAATGTTGCATTGACTATGTTTTTAACCCCAGAAGTCGAAATAGGTTTTTATTTCCCTTTGATTCACCTTCGATACCGGAGTTCAAGGTTGAGATGGTTTCATTGTGTTACATCAGAAGGCAATGCACTTAGGCATATTACGTTACGTCCTGATTTTACAGAAGCTTTGTATTTACACATAAACTGACATAGTTTTTCGTCTAGAATGTAGATTTAATTTGGTTTTTTTATTTAATTGCATAGTTTATGATATTTATTGCATGGAATTTTTATTTAAGTGTTATTAATAAATAAACTTATATACTTCAAAAAAAAAAAAAAAAAAATTGGTTTAAAATGCAATTAACGCTTTTGCCAGGTTGTTCGAAAATCATGCGATGCTTATAACAAAAAAGTTTATTGGAACTGGCACATTTGGCTCACGGGCGGGTAGGTAATCTATCTTGTACTAAAAAATAGAATATAACATATTAGAAGCTAGAAATGGAAAAAAACAACCCTCTAAACTAAAGGTTTAAAGAATTAATTGAAGGATTAATTTAATCAAGAGCCTAAATACTAAGTAGGTAATTGTGGAAAAGATGAGACATCTCGTTTTTTTAGGGTTCCGTAGTCAACTAGGAACCCTTATAGTTTCGCCATGTCTGTCTGTCCGTCCGTCCGTCCGTCCATCCGTCCGTCCGCGGATAATCTCAGTAACCGTTAGCACTAGAAAGCTGAAATTTAGTAACAATATGTATATCAATCACAAATGCAAAAATAAAAAATGGAAAAAAATGTTTTATTAGGGTACCCCCGTACATGTAAAGTGGGGGCTGATATTTTTTTTTCATTCCAACCCCAACGTGTGATATATTGTTGGATAGGTATTTAAAAATGAATAAGGGTTTAGTAAGATCGTTTTTTGATAATATTAATATTTTCGGAAATAATCTCTCCTAAAGGGAAAAAAGTGTCCCCCCCCTCTAACTTTTGAACCATAATTATGTTTAAAAAAATATGAAAAAATTCACAAAAGTAGAACTTTATAAAGACTTTCTAGGAAAATTGTTTTGAACTTGATAGGTTCAATAGTTTTTGAGAAAAATACAGAAAACTAAGGAACCCTACACTGAGCGTGGCCCGACACGCTCTTGACCGGTTTTGTTTAATCGTTTAAATTAAGTGTATTTTCGTGCAAATGACAAATATCTATTGCTGACATAAAATTGGAACGTGGTTCCACAGCTGCTAAATATTGCCAAGGAAGCCCTTCCAAGATACATTGGGAGTCTTTATGATCACTGCAATGCGGAGTGCTTTCGAAGCACTTGCCTATTTTATCAAACAAGGACGAAGTTAGATGTATGTCAGAAGAAAAGATGTTCAAATAAATAAAAAAATGTCTGTAGCGAAAGTAGAAGAAGAATAGTTATGTTAAATCAAAGCTACTTGGAATTTGAATTTGAAATTGCCTTTATAATTTAGCCCTTTTAAGATGAAGTTCTCAATCAATTAGTATGGACAAACAGTTCCTTATAGTTGTAGGGAATCTGTCCGGAATTTGTATTTGTAAAATAAAATTTAAACTATATTACTCTTTATTTCACCTAACCTCACACTATAAAATTTAAAACGCCTAGAAAGGTAAAGGTAGTGTTTGTTTTTTGTTTTCCTTCGGACGAATTCATCTCTGTGTCTGTATCAATGTATTTTTTTATTATGGGTTCTACTCTTGGCCACAGACTAGCCGAAGGCAAAGACGTGGCCTACGATGGAGTGAGCTCGTGTGCATCAGAATGACTGACCAAAGTGGCAGATCGATGTTGGAGTACCATCAGCATTTACTACCTATTTGCTACTATTTACTACCTATATTGACATATTTGCTACCTAAGTTAGAAAAAAGATTTTCCAAAAATAATGTGGGCAGTCATTCTGACGTCAGGATTACTGCCCAAACTGAGTATGTCGGGATTGGACCCCCTAATTTGCAACAATGTATATACTATGATTTACTACCTATTTGCTACCTACACATATATTTTTTCCAGATTTTTTAGGTAAAAAATAACGATTTTATGAACAAAGTATTATTTTTAGAGATTTCTTCCATAAAGTGGGCAGTCATTCTGACGTCAGGATGACTGCCCAAACTGAGTATGTCGAGGTTGGACCCCTAATTTGCAACAATGTATGTACTATGATTTACTACCTATTTGCTACCTGCATATATTTTTTTCGGATTTTTTAGGCAAAGAATAACGATTTTATAAGCAATTAGTTTTTTTGTAGAAATATGTGTCATAAAGTGGGCAGTCGTTCATACTTCAAGTTGGACCCCCTAATTTGCAACATTCTATGTCCTATGATTTACTACCTTTGCTACCTACATATAATATCTATACATTTTCATTTTATTTGTTTATAAATAAAATCTAAAAACATACATATAATATTATGTAGGTAGGCAAATGGGGCCTTGGGGCCTATATTTATTTCATTTTATTAAATTTTTCATATTTAAAAAAATCTGAAAACATACATATATTATGTAAGTAGGCAAATGGGTAGTAAATCATAGGACATAGAATGTTGCAAATTAGGGGGTCCAACTTGAAGTATGAATGACTGCCCACTTTATGAAACACATTTCTACAAAAAAACTATTTTACTTATAAAACAATTAATCTTGGCCTAAAAAATCCGAAAAAAATATATGTGCAGGTAGCAAATAGGTAGTAAATCATAGTACATTCATTGTTGCAAATTAGGGGGTCCAACCTCGACATACTCAGTTTGGGCAGTCATCCTGCCGTCAGAATGACTGCCCACTTTATGGAAGAAATCTCTAAAAATAATACTTTGCTCATAAAATCGTTATTTTTTACCTAAAAAATCTGAAAAAAATATATGTGTAGGTAGCAAATAGGTAGTAAATCATAGTATATACATTGTTGCAAATTAGGGGGTCCAACCCCGACATACTCAGTTTGGGCAGTCATCCTGACGTCAGAATGACTGCCCACATTATTTTTGGAAAATCTTTTTTTTAACTTAGGTAGCAAATATGTCAATATAGGTAGTAAATAGTAGCAAATAGGTAGTAAATGCTGATGGTACTCCAACATCGATTTGCCACTTTGGTCAGTCATTCTGATGCACACGTGAGCTCGCCCAGAAGATACCTGTTCACCCTTGATTTGAAGGTTACCGAGTTATATGAGCTTGGAAATATAGCCGCTTTATTAATTTTCAATTTGTAAATGATGAGGAAAGTAAAAAAAATAGAAAAAAATACTCACAAACTATTTACATGAGAGGTGAAGTTAAATGACTAAAATGTCACCTAATTACAAATGTATCACTGTCCGTGAGCCATATTTCAGTGCCATTAAAAAAATACAGGAATGAGCGTAAATAATTATCACCATCATATTGAATGCCACATGTAATTATGACATTTATTATAGTTTTTAAGTTAGTTTTATTATAACATAGTATTTTTTAGCGTAAGTATATTGAAATTGTTAATTTATATTGTAGTGTATTTTTATAGGTAATGTTAGAAGTTAAATAGGTTAAATAAACCAATCATCATCGTCATTATGACGTCAATGTTAAAATGATTAGCTAAGCTATGATTCATGCAAGCAAGCGTTTTCAGTTTAAAACCTTATTAAAATCTGGGGCAAACTGTCACGCAACTGCTACTGACAGAACCACAATCAAATTGTACGGGGCCGTACAAAAGTCGTCTCACGTTTTGTCTTTTTTTTAAATTATAAATGGGTTTACTCTTGGCCACAGACTAGCCAAAGGCAAAGACGTGGCCTACGATGGAGTGAGCTCGCCCAGAAGATGCCTGTTCACCTTAGATTTGGATTTAAGAAGTGAGTTACCAAGATGTTTGATGAGCAGAGGGGGGAAGGAGAGGTGGGAGAGTTATTAGTGTTTAAATTTGTAAATTTGCTTTAATCATTCTTTGAATTGAGAGTAATTCATAATAATATATATGCCGATTTTACAAATGACCTTGAGATCATTTGCGTTCCATTAAACTAAATATAATTATGTTCAATCGCTAGATTAGCAACAAATTTTATCACGTCTTGAACTGTCGAAGACATTTGGAGAAACTGTTTAATAAATACTGGAAATGCATACCTTTGGGAAACTCTCTTACTAAATTAGTACTGAGTAAAGAGGTTTGCAGTCACGACTGGCGTATATTACTTAAGTTAATAAGTCGGGTTCGACTGGTTGTCTGTTGCGATGCTCATTAAGCAAGCTACTGGGAGTTGAGTTACCTTGAATATGACTGTTTGGTTTTAATTAATGGAATTGAGTGGCTAAGAGATTTAAGCATTTATCTTAAAACTTTAAATAAACAATCGTTGTATCAATAAATAAATGAATAAATATTATAGGACATTCTTACACAGATTGACTGAGTCCCACGGTAAGCTTAAGAAGGCTTGTGTGACAGGTACTCAGACAACGATATATATAATATACAAATAATATACATAGAAAACATCCATGACTCAGGAACAAATATCTGCGCTCATCACATAAATCCCCTTACCGGGATTCGAACCCGGGACAGCAGCGCAGCAGGCAGGGTCGCTTAGCCAGGCCAGACCGGTCGTCAAATCAATCAGTGTTAATGAATATCTTTATTGGGGATCATGGAAAAGGTTTATGGACCACAACATTGATCTAAGTCAATCCCTGAGAAAAGTAGTCCAAGTAGATACTTCTCCAATAAATTTAAATTAGTTGTTGACTACTAAATTAATTCTATTCTAAAATTGTATTGTATTTCAAAATTCCCTTACTATAGACTTCATCATTGTGATATACTTTTAAATTATTTAGGTTTTTAATAGAACTGTTTTTGCATGACGTTAGCTTTATATTGCATGCCTATCATAGGGTAGAACATAAGGACCTCCTTAAATGTACCAAAATGACTGTAAAAAAACTCTGTTGTTGCAATAAATATATTTCTATTACTATTTCCAATTTTTAACCCCCGACGCACAAACGACGGGGTGTTATAAGTTTGACGTGTCTGTCTGTGTGTGTCTGTCTGTGTGTGTGTCTGTCTGTTGCATCGTAGCTCCCGAAGGGATGAGCCGATTTGGATTTAGTTTGGATTTTGAATTTTTTGTTGAATGCTGAGTAAGTCGGGAGTGTTCTTAGTCATGTTGCATGAAAATCGGTCTACTATGTGGCGGTCGGGTTTTTTTTTTTTAATTTTAATTTTTTATTGGAACTTGTAGGCCCATGAAAGTCTAATCAAACATTTCGCAAAATAAAGGATCGTTTCTGTGCCAGTAGAGCACTGATTGATTTTTAATGCCATCCTTCAAATATAATTTGCGACGCCATTTCACGGCGTTTTCATCAATCATTTTGTGCTGAAAATGAAACGTATAATTATTTCGTCAAACGAAAATATGATGCGAACGATAAAATTACTTCTGAAACAAAAATATTATATTAACGTTTCGTAAGAAACTGTGAAGTCTACGTATATTTTATATAAACTAACTTAACTACAGTTGTAGTTCAGTTATTTGAAATTGGAGAAAACGCTGATTTCGAAAGGATAAAGCTGCGTTTTCACTTAGTGTTCTGAACAGTTCTGAGCGAGCATTAGTTCGTTCGTGCGCAGATGAAAACACTTGCCTTCCATACCTTTATCGACGCAAGAACCAAAGAATGCGCGCTCAAAACTGTTCCTAAATGAAAATGCAGCTTCAGGCAATTCAAATAAGTTTGAATGAACATTCTCGTTTGACGCACCTTGGTGGAATGCTACAACGCGATTGGTCGATGAGTTCGCACCACGCGCGCGATTGGTCGCGTGGACTGCACGCTTGGCTCGCTTGTTTCTGACAGCGCACGCGTACTGGCATCATCAGACCCCGTAGCCGAATGACATTTCTACGATGAGAAACGAAAACGAAACGCCACGAAAGTTAGTCTGGCTCTGTCGCGCATTGACGCAAAAGCGATAGAAATATATATCTACGAGCGTTTCGTTTCGTGAGAGTTTCGTGAGCGTTTGTGCATTCGGCTACGCACGCTGGTGATACAGGCACCATCACACCCTTAAGAAGTTATGAGAGTATATACCGAAGTCAATGGAAATAGAATTTTTTCCACGATTTCTGTACTGTGTACAGTCAACCAATAGGAACCCTAGGCCACTACAACCATGTCAAAATGACAAGCGGTAAGAGATTTCTCACAATCTGATTAATAACGTGACTATGACATAGTTCTACAGTGACCTAGGGTTCCAATTGGTTGACTGTACATAGCCAAATACCACAAACGCTCACGAAACGCTCACGAAACGAAACACTATTCGATATCTATCTCTATCGCTCGTGCGTATTGGCGCGACAGAGCCAGACTACCTTTCACGGCGTTTCGTTTTCGTTTCGCGTCGCAGAATTGCTATTCGGCTACGGCACCTGGTTCCATAGTAAAAAAATATTAAGTATGACTTCATGTACCTCTGTGAACCTATTTATTTGTAAAGAATGAAATATAATATATCACGTAACATATTTACTGTTAAAGTGTCCAAACCATAGATTTTTACACTATTTACCTTTTTACTAGTGCTATTTAATTTAACATATCCAAAGTAACGTTCCTTGTCTCGTAGATGGAGATACCTAATAAAAACAAATGCGACGCGGTGGGTAATGTAATCAACGTTGAATCAAGATTAAAGAGAGATGCTAAACGCCTTGAATCACAAACAAGTAGGACAGCAGTTCTCAAAAAGTTTGTACATAGCTACGACAGAAAATTTTAATTGATCCTATTTTGTTACTAGCATTTAGTAATATAAGTCGACTTTCGTAAGATATATACAGGATAATTGTTATAATTAAAAAAATAAAGATAAGTACTAGAGAACCTTGATGACGAAATAAACCTTACGAAAAATCTCAATTCATCAAAAAAATCTTGGTAACAAAATAGGAATAAAAAAACAAATTTAACTTTTTCCTTTATTTTTGTACAAACTTTTTGAGAACTGCTGAGGTACAGTACAAGTAAAGAAAATAATTAGATCACAATTTAACTTTACCTACACATTATTTTTCGGTTTTTAGAGACACTTTCAAAATAAATGGACGATTTCTTAAATTTTTCATAATTGATTTATTATCTAAATATAACTTCGTGAATAAACTCTTACCTATTTCTTGATAAGTATTCTTTTATAAGTAATTTTTCATAAGTACTGATATTATGCACCAAAATCATAATAACATTATTTCGTAGTGTGGAAGGTGATAAAAGTTCTTTTTAATTTTCCGATTTTCGCGACAAGTCGAGTAAATTAATGTGTCAAAACAATAGTACCACTATAATTAGCCATCAAAAATGATTCAACGTAACGACTCCAAAATTTTCAGCCAACATTCACACGAATGGCGTTGCCATGGCAACTAATTAAAACCGTGCGTGTGTCACGCATTATGTTGCCATGTCGGGAAATAATCAGTGCAGTCTTGAGCTCACTAGGTTTTGAGATTAAGAAAATAATTGGGGCATATTGGTCACGCTTTTCATAAGTAGGAGTTAAATTTAGCCGACTCTCCTCTTTACCAACCAAAATAGTGCTCACTGGCTGTTATAAATGTGTAACATTGTGTGACAGGGACAGCGCGATGGCATTGACATTACGCTGTCCCTGTTACACAATGATATATATCTTTATAGTAGTAGCCACTGTGGGAGCACTATTATGGTTGATAAAGAGGAGAGTCGGCTAAACTGTACAGTGGGTAAAATTGTACACTTAGTTTTCCCACTTAAAGGTAGTATTTTATTTATCAAACAATGCTCTCGATCTTGTTAAACTCAATATTTTATTTAAAAAAATGGCGGAGAATCAAAAGTGTTTAAAAAGTGACATCGTTTGTAAATTTTACCCACCTAAAGAGTTGATCAATTAATTTAACAAAAGACTGATCCGCAAGAGTAATAACCTAACCTAATTTTGAAAAAAACCCCCGACCACGACATAGTTGACCGATTTTATAAAAACGAAATCGAAACTATCTATCTGTCTGTGTGTGTGGCATCGTAGCTCCCGAACGGATGAACCGATTTTAGTTTTTTTTTTTGTCTGAAAGCTGAGTTAGTCGAGAGTGTTCTTAGGCATGGTGATATTGCAACCCCATTGCAGTTATTATTAAAGAAAATTTTTGATTTGATTTGGACGGAAGTTCATGAAAATGTTTATGCTAATAATAAAAATAAAATTAGTGAAGCTCCAGTGCTACAAATGAAAATCGGTCTACTATGTCGTGGTCGGGGGTTTTTTCAAAATTTTAATCCTAGTTTATCTTATACACAATAAGTATTTCAATCAAATCTCTGTTTACTATCCAAGTAAACAACACAGTAAATAAATACTTGTACCTAATTTCATCACTAAGTTTCTAACACAACTTACGCAACCATTAAATCTGGCACATCGAACTTCGGGACTCGAGTTAACTACTCTAATGACGTTGTATAAGATGTGTTTCTAAATTGATACCTAATTCAAAGGTACTCAACTAGTTTATCATTTTGATAGGCTAACGAATATATGCATACTTTGTAAATTTTTAAATACGTTTCGTGGCAATTATACTTAAGGAAAATGTCCTGAAAAATTACGTTTTACATACGACACACAAGAAGACAGGTCGTCTGATGGTAAGCAATCACTGCCGCCCATGGACACCCGAAACACCAGAAGAGTTGGAGGTGGTTAACATGGGCTTACGCTTTTTTCTTGAAGGTTTGAAGGTTGTGTCGGTCCGGAAATCCGCAGGCGACATTTGGTAATCAAATTCGATATTATGAAATATTTGTTTTAATTATTTCAAACAATAAATTATATTCGATGCGATGTAAGTGATTCAGTTTTTTAAATATAAATCACACACACACACGCACGCACGCACGCACGCACGCACGCACGCACGCACGCACGCACGCACGCACGCACGCACGCACACACACACACACACACACACACACACACACACACACACACACACACACACACACACACACACACACACACACACACACACACACACAAGCATAAACTGATGGCATGTTGGCCAAAAACCAAGATACGCTAGTTATTTAAGCATTGAATAACTAGTTTTTCAAACTATTTCAATACGGTTTCGAATAGGTCAACACGTGACCCATTAGGCATTATAATTAGACGTGAACCTACGAGCTCGATCAATATTGCCTATACCAGAGACAGGTAAATAATACACATTGGTTAAATCAATATAGTAAGTATCCTTTCCCTATTCATAGTCGTTTTGCGTAAATCACGGGACCCCTTTGACCATCCCCCGTTATACGTGGCGCCCAACGTGGGGCCCCACGTAAATCACGGGACCCTTTTGACCATCCCCGGTTATACCTGGCGCCCAACGTGGGGCCCCACGTAAATCACGGGACCCCTTTGACCATCCCCGGTTATACGTGGCGCCCAACGTGGGGCCCCACGTATAACCGTGATTTATGAATAGGGAAAACAACTATTAATAGGGAAAGGACACTTACATATAGTTGTAAGGTCGCGATCTTACATCTTCATTCAAAGGCAAACGGATTCGGACTGAATAACACGGCGCACGCGAGGTGTGTGAATGATTGGTTTAGTGTGTGAATGTGAATGATAGTGATGAATGGTAAGTGTATGAATGTTAAGGCGTTTAGAGACGTGTGTATGAGGATGTGTCTACACGTCAGGGTAGGGAATTCAGGCTGTGCTACAATACCAAATAATCCAGACTATTATCAATTAGCATTTGACAATAATATACTTACTATGAAATATAATAGAATACATTTATTTAACAACAAAGTATACTTAGAAGCAGATATGCAAATAAAACTAACAATAGACGCTAAATAGGACCCACAATCAGCATGATGCGAAGGCAAAACCCCAGTGCTGGTTTTTCTGTGAGGACCTGACTAAATCTAAATTGTACTAGCCATTTTAATCTAGCGATTGCATCAACCTCATACTGGACTCTATTGACACCTATGCGGCGATCAAAACGCTGGCTCTTTCGCGCCACTACAGGAGAGCGATAGGGAGACATGCTTGCGATGAAGCGTAAGCGATTGTAATATTGGGTATATCCTGATGGCCCTATTAGTGCGATGGAGAGGATATAAGTACCTAATTTTTTTGCATTATTACCTGCTCTGAACTATAAATAATTATGTAGCTATGCGGCCTCAACTTTCGTAGATTAACCAATGCTGACTGACAGTCCTTTTTATTTACTTATTTGTATGCGACAATATTTATTTTATTAGACATATCAAATGCAAGCTCTGTTTATATTTATTCAGATCTATGTAAATAGTTAATAACTCTAATAAGCCACGGGCAATGACTGATGGACAAAAGTATCAAATTGTATTCTATAAAATACAGGGAGTTGAAAAAAGGCACAATAGTAGTTTGTTTTACAAGGGGAAATAGGTATTTGTTTATAAATGGGTAAAGTTGTTGTTTAATCGCAATCGAATGGTTTCGAAACTGCAAACTTGAACAAGGCACAAGGGTTTTATGAAATTCACTTATGAGTGAAATATAGGTACCCATCTACTTGTTATTTAGAATTCAAGGTAAATGAAAGTTACACCATGCATCAGAGGCTGCAGAAGAATTGTTGCAACAGAAAAACAGCTACAATTCACGCATGAATGCCACTATATCGGTTGCTATGCGACGTGGAATAATTTCATATATTATGTTAAATAATACATTAGGTACATACAATTTATTCAAATTAAATTTCAAAGTTGCATATTGTCCTTATTCAGAATAGTTTTTTTTAATTCTCATAGGAGAAATGAAGTGTTCAATTTGAAATAACATGGTCCATAAATGATGAAGAAAAAATAGCAACATCGGCGGTAGAAAGGAACCAATGTAAGGATTTACAAGGATAAGCGAAGCTTTCCTGTCATCCTTTGGGGATATCACGTGATTCTTTGTTACAAATCTGCGCACATAAACTGAGTTCTACCTCTATTGTTATAGTTACAAAGGTCCCATCGAGTAAATCGAGAAAGATACGAACCAATTTTATGATGTAAACCGATTTCTTGTGATAAGTCAAGAAAATCGCGACAGGACACTTCAAACAGTTTTTACAAGTCAGACACATTAACTAAATTTTAAAAACGTTCTGAAAATAGAACTTGGAAGAAAAGGGTGTGTTTGTTTTCACCTTTTCTCGTTTTGTCAACTACTTATTTTTTGTCAACTGGCTTATACTTTCTTAAAATATAAATCACAGGAAAAATTAAAATATAACACCTCCAACAGGACTGTAACCTAAGCAGAACCTTTTGGTAAAGATAGTTTATTCAGCCAAAGATGTCTGTGGAGGTGTGACATCGGTCGAATAAGTTTCTACTTGTTAAAAAAAACTTGTTTTTCTGTTTCAAACATTTCAATGAAATGTAAAAGTAATGATTATACCCTTCTCCTCCTTATTAATAAACCCTCCGAACCTCAAACCACTGATTTTAGTATCAGCTTAATGGATCTTCCATGTTATAGCCGTTTTATGACCGCTGTGACCTTCGTGACAATATTGCCTGGATACTAATAATCAATTATTATTATTTACTCGCTTTCAGTCTATGAAATATAGAATTTCTCAAGATTGTAGGTTTTATGTCTTGAGGTCATTGAATAGTCGGTGGTCAGTGGTCAGTAGGTATGTGGGTGGTCAGTCGCCGGAGCTTGGACCGTCAACATCTCCAGCATCTCGACGGGTGACGCTTTTTGTATTTTTGGCGGTGGTAATTTATATATTTTTTGCGGTGGGAGGGTGATTAAAAATAAAAATACGCAAAGTAAGTAGACATGACGAATTAGCGCTTAACACGTTATCTATTCGCGGATTAGCAAAGTAATTTCTAGATTTTGACTATCATGGATTTCGTAAAAGTAACGCCTGATTCTATCGAGAATTCAAAAGGGAATAAAATGTACCTATATGGTGAACATGAATGTTAAATTTTCGTTACATAAATGAAAATTGATAACCTGAACTTAATAAACAATTTCATACGCCGGAAATGCGCTTAAAAAATACACCTGACAAACAACAAAGGCAAACTTAACAAAGTTCCTCTACACAAAAGAAGTCACGAGAAACTTCCATCGCTATATATTTTTGCATGTCAACATAATGAGACTGCATGTCTTTCAATCGCCATCGCCGTTGACAAGTGTTTTTATCCTTATTTTTTCTACGCCTTAACACCGTTGTAATAAGGTTTATTATACCCTGTTTTATCACGCATGCGTACTCAACGTACCGCAGTGCGCGGCGCCGAAACGACGAAGCGTGTGGTATTCCCATTATAAACGGAAAAACCAATGTTTGGTCAAACATTTGGGGAGTTCTGATCAATTTTACTGTTCTAAACCGAACTACCAATATTTCGTCAAACATTTGCAGCATACTAAATACATTTTGTTGATGATTTTGGGCCCGATTTCGATCATTAGTGAGACAAAAGTTGGCGAAACTGAGTTACGGAGTTGGTAATTGAGTTTGGGATACTTGTTTCGATCGGTTTGGTTGGAGTAATTTGGCAAAGTAAATGTTTGCTGTTATATTCATTGTCAAAAGAATGATTGCCGCGATTTCGAAGCGCGTGATGTATGTCTGAGAAAGTAAATGAAAATCACATTCTCCTATGTACATTAGATATGGTAGTGTCAAATTATCATTATGGTACCTAATGTAAGACTTTCTTTTTCTTTTAATGCCGTTCAGAAACAGAATTTTGATGTCATCAAAGATTAACAAACACAAATAGACAATTTATTACATGGGTTGATTTTGAAAGGCCAGGCCCGGTAGCCCAATGGCATTTCTCCGACGCGAAACTGAAACGAAACGCCGCGAAAGGTAGTTTGGCTCTGTCGCGTCAACACGCAAGAGCGATAAAGATAGATATATACTAGCGTTTCGTTTCGTGAGAGCGTTTGTGCCATTCGGCTACGCACTCCGAAAAACTCGTAAAAATTGGTTGGTAAGATTTTTTTTTGTTTTAGATTTAACGAATAATTGTTTTTGTATTACTCAATTAAAGAAATCAAATATATCATCTCAAGCAAGTCTCCGAGACACAACCGCGCAGTATAGTAGAACTCGTGCCAAAAATGAATCATTTAAAGCCTAATGAGATAATTTAAAATGCTTCCATTAACCATTTTAAAGTGTCATTCAATTACTCAGTCCTAGTTTTAAATACCCTTTAGTGTTAAGTGTCGGTTCGTAAAGATAAGCTAAATAAGTAAATGATGCGGTGAACAGTCCTGTTTGCGTTTGCGTACGTAACAAAACTGCTAAATAATTTTCTACTAAATGATGTCTTCTTCTTCTTCTCTAAACCCTTGTTACCTTCTTATTTCAATCAATTCAGACAACATGTTAACAAATAGGTATTACTTAAAACTTTTACGAAAATAAGTTCGGTATCGGTTTATATAATCACGTCTGTATCCCAATATAAAAGGGTAGGCAGACCACATGAACTACTAAGTTTCAGTGCCACTCTTGGCAAAAAGGGGTTAAAAGAAATCCAAATCGTGATATTGCAGTGACAGGTTGCCAGCCTCTCGCCTACGCCACAATTTAACCCATATCCCACAGTCGGCTTCTACGACACCCACGGGAAGAAAGGGGGTGGTGAAATTCTTAACCCGTCGCCACACGGGGACCACATGAAAATACCTACAAAGAAAATTTTGTTCTTTCATAAAATAACCACGCCCTACTTACTTTTTACTTTATGCGAAAAATGCCTCTAAACTAAATTCCAGATAATAAAGTATGTTCACGGGTGGCATCGAGGTATAATAATACCTACAGGTAGGCACGTAGAAAGGTTCGTCCTCAAAATTACGCGAGCGTTCAGGATCCCAGACTAAAAGGTATGCGGGAAATTTTGATATTGTAGGTTGGGCTTATTGAGTCGTAATACATGAAAGGCTGTCGTATTCAAGAAACGCTTTTAAGATGTGAGCGAAATGTTACTGCAATATGATACCGATCTGTCAATGTCAAATGTAAAAAACGTCAATGTTAAAACAAGAGCATAATATATTTGATGCCAACGTCGTTCCAATATCAATAAAAAAAATCACTCTGAATTATTAAGGAATTACGTTATATTTTCTAATGACTCGAGCCGACTTTCCGCGGCCTTGTTAACAAATTCTAAATCAAAGTCGATACTTTGCTCACCAAATTCCTGATGGTAAGAAGCCACTGTCCCAAGGACATTTTCAATTCGAGTGATCGACTAATGATTTAAGAAGGGAGTACGCTACTCTTTTGCCTAAAATACCTATAACAAACTAATGTTTGTTATAGGTATACTTAATAGTACCTACACATACCTTGAGGGAGCTAGTGTGACAATTCCAATGACATAGTAGTAGTAGTAGTAGTAGTAGTAGTAGTAGTAGTAGTAGTAGTAGTAGTAAACACTTTATTGTACAAAACAAATTACATGTACAGATAATAATTATAACGGTTATGTACAAAAGCGAGCTTATCCCTTTAAGGGATCTCTTCCAGCTATCTTAGAATAACTGAGAGAGGAAAATAGATGGTAGACAAACATAACTAAAGTGCATCTGTATATAAAGTACTATAAATGAATGCAATACGTATACCTAAATACATAAATAATATATATTTATATATACAATAAACATATATTAAAATAATAATAACCGCACACAACCCAGTTTAATTTTTTCTTATTGGTTTTCATGTGAAAGCCATAATTTCCTTAATTTTGACTTCAGCGATGCTACTGACTGACACTATATTCATATTCATATTTTTTATTGGTAAAAGTAAATTACATGTCAGTGGTTACATTACATTTCATTGTGTCAAATATCAATAAAAATAATAACAATAGGTAGTTCAATTAAATGGTTATATAATACATCGTATTCACTGAATACATTAGAAAATGCGTTAAATGCTTTCAAATACGAATCAATTTTACATATGCGTTAAATGCATTAAAGTATGAATAAATAATATATTAAAATACGAATTAAATACATTTTTTTTTTACAATGTTTGTGTGTGGGTCGATGACACCTTATCGAGAAATTCATCGATGGTATAACACCAGTAAGTAATAGTGTCTTAAGTTTGTTGGAAAATGTGACGTCGCTGGGTGCACTTCTGATTGCGATAGGTAATGCGTTGAATAATTTAGCCCCCAACACACTGACTGATTTCTTGGCTTTGGCGGTATTATGTGGCGGGATCAGAAGAAGACTTCCACCGCGCGTGCTTCTGCCTGACTGCTGCTCACGGGTTTTATACGAGCCTATATTATTTCTAACATACTTACATGCTTCTAAAATGAAGACACTAGGCAATGTTAGAATTTTAAGATTTACGAATAATTCGTCACTGTCTCAATGGAGCTGGCAACGCATTCCATGGCTTCACAGAGTATACTGTGACTGATTTGTCGTAAGATCGGTGTCTATGGGAAGGGATCGGGACATAATACTTATCTAATCGTATTCATCACTTGCCGTTAGCTCTGAAATTAAAGGCTACCCCCATAAAATACCATCAGAAGCATAAAAATGTACCTTTGCGTTTATTGCACCACTCAATGTCCTAGAATGACCCGCTGAATCACTAGAACGACAAACATCACCAACTTTGGTTCAAAAGTTGGCGATAGGTCAGTACAAATTATGGACCTGGTCCGATAGACTTCGCATTGCACAAAAATAGAAAAGCTTGCCCTGCTAACCTAATCAGTCTAGTCACTAGACAGTCTTATCTTTTGCAGATTTTTTCTCGTCTGTATTCTTGCCTAATGAACCTAGTTTGGACTATCGGAGTGCTATTCATGAGGATCGCAGTCACGATTCTCAATATATCCATATTGCTCGGTTTACCCCGCTAGATATAGAAATGTCAATTAAACATTTAAAGCCTCAGAGCTCTCCGGGGCCGGACAACCTCCCGGCTTATGTATTAAAAGGTTGCAAGGAATGGCTCATTGCTCCTCTAGTGCACATATTTAACTTAGCCTATACTTTAGGGGAGTATCCAAGTCAATGGAAAGTTACGAGAGTGCGACCTATTCCGAAAGTGAGTAATTCAACTCGTGTCGAGGACCATCGACCTATTGCCATCCTGTCTTCGATAGCCAAGCTGTATGAGTCTACCATAAATAGACTAGTAGCTCCGCAAATTAAGCCTTTTCTCTGTGACTCTCAGCACGGCTTTAGGGCTCGCCGGTCGGTTGAAACGAATTTATTAACCCTGACTGACACCATCTCAGATCATTTGGATAAAGGCATACAGGTAGATGTGCTGTATTTTGACTTTAAAAAAGCCTTCGACCGAGTAGATAACGATGTGTTACTGAGTAAGCTGTGTAAAATTGGATTTTCCCCCAGCTGCTCCGCTTTTTCGCTAGCTATTTGCGTGACAGGCTACAGTACGTACAGCATGGATGCTTTGTATCAAAGACCTATCAGACTCTATCTGGCGTCAGTCAGGGATCGATTCTTGGGCCATTGCTTTTTGGAATTATGGTCAACGATTTACCATCTGTTCTTAGGTCTGCGAGAAGTTTGCTTTACGCTGACGACCTCAAAATTATTTACGGCGTGCAAAACATCTCTGACTGTTTATCTCTCCAGGATGACGTAGACCGAGTTCACTTATGGAGTGTAAAAAATAGGCTGACTTTTAATTCATCAAAATGTGCAGTCCTTACATTTAGCCGAGCTCGTAATCCCCTTGTCTGTGAATATTTTCTGGATTCTGAGACTATTACTCGTGTCAATTCCATACGAGATTTAGGCGTAATCTTAGACTCCAGCCTCAACTTTCATGATCACATTACCTCATTGGTGCGCGACTGTTATAAGAGGTTGGGGTTTATTATTAGGAATTCTAGGGATTTTAATGACCCCGATACATTAAAGATCCTTTACAATTCACTAGTGAGAAGCAAAGTCGAGTCGGCCTTCGTCGTTTGGAACCCTTACGAAGCATCTTACGTCTTACTTCTAGAGAGAGTGCAAAAAGTGTTCTTACGATCCCTTTATAAAAAAATGTATGGGTACTACCCGTTTTTATATCCCACCAAATTCTTGCTGGGTGTGCTGGGTTTTTCTCTCTGGAGGTAAGACGTAATCATGCACTTCTCACTACTGCCTGTAGCGTCCTGCGTGGGGAGTCGGACTGCCCCGAACTGGTGGAGCAAATGGTGCGTCTGTACGTCCCCTCAAAGACCAGAATTGATTTCAGACCTCGGGACCGTTGCCTACTGGCAGTCCCGGCTTCACGTACTGTAGCGCGCAGGAATTCCCCTCTGGTGCGTTCCTTGGTCCTCCTGAATGCGTTCCTCGCATCAGCCCCTCAGTGCGACTTATTTGCAAGCAGACAGGTTGTTGTGCGTGATGAGTGTCTGAAGTTCTGTGAGAGGATTGATGCAAGGCCTACTACAGTTAAAATGTAGGTAAGATAAATTGTGTTTAGATATCTTTTGTTGTTATTTACTGTTGCTGTGTTGTATGTTTTATTCTATGTAGTTAGCAGTGATTTAGTTTCGACTGTTATGCTGTTAACATGTTTTGTAAATAAATAAATAAATAAAAAATAAATAAATAAATCTAGTTGCTGTACAGTCTAATCACTAGACTGATTCTTGTAGCGATAGGTAAAAAATATATAATAGTGTAAGCATCACAATGAATAACATCCTGTATGTGGCCTTATACTGATTGTAGCAGCTCATTTGTACATAGGTTTAACGAATGTCAACAGTAAATGTCAGATTTGGCGGCAGGCAGTTTGTACGGATTGTGAGTACACTGATAGTAGATGATTGATTGATGGTATATTATTAATTGACACTGTAATTGAAACAATCAATGTAATAAAGTAAATGTAGCTGAAAGCAGTGTTTTAAATGATAAACCCCTATAACGGAGCTCGAGGGCCATATACATGCCCTCAAATGTAGCTGGAAGCAATGGATGACGGACCCCTGTAACTGAGCTCGTAAGCCTTGGCTGGGTTCACAATAAGTACTTCTTCGCAACAATTTACGAATTCACATTATATAATATATATTTATGTAGCTAATGTAACTCTCGTGTCACCTACGTGAACGTATAGATTTAATATAATATAATTGTGCCCACAGACCGAAAACTATAGAAAATATAATTTGCCCTGTTTACAGAAGCTGTGTTAAAAGGCCCGCTTGACGCGCTGTTCAAAATCTCATCATATCGGGGCCGGGGCTTACCAAAAGTTTGCGTTTCGTCCCATTATCTAATGAAATTTTCTCTCGAGATACTGACGGTAATATACTTGCTAGCGTGTACTTATATTTAACTAACGTTTAATGTATCAGGCACCTACTGGTCATATTATTGTTGCGAAATTATAGAAAATACGTTACTCAGACTTTAACATACAAATATGTCAAAGTCATTCTTGCCATGGATTGTGGAAAGGAAAGGAGTTAATATTTGTCAAAGTAGTAAATCATAGTTAAATAATATCTCCCAATTCGCTAGAGGACCACAAAGGGAATGGAATAAAACGTTATTGATGGAGTAAAATACGCTGTCAGCGTTATGAAATTTACCTATGAAAAGTTGGCAGCGCCACCTAGAGTTTTGTATGTGCACTTCTGTTGCATAAAATGTTCCATGTTTTCTTTCCATCGAAGGATTCCTTATGCAGAAGATAAGGGCCCATTTAGACGGTCCGAGAACTCGCATACGAGTTTTATTACATTGTGGTATTTGCTGACTGTGCAAACTTGTATGTAACCTAAACAGCCCGCAATGTAACTAAAATCGCGTGCGAGTTCGCACGCCGTCTAAATCAGGCCTAATACTAGCCTTATTTTGCTTATTGTCTGGGCGCAAGTGATCTGTAGAAGAAAAAAAAGAAAGTCGTATCGACTACCGATAATTATGTCGTTGAGCGCCCGAGGGGCATCTGTATTTATGCTTAAGTACCTTCTTTGACGGTTACGGGAAATGTCGGGACGATGACTTCATTTTTACGGTTCAGTGGTCAGATTTTCTAGAAATTGGCTGGTGTCTCAATACACAACATGCATCAAAAAATAGCTATCATAGCATGTAGGTTATATGTGTAAATAGTGCAACTATAACATTCATTGGTGATAATGTTTTACCCAATAATTTTACATATTATTTTTAAATTAAAGGAAAAATGGAAAAATTCACACCTCCGGCAGGACCCAAACATGCGACCTCACCCTACCTTACCTTAGGTGTAAATTTTTCCATTCTTCGTTTTAGTTTAAAAATATGTAATATCGCTCGCAGACGTTTCTTCTTCATGATTCGGTGAAAAATTCTGTATTACACTATGAAAGCAACGACCAATAAGATGACAGATATAATATAAGGCAAATTGCATTCTATGCAATATTTTGTTATGCGTCCTTCAGTGCCTGTAGTCTCTTACTCTGGATGTATAACGAACCTCACTTTCAAAATCGGGTTAGCGATAAACTTTTAATATCAAAACATTATTTCTTAATAAGGCATTTGTATATTAACCACAATACCGGTATAATCAAATGAAATAGAAAATGACAGAGCATTTTCTAACCACATTACCCTTTTCATTCTGAAATAATTCCAGTTCTTAATAGCCCTTTGCGGTGACGTACCTGCAAAAAAGAAGTAAAGGGTTTAATAAATGTCATACTTTCCTTTTGAAATAAAATGTAAATAGGATTTTACAATCATAAAATATCAAATACAGCGTGTGGATTCCTTACGGGCGAATAATGTATCCAGTTATAGTATCTGATCATACGTATCGTATAGGATAATCATTTTGTTAAAAAGTGTTATTAATTAAGTATTTTTTTTTAATCTGACCAAGCAGCAATGTACGCCGTCCAACTTAATTTTACAAGACGTAAACGTCATGTCGTAATGACGCTAATCGATGTGGACATAATACACTGCGTGCTGAATTATTATGTATGAATAAAATAGATCATCTAGATCATAGACACAGCAGTGGTATTCTCTGGAGACACGTGGGAGGAGGTTCGTCATGCTGCAGAACTCGGACTAGCAAAAATTGCTAACTGGCTACAAAGACATTTGCTCACCCTTAATACCAGTAAAACCAACTACATATGCTTCGCCAACTATAATCGGTCACAGCCAAAATGTGAGTTTTCTATAAAAATACATAACTGCTGTAACCCACTGTCCACCTGTTCCTGTCCAACGATTTGCAAAGCAGAATACACTAAATATTTAGGAATTACCATTGACCAGCGTCTTACGTGGCATCTTCATGCAGAGAACATTATGAATAGGATCCGTAAACTGATCTGGACTTTTAGTAATCTTAGACATGTGACTACAAAAGCTGTGCTAAATCAAGTTTACATATCACTGGCTCAATCAGTAATCACATATTGTATCTCTGTATGGGGTGGTGCGACTAAGACTAAGTTTCTTGAGCTTGAGCGGGCTCAAAGAGCACTACTAAAAGTTATGTATCAAAAGCCGTTTAGATTCCCAACTAATGAACTCTATTTACTCTGTGATCTACTATCAGTGAGAAAATTATACGTCCTCCATCTAATTTTAAAAACCCATAAACAAACCACGTACATACCAGATCATTCATGCACACGTAGGAGAAAGACTAACATTATTAAGACACATACAGTGAAAAGCGTATTTGCTAGGAGACAACAACAGGCACAGTCTTGTAATATTTATAATGCAATAAACAAACACCTTGACATTTATTTCTGCACTACACATGAGTGTAAGCGTAAATTAACAGAATGGCTGAAAACAAAAACCTACAACGATATAGAAAAGTTAGTACAAAATCAGTATAAATGAAAAACATTACATACGTACAAATATACATAAAGACACACACACACACACACACACACACACACACACACACACACACACACACACACACACACACACACACACACACACACACACACACACACACACACACACACACACACACACACACACGCACGCACGCACACATACACATACACATACACACACACACACACACACACACACACACACACACACACACACACACACACACACACACACACACACACACATATATGCATGCCTTAAAAATTAAGTTATCTAATATCTATGCCACATTCTCATTATGAGAATGTGTAGTTATAGGTAACAAACTCAAAAATTTTTGTTTATTATTTGTATAAGGTTAAGTAGTATAATTTTGTGTTATTAATCTAAATTTACATACCTACTTATAAGATAAACAGTGTATACCGTGGAAGAGCGGTGCTCTCTTAGCACAAGTGTTTCCTCACTTAAAAAGAGGCACCAGCGCAGATACTTTGTAAAACATTTGTTGATACAGAATAAAACATTTTTTTTTTTATCTATTTTTAAAAAAAGCATGTAGTTAGGCGCCTTAGGTCCGATACTAATCGTTATTAAGATATTCGCCCGTATGGAATACACACGCTGTATAAATAAAACACAAATTGTATGGGACAAGTTTGTCACGATTTGTGACTTTTCTAGCCGGAATTTTTTTTTTGGTCCCATACATGCTTTTGATTCTGAGGGATGGGAACGGGATCCATTGGCGTCAACAAAAAGTTTGTCAAAAATGTGTTTTTTTTTTATCTGTAAATGTCACTTTTCATCAATTTGAAATCAAGGGAAGGTCTCCTTAGACCATTCGCATAGGACCACGGGATCTCAGCCCTTACAGACCCCCTGTCAAAACACACCCTGTATTTGTAAGCCAATTTTTACTTCCAGAGGTTGGTTTCAACTCCAAAATGTTTTAAAAACCACCTATTATTTTCTTATATGACTTGTTTACATAGATAAACATAGCCATTACCTATATAAAGAACTTCGAGATTGTTGGCAACTTCGATCCATCATCTCACATTTCCATGTTCGTACAGAGGAGATTCACGATTAAATTAATCTCAAGGGAAAGAACGATGCGTCGCGTCGAAGGTTTTCGTAAGAGATTATCGACTTAAAGAACTTTGCTTAGATGTTATAAGAAGAAATTGTAGGTATATATTTGATTTAAGAGTCGATGTTGCTAATCTACAAAAATCGTTAAATTTCCGATAATTGCCTTAGATTCACTTCAGTAACTTCTCATAATTTTGTATTGGAAATGGAATTTCTCTTTTTAAATATGGTCTGGTTTGTGTTGTGGGCCAAACTCACTACAGTGTGGGAGCCCGAAAACTTTGATCTGGGATCCGGCAGACCCCGCCGGCGATGGAGGGATGAACTGGACTCCTTCTTGGAGGAATAGCAGACATAGCACTGGATAGAGATCAGTGGAGAAATTGGGGGAGGCCTTTGTCCAGTAGTGGGACACGACGGGCTCCAAATAATAATAATAATAACTCTTATAATATCAAATCAGAAGGTGATAAACTTTAGGATTTCAACTAAATGGTTGAGGCAATTTAAATAGTCCACCTCAATCAAACTCCGTGGAGCGAGTAAATATCGACTGTTAAGAAATCTACAAACAAAAGTGTGTTTCTAGTCCCCGTCTCAAAGGCAATTTACCAGATAATAGTATAGGCTCAAACGAGTTAGAACCCTGCAACTGACTCCCAAGTTCTTAATGATCTGTCTGGGCATTCCCGAGGCGAACGTCTGTGTTATTTGTTTTCATTTATTAGTACCTATACCTAAGGCCTGAGATACACTTGTAAGTTTTACTTCTGTAAATAGTTTTGCAAATATGTGCAAATACAAACTGAGAGAAGAAGCGCCCATTTCACCATTTAACAATGCAGATTATTTCACTCACAGTGGACAGAAGATTACTAACATTTAGCCTTTAAAGGATGACAATACAAACGAAAAGCATTCGTCACTGTTTGCACGATCTATACTCCGTTAACATGTTTTTGTGTACATTTCTGAGTAGATAAATATTACCGTTAACACACATTTTCTTTCATATACAACGTATGCACCCTTTGTCATTTAGGTACCTACTTGTTAGTATGTATGACAATTTTATTATCATCTTGGTAAAATCGGAGCCTGACTGACATAAATTGGTATTATGTTAACGTTAATTTAACTAAATATACCAAATTAAATTTCATTACTTACTTAATAAGGATATTTCTATTTGCGTTTCTAAAATTACATTCACACTTATTGAACCATTGAAATTGTATTGAACTCAAATCTATACCAAGGACAGAACTACACACAATGAATATTTGATTCCCACAAAGTTCAATGCTTAATAATTTGATTATGATTATGCGTAAGTAAGTAGGTTCACCAGTACCAAAGTTGCTTTGTGCCATAAAACAGTGCATCCAAAGTATATAAAATACTCCTACTGTGAAAATAAAAACCTAATCAACCATCGCACAATAGGCTACTAGACTCATATCGAATTTGGCATATTAAATTATTGTCTTATGTAGTATTTGACATAAAAAAAACAATATCTATAGATTTTGGGTATTAAAAGTGTATGATGACTACGTATATTCGATTAAAAATGAGTGTATTTTTTTTATTTATTTTGGCTACTGAAAACGCTGTCAGCGATGTAGTGACGTCATAGAATTCGAACCTTACTGCATGTCAAAACAATCACTGACATATTGAACTTTATGCCTTCATACTTAAAAAGTCAGAAAATTTTGTTTTCGAATAGAATGACCTGATGCATAGATAATCTATAGATTAACATGACTGTGTTGTTTTCGCCTGATTACGTATACTTTAAAAATATTTTTTGCTGTTTTTAAGTCATAATAAAATATGGTAATATTTTATTTCGGTTGATTGGACAGTACTTAATCATATCACAAACTTTAAAAAAGGGTCAAGTAGCCTATTGTGTGAGAATTTATGCGTACAATATTCTAATTAATGCATAAAGGTGAAAAAGGACGATGTCATTATTTTCACTATTCACATTTTACATTACCATACTTCATTAATCATTAAATATAATGTAAAACACATTAGTTTACAATACCGAATCGTACAAGTATTTTAGTCATAGTTTTTTCACTTCAAGTCATAGCTCTTTATTTTTCACACTTAACTATCAAGCGCAAGCTCAGGAAAGCACTTAACTATCGACGCCCTTTCCAATGTCAAGGTTACAATGAATCGAATTCTAGCAACTAGCCTATTCATTGCTCGATGAAGAAAAATATCGTCACTACTTTTAAAAAAACTTGTATCTTCGTCTGACAATGAAAAGAAAATTGTAGTAAGTATGTATGGAATGCATATAGACTTACTGCGTTTTAACTTTGAGGAACAGCTGTGTATGCTGTACAGTATACTAAATGACCCAGCAATACCGGAGTACCTGCGGTCTAAATTTCAGTTTGTCACCGCACAGCCGGGCCGTGAGCTTCGTTCCTCCCGGAAACTCATTTTGTCAGTGCCTCTCTATCGCTCCGGATCCATGTCCAACTCTTTCACTATGCATGCGATTCGTCTTTGGAATGATCTCCCTCTTGACATAAGGCAAAGTCAGACCAAGTCTCTGTTTAAGATCAAGTTGCGCAGACATCTTTTAGAAAAGTCTCATAACTAAGAGTCGTAATAATTATAAGGCAGATATATATATTTATTTATGTATATATAATGTTACGTATGTATATTTATGTGTATTTGTAAGTAGGTATCTATATTATTTTAAGTATGTATATTTTTTTAATATATATAATAGTAAGCTGTATGATATATATAATCATTTATGGTTATTTAGTAGGTATTCTATTTCTCGTCATTGCGACATTTCCTGCACCTATTAAGCTCTTATAGATCTCTGTTTGGCCCAAAGGTTAGCTGGTAGAGAATGCCTACTGGCATTAAGTTCGCCTTTTGTACATTTTTTTTACTGTGCAATAAAGTTTAAATAAATAAATAAATAAACAGCGTGAGATACGAGATCTTTTAAAAGTAGTGACGATATCAAACCTAATTTAAGAGATTACGCTACGTGCACGATTGGCGCTGCCCTTATTTTGTGGATTTTCCGTGTTAAATGAGGGCTATATGAATTGTAGTATGAATTTGCCACTAGAGGCGCTGCTGTCGCGTGAGGTCCAAAATACTACTACTACTACTGGTTTTGGCGGGCTTCGTAACATAAATTACCATTTCTTTAATTTGCCTGTTAAAAAGTGATCTCTTTCGTGAAATCATCGCAAATATGTGAACGCTTTGAAAGCGGAATTAATAAAAATAGGCGCAAAAATATGCTGGTAAGTTATTTATAATTAATAATCTTGATTTTTGAATGAGATTTAAAACTTTGTTTGAGCGCCGATCTTATAAGTCACCTTTAAGTTTGACAACTATATCTCTGGACCTTACTTAACAGTGGCGCCAACTGGTGAGCAAAAAAAAACGATAGTCCCCATTGGATGTTGTTAAATTAGTTCAAACAGCCGTCTCAATGTTGGACATGCTCATGAGACAACGTATATTTGTGACAATAAGCGCCACTTGCGGTAAAACGATTCTGAATATGTACAGTTACATTTTGATTTTTCTACCAGAACTTTACTTAAGTTATCGTCTAGCAATATTTCATTTTAAAAATAGCAGCTACGTAAATTAATAAGTTTTTTTATATTTTCATTTACTTCCGACGTTTAGAAGTTGATGTGTATCTCATGCTCTTGAAAAAAAACTGACTTCAATTCATACCTGCAACACTTTCTAGCTGTACGAGTTTTTCGAACTACCCGCATTTGGTGCTAATTATTCACTGGAACGTTGCAATTTTATGTGTAAAAATCGTGAAAATCAGTGTAAGCCCCGTGAGGTTGAAAGGACTTCGCTTCGCTATGCTTAATCGTTCGGTAAAGACAACACAGGCAGAATACTGGGTCACAAGAACATAATACAATAGCGCAGCTGCATAATGGATGAACTGCTAGTCTAATCCTACTAACTGAATTATTTCAGGGAATCTGGCACTGATCTGATAACACTATCCGTTCCGTAACTTGATGTACCTACAGTGGATTAAACACGTAGAATGAAATAAAGAGAAGATATTGAAAAAAAAAACACTCAATAGTTAGGTTTTTAGAACTACTCTGGTGACAAATCTGGCGCTATGAATTTTTATAATGGACAATTTTATTGATTTGGAAGTCACATTGAAATCGGCAGGTATTTTAACTTTTTTTTGACAAGCGAAGAATGAGGGAAACAATTCGGATGACATGTCATGACAAAAATCGGATCTAGTGTGTAAATTACCATACAAATGTTTCTACGGCTACTACAGATCTTATTGTGACGGATTCAGATCGGACGTACATATTGCAAAATCGCTCTTACAGTACATAAAATCAACATTGATTTTATTCGTTCTCTTTGTGAGGAAAAATATGAAAAGGTATTAATGCTGTAGTCTAGTTATCTAGCTTGTAAAATAACAATATCTGGGCGACCGAGCTTTGCTCGGTTCTATTTTAATATATCACGTCTTTAGATAAAAAAACTCTTATAAATACAAAAACAAAAAAAAGACAAAAAACAAAAATTTAATTTCTGGCCGGGATTCGAAACCCTGAAACCTACGATCTATCTGCGTACATTAGACCGACCTCGTACGACTGAGCTAAGCGGAATCGATGCGCGCGCGGCGAAATTAACGACCATATTTTACGTTTACTACCGCGAAAGAAAAACT
This sequence comes from Leguminivora glycinivorella, assembly GCF_023078275.1. NCBI lineage: Eukaryota > Metazoa > Arthropoda > Insecta > Lepidoptera > Tortricidae > Leguminivora > Leguminivora glycinivorella. The sequence continues at coordinate 208,337 of NW_025952828.1, forward strand.
CATGAAAACTCGAAAATTCCCGTTTTCCGGGATCTGAGGCTACGCTAGATCGATTTTTCACCCCCGAAAACCCCCACATAACAAATTTCGGCGAAATCGTTAGAGCGGTTTCCGAGATCGTCGGTATATATAAATAAATAAATAAATATACAAGAATTGCTCGTTTAAAAGTATAAGATTATTTTGAAACTAAAACACGGTCGTATATATTCAAATTTATCAAAATGCCGACAGCAGCCAACCGGATTTTTGTTAAAACTTTAAGTAAGTATATATCTAAAATGTAGTATATTTTGTTACATAATATATTATAATATATTAATATAGTATATTTTAGTACATAAAATTACAAAACTATTAATAGTTATATCCATATAAATATGTCTGTCGGAGAACGACCAAAATGTGGTTTAAGATACATTTTATAACGCTATATTTGACAAATAGAGCAAACAAGGGTTTTACAACTTCGTACAACCTGGCTGGTATTCAACTGAGTTCTGCCAAAAACGTCAGAGAGGACGCTACTGTCTAAAAGAACAGAATCGAATAACAGATAATTGGAGGCTGTCAATCGATCTGCAGGGAAAATGGTTGAGGAGTGCTGGCGTTGTTAGAGATTCATCGGTCTAATCCGGCGGTTTGCTCGAAATAACAGGCGCAATTCTATGATCTGATTAAATATGTAATCGGTTTTGGCAGTATATTCTGTGATATAAACATGGTATTTCATTGAAAGCGCTCATAAACAACTACGGAAGGTCCTGACAACGGTTCTGGTATGATACGCCCACGATCCGACAGGTCTATAATATCGTCATGTAGTACACGTAGAGTTACATACATTCGGAAAGTATTTTTTGCAGGCGGCAGAAGTCACAAGGTAGACCGTTTAAAAACACTGTACAAAGGGGAACGGAAGCGGTGAGTTCAAGGTAGGGCATGTCAGGGAAACAAACGTTTAAGGGCTCACGTGGAAAGCAATAATAGAAGAAAGTTTCAAATATATTTTTAAAACGTCTAACATTTTTATATTTCAGATTGAAAATAGTGGTAACAGATAAGATTGGAAAGCTAACCAGTTATTGAAAATTTACATGTTATATTGCTATATTTTATCAAATTTTATTATAAGTAATTCTAACAAAATATCACCAAAAAGATTGTCCTATTTTATTAGAAATTTAAGAATTTTTAATAGTGTTTTAACAGTTGTGACATAATTTAATTATCCTTTATCTCACATTTGTAAAAATTATGACATAGACAATTATTAACCGAAAATCGATTATGCGAAGTCTGTTATGCGAAAATCGTTTTGGACAATTAAAGTTTTGCCTATAAATACCCGCCCAACACATAATAATATTTTATCCCCTTTTTTGAGGCGTGTAGCGTGTTTTGAGCAGTGGGTCGAAAACGACCCTATGGGCATATATGGGATAAGATTTTTAAACACCTATCTTGAAAGAATCTACGACTTAAAATCTCATTCGCTTCAGGACAAGGTCACCTAAAGTTTACATAGTGAAATTAGCACGGAAATAACATTCTTTATTAACAACCTTGGTGACAGTCGTCAGCGCTTTTACGTTTATTGTGATAGAACACGAATTGCAATTCTTTTTTTGACAAAGATTTTTAGTATTTAATAAAACTATGGAAACGGATTAAATCGTGTATAATGAATTTACAATTCATCCCTACGTTTCGAACACTACAGCATTCGTGGTCAACGGGTGAGTACCCGTTCACCGTGTTATTTCATAGTTTTATTTCATGAGTAACCGAAGACTATATCATTTTTAGTATATTTATTCTAAGTTGATTCGCTCTAGGTTAGGAGTTGAGCATTGCCACCTTTTAGGGATTTGGGACGACGGTTCAGATTGTTGAAGTTGTGATCCTGGTACACATTGCCCTGTAAGGCAATGCTTTCATTAGGAATTCAGGGAGCACTTCGCAAATTTCATCCGACTTGATAATAATATAAAAACTTGCAAATGCGTTGCGAAGTTTTCCTGGTGAGTCAAATAAATGATATATTTACTTTTGTCAAGTGTACATCGATATATGTATTCATACCAAAGAGGATCGAATATTATAGAGAGTTACTGTCAAAGTAAAATGTGTAATCACAGTGCATAGACTGCCATCTCTCGGCACAGGCTTAAAACTTTTGAACCTCAGTTTTGACAATTTGGCCCATATTCTTAGCTTGATATGTATTAAAATGTCAAATATTAACACTTTCGAAACCGGGCTCTACGCGGCGCTACGACATTTTCGCTACATACGGGTTTCCCCATGTAATCGGCTACGCTTCTACGAGCGGTGTGCCCGACCGTCGGGTTCTTGGTAGCGAAAGTGTTAATATTAGCGCCATCTAGCCGAGCGTCCCCCAAAGGTGTATCGCCATCTGGGTCACCGTACCTTTTTCTGAATGGTTTTGAGGTACGTTTTTTCTTACCACCTTATTCATAAACGTTCACTAAAGTTATCACGCCGATAAAGGTCGTTTGTCCATTTTCGACGTATTGGTGTGATAGAAAGGGACAAACGAACTTTATCGGCTTGATAACTTTAGTGAATGTTTATGCATAAAGGGATTAGACTATTTTTGTCTATACGGAGCTACATATATCTTTGATTTATACTAATAAATACATGTGCCGCTTCACTTCAAACTCGGGTTAATCCATTCTGCTTTAAGGTTGATTGAACTGAAATTGATTTCTGATGGTTTATATTACAAGATAAATACACAAAAATAACATTGCACTTTCGGACCGTGACAGATTGTTACGGCCTGTTATGTAGACAGTTGGTAGACAGTAAATTTTATAGGGTCATCAAAACGCTATCCTAAACTGGGACGGGTATTAAAAGGAAGTTGACATTAAAGTTAAGAGCGGAAGTTATGTTTGAGTTTATTTAGGGCATTTGAAATGCAGATTTGGTGACGGACTTTTCTTTAGAAATCTTTTTTTGTTAGCTTTTCAGTGAGAGGTAAAACGTATTTTTTTACGTCTTATAGAATAGATAACAATCGCAAAAAGAGGACGTCTATCAAAACTTAAAATTGTATGAAAATTTCATAATGAAATTAGTCTCGTGACTTTTTGTAGCATTTATCAACATGCAAGTTAAAAATAAAACTACATGTCATGAAATACATTTTACTATATATACGTTATTTGATAGGGTATACCTACGTTGAATGCTTTTTGATTTATAAAAAAAAAAACAATTGATTTAGGTACCTATGCCAAACAAAATTTCTTAATTTGTTGTATTATTTAGTCAAACAATTTTTTTTTAAATTGTACCATTTGTATTTTCACAGCTCATTTCCATTTGAATCGTTCCTTCACACATACATCCTCTACAAAAATGACAAGAATGTAAAAAAAACCTGTGCAAAAGCATTCTCATTATACCAAATTACACTTAAATTAAATAATCGTTACGATTGAAAGCGTATTGGCATTGAGTAATTGATCGAGATAGAATTAACACATGGAGTGCACCGAGTAAAGTTACTTATGGTCGTAAAATAATTACCTATTGAATATACTGTGATGTGTAAGCATACCTAATTAGATTAAGTAGGCTAGATGCTTTATATATGGAAACTGTATTACTCATAATGATCAGCTTATTCTATCTGTATTCTAATCGACATTACATATTGATGCCTTGGAGAGTCAACATGTGTTTCATTTATTAAACTCTACTACATCCCTACCGAATAGAACATGCACCAATAGCTTCGACCAATACATGGCGACCCTGCCAAAGCGTGTCAGCGTGTTGAGGAACTACGACCACTAAGGCTTCTCTGCAGCATTTCGTCGGTTTGCTATTTTCAAGATGGGGAAAACTGTGTCTAGAGTGGAGAAGGAAGAGGTCATCATAGCTCAGGCCGGTCAGGGCAATAGCGCCAGGACGAGTCAGGACATCAGCCACGCGGATGGGCAATCATACATAACGATGGCTATGGGAGTGATGATCACCGTTATCTTCGTCTATCTCGTCTGGAAAAGGATCCACAAGTGTCTGACGCAGAAGATCGAGCGCCAGGCGGCTGCTATGGTGATGCGCAGGCGTGCGTCCGTCTAAGGTGGCGGGCAGCGGCTGTCGTGGGGATTCCTGGAGCGCTGCGGATCGGCAAAGCAGTGTGAGTGTCCTACCACGAACTAAGTGACAAAGACTTTCATCGGACTACCGGAAAAATCATGTAAGTGTAGTGAAGTGACAAAGACTTTCATCGGCCTGCCGGGAAATCATGTAAGTGTAGTGAATTATTTTCCTATGGACTGTAGACCTTATCGTGTGGCGTTATATTAGCTTAAGGCTCGTTATAGTTATGCCAGATGTTTTAGAATTTTATAAGCGCATTAATTATTTTAAGGAATATTTGCTTAAGCTTGGGCCAGTTAGAAGAAGCGAGAAGTTAGGGCAGGAAAAATTTTCGGAAGCAAAGTCGGTTTATAACGAGTATAATGCCTATTTAGAGATTTATATTTCAAAGGTAGAAAAGGGGGAAGTGCCCCTCGACAATAAGGTACAACAGTATATTGCGGAAGTCGAAAGAGCATATGCTAAAATATTGCAACTGTTCGGGGAATCGCAACAATTAATTAATTCAAACATGGGTTCCAAATCGAATTTCGACTTGAAGACGGCAGTCTCTCTTTTGCCCGTCATGGATGATACTGAAAAGGTTTCTTTGCAATTAATCGACGCCATAGAGTTGTATGGGACAATGATAGTCGAAGCTGACATCCCGGTGTTGATAAATTTCGTTTTGAAAACACGTTTGTCTTACAATGCAAAACTGCGGTTAACAGGTACCTATACCACAGTAGCGAGTTTAATTGCAGATATGAAACTTCATCTGCTAACTCGGAGGTCGGATACCGCTTTGCAGAAACAGTTGCAGACGGCTAGGCAGGCGGGAAAGAGTATAGAGCAGTTCGGTAGAGATTTAGAGGATATTTTTGTCAAGCTGACAATTTCACAAGCCAATGGTGATTCGAGTGCTTACAGTGTTCTAAAACCCCTTAATGAAAGGCAGGCTATTCACAGGTTTACCAGTGGTTTGCGAAATGACCGGTTAAGTACGGTAATATCGGCTCGCAATTACACGTCTCTTAAAGACGCAATACAGGGTGCTAAGGATGAAGAGATTGCGATGACACCAACACCCTCAGAGCAGGTGTTCGCGGTGCGCGGTAGGGGTGCAAGAGCCCAAATAGCTTCGGGTCGTGGAAATGTATATTTCAACAGTAGGGTAGGTGCAGCGAGACACCCGCAGTACGAGTACAGGAAAACCGAAGGACGCGCTTCCTACTTGCCCAGAGGCAGAGGCGGTGGCGCTTTCAGGGGTGGTTTACGCGGCCATGGATATCGTAAGAGCTACGGGCATAATGGTAACGGTTTCGGACCCCGTAAGCCCCATAATAAGCAGTACGTAAACACGGCTCGTGAGTGCAATGACACGAACGAGTCACCAGCCAGATCGTCTGATCTTCAGTTTTTTCGTAACTAACACCTTACCTTATATTATGGCCTTCGGTAACGTGAATTCAGTTCAGCTTCACGTAAATGGAAAGTCGTTGACATGGCTATTGGACACCGGAGCGTCATTGAGTGCAGTCAAATATGGTTCGATAAGACCAACAGCTCCGATGATTCACCCACACACAACAAACGTAAATGGGCTAGGCGGTGTAATTACATCTGTTGGTTACAGCTATCTCGATTTATTTTATGAGACAAATGAATCATTTAGTCACAAATTTCATGTTTTTGAAAATTTACCGGTTGACGCGGACGGGATCCTGGGTCAGGATTTCTTAAAAAAATATAGAGGCAATATAGATTTTGAAACGGACGTTTTGAAATTGAAAAACGGTAACCGCACATCCTTTATACCGGTACGCGTTTACTCTACACATAGCAGTAACGAACAATCATTCATTGAGTTACCTTCGCGAAGTGAAATTTTTGTAAAAGTTCCCATTAATGTCGCGGGAGATTTTGTTGTTTATGCCAGCGAAGTATGCGAGGGTATTTTCATAGCAAATTCTTTGTCTAGAAGTACGGATGGTAATTTGACTGTTAAACTATTGAACACGCGAGAGCAGGTTGTGAGGATTAAGTGTGTTACTCCCGAAATTAGGCGACTGGAGGAATTTGACGTTCTTAATTTTGATGAATGTCCAAATAACGCCGAAAGAGTGAAACTGTTGCTTTCTTTGTTAAAATTGAATTATTTAAATTCGGAAGAAAACGCCAGCATCTCAAGTATTTGCGCTAAGTTTGCCGATATTTTTCACCTACCAGGTGATAAGCTGAATACCATGAACCTTTACGAACAAAAAATCCATTTAAAGCCTAATGAATCTCCAGTTTACAGTAAGCCATACCGATTGCCTCACTCTCAAAAAGCGGAAATTAAAAAACAAATCGATCAAATGTTACGAGATGACATAATCGAAGAGTCCTATTCGGAATGGGCTAGTCCTTTGTTAATAGTACCTAAAAAAGCAGATTCCAGCGGGGAAAAGAAATGGAGGGTCGTAATTGACTACAGAAAAGTTAACGAGCGTATAGAGAATGACAAATTTCCATTACCGAATATTACCGAGATATTGGATTCACTGTCTGGTGCAATTTATTTCAGCACCTTGGACCTTAATCAAGGATACTATCAGGTAAAACTCGACCCTAAGAGTAGGCAATACACGGCATTTTTGGCTGATAAGCACTACCAAATGAAGCGCCTCCCAATGGGTCTAAAAACGAGTGCTAGTGCGTTTAGCAGAGCGATGACAGTTGCAATGACGGGTTTGAATTACTTACAATGTATCGTTTACCTTGACGATATTATCGTCATGGGACGAAATCTTCAGGAGCATAGCAAAAATTTAATAGACGTATTTTCGAGGCTGAGGAAAGTCAACTTTAAACTTAACCCACTAAAATGTACGTTTCTAAAAAAGGAAATTTTATATTTAGGCCATTTAGTTACGTCAGATGGAATCAAACCAGATCCAAGCAAAATTTTAGCGATTAAAAATTATCCAACTCCAAAAAATGAAGATGAAGCTAGAAGGTTCGTAGCGTTTGCGAACTATTACAGAAAATTTATTCCGAAGTTTGCCGAAATAGCTCAGCCAATAAATAATTTATTTAAAAAAAACGTAGACTTTGTATGGACTAATGAATGTTCAGATGCATTTAATACCCTAAAAACAGCAATGAGTAACCCACCATTGCTACAATATCCTAACTTTTCAGAAGATAACGAGTTTAGAATACACACCGATGCGTCAGGGATAGCGATAGGCTGCGTTTTATCAAACGGAGATGGTTTACCTGTTGCTTACGCCAGTAGACCCCTGAACAAAGCGGAGAAAAATTATCCCACCATTGAGAAAGAGCTTTTAGCTATTTTGTGGGGAATAAAATATTTCAGACCTTATTTATTTGGACGACGTTTCAGAGTAATTACGGATCATAGGCCGTTAGTCTATTTATTTAACATGAAGGATCCCTCCAGCCGCCTAACCAAGTTCAAATTGTATTTACAGGAGTACGATTTTGTGGTAGAGTATTTGAAAGGTAAAGATAATGTGGCTGCAGACGCATTATCAAGGGTTGAGATAACTAGTGAACAGCTGAAAGACATGAGTGAAAGAGTTATGTTCGTAACAACACGTGGGCAAAAGAAGCGAATGGAAGAGAAAGAAAGGCAAAAAAATGCCGGCACTACGGATTTCCAAAACGGATGGATTGATCACCCAAACGTGGCCGAAATTCTAAAAAAACCTAACAATTCAACACAATTAAGTTTTAATTCAGAAGAGTATCGCAAGTGTGCGAAAATGAATGATTGTATTTATAGCAGAAACAATACGTTTGTATATACACCCTCATTGTCACTTATTAGCGTTGCACCAGTATCCCTATCATGTATGAAACGAGCTTTCTTCATGAGGGAATTGGAAGCTTTCTGCAATATTATAAACATTAACGAAATATGCGTTATTAAAAACAAAGACAATGAAAAGATTATCAAAGAGCTAGCTCAACATATAAAAAATATAAGTAAGTGGTCCGGGCCACGACTATGTATTATAAAGGGTGCAAAAGAAGTAAAGAATAAAGATGACAGGCGAGTCATCATGAATGATTTTCATATCTTACCCACTAGCGGACACGCGGGTATGCGTAGGATGACGAGTAATATAAAACGTCACTACTACTGGCCAAGCATGGAAAATGACATAAAAGCTTTTGTAAAAAAATGCGATAAATGCCAAAAGCAAAAATTCCATAAACACATAAAAGAACCGATGTCTATTACTACCACAGCCACATCGGCATGTGAAAAAGTGTATCTAGATCTAGTTGGCCCTTTAACTAAAGATAACAACGGGTATAGTTACATATTGACGATACAGTGCGAGCTCACTAAGTACGTATGGGCTTACCCATTACCCAATAAAGAGACCGAAACGGTCGCGCGAGCATTCGTTGAAGGTTTTATTTTACATTACGGCATCCCGCGCGAGATAGCAACAGACCGAGGTTCTGAATTTATTTCTTCAACTATGCGAAATACGTGTAAATTGTTAAAAATAAATCAGATACAATCCACGGCATATCACCATGAGAGTCTCGGTTCTTTGGAGAACTCTCATAAGGCCCTGGGAGCTTTCCTCAGAATCCAGACGGATAACCAGGCTCACGAATGGAGCAACTGGCTTCAATTCTGGTGCTTCAGTTATAACACGACTATGCATTCTGAAACTAAGTATACTCCCTTCGAATTAGTATTCGGAAAACTTTGTAATTTACCAACTAATATAACTAATAATAATATAGATCCTGTGTATAACTTCGATGATTATCCGATAGCTTTAAGGTATAGATTGCAAAAGGCTCAGGAAGACGCCAGAAATAATTTAATTATGTCAAAGCAGTTAAGAAAAGAAAGATATGATAAAACATGTAATCCAATTAAGTATAAAATAGGCGATTTATTATTAGTGAAAAAAGAAGGACGTGAAAAAATGGACCCAGTGTATTTAGGTCCATACTCTGTTATTGAAGACATGGATGTTAATGTAAAAGTTTCTATAGGAAATAAACAAAATGTAATCCATAAAAATAGAACTATTCCTTATTTTATGTAACGAGTTATGCTAGTAATAAGTTAGTCATAATCATTGACTCATCGGTGCACCAGGTGTGCGTCACATTTCATTATATTATTGTTATCGTAACCTAAGAGAGTAATCACCTCACCATAATTATGAGCGTGTCGTATTATACAATAACACATAAAAGTGATTGACCTGTATTTTTATTGTAGGTTAATTTGAAAGTTTGTTAAACATGATTTTTTTTGTGTAATATTTTTTTCTTTTCTAAAAAAAAAAAAAAAAAAAATAGGGGGGAAGGTGTGATGTGTAAGCATACCTAATTAGATTAAGTAGGCTAGATGCTTTATATATGGAAACTGTATTACTCATAATGATCAGCTTATTCTATCTGTATTCTAATCGACATTACATATTGATGCCTTGGAGAGTCAACATGTGTTTCATTTATTAAACTCTACTACATCCCTACCGAATAGAACATGCACCAATAGCTTCGACCAATACAATACAATGAATATATATGTAATGTAATAGTTCGGAACCTACGAAAATAAGTCTTGTGTTTATTTTCTTATAAGTTTTATTTTAGTAAATAATTAAAAATAAATCAATAATTTAGTCCTTCCTCTGCCTGAAACACAGGAACTATCCTAGCTCAGGCATTTGTATAAAACATCTCTTATATGTATAACAATTCTTAGCCTTTAAGAACAATCACTGTACAATTATGTTTTTATTAATAAATTATTTGTTGTTGTTGTTGTTGTTGTTGTTGAATGTGTAAACACAATTAATGCGTACTGAACTGAAACGTTATCACTGAGGAAACAATTAATATTATTATATGGCTTTGGTGTTTGTGTTTATCATTTTAGCCACGTGATAGTGTATAAAATGTTGTGTGTTTTGTTTGTGGGTTAAGAATTTCACAGCCGTTTCCCCTAGCTACTGTGTGTCGTAGAAGTTTCCATGGCTTATTGTAGGAGTATTAGTAAGTAGCATCGCGATAACTGGCAGCGACACGAATATTGAGTATTTTAGATTGTACTGAACACATACACTTAACCCCTATATGCCCATAGGGTCGTTTTCGACCCACTGCTGTAAACACGCTACTGCTCATTAAAATAATTAGGAGAATGAGGATGAGGTTGTCACCTCAAAAAATAGGGAAAAATGTGCCCAACAGATATGGGTTAAGTACAAATTTGATATAAGGTACAGCGGGGCAAATCTCGACTGGGGGGCAAATGTAACTGGTACATTTTTTCCATGTTTTACAATGTTTGCATTATTAAATAGAGTGTCCACCAGTTATATATAGTAGGCGTGTTCAGTGGATACATGTACAACTCAACATAATAGTGTAATAATGGAAAAAATGGATTAGTTACAATTGCCCCCCCCCCCCCCCCCCCAGTCGAGATTTGCTCCGCTGTACCTTTCCTACTTAATGATGATGTTAAATTTCTTGGACTACCTCACTAAGATATCTTTCTAAAAATTTACGGTGCTTGGCAGAAAATCTCTCCTAACCTTGTCGGAACCCACATAAGTAGGTATTTTTTACAATTTGAATGTAGAACTTTATTTCTATAAGAATCCCAATCTCGAATACAATTAGTACATACTATAAGTACGCCAAGGTTAAGATAGGTATGTACATTAAAAAACAAAAAAAAAAAAAAACATTTTAAATGTGCCCTATTTTTGCCGTTGGCAAATGTACAATATTACCCATCACGGCTCATTAAGCCAGAATGGCCTTAAATGCGGGAAAAAGCAGAAAATTTAACACTAAATTTGTACAAAAATGTTTCGTGGGGAACCACGTAAAGCTAAGGGTAGTATGCTAATTTTCAGCAGAGTAAGAAATTTTGTTTAAAGGAAACTTTCTTAATTTCAAGGAAAGGTTAATTGTTTTACAAGAATAAGGTAATTGTATTCTGAATTTTATTAAAAAGTTAACTTTACTTATGTACTGTGTCTTGCCATTGAAAGTGGCGCAACGTAAGAGTATTTTGTAGGTAATAATTAAGAACTTAATATTAGCTGCATGCTGCATGTGTGCGTGCGTGCGTGCGTGCGTGCGTGCGTGCGTGCGTGCGTGCGTGCGTGCGTGCGTGCGTGCGTGCGAGCGTGCGTGCGAAAGTGTAGCTTAGTCGATTAGAACAACTTTGATTAGCGAGCTCAAATTACAGTTATAACTACATATAAATATTGATTTTACCTAATGCTACCTATTTAATCATTATAAATCAAATCAAAATAGAAATCTATTTTCATTTTATTTCCAATTAGATTCGCAGCGGAAACCTACAATAAAATTAAATTTACCTTAGGCATATGTCAAACCGAAGCAGAGTGCGTGATCCGACCAAATTAAAATGACTTACCGCCGGACCCTTCCGGACTGACGTTGGGAAAAAACGTGCCCGACTTTTTATTGAGTTTCACTCGGGTTTATATTTGTTACGATTGCCATGTGTGGCTCGCAGCTAAAATTAAATTGGAACAATAATATACGAAATCCATACTAGTATTATAAATGGGAAAGTGTGTGTGTCTGTTTGTTTGTCCGTCTTTCACGGCAAAACGGAGCGACGGATTGACGTAATTTTTGAAGTGAAGATAGTTGGAGGGATAGAGAGTGACATAGGCTACCTTTTGTGGCTTTCTACCCCCCCCCCCCCCACTTCCTTAAAATGGGGGGGAGGGTGGAAGTTTGTATGACGCATTCTGCAATTTTCTAATTAAACGCGAGCGAAGCCGCGGGTAAAAGCCAGTGCGGTACATTTACAAAGTCAGACATACGCTTGAGTCAGTCATACCCTCCGCGTACGTCTCTCAAAGATCCGGAACATCATTGTTCTGTGATGACTGATGGGAAAGACCAATTTATATAACATAATCGTATACCTACCTTCTGTTTAGTTTTCAATACCATAAGTAGTTTAGGGACGCATTCTAAATTGTTTAAATTGATCATGACTGTCTCGCTCTCACGCTAACATCAGTTGGACGTAGTTACGCAATAACGTTCCAATCCACATGAAATTGTCATTAAGTTTTAGACCTTGTATGAAAAACAAAAGTCTTTCATTTCAATGACAATTTCAGATGGATTGGAACGTTATTGCGTAACTACGTCCAGTTTATCATATATATTTATCTCCTATAGGGAATTTATGGGCATGCGCAAAAGGCGTTATGAAAAAAAAATGAGGTTTCAAAAAGAATTGTCAGATGAAGAGAAAAATTCTTGACGTTCACGGCGGTTGCGAATTGTGGTTGTAATATTGTGAATTTACGGCGAGCGAAAAGCCGTGGACTAGATAAGTTTCAACGCAGAGGTATGAACGCCAGATACCCCCTGCGCAGTAACAAGCACGGGGATCGGCTGGTGGCGGAGCGACACACACTCGCAAAGTCGGCAAAGTCGATTTACTGCTTCGGACCCACAGTCTACAATCGATTACCCGATCACATTAGAAATGCAGCTTCCACAGAAACTTTCAAATTAAAAATTAAAAAATGGCTCCTTGAGAAGATGTTCTACAATTATGATGAGTTTTTTGACATTCCACTTACAATTTAATGTTGTATTTTAACGATTTGGATATGTATGTAGTAAGTAATAATACAATAAAGTTGTATTAGGTAGATTGATTAATTTATAAATGATGATAAACGCATGACATATACATAGAGACATAAATATTATGCAACAAAATATGGACATGTAACAATTGTTATCAATAAAGATTTTTCATTTTCATTTTCTTAAACCAAAAGAGATATCATAAGCGGCGGCAGACCTGCACGCAAAGCGCGGGTGAGTGTAGGACCTTGATTTATATATTTTTCTTTTAAGTTCTCCCCATTTTGTTCGCATTCCGAAATGGGAGCAATTTTCCTAAGGTGTCGATTTCCTGGTTGAACCAGCGCCCTTTGTCCAAGAACCCAAACTCACGCCAATCGGGTGGCTGGGAGGCTCTTGGTACACCTTCCTGATAGGTTGCTTAAACTTTTTAAATAAACGGCTGTACTAACTTTATTTTAACGCGACTTTTGCGACATGTTTCAAGTCATTTAGGAGATCCGTCATCAGGCATGAATTACTCGAAATAATATTTATTTATTTAAACTTTATTGCACAAATTTACAAATAAAAAAGCGTACAAATGGCGGACTTAACGCCTTGAGGCATTCTCTACCAGTCAACCATCGGGCTAAACAGAAATAGTTTGTTTGGTGCACGATTTTAAAATTAAATATGAAAACACAGGTCAAGATTGCAATCGCAATATACATACTTATATATAATAAATATAAATATACCTATATATGGTCAGATTAAAATATATACCTATTACATATATCGCAACAGTCGTGATAAAATTATGTTAGTACAGCCGTTTATTTAAATAATGTAGATGAATATGTCTCACGAAAGTTTAACGTTACTTAAAGTAGTAATAGAGTAAATGGATGATTTGAGACGATTATGGCATGGTTCTTTCCTTTTAGTATGGAGATTATGGAGAACAGAAATACGAACAAAACTCTGTAATAAGTATGAAAAGTTATTAATGTATCAAGAGGTCAGTGGTCTATTCCACAAACTTAAGATACTTGTCGCCCGGCAGTTAAGTAACACTTCGCCGCGCATTGCCCTTTCAACAATAAAAAAATTAAATACTAGCTTTTGCCCGCGGCTTCGCTCGCATTAAATTCGAAAACTGCGGAATGCTCCATCCAACTTCCATACCCCAGTTTTTGAGAAGTGGGGGGTCACAAATAGACAAAATGTAGCCTATGTCACTCTCCACCCCTTCAACTATCTCCACTTAAAAAATCACGTCAATTCGTCGCTCCGTTTTGCCGTGAAAGACGGACAAACGAACAACAGACACACACACTTTCCCGTTTATAATATTAGTATGAATTAGAGAGAGACCCTGCCTGCTAAGCCGCGGTCCCGAGTTCAAATCCCGGTAAGGGCATTTATTTGTGTGACGAGCACAGATGCTTGTTCCTGAGTCATGGATGTTTTCTATCCCCCTTATTCATAAACGTACTCTAAAGTTCGTTTGTCCTTTTCTATCACACCAATATGTCGGAAAGGGACAAACGAACTTTATCGGCTTGATAACTTTCGAGTACGTTTATGAATGAGGGGGTAAGTATATAACTATGTATTTATCTATATAAGTAAGTTTATCGTCACCTAGCACCCATTAGTACAAGCTTTGCTTAGTTTGGGGCTAGGTTGATCTGTGTAAAGTGTCCCCCAATATTTATTTATTTTATTTTATTTATTGACACTGAGTAACAATGTTACTTATATACCCAAAAATACGCACAGAATAAATTTTTCAGTATCAAGTATCAATGTCACAGTGGTGAAATAGGTCACATATAAACAATAACGGTGCCAAATCCAAACTGTTGACAATTGAGTGGTGGCGCTAGAGTATCCATTATGACATTAAATATTCACATAGTTTTAGTTTTAGGTAGTTACTGGCAGAGTGAAGTGCGCTGTCAGTGACTTGAAATCAATCAAATAAAACTTTCGGTATCATGACTATACTTACTTGTTTTTTTGACACACATTTTTATACACAAATAGTTCTTCTTACCTTTACCCTTCATATGTCCTATTGACACCACAAAACTATATTTAGATAGAAGAAACAAGTTCATTTATTTGTATAGGGGCCGAGCGTGTCAAATTTTGTACTGAAGTTGTTTCTTGCCTGTAATTTTAAATATGTCTCAGGCTCTTGATTGTTCATAATTTTTGTGTTGTTGCAATTGAATATCACGTAACGAGGCATTTTTTATGTTTTGATTGACTTCAACTTACAAAAATTGACGCCCGAAAGCTGCAAGCTGCGATTAAAGACGGACAACTCAGTGGATTTCACTGAGTTCATTTGACACGCTAAGTAGATACGTTTGCTTGATCTATGGTATATATGACATCTGTGTATGACACTATAAAAATGCACGCACGTTTTATCAAATTACACCATAAAAACAAGTTTCTAAGTTTATTATTGCACTTTTAGACGTCTCGCCTGACCTTTAATTCTAGTATATATAATTTTTGTTTAATTATAAATTTAATGGGCTTACTCTTAGCCACAGACTAGCCAAAGGCAAAGACGTGGCCTACGATGGAGTGAGCTCGCCCAGAAGATGCCTGTTCACTATTGATAGGTAAATAAAATACATGCAAGATATATCGTCGATTACGCGTGTAACCGCGATGACTACACAGATTGCGACTACGTGTTAATACGCCTGACCCTTTCCACGCGATAAACCCAATATCCGGCCGGCAATCGGTGCGCAAATATTAAACGGAATTTATATTAATAGAGTATTCATATATATTTTTAGCGATTTTCATAACGTGTTCGTAAAAAAAAACTTATTCGGTATGGTCACATCTCGGACACTGGCGATCAAATATATGAAAGAGGCGCGTTCCTAGCACACATTCTAAGCTCGTGTAGGTGAACGCGTACCATGCTTGTATGAGTGAGATATGACAGGTCGACTGTTCGCGTTTTTGACAGGCGGTAACTGTGAGGTAACCGAGAGGGGGTGGGCGGCGCTTTCAGCGGGGAGCGGCTCGCAACAATGAGTTTTTCGGAATTTATGAAATGTCATTTGATATTTGCCAGTCGCTTTTCGGTGAAGGAAAACATCGTGAGGAAACCGGACTAATTCCAATAAGGCCTAGTTAACCCTTCGGGTTGGAAGGTCAGATGGCAGATGCCGGGATAACGCAAGGAGGATAATGGTATGGTCATACTGCGAATAGTACCAATACCGAATCACGACCTCAAAAGTACCATACCAAAGACATAGAGGTATATAACTCCGTAATATAGACAGAAAAAGTGTAAGAAAAAAACGTACCATACATAAAAACTTAAAAAGATACGGTGCCCTAGATGGCATTATACCTTTGGGGTACGCTCAGCTAGATGGCGCTAATATTAATATTTGACAGTATAAAACATATCAAGCTAAGAATATGGGCCAAATTGTCGAAACTGAGGTTCAATCAAAAGCCTGTGCCAGGAGATGGCAGTCTATGCACTGTGATTACACATTTTACTTCGACAATAACTCTCTATAATACTCGATCCTCTTTGCTCATACTAATGCAATATATTAGATACATGTGTTTTTTAGGGTTCCGTAGTCAACTAGGAACCCTTATAGTTTCGCCATGTCTGTCTGTCCGTCCGTCCGTCCGTCCGTCCGTCCGTCCGTCCGCGGATAATTTCAGTAACCGTAAGCACTAGAAAGCTGAAATTTGGTACTAATATGTATATCAATCACGCCAACAAAGTGCAAAAATAAAAAATGGAAAAAATGTTTTATTAGGGTACCCCCGGGCCCCTACATGTAAAGTGGGGGCGGATTTTTTTTTCATTCCAACCGCAACGTGTGATATATTGTTTGAAAGGTATTTAAAAATGAAGAAGGGTTTACTAAGATCGTTTTTTGATAATATTAATATTTTCGGAAATAATCGCTTTTAAAGGAAAAAAAGTGCGTCCCCCCCCCCCTCTAACTTTTGAACCCTATGTCAAAAAATATGAAAAAAATCACAATAGTAGAATAGTAGATCTTTATAAAAACTATCTAGGAAAATTGTTTTGAACTTGATAGGTTCAGTAGTTTTTGAGAAAAATAAGGAAAACTACGGAACCCTACAATGAGCGTGGCCCGACACGCTCTTGGCCGGTTTTTTTTATTGGTGTTTTAAGTAGATGATCATTATGTGCATAATTCTGCATATTGACTTAGATAACCACAAAATTAAAATTTTGAAATAAACCCCGCCCGCGACATAGCAGACAGATTTTCATGAAACATGGCTAAGAACACTCCCGATTAACTCGGCTTTCAGACAAAAAAACTAAATCTAAATCGGTTCATCCGTTCGGGCGTTACGATGCCACAGATGGACACACACACAGACAGACAGACAGACAGACAGACAGACAGACAGACAGACAGACAGACAGACAGACAGTAGACACACAACAAAATTCGCTTACGTGCTGACACGGTTTCAAGGAATTCTCCAAATACATAAACGACAAAGTGCTTGATTTTCGTAACTGAGCATTTTCTTTTTTTTTTTTTGCCACTTTTATGAAGTGTGATATTTTTGAAAAAAAATATGCTATTTCAATTCAGAATTACTAGCCTTTTCAATCCTAGTAGTAAAAAATATTGTCCCATACGATTTTTTTCTTATTTTGTTACCATTTTCCGTACATTTTGTTTGGGGTAACAAAAGAGGAAAGTAACAAAAATGTATGGAAATTCTGGGACACTTTTTGTCTCCCAGTGAGATTGAAAGTACTGATTCTGAGTACAATTGACCTGAAATTCCCTAAAACAATAAAAAAAAAAATTGGCAAAAAAAACAAGAAATGCTCAACTATGTACACAGCCAAAGGAACTTTTAGGAATCTTTTTTCTTCTGGACGAGCTCACTCCATTAAGGCCACGTCTTTGCCTTTGGCTAGTCTGTGGCCAAGAATAAGCCCATATATAATTAAAAAAAACAAGGATAAGATAGTACGACATACTTGTCCCTTACAACTTCTATACTTTATTGTCTATTCCCAGCCCAATCTCACACAACTTTTTAATGGTGACATTAATTATAATATTAAGTCAGTCTAGACCCAAAACTTACCTACTAGGTAGACTAAGTTAAAGTTTAATAAGTTGAAAGTGACAGGCGGCACCTTATTAAAAACTCAGCCACGATGTTGACTAACAATGTCTAAAGCCCTTGCAAAACGGTAAGTTGAGACTTGAGATGGCTTGTTGGCAAGAATAATTTATTAAGTTGAGTTTTGAATGATTCACCGTTATTTTCATTAGACTTATATTAACTGGGATATACAGAGTGGGGCCTGTAACAAAGGCGAAGAATTGAACTGTAGGCTATTCTCCTTATACTGATCAACATTTGTTCAGTGACTTTTAAAAATTATGAAGTCTTTAAATTTTTAATTTTTCATGCAAAATAAATATTAGCTTCAATGTACGCCATTATTGTTGTCATTGACGTTGTCTGTCACACTTTAGACTTAACAGAATTCGCAATACATTACCTATTAGAAAAAACTTTCAAGGGTGATAAAAATACAAGTTATTTTTAAAAGTCGCCGAACAAATGTTGATCAGTATAAGGAGAATAGCCTAGGGTTCAATTCTTCGCCTTTGTTGCAGGCCCCACTCTGTAGACTGTGATTACTTTTTTCGATTTTTATTACTTTTTCGATTTTTGTCGTACTCTAGGTATTTATGCATCATGATCACGAAACACTCCGTTTCCGTGAACTGCGTGGAAAGTACGAAATATCCAGAGCTTGAAAAAAATAGGTAATCAGTTAATCACGATCTTTATCCCGGTCAATATGTCGTCAAACCGTGGAAACTGTTTTGTGGGACACTGTACTTGTATAAGCTGCATACTTTTATGTTAATAAATAATAATAAATTAAGTTGTTTTGTTTGACGACCGGTCTGGCTCAGTCGGTATCACTACCGACCTTGCCTGCTAAGCCGCGGTCCCGGGTTCGAATCCCGGTAAGGGCATGTATTTCTGTGATGAGAGAGATGTGATATTTGTTCCCGAGTCATGGATGTTTTCTACTGTATATAAGTATGTATTTATCTTAAGTATGTATATCATCGCTTAGCACCCATAGTAAAAGCTTTGCTTAATTTGAGGCTAGGTTGATCTGTGTAACGTGTGTCCAATATTTATTTATATTTATTTATTTATTTTTATAGCAGTTGTTGACTGCTTCAATGGTCTTAAAAAATTAGCGTGGGTTTAAGAATATACCGAACTTTACCCAAGTGTTTCTTAATACTACTAGGTCTACACGAGATATTTTATGCCCAGTTCTATATAATACAGCATCAGCTAGGTACCCATCTTCAATACATAATTACATTTAACCTCAAAATTCGGACAGATAATAATTTCCATAAATTCTTGCTTTTAGCTCCGTAACCTTATTCTAATAAAACTCAACCTTGCGGGAATTCTCTTTGTTCGCGATATTCTCGATTCAATACACGGTGAAATTTAATCGGTTATTAGGAGTTGAAAAATATTAATTATTAACATTATTGGAATTCAATACGCGAGGTCTCATCAAATTTACTTCACTATCTAATTAATAACAGTTAATGATATCATTGAAATTAGGTAATAGCCACTGGATACATTAACAGTTGGACATCCTAAATTTACGCGTACTACGCGTTGGCGGGGCATTTTACAGATCAGACGTGTGTGATTTATGAAGTTGACAATGACAAATTGTCAGTTTTCAGCCATTAATGTTTACATTTTTTTTGCTATGACTTACTTGCGAAAGAGCTTTTGAACTCATTTAACTATTAACTACACCGCTGGTAGGGTGACAATAAAATTCAAATAAAAATTAATTTAACTTTTTTAAATTAGGTATGATAAAAATAACTTAAATTCGTGTAAGTGCTACATATTAAAAGTAATCGCCATCGATTACTGAATAAGAAAAATTGGTTCCTGATTATCGATTCTTTCACCGTGTATAATTTCCTACGCTTCAATGGCATCAGAAAATGTGTCTTTACTGACCCGAAGGGTCCTTATTCAAAAAAGTCACTTCCATACAAAATTACAGCAGAAATTCTGATTCTAGTCCTGTGTGGTATATATGCCGACGACTGTGGTATATATGTCACCGTAAAATTGTAAAAACCGTTAGTTTATAATTTCACTAGCGAGATTATGAACTAACAAAATATTGTGAACCATAACGTACAGTTCACAATTTGACGGATTATTTTTACCTACGTTAGATTATAATCTAACGAAGCGAAACCGTCAAATTGTAAACTGTCATGGCGTCGGAACGAAGCTAGTGCTCTGATTGGTCGGTTTTATAGTAGATCGTTCTGTGCCCATAGAGTGACTGACACAAATAGACACTGCAATCACAGTAGATGTCAATCAAAAACCTCATTAAACTTTTATGATCAAAATTCGATATATTGTTTAAGGAAATGGTCGAACTCGCCAAATAAACAAAATTATCAGTTACTTTGCTTGTTATGTGGCGGCTTAATTGGTATATTTCTTGTCATTTAATATTCAGTTTTCGAAAAAAAAACCGTTAGTATAATAATCTTACTAGTGAGATTATGAACTGACGAGTTATGGTAAACCGTAACGTTCACAATTTAACGGATTATTATTCGTTAGATTATAATCTAACGGAGAGAAACCGATAAACTGTAATTCGTCATATGCGCCAGAAGCTAGTGCTCTGAACTGAATGGTCAGTTTTTTGTTAAATCGTTCTGGGTCCATAGAGTACCTAACATAAATAGACACTACAATCACATTTCATACTACGTTTCATGTGATCAGCTTACCCCGTTTGGGAATATAGGCATGAGTTTATGTACTTATTCAAATAAAACATTGCTCATGAAGCATACGGACACTATAGGCAGGAATGTCACGTTTAACTACTCATAACAAAATAAATATTTGACTGATATTTGATATCCAGAAAGTGTGCCTTCTCGAGTAAGCACTTCCTTTCCTTTCTACTCTAGCGTATTCGTTTAAGGTTACAAACAATGTAAATAAATACAAATATTATACTTTGCACAGATAGAATGAATCCCACGTCCCACGGTAAGCTCAAGAAGGCTTGTGCTGTGGATATAATTATAGAAAACATCCATGACTCAGGAATAAATTCTAAAGGACCATCGGTTTCGTAAGTATACGGTCACTATACTCTGTCCACCAAGTTTGTCAGTAAATAAGAACAAAGAAAACTATATGCATCCTTTTCTTTAGGGTGCTAGAGAAAAGGATACCTATAGTTTCCTTAGTTCTTATTTACTGACAAACTTGTTTGACAGAATATAGTTACTACTCAGTCTACCCACTAGGCCAGTGGCCTATTTTACAATAGTGAAGATTGTCGCCTGATAGTGACACTTCGCCGTTCATTGCCTGTTCAACAAGGAAATATTGACGCTGAGTAAGAATGTTACTTATCAACCTAGAAATAGGCACCGAATTGTCATGCAGTGTCAAGTAGTGTCAATGTCACTGTGCACAGCTGTGGTGAATAGCCCACAGGCCGGTCGTCAAAAATAAAAATAAATAAATAAATATTCTTTTAAATATTATTGCAGTCTGTTTCTCTGTATTGTAAACAAACACAGGATCTACATTACACTCAGTTCAGCCTTACTTGTCCAATCATGTAAACAAACACTGCTGGAAAACATTATCTCAATTTTCTCTAGAATCACCTAAAATTTTATTATACACTTAAATAAACTCACAGAGTATTGAAATCAATCAAAAAACCACTGAATAATATCATTTCTAAAACGATTTTCATCAATAATTGTAATTACGAACGGATGACATAAAAAACTGACATTACGAAGTTTAGATTGTCTATGAGTCGTTAAGTTGGGATGACAACTTATCGTTATGAACGATCGTTAATAATGTTAGAGTTTGTATAGCTTGGAAAAAATGCGTTGATATTAACTAAAATAATTTCAGATTTTTAACCGACTTCTTTACGTAGAAGGAGGAGGTTCAGTATTCAGTTTCGTATTTATGTTCACCGATGACTCCGAGAGCCATGATCCGATTTTAATCATGTTTCTGAAGAAAGCGAAAGTGAGACTAGGCTTTTTCACAGGATTGTTGCAAATGTGACGAAAAAGAATTAAATTTTGGTTTTGACATAGATTGTGTGACGTAAAATTAAAAATCCTCTGATGACGTCAGCAGCGAAATTTTCGTTAATACATCATTTTATCAACACTTCCAATCACTATTAATTGTCTTTGACCATATTTGACGTTTCGTTTGTTTACTATATTGGACAAGTAAGGTTGAACTGACTTTATATTAGTATAGCTTTTAAATTAGGATATCTAAAGCTATTTTGTTTGTAAACATAATCTACATTCCATTAAATAGTTGTGTAGTAATTTGCGTTAAAACACCATTAATATTCGTTAAACAAAACACGACTATCTATTATCCGGTTTTTTAGCCGATAAGAGCTCCGAAGTTCTAACAAACAAAATCAAATATAGGTTATTCCTTAAAAACATATTGTGATCATTTGACATTATACTATGCTAAATATGCGATATGATAGTATTGATAGTATTTGTAGTCTATAAAAAAACAGTTTGCGAATAAAAACAGGTTTAGTGCGAACCGGACTCGCGCACTTAAGGTTCCGTACCACTATGTATAAAAACGACAAGGAGTCATATATTAAATAAATAAATAAATATTATAGGACATGTCTTACACAGATTGACTGAGGCCCACGGTAAGCTCAAGAAGGCTTGTAGTAGTAGTAAACTCTTTATTGTACAATTATTAACAAAAAACTTTATCAGATTTTCGTAGCAGAAATTTGCTACCGAGTCATCAATGGGCAAACCTTTTAAGAGAAGAAATATGGAAACATGTGCGTTCGCCATGCAGTTGGATATTTCAAAACTATTCAATTAAAAAGAAAGTCAATATTACTTGTTATGGTTCCTCTAAACAATGCAAGGCAAAGATAAAGGTAATTATTAACTGGCCAACAGACAAAATTGCGTATTGTGTTTGCACTATAACTAATTGTGATGAAACGTTCAAACATGATCACCCAAGAAAAATTAAACTTCAGTAAAACGCTGCGAACTTAGCGACGATTTAAAATTTAAACATGCTGTGACGGTTCGAAACAAACTAAGCGATTCTATATTGAAAAATAATGACGATTTTGAACCTGCTCACATACCTACACTTGGCTGTTTAAGACAGATTAAGTATGAACAGCGTAAAAGCGAGTACTACGATCCGAATCCAATAATGGCTTTATGGATTATGACACGTCTACCTCCGTATAATACATTGATTAGATTCATATCGCTGTTTCCTATTTGTATATATTATTGGTCTATTGCACAGGAACAGTTCTATAGGGATTATAGAAAAAAATGAGAGAACCGTGTTAAGTATTGATGCAACTGGAGGTATCGTCAAGCCATGTGGACCGAATAAAGTCTTGTTACTAAATAAACAGATATTTTTATATTCATGCGTGCTGCTATCAGTTTATGGTGAGAGTGTACCGATCATACAAATGGTATCTGACAGTCATACTTTAGAAACAATATATAAATGGCTCGATACATGGTGTAAAGGACATCTTTTACAAAGTATATATCAACAACAGAATATGTAAATGACTGTTACATGAAATTAGAAACCAACGAGCAAACACCACAGGATTGCTTCATTCGTATCGACACCAGTAATTTTGTCAAAATTCTTTTTAATTTAGCGTGCTTCGACCACGTAGATCAGAGAGTCAAATTTTTTTATTATAAATGTCTTCAAGAAATCAAGCGATGTGAAGATTATGTTAAATTGAAGGAGATTATAATTAATATTGTAACTGTATGTCTTAGCAAATATGATGGGCAAGATGAACAAGGAGCATTAACAAGATGTGAAAAAGCTAAAGTTTGATTAAGACAATTGACTTCGTTCCAAAATTTATCTGATACTGAAGTAGTGTTAGAGGAAACCAGTCAAATTTCACTTACGTCATCAAACAAATCTCTATTTTCGGACACTGAATCGAAAAAAAATGAAAAACAATTTACTGAAAAAATTCCGAAATGGTTTTTTGATGCTATAGATTCCGAGAAATTATTGCTTACTCTCACTGATGGTGATTGTATAACACATGACAACTTGTATTATTTCCCACAATTTATAAACACTTTAACACGACTAATGAGACAACTCCCGTTATGGTCTAATGTTATGAAAAGAACTTTCGGTTCAGAAATATCAGCCCCAACTTCGTCTAATGTCGAAGCTTACTTTAAAATGTTGAAAAGATATTTATGCCAGATAAACACGAAATCGGAAAGATATCGCATGGATGAATTTATTACTATACACTCTGAGTCTATTTCTGGACAAATGAAAACAGCTAAATGTACATGAAACAAAGGTGATAAAAAGAAAAAGAAATCGAATGAAAGGAAGATGAATAACACAAAAAATACGAAAACCGATTATAGAAAGGGAATAAACAATGACTCGATTTTTTCAGATATGCCTTCGATGTTAGAAAATTGGAGGGGCTTAGCGAATGTTAAAAAAGAAAAGAAAATAAAAGCTACTAAAAAAAAATTATGTTATTGAGAAGTGGCTCCTTAAGTACTGATAAAAATATTATTATTTCAAATACTTGCGCATTTGACGCTGTTGCACAAGCGATTGCCACTGGAGTTGCTGATCACTCTGCATTGAGTAGAATCATCCACGCCAATGGAGATAATGAATATTGTCAATTCATTAAGATGATTATAGCTAACGACATACAAAACGTTTACAAAGTTCGTACGGAGATACTTAAAAAGTATTTTGAAATAAAATGCATCAGCGACAAAATGTACGTTAGTTGTAAAATGCAACGTTGCATACATATTTGAAAAGATATTGTTGGATGTAATTTATAGTGCAGATATTAGAGAAACTTGTACAAATGTTGACTGCGCCGTAAACAAGGTTCAAAGACAATGTGCTTTCTTGCCACTTGATTTCAACAAAAAAAACTTAAGTGAGTCCGCAAATTCAATGATTAACAATGATAGTAATAAGTCAAGTTGTAGAATATCTGGCTGCGATGGTGTAAGAAGCATAGATTATAAGTTGAACAATATTGCAGCTTTTGAGCCAAACCCTGATACAAAAATTTGCATCTGCGATTTACCAGAAAATATTTCTTTAAAAAATGTGGAGTACGATCTGTTGGCTGTTATTGAATTTGTGCCATCTTCGGTTCCCGATAGTGTAGGCCATTACAAATCTCATTGCAGGCGAGAGTCAAAATGGCAATGTTATGACGATATGTGTAGTAGAATATGATGAGTCGATGAATATGTGTAGTCGTAAGAATATGATTGCTCACTGTTTAATTTATGCCAAGAATGAATAACTTAAATTTTTGGTCGTCAATCAAGAATATAATATATAATGTGCTTAGCAATTTAAGTCAACGCTATTATATAGTAAATGGTTTGCGATTGGTAAAAAAGTTTGTAAATAGATGTGTCACATGTTTTAGACTAAAAGGTGTAACCGCAAAACAGCTGATGGGTTCATTGCCCGCTGGTAGGGTCAACATAGACCGTGCGTTTGCTAAGGTTGGCATAGACTTTGCGGGACCAATCCTAATAAAGCAGTCAAGAGTGAGAAGTGTCATCACTACAAAAGGTTACATTGCTGTGTATGTGTGCTTCGTTACCAAAGCAGTACATTTAGAGTTGGTGTCAGATCTGACTACTGATACATTCTTGGCTAGCTTCAAACGTTTCATTGCAAGACGTAATGTTCCAACCGAGGTTTATTGTGACAATGCTGCTACTTTTAAGTCAGCTAGTACTCAGTTGTCTGAGCTATATAAATTAAATAATAATAGATGTCATCAAATGCAAGTTCAACCTGAGAATCACTGAAAAGATGCACACTTTCAATAGAAATCTTCTTACTTAATGTATTGTATGCTCTCAAGCATAATTTTGCCATTAAAAGTGATGCATTTAATTCTAATCGTGGCACAGTCAATTTCTTGTCTTTAGATGCAATGCGACATGGATCAAAATCCTACTAAATTATAGCTGTTCTATGAGTAGGTAGTCATGGTATGGATTATTTATGTTGATGCTGGTTGCATCCAATGTTTATTTTGTTCTATAAAATGTGTCTTATGTTATTTACTATTTCATAACTACATCAGCAATCTTGTGAAATTGCCTACATAGCTGCTTATTAAGTTTTTTAGTAAGTGTTAACATAATTTCAATTTACAAACCTTAAAAGATTACAGTCCACTCAAATATAAAGCTGTGTAATGCAACTATGCAAGAAGCTAATAAAAATGTAGTATATATATTTAAGAAGCTATTGATTTCAAGCCTATTTGTTATTTTCTGTCGGCGGAGTATGTTGCAGAATGTAGTTTGTATACCTATGTATAAGACTAGCAACAATAATATTCATGGTTTCCTATGTATAAGACTAGCAACATAATATATAATGTACATATCTACCTACAATTCGAGTTATTAAAGTTTTTATCTTTATTCGAGTGTATGATTTTTACGCCACAATCAAACATTTCCTTAAGCTCTCATTAATAAGGGTTCCTAGTTGACTACGGAACCCTAAAAACCTGTAAGAGCATTTTATACTTAAGCGATCGTTCTTTTTTTTAAGAACGTCACATTTAACCTTAAACTTTTCTTTTATATGCACACAATGACATACATATACATTATGTATATTTTTGATATTACCGCATATTTAAAGGGTTATTAGGGTTATTGCTGACGAATGTACAGTATGACGTCTCAACTCTAGACTTAACGATAACAATAACTTGAAGACGCTTTCAACTCGCCCGCAAATCGCGAGTGTGATAAGGCCCTGGGCATGCTGTATTTAGTCAGCAAAATTCGTTTCTACTGTACCACAGAATATATAATAGACTGTACTAACTTTACTTTACCTCTAAATCTATATTTTGTAGTAGTTATAAGGCCCTTACTAGACTGCACAGAGAACTTCCTATAGAGTACCAACATTGTAAATTTTGTGCGCGGTACAAATCACCAGTGCTAGGGGCGCGAGGAGCGGGAGGGGAATGTGTTTAGCGCGCTGCGATTGGTCGTTTCAAGGACGGCGGGCAGTCGCGCCAGATGAAAAGGGACAGAAGTATGACTGTCCCTCTACTGTCGCGTAAGTAGTAGCCAGTGTAAGTTGACCTATGCCGGCTCTGAATAAATTATAAATATGACTTATTTGTGGAATGTAATGCCGTCTGTTTTTAATTTGAGCTTCTTGTTACATTTCCACACTACAAGTGGACATCTTTAAGGCATCAAAATACCCTTTTTCAATTTTTTTATTGCGAAAAACACGCGCTGCTTTCGGGTCGGTTACTTGGTCGCTACTGATAGGGCACGGCGAGCGCTCGCGCTTATATCATTGCAAATACTAGTAAGGCTGGTGACCGCGAGTCGTCTTGTAATGGATGTCTATAGGGGTTGGTCTGTGCTAGAGTGCCATGTGTAAGGTCACGGCTACAGCTGATCAGCTGATCAGCTGTGTGCCACCAAATAGACAATTAATTATTATATTTCTTTTTACGCCCCTTTGTACCCCAACACAAAGGCATTCCTTTCTCACCTGAGATAAACTAATTAACAAGAATTACTATTCTTATTATTACCCACATATGTGCCATTAACTGGGTAAAGGGGCTTGTGTTGTGGGTACTCAGACAACGATATATATAATATATAAATACTTATATGCACAGAACATCCATGACTCAAGAACAAATATCTATGTGTATAAATGCCCTTACCGGGATTCGAACCCGGGACCGCGGCGCAGCAGGCTAGGTCACTACCGACTGCACCAGACCGGTCGTCGTATACAGTATGTAAACTAACGAAAACCATTTACTGTAACCCGTATGTCCGGTGATACTGAGAAACTTTTACTATGGGACCAACACCCAAAACGCGAAATAAAAATTTACTCTCCCATAGGAAATACTTACTATAAAATAAAACTACCTATGAAACTGTCAGAAGATATTTTCGTGATTTCGGGGTTGATCCCATAGTAAAAGTTTCTCAGTATCACCTGGACATTTACGGGTTACAGTAAATGGTTTTCGTTAGTTTACATACTGTATTATGTCTAATGTATGGGAGCCTCCCTGAAATATTTATTTTGGTCCTTTATTTTTATATATATTTTATAACTTGCCTGCACCATCCAGGCAGGCAATTATGGTCGCGCGATAAGTGATAAAATAGCAGGCCGTCCCTATCGCACTATTTGTAAGTGCGATAGGGAAGGCCTGATATTTTATCGTCTATCGCGCGACCATGCTTCCCGTGCTGATGTGATAGGTACGTGATGTTTTTTAACTTATCATAAAGTTTAAATCGCGCAATAAAACAACATTGCAGTTGTTGCGCAGAGCTAAATCAAGTATCTGACGCTATTTATCTTGACCGCCCCCTGCGCTATACTATCTCAAGGACTGGGGGGTAAAGCATAATAAGTCAAAAATGGCTGTTTTGAATTAAACTTGTAATTATGGTTTTAATCTCATAGGTATTTTCAAGCTTAAGAGTTTTGAATGATTCACGGTTATTTTCATTAGACTTATATTGACCGGGATATAGACTGCGATTACCTTTTTGATTTTTGTCGAGCTCCCGATATTTCGACGCAGTTGCATGCATCATGATCACGGAAAACTAATCGGTTTTCCGTGATCATGATGCACGCAACTGCGTCGGAATATCGGGAATTTTCAAGCTTATTTGATAATCATTGATGTATGTGGCTTAAAAAAAAAACAATAAATCCTTGAGCAAGCAGGTAATTAATTTGTGTTACTTTAACTAACACTGAAGATTACTTAATTTACATCGCAAAAAAATGCGAGTTATGGTGGTGCAAGTGATTCGATCTGGGTCAAACGTGGATTTCAATTCGTCAATCAATAGTGTTGATTCAAATATATCAGAATTTTAGATCGAGGGTGATTTTTGAATCTCGCATACGGGGTTTTGTCACTAAAATACCGGTTGAAAACGGTGACTTGCTTATTATTTTACCATTAGACCATAATATCGTCAATCATTTCATGTGACTGTGAAATTGAATTTCATCGAACGTGCTATGATTTACTAGTACAGTCAAGTGTAAAAATATGGGTGCGTACAACTTATCAAAAATATGTCCCATAGCACTTTATGTCGGCGGAATAAGGTCTCGGTACATATTTTTGAGCGGATAAAATCGATACGTATTTTCGCACTTGACTGTAGTAGCACAGAACATTATGAATTAAGGTCATCACGGCGACACAGAATCACAACAGACATTACATATTCTGGTAATATAATTTATAATGTATCATGAATTCTTCGTTTTCTTAGGCAATACTGTAAATAGACAACAATAAACAGCAAAAAACAACTACCTTGTAAACATGGTGAGGAAACAGGACTTATCCCAATAAAGCCTAGTTAACCTTCGGGTTAGAAGGTCAGATTGCAGTCGCTTTCGTAAAACTAGTATAGTGTTTACGCCAAATCCCAAGGATCAGTTGTCAAAGCGGACCCCAGGCTTCCATTAGCCGTGGCAAATGCACGGATAACGCAAGGATGATGATGACTACAACTACCTTCTCTACAAATAAATAAATAAATAAATAAATATTATAGGACATTCTTACACAGATTGACTGATGAGGCCCACAGTAAGCTCAAGAAGGCTTTGTTGTGGGTACTCAGACAACGATATATATAATATATAAATACTTATATACATAGAAAGCATCCATGACTCAGGAACAAATATCTGTGCTCATCACACAAATAAATGCCCTTACCGGGATTCGAACCCGGGACCGCGGCGCAGCAGGCAGGGTCACTACTGACTGCGCCAGACCGGTCGTCTAGATTTTTCTAATAAAACTTTCTAGATTATTTGTTTTTGTTACTTGTCAGGTTTTCCCTCGTAGTCCTCAATCTGGGCTTAGTGTGTAGTGAGTTGCTCTCTTGGGGAATGTGGTCGATATTATTACTATAGAAAACAAGGTTTGGTCATTTTATCGATACTTTATTAGGGTTTGGTTTGTCAGTAGGTAATCCATACACACTTATTACTTATACACCCTGTTTTTATTGAATTCCGTTAACTTTAAGGGAAGATTCTTTAGTTCAAATACAATTAATTTTCTAAGAAACTAGCCTCCTAACTATTACGGTTATCGAATTATTAAGACGCTACGGGTGCGAAAATGCTAAAATGAAAAGGAGTCCCCCTTTCAACTTGGGAATTTCAGTTAAATATAAGTGTTATTAACTAGATTTATCGAAAAAAAAATGTCCATTAAGAACAACTCAGTTAACACTTTCGCTACCAAGAACCCGACTGTCGGGTACACCGCTCGTAGAAGCGTAGCCGATTACATGGGTTTCCCCGTATGTAGCGAAAATGTCGTAGCGCCGCGTAGAGCCCGGTTTCAAAAGTGTTAAAAGATATTGCGAAGAAATCTTTAAAATCGAAGTTCCGCTCTCGACTGTTTCCTCCTTCATAACTTATTCAAACGGAACGAAATTTGAGAATCTGAATAACAATGAAATAATCTGTGTCAGACCGTTTAGATTTTTTGGCTAATTGTTACTGATCTTGAGTATCACACCTTCTTTTGAGCCATATTGAAAAAGGCCGTTTTTAGAAATTTTTGATTGGCTCTAGCGTCTTTTAAAATAAAAATAGCAAAAAAATCAAAACGGTCCGACACAGATAAAAATAATAATAATCTGTGTGGAAAAAATCATTGCTCTATCTTCAAAAACCAGGGAGGAAATAGTCGAGAGCGTTTGTATGGAGAATTGACCTGTATCGTATCGTCTTAAAAAAAATACTGAATACGTGTGTGGCATCCTTTACCACTTCCTAATGTTATTTGTTTTGACATGTGCCGTCAAACACTTGACAATGACTTTAATGTTATGATTAAGGTCCTGTCACACTAATTAATACTATTTATTATGTATTGAAAAGAAAGAAAAAAATCGAATTTAACAAAAAGCGATATACAGGGTGGTTCCTGATGATGAACCCAACTGCGTGTCGAATTTAACGAAAAACAAAAAAAAAACATGGTTTATACTTATTACTTATACCTTTAACATTATAAATAGGAAATCGTGTGTGTCTGTTTGTTTGTCCGTCTTTCACGGCAAAACGGACCTACGAATTGACGTGATTTTTTAAGTGGAGATAGTTAAAGGGATGGAGAGTGACAGAGACTACATTTTGTCTCTTTCTGACGCGGGCGAAGCTGCGGGCAAAACCTAGTAATTAAATATACTTTTGAGATTTGAATACTAACTACTAAAAAAAGAGCTGGCGACTCCCTCGCATAACGTAACAGCATTGCGATACCCACAGCAAGGAAATGTCGCCAGCATCCTTGGTAAAATGCCTCAAGGACCTATCTTAGATATTAGCTAGCTTTAAAGTTTAGCCTTAGTTTCTTATCCATTTATGTTCATGAAAATAAAGATATATAAAAATGAAAAACACACGATCGAAATGAAATAATATAAAGTAATATGAAAGGCCTTATAATTATTATTTTTTCTAAGACCTCTGTCAATATCTTAAAACTTAATGTGATTACGAAACTGAATACATTATAACTAGTCTAATAAACTAATAAATTCAATGCAATGCAATGTCACAGTTTCGTTTTCTTTCAACCCCTTATTTGCCAAGAGTGGCACTGAAACTTTAGTAGTTTCATGTGTTCTGCCTACCCCTATATGGGATACAGGCGTGATTGTATGTATGTATGTATGTAAACTAATAAAATATAGAGAAGACCTTTTATCCATTTTAATCTTATCGAAAACATCTTTTGTCGGATTCCGAAGTATAAGCTTGAAGCACCCTAACGAAAGCTTTCCTTGTTTTGTTTTCCAGATGAATAGTTGATAAGGGTTGTCTTCAATTCCAAAAGGACTTATCTGTATATAAAATAGTGGGGACTTAGGATAATTTAACGCTAAAGGTTTGGATTATATCCGGAATTTGCCATTGTATTATCGTTGTATAAGTTGTCATCACGGAAATGGAGACATTTTTAACCCCCGACGCAAAAACGAAGGGGTGTTATGAGTTTGACGTGTCTGTCTGTGTGTTTGTCTGTCTGTCTATGTGTGTGTGTACCTGTTGTATCCATTTGACTCATTTTTATGATACCTAATTATTTTAATGGCTAGACAGAGTTCAAGTTCATAAAAACACATTTTGATCTCATTCTAATTCCTTATTCTACGACAGGTACGCATTAAAATTTCTGTTCCACTTCAGTGCGTGACCCTATGCCGATTGCTCCACTCTTGCTCTTCTAAAAAGATCTTATAATTCTTAGAAATAAACGTCGCTTAAGACCTTTTAAAGGAGGTGGTAGAGACGGTTCCATTTATGTTGCACGAGGCTTGAGTCGTAAACTTGAAACGCCTTTTACCTGAAGGCTGATTCTAATTTTGAAAAATGTATAGTTTTTGATGGTTTTGACTCGACTTTTTACTGTCTGCCAGAGATCGGACGGATTTGCGACATTCTTAGTGACACGTCATTTTAATGACTTTTAGTATGAAATGACGCACAAAAATCCGATCTCTGGTAATGGCATACCTCGGACACTGGCGATCAAATATATGAAAGAGGCGCGTTCCTAGCATACAGTCTAAGCTCGTATAGGTGAACGCATACAGTCACCGGCATATATAAGTGATGATTTCTGTAGGTACCTTGTTGCTTTAAAGCGTTTGACAATTTCGTATGACATTTCAAACAAGACATTAATGTGACAAGGTATAGAAATCATCACACATTTATGCCGGTGACTGTACTATGCATGTATGAGTGAAACGTGACAGGTCGACTGTTCGCGTTTTTGACAGGCGATAACTGTGAAGTATCCGAGAGGGGGTGGGCGGCACTTTCAGCGGGGAGCGATAGTATATACGATACGATACGACACACGATTCTGTTCGATACGGTACGATAGTACTATTTATTATACTGTGGTAGTGGTTTTGATATTTTATTGACGATCTCTGGCCTATTTCACAACTGTGACATAATTGTCGCCCAACAGCGACACTTCGCCGTTCATTGCCTGTCCAACAAGGACATATTGACGCTGAGTAACAAATTAACAATGTTACTTATCAACCCAGGCATAGAATTATCAGTGTCGCTGTGGTGACATATAATAATAGTGACCTGAATATGTACATTAACAGTTTCATTGAACAATGAATAATGGTAATTTTAGGGGCGTTAAAAGACCATCAAAAAACCCCAAATTTTCTTAATATCCGGTTATCTGTATCATTAATTTTTGACAATATATGTCAAACTATAAAATAAATAAAAGCGAATGACATAGTGAGTGTAGTGTGCAACCCAACAAATGATAATTATGCCGAAAGTGAGGGTAGTTTCGCACCGCCCCTGCCGCCGCCGACCCCCGCGCCGAGCCAACGGTCGCAGCGAGCTGCGGCCCGCATTCTGCGTCGGGATACCATCGGCATCGCGCGTGCTCAATGAAAATGCTCCTCGTTACGGAGCGAAACATGTCGAGCGACCTTCGACAATTTTACGTGAGTTACCCGATTTTACATGTTTAATATAAAATTAAATTTACTCATGTAACATAAGTCACAAGCACTTAATTTATAAACCATGTCTCGAAACAAAAATGATTCAAAATAAAGACGCGCCCTCACAGATAATTTCACATTGTATAGTTTCACACATTGTATAGTTTGACCAGTGATTACTCAGGGAGTACATATCTGAACGTCTGCCAAGTTACACCAGTTTGACAGGACTGGCTTCATTCATCATTCATAGTGAACGGTTTTCTATATCGTATCAAAACAAAATAAACATCGGAAAAAATTGGTGAATCTGAATCGGCTCTTGATGTTTGCCGAAGATAGCTTCAATATTTACTGGGATATTGAATATAAACTTTAAAATTGAAATGTCGTCAAATAGCGTACCTAAAGTCAGAATGATACGTCTTATTAATGTTAAAACATCGTAAAACCTCATTTCCTCGGGTTCAAATAAAATTTATAAAATGTTTATAAAGACCAGCAATATATGACTACGCGCCATCTTGCGGAATTTCATTAGAACTATTTTCTTCATACTAAACTGAACTGTCACTCCATACATCGGAATAACAGCGCCCTCCTGACAATATGTAGTCCTATATTTCTGGTCAGGCGTTAATTGGTACTTTAATAGTTATTTGTTTTACAAGGGGGCAAAGTTGTTGTTTAACCGCACGTGCCAATATTGATACCCGAGCAAGCGAAAGATTCCAATATTGAACCGCGAGCGTAGCGAGTGGTTCAAATAGTGGAATCTTGAGCAAAAAGTGAAAACTTGCCACCGAGTGAAACATGAAATTTTTCACCACACCAACACGAACAAAATACTGACTATAAAACATCAAACTAAATCAAATCCATCAATTTTTTCAATGTTTATGATTCAAAATCATTATTTGTAGGTAAATTCTACCAGCCAGTTTTAGACATCAAGTAAAAATTTGTATGAAATTACTTTGCACTCTTGTGGATAAAATGCAATTTTGCTATCTGTTTTCGAATAGCAAAGTGAGTCTTTACCAGTTGGTGTGGTGAAAAAATTATTATTTTGTGATTGATGCCAGTAAATTATGATAATAAATTACACACACTGTGATGAAATCGCGATACTAAGTAACTTATACTGTGGGCTCTTAGTCGACGCGCTGTCAGTTCTGTTGAGCATTTCTTTTTTTTTTCGCCACTTTTATGAAATGTGATATTTTTTTTTTAAATATGCTATTTCTACTCAGAATCACTAGCTTTTTCAATCCTAGTAGTTAAAAAAATTGTCCCATACAATTTTTTCTTATTTTGTTACCATTTTCCGTATATGTTGTGTGGGGTAACAAAAGAGGAAAGTAACAAAAATGTATGGAAATTCTGGGACACTTTTTGTCTCCCAGTGAGATTGAAAGTACTCGTGATTCTGATTACAATTGACCTCAAATTCCCTAAAAAAATCAAAATAAAAAAAAATGGCAAAAAAAAAGAAATGCTCAGTTACCTTGATATACCTTGATGGTTGATAGTTTGTTGACGAGCGTACTTTATATATTATGTTATACGAGTATTATGTACGCGTACGTTACTCTGTGAAGTTTGTAGAATCGTACAACAGGTAACGTGTTTACTGCGTTGTGCGAGATCAATTAGTTATCTCACGCGAGGGTTCGCAACAGGGCTTCTATTTGACATGCTCTCAGATCATATGTTGCTGTTTGTGAATTACACCTAGTATAGAATTAAAGAGAGAGAGTGTGTAGGACTAGTGACGATTAATAATTTCATTTTTCATAGCTGAAATGTCAATCGTTGACGCAGATCGAAACGCTGTCGCCGCGCCAATACGGAAGAGAAATAGAGATAGTTAGCTACGATAACGATTATTATCGTAAGAATTTTTAGTTTTTTTTTTATTCAGAACAACATGTACACTTTTACAAATTTTATATATCTCGCCAAACTATGACGTTTGATGGCGAGTTAGCGATCATTTTTAACACGCTTTTATTAGGTCGTCGTGTATGTAACTATGTATGTAATGGAATCTAAGGAAGCTAATTTAACCATCTTCCAGGAGTCGTAGCGTAATGAAAATTGGCAGCTGTATGTAGTTCCGATGACAATACAATAATATGGTACTGTTGAGCTGATCTGATGATGGAGTCGGAAGATATGAACTGGAACTACATGATGGAACATCGTATCATAGCCGTTTTTGGGTTTCTTAGAAAAGTCTTGTAATGAACTTTGACTACAATTAGGTTTCAAGGTCTGATGATGAAGCCGAAAGATATGAACTGGAACTACATGATGGAACATCGTATCATAGCTGTTTTTGGGTTTCTTAGAAAAGTCTTGTAATGAACTTTGACTACGATTAGGTTTCAAGGTCTGATGATGGAGCCGGAAGATATGAACTGGAACTACATGATGGAACATCGTATCATAGCTGTTTTTGGGCTTCTTAGGAAAGTCTTGTAATGAACTTTGACTACAATTAGGTTTCAAGGTCTGATGATGGAGCCAGAAGATATGAGCTGGAACTACATGATGGAACATCGTATCATAGCTGTTTTTGGGCTTCTTAGAAAAGTCTTGTGATGAACTTTGACTACGATTAGGTTTCAAGGTCTGATGATGGAGCCGGAAGATATGAACTGGAACTACATGATGGAACATCGTATCATAGCTGTTTTTGGGCTTCTTAGAAAAGTCTTGTAATGAACTATGACTACGATTAGGTTTCAAGGCCTGATGATGGTGCCGGAAGATAAGAACAGAAAAAAGGGGGGGGGCTCAAGGGGGGAAGCATAAAAGAAAGATCAACGTTGTATTTAAAATAAGTTGGGTTAAGGTTTTCTTGTGATCCTTAAGAGTAAAGAAAAGGGGGCTCGGGGGCGAAGCCCCCGCATGAAAGTAAGATCAACGTAGTATTTAAGATAAGTCGGGTTAGCGTTTTCTTGTGACCTTTAAGGGCAAACAAAGGGGGGCTCGGGGGGCGAAGCCCCCCGCATAAAAGAAAGATAAACGTTGTATTTAAAATAAGTTGGGTTAGGGTTTTCTTGTTACCGTTAAGAGTAACGAAAAGGGGGGCTCGGGGGGCGAAGCCCCCCACATAAAAGAAAGATTAACGTAGTATTTAAAATAAGTTGGGTTAGCGTTTTCTTGTGACCTTTAAGAGCAAACAAAGGGGGGCTCGGGGGGCGAAGCCCCCTCATAAAAGAAAGATCAACGTTGTATTTAAAATAAGTTGGGTAATGGTTTTCCTGTGACCCTTAAGAGCAAATAAAGGGGGGCTCGGCAAATAAGAAATACTTAAATTTTGTTTGAATTAGTTGAAATGTCACAATATTTTCTAATCGAGTCAATCAAAATCCCACTAGCTGAGAGCTTCAAAACAATGTATTGCGAAAGTATGTCTCTCTAATGTCTTCAAAAAGTCCGCGATGGCACATGTCTATATTGTCTATCTTTTACGGATAACTTACTAGGTATAAACATTTTTATGATAATGGAATCTAAGGAATCTAATTTAACCATCTTCCAGGAGTCGTAGCGTAATGAAAATTGGCAGCTATATGTAGTTCCGATGACAATACA
Organism: Leguminivora glycinivorella; assembly: GCF_023078275.1. Lineage (NCBI taxonomy): Eukaryota > Metazoa > Arthropoda > Insecta > Lepidoptera > Tortricidae > Leguminivora > Leguminivora glycinivorella. The sequence goes on from NW_025952828.1 coordinate 245,524, forward strand.
ATAATATGGTACTGTTGAGCTGATCTGATGATGGAGTCGGAAGATATGAACTGGAACTACATGATGGGACATCGTATCATAGCCGTTTTTGGGTTTCTTAGAAAAGTCTTGTAATGAACTTTGACTACAATTAGGTTTCAAGGTCTGAAGATGAAGCCGAAAGATATGAACTGGAACTACATGATGGAACATCGTATCATAGCTGTTTTTGGGTTTCTTAGAAAAGTCTTGTAATGAACTTTGACTACGATTAGGTTTCAAGGTCTGATGATGGAGCCGGAAGATATGAACTGGAACTACATGATGGAACATCGTATCATAGCTGTTTTTGGGCTTCTTAGGAAAGTCTTGTAATGAACTTTGACTACAATTAGGTTTCAAGGTCTGATGATGGAGCCACAAGATATGAGCTGGAACTACATGATGGAACATCGTATCATAGCTGTTTTTGGGCTTCTTAGAAAAGTCTTGTAATGAACTTTGACTACGATTCGGTTTCAAGGCCTGATGATGGTGCCGAAAGATAAGAACAGAAAAAAGGGGGGGGGGGGCTCAAGGGGGAAGCATAAAAGAAAGATCAACGTTGTATTTGAAATAAGTTGGGTTAAGGTTTTCTTGTGATCCTTAAGAGTAAAGAAAAGGGGGGCTCGGGGGGCGAAGCCCCCCGCATAAAAGAAAGATTAACGTAGTATTTAAAATAAGTTGGGTTAGCCTTTTGAGCAAACAAAGGGGGGCTCGGGGGGCGAAGCCCCCCGCTTAAAAGAAAGATCAACGTTGTATTTAAAATAAGTTGGGTTAGCGTTTTTTTGTGACCTTTAGGAGCAAACAAAGGGGGGCTCGGGGGGCGAAGCCCCCGCATGAAAGAAAGATCAACGTTGTATTTAAAATAAGTTGGGTTAAGGTTTTCTTGTGATCCTTAAGAGTAAAGAAAAGGGGGCTCGGGGGCGAAGCCCCCGCATGAAAGAAAGATCAACGTAGTATTTAGAATAAGTTGGGTTAGCGTTTTTTGTGACCTTTAAGAGCAAACAAAGGGGGGCTCGGGGGCGAAGCCCCCGCATGAAAGAAAGATCAACGTAGTATTTAAGATAAGTCGGGTTAGCGTTTTCTTGTGACCTTTAAGAGCAAACAAAGGGGGCTCGGGGGCGAAGCCCCCGCATAAAAGAAAGATAAACGTTGTATTTAAAATAAGTTGGGTTAGAGTTTTATTGTTACCCTTAAGAGTAAGGAAAAAGGGGGCTCGGGGGCGAAGCCCCCGCATAAAAGAAAGATTAACGTAGTATTTAAAATAAGTTGGGTTAGCTTTTTCTTGTGACCTTTAAGAGCAAACAGAGGGGGGCTCGGGGGGCGAAGCCCCCCGCATAAAAGAAAGATCAACGTTGTATTTAAAATAAGTTGGGTAATGATTTTCCTGTGACCCTTAAGAGCAAATAAAGGGGGGCTCGGCAAATAAGAAATACTTAAATTTTGTTTGAATTAGTTGAAATGTGACAATATTTTCTAATCGAGTCAATCAAAATCCCACTAGCTGAGAGCTTCAAAACAATGTATGGCGAAAGTATGTCTCTCTAATGTCTTCAAAAAGTCCGCGATGGCACATGTCTATATTGTCTATCTTTTACGGATAACTTACTAGGTATAAACATTTTTATGATAATACCGTAATAAGGTAGCCGCTAGTTATTATTAAGTAGCAATTAGCAATAAGTACACGTTAAGCCACAAATGGCATGTAAAATCCGCCTACTTGAAATAAATTTATGTATAAATGTTAAAAGTATTATTAATGACTAAAAAGTATAAAATAAATTAATAGTTTAAAAAACACTATAAAACACGCTTTTATAAATGCACGTAAAAGCCAAAAATAAATTATGGATCGTTCAAGTTGTCTCTATTTGTGAGCTGAAGTTTAAAAACTATGTGCTTTTAATTATAATATTTGATTGTAAAAGCGTGGGGCGCTGGAAAAGGAACAATTTCATTCGCCAGCAAGTTCGGATTAGTATTTGTTTACAAGAAAGTCTTTCCTAGTCCAGCGCCCCACGCTTTTACAATCAAATATTATAATTAAAAGCACATAGTTTTTAAACTTCAGCTCACAAATAGAGACAACTTGAACGATCCATAATTTATTTTTGGCTTTTACGTGCATTTATAAAAGCGTGTTTTATAGTGTTTTTTAAACTATTAATTTATTATGCTTATAACTTAACCTATTTACTTAATTCTACTTAACAACTGACTAACTTTGTACCGTAGATTAGCAACCCGTCACTGCTATATCATAATTTCCTTTTCATTTAACCCCTTAATGCTAATAGTAGCATTGAAACATAAGCAGATTTATCCGCTTTCCCTGCCCCTTCAGGAAATACATCATCATCATATCAGCCCGTCATCGCCCACTGCTGAGCATAGGCCTCTCTTCTAGTACGCCCCTTCTCCGGTCCTCTCATCGTCCACTTCAGTTCTGATTCAGTTCAATTCAATTCAATTCAATATTTATTGATAAAACTATAATTTTACACGTCATAATAAAAACAATACAATACAATAATTATTGGTACATGAGTTACAGTTTTTACACATTTACTAATCTATAACAATAATACACGCGTAAGTTTATGTATGTATTCAGTCTACTTTGTAAAGCGTATTTCAAAGATATTACCTATTTTCTTAGGTAAGTATTTACCGATTCAGGTTGCGTCTGTCTTCCGCTCACCTCGTAAAGGAGTGGCCGAAGCGAATTACGTCTGCAAGCAATTTGGCCGACCTCCAGGAGGAACTGGCGTAGAACCCATGATGGTACTCTGCGGAGCTTTTAATCTACACACATTTTTTTTAATGAAAACTAGCTATTTCATATGGTTTAGTATAATAGAAAAATACTATTCGACTGAAAATTACTCCCTTTATATAAAATAGGATTACAGTTTAAGAATTTCAGGTTCAAATTTATTTATCAAGGGAAAATTATGTACCTCTAAATACCTTTATGTAAATATTGAAGTACCTTTTATGGTAGGTAAGTACATTTTCTTTTTGTTCAGAAATAGTTTACAGTGAAGACAATAATTAAAAACGAATTAAATCCACCATCTTAATAACAAAACATATTTTGACGAAACTAATTTATGAATCTATGATAGAATTTCAGAAAATAAAATTTTTCGTGCATCAAAAGGACTGTCTAAATAAATTATTGGAAATACTTTTTGGATCAAAGCGAACTTAATTTAATGAACAAATCAAACGAAGCGTTTAGATAAATTCATAGTTTCCATCAATGTAGAGATAAAAAATAATAAATTTCCACATTATTATTTCCTTGATTTTCATTATTTTCCTTGTAGCCTCAGTATTCGCTATTCTTAAGGTGAATAATACTTAAATATGTTGATTTAGATGTGGATATATTGCATAATTTTAACTTTTTTTACTGTGACGGACTGAAATAGCATGACACGATCACGCCGTTCCATAAAACAATAACGTAAAAAAATTGCACTTGGGAATGACGACTACATAAAAAAATGGCATTCTGTTTAGTCCGTCAGTTAGATCGACCAAAAATACTGAACACATTTTTCGCTTTTTCTAATTAATGAAAAAATACAAAGATATAGAGTATTAAAGTTCCGGAGTGGGCGCTTGTGAAGTCAATTCTAACTAAAAATTGTACCTATTAGGCGTGACGTCACGCGAAACTTCAACGAACTGTACCGTCGTCATTTTTCGTTTACGAGAAAATAGAAAAAATACGTGTCTAAATTTTTTTGATAATCTAACTGACGGACGAATTAATTTTTTTAGTCGTCTCGCCTAATAGGCACACAAGTACTACACACACTACACACACCTAACACACGTATGTACTGTTATTTAGTACATAAGTGTATTAGTATACTTGAATGTTCTGCCAACACACATAAAATATCCACCACATACTGCCACATACAATCGAAACATCCGCTCGTCAATTCACCTCTCTGCTGAAAGACGGACTTAGCATATCAAAGGCTGTTCAGGCACCCAAAGGTTCAGAAATCCGACACTTCACTTCTTTTGTACGACGGGCTAAGAGTGAGTAGGCGTTTTTTGATTAACCTTCGGTTGATTCATAAAATGAATTAGATACTTTCTATCATGACAAAACGATACCAAGAGCAAAGATTTATAATTAATAATGTAGCTAACTTGAATATCATAAAACTGATTTTTAAAATTATATAAACACGGAGTACCTACTCATGGGTCAGCTTTGGCAATTTGCACAAAAAGGTAGTATAAACCTGTATTTGATAAATATACATACATACAACATACATACAATCAAGCCTGTATCCCATAAAGGGGTAGGCAGAACACATGAAACTACTAAAGCTTCAATGCCACTCTTTGCAAATAAGGGGTTGAAAGAAAACGAAACTGTTACATTGCACAAATATACTTTCATAAAAAGGGTAAAATTTAAATGATTTGTAAAGAGTAATAAAAAGTTAAAGTAAAATATAGATATAAATATTGGGTACTTCTTACACAGATCAACTTAGCCCCAAACTAAGCAGAACTAGTACTATGGGTGCATACTTAAATAGATAGATAGATAGATAAAAGCTTTAATTGAATGCTGCAATAACACACAATTACAAATGCAACACAGAACAACAAAAAGAGAAAAAAAGACATACAGTTGACTTAAAATTACGTACACAACATAAAAAAATGCTTGCCAACACTGTTTGCATTGCAGCAAAAACAAAAGGGTTCCGATAAATATATACTTATATACATGGAGCGAAGATATACATACTTAAATACATGGAAAATGTCCATGACTCAGGAACAAATATCTGTGCTCGTCACACAAATAAATGCCCTTAACTATAATAAGCACAGAATACCTTTGTATGTTTTTGCAATATTAATATGTATTTTTTACAACTTTGGCAATCTGCACGAAAAATAATAAAAAAACCGAATTTGATAAATATACTTTCATAAAAAGGGTAATTTTTAAATGATCTGTAAAGAGTAATATTTAAACATTAAAAAAGTAAAATTAGTGGCAAGAATACGACCGAAGGTAGTTTTTTTAATCGACATGAATTCCCTGTTTGCACGTAAAATGCATGATATTTTACAGTTCGGGCACTTTGAAGTAGGGACATAAATTATCTTTTTCTACTCCAGCACTTAAATCTGTCAATTAGATTATTGTCAGCGGTATCCAAATTAAGTTCATTTGAGTAACGATGAGAAAGTCTATTTGTCTATAGGTTCATAGGATTACTGCTAGCAGTAATCATATGAATATAGGAGTTCTGTTAATTTTTTTTTAAAAGCACAACTTCCATTTATCAGGTATGTTTTCATTTACAGTAATAAGTAACTTTTAATAAATAATATAATATTTAGGTTCATAATTTAAATCAAGATGAAAAAATAAACTTAAATGCGTTTTACATATTAGATATTGCAAAACAAAGGTAATAATCATAAGTTTATCCAATAATTTTACATTCGACATTTAAATATTCTTGAACGCAACCACATTTTTCGTAATTGAAAACCGGCTTATTTTCTATTTCTCTTGTCTATGGTATGTTTGACATTTGTAAACTTATCACGAAACTATTTGAACTATTTCGGTGGTGTGTAGTTTGTTTTAATTCGACGTTATTGTGCAAAAACATAAGTAATTATGAGTGATTCTGGTGAAAAATGCACTTCCGAAGAAATCAAGGCTATGGGCGCTCAAAGTGACTGACAATTTGTTACATGAAAAGTCAGATAAAGCGTACCAAAAATGTTATGATTGTTTTGACATGGGAATTGCAAAAAAATGTTTCAACTTTCTCTGAAACGGCGTTGTTGGCATATTTTGAAGAATTGTGCAACAAGTTCTCGCCATCAACATTGTGGACAGAATACTCAATGCTACGACGATCCACACAAATATTCCCATTCATTACATGAAGTAAGTAACTAACCCATTTTATTATTCTCGAATAGGTATGTATGTGGCTGTCGTAGAAAAAGTATAGTATACAATTGTAACATTATGAAGGCTATAAAAGTCTCGTACCTTACTTAGGCCACTCGGCAAGCCTTCGTGGCCTAACCGCGGTACTCAACTTTTATAGCCTTCATAACGTTACCGTTATATAATATACTATTGTGCTCTAGTGTAAGATATTGCACTACGTGTTATAAGAGTACTTTCCTACGACCATGCTTCCTGTTGAATAGTTTTCTAGAACAACTTTCGTGAAATTCTCACTGTTTCCTGTATTTTGACCTCTTCCTTCCCTTCCTTCCCGGCCTTCCCTCTGCTCCTGCCTCACCCTGTCGCACTCCCCCGCGCCGCCGCCAACCCCCGGCGCCCCGCGCCCCTGCTAGCCCCCGGCGCCCCGCGATCCCGCTATATCCCTTAAAGGCTTCCTAAGAATGCTTTATATCGTAAGCGTGGGTGCGCGGGGCGCCGGACGGAGGCTGGCATCTTTTAGGTAGGGTTTTAAACATCTATGCACGACACTGTAAATGACGAAGAACACTATGGGAGTAGAAAAAAGTACTAAAATGCAGTTTTGGCGTATAAAAAAAATACCTATAAAACATGGGTATAAATTAAGTCAGCACACTAAAGCTTCACATTTCACAGCTAACTTTTTTACTTATCTTTGCTTCCATCTAGTAACATTATTTTAATAGCAACACGACAAACTATCATCGTTCCGTCCCGCATAACTTTTGAAACCGCCGCCGCCTATTCATCGTCCACAAAAGCGCCTCAAACTGCAAACGTGAACATTAGCTGACTATTACCATTTCTCACTGCATTCTGCTTGCTAATGTATGGAGTTGGAAATGGATTTTTCAGTACAGATGGTGTTTTCTTTACGCACTAGTGCGAGAAGTGGTTCATTATATACCAGGTCGAAACTTTGAAGGCTCATCTGTACTGAAAAACGTCGTACGATACACGTGCAAAAAGGAAATTCGTAACTCGTGTTGATTTAAAACTCCCTTCGGTCGTATTTTAATTTATCGCCACTCGTTTTGACCTTTCTTTTTTACGCACTTGTATCGTTATGTAACTATTTACTACCTAGTAGGCTTTGTAAATATTACGTTATTGAAGTGAAACTTCTAATGCGACTTCTAACTGACAGCGCGTAACACGTTAACACGTCAAACCAGTCACTCATTTACTCAGTGATACGTTTAACGTGTTAAACGCCAGCTCACTCAGTCACTCACTTACTCCGTCAGTGACAGAATGGTTTTGAATTGTGGAATGGTTGGTTTGAAGAGTATCTTTATATGTTTGTTTTTGCAATAATTTGATCCATTAGCAATGTAAAATATTCAAAACAGTAAAAAGATGGAAGTAACTAAACGCAAAAACGTAAAAGTCACTTGACAGAATATTTTTGAGGTTGTGTTACGAAGTTTCACTTCTTCCGCGCTGAGAGACTCCACGCATTTTTTTTTAAACAATATAAGTACCTATCCATATGGAGGAGGCAAGTAATGAGAAGACACTGAAAGGTAAGGATAGACTACGCAACTGCAATTATGTGTTGCCTAGCTAAAAAAATCTTCGAAAAAATAAATGTATGACATTTGGCAGCAACAACAGTCGGTTATAATAATGACGCTACTAGCCGGGCTATCATATGATTGGCGCAAAATTATCTCGCCGGGATACACACTATAAGTCCTTATGCCAATATCGTTGACTTGTAAATAAACTGTAAGAACCTTTCGTGTACATATTTTCTTCACCCGCGGCCCGAACTGTTTACAATACCTATGATCTATGTCACGGCGAGATACTGTCGCGTCAATCATGATTATGGTAGACTGGTGTGATAAAAGTTTTGCCTCCTCATTGGTTAAATTCACGTAAACATTATTTATAACTTTGTAGATGTAAATTTTTATCGGGTAAAGTACAGCGAGGCAAATCTCGACTGGGGGACAAAATAAATGTAACTGGTCCATTTTTTTCATGTTTTACAATGTTTTTCTACTCCAGCACTTTTTGTCAATTCGACTATTGTCAGCGGTATCCAAACTAACTTCATTTGAGTAGCGATAGATGCTGTGCAGTAATCATAATATATGGATAATATATAGGAAATCTGTTACATTTTTTAAGTAAAACTTTCATTTAACAGGTTTGTTTTCAATTGCAGTAATAAGTAGCTTTTTTAAAATAATTAATATTTTTGGTCATAATTTAAATCAAGATGAAAAAATATACTGAAATTATAGATATTGTAAAACAAAGGTAAAAAGCATAATTCTATTCAACCACATTTTTCGTAATCGAGAACCGGCTTATTTTCTATTTATCTTGTCTATGGCTTGTTCGGCGCGTGTTTTGTTGGAAATTTGTAAACTTTGTCGAAACTATTTTAGGGTTTTGTAGTTTATTATCGGTTGACGTTATTGTGCAAAATCTTAAGTTATTAATTATTATGAGTGATTCTAATGAATAATGTACTCAACTATAAATCAAGGCTGTGCGCGCTGTTACTGACAGATTGTTACCTGAAAAGTCGAAGAAAGCGTACATGGAAATTAACCCATTTTATTGTTCTCGGATAGGTATATATTTGGCTGTCGTAGAAAAAGTAAAGTATACAGTTGTAACATTATAAGGCTAAAAGTCTTCATAAAGTTACCATTATATAATATAATTTTGCATTATTAAATAGAGTGTCCACCGATTTTATATGGTAGGCGTGTTCAGTGGATACATGTAGAACTCAACATCATAGTTTTTACTTGAAGAGTGCTAATGAAACTTTTATTAAACAAGACCTTTATGGCATGGGATTATAAAAACTTATAACAAAATTTTTATGAGCTTAGTTATTTGGGGTAGAAGTCCCATAAAGACGAGAATATTTATAAAAAAAATAATAATATATTTATATGTAGACGTAATACCTGGGAACTACCAAGAACAGGATTCAACAGACATTTTTGGTGTCAAATTGTCAATTAAATCCATTTGAGTTTGAATCAAAAGAAAAATATTTACATTGATTTAGACTAACACGATTTGCACTCATAATTTTAGAACAAAACGGGACTTAATCGCGTAAACACTTACATTTATATTTATTTAATTCTATCAACGGAACGTCTGTTGTTCTACAGCAGAAAAGTACGTGAAGCGATTGAAATTAGGAAGCATCGAAATTTCAACCAAAATGAGGGACAGGGAATTTCTTCTTCGTGGAATCCAGTGATTAGCAAATGTAAGCGTGAAAAAACACCGAGGGACACACCGGCTGATGTCGTGAGTGTTGTGTGTAGGCAAAGTGACAACCCTAGCGCAAAAGTGAATAATCAAGAACAAGTGCGGGTAGTTCGAGAAACTCGCGCGGCTAGAAGATGTTGATGCAATTCCTCGCCAGTCTACCCGTGACCACGAACATAATGTGATGTTCGAAACGTCGGGCCTAATATAAATGTAAGTGTTTACGCGATTAAGTCCCGTTTTGTTCTAAAATTATTAAAAATATTTACTTTTGTTATAATTACGCTGAGTTCGAAAACCTGTAAATCTACATATTATTGATATTATAATAATATCATTAATATTTACTGAGTAAGGTACCAGTGCTCGACAGTGTCCCAGTAGATGTTACTTTCAATCGTAATTCATTATCAATAAATGTGACAGAAAAGTGCCACATACTGGACATTACCGAGTCGAGCACTTGTACGTTTCTACCAAATCGAAGTTATCGAAGTTGAGAAGACGAAAGTATAAGTTATTATCTAAGACATCTAAGTAAGTACCTTGGTAACAGTCGCAAAGCCAAGCAAATTAATTTGCATCAATTAGAATAGGACGTTTTAGCATCCGAGCACATTGAATGCATCTGGTATGTAATTGGCTGAAATGCAAAATGTTACTGCATGGCACAAGGACTTTAATACTAATTAATGTACGACCGTATAATGCTGACGATTTCTGAGCTTCGAATGCGTTTGCTTTAATAATCTGATATTTGGTCAAATTATTCACACGAGTAGAAGACAAAGATGCAAACTACTTACACTTGTGAATTATCTGCAACATCAGGATGATCTTTGGGATGTCATAAAAGATAAAGGTAGTGCATATTTATAAATTGAAATCCGTTTAAAAATGGATATATTCCTACACCACACTGCTGCTTGGAGATGAATCAAGAAGGCTTGCCCACCTGATGTGTCGTTTTTAACCAAATATTAAGCAGGTAATTCATATAAAAATAGAAAATGCCATCCTTATGGTAAGCGACAATATGGTTATACTTGAAAACGTCATAAATATCTAGGTAACACGACCAAAAGTTTACTTCATTCTATGCATATTATTTTAGTCTAGCTCCAACTTTATAAATAGTCCACGAATATTAAACGAGTAAAGTGCAAAACACTCCCGTGTAAACAAAATATCCAAGCATAAAAACTATGAGGTGGCCACCCTTTTAAGTCTGTCGCAGTTGTTCCTATGTTCAAATTAAGTATGAAAGTGCGAGACACATGACGTATGAGGCAAAAAAGCGCAACCATTGTAGTTAGGATCGTATTTCAACAAAGCAAATAACATTGCAGACCTTTTAACTATTGCTTTGGGCTTGTGTGAGCTATTTCTTCCAAAGTTGGCCCGGAAATAAAATATTTTCATTCCGATGTGGCAGTTTTATTTGTTCTGTTTTGCGCACTGCTACATCACCAATATAGCCTTTGGTTTTGTTTGGTCATGCAGTTTTTACATCAATCAAGATAGATATATAAATAGGAAACAAAAGATATATCGCGCTGCGTGAAAAATACGAGGGAATATATACCGTCCGATTTGAAGTGTTATCTCAATTTGATCAATATTTTTTTTAATTCAAAGAAATTATACAAAAATAATAGAAATTGTTGAAATAAAGTACGTGTAACTGTGTGCTGTGTGTATGTTTATGTGTAGTTGTGTGCCATATGCGTGAGTGCGTGTCTTTGAATGTGATTATAAAGATTTGATGAACTTATAAAAATATCTATCCTGACGAAGCCTGCGTTGCGGATGACAAATGTGATTAGTGGTATTGTTTTTTTTTAATGTAAGATTGCCTGTGTAATGTGTTTTGTAGTATTTGAATGAAATAAATATATGTTTACTACTTGTAAAATATCTATGATATTAGGTTCATTATGTAATATCAGTAATATGTGTCGTCATTATGTATATCCATTTTTTTAAATAAGTAAAAATGTCTACTTGCCCGTCATATTTATTTGATTTGTAAAGGCAAATCCACAAACATAATAACGAAGTTTTCCCAGACGGAACCAGCGGCCGATCGACATCGCTAAAATTAGGTCAGACTAACGCCAGACTGTCTGGAAAAACCCCACTTATAGCCTGTTTGTCTACGATTTATAGCATTTTAACGATTTACCGGCCAAAAATATTTTGTGAATTTATGTACTTAATGATAATTGTGGGGTAAATAAAAAGTCGTAGGTACCTACTGTAAGAAAGGTTTTTTTTTTTCAAGCTTATTGTTAGACTGTTTACATACATATAATCACGCCTGTATTCCATAAAAAGGGATAGGCAGAGCACATGAACTACTAAGTTTCAGTGCCACTCTTGGCAAAAAGGGGTTGAAAGAAATCCAGATTGTGACATTGCAGTGACAGGTTGCCAGCCTCTCGCCTACGCCACAATTTAACCCATATCCCACAGTCGACTTTTACGACACCCACTGATTGACTGTTAGACTGTTTGTCTACAATTTATAGAATTTTAACGATTTACCGCTTCAAAATTTATGTTAGGCATTATTTGTTACTTTTTATGTAATATTCATTTTGTAACAGAGCTGAATAAGACATAAAATGTATCAACTTTATGAGAAGTTTTCTTTTATAGGGGAGACTAACGAAGGACTATCTGGAAGGGTATGTCTATGGTTTATAATACTTTATACCATTTTCACGATTTAGGTGCCGCTGCAAAATATTATAAGCCATATTATGTAACTTCGGTTTGTTACTTTTTGTGTCGTTATGATATTGTTGCAAGTTAAAGTAATTCACAGGTCGAACATAATTAACATAACACACTTAGTCGTGATTAATTAACATAATTTTACTTTTTTCCGTTTCACGTGTACAAACGAGAGAATTAAAAGTGGCATATTGTTATTTGGCCTTAAAAATTAAAAATATTTATATTTAAAAATAAAAAAACAGAAACTGTCAAATATTTCCTTTTTTCCAATTTCCGTATATCGTCGCCGTAGAGCGAAAAGTCACCAAATCGTTCATTGGTCATTTTGAGTTATGAGAGTTTAAAGAAAAAAATAATTAAAATAATTTTTACTGAAATTATCTTCAGATGAAATTGTGGTTTTATATCTGTTTATTAATTGGAAACTGCTATTCTTTGGGCTCAAAATGGATTTATATTATTCACACTAACGATTTAGGAGCTATAGGCGATAATTAATTTTTGCCCTTAAATATTACACCTTAATTATGACTTAGTGATTTTTTGAACGAAGTTAATGATTATTTGCACACATTTTAGTGTGTTTAGACTTAACTAAGTAGAGTTAGTTGAATTATGACTGCTGTGATAGAGTGAAAATACGTGTTAGTTAAAAACTAGGGCAAACCTTGGCTTATTGGTGGTACGTAGTTATTCGGTGATATCTGGTTATTATCTCGATTTGTGGGCACAGTGAGGAGATAAAACCTATAAAATCATTACGAATTAATTCGGAACATCCGACAGCAGTTGATGGTGGAGATTTTATAGGTTTTATCTCCTCACTGTGCTCACAAATCGAGATAATAACCAGATATCACCGAATAACTACGTATCACCAATAAGCCAAGGTTTGCCCTACTTACTATATATATTTTTTGGATTCTGCTTAATATTTTAGGAACAAATTAAATCACGTCATTTCAAATTTTGCAAACACTTTATTAAAATAAAATAAACATCAAATCAAATTAAAATGGTCTCTAATTATATTAAAATCATCATTAGAAAATCCATAAAAATTAACATGGTCTTCCTAAAATAGCTTTCTTTACGCATCACAGTCACTCTTCGTCCTCGTCATCTGTTTCTGTGACATCAGGCTCACACAATCTGTCAATAACTGTCTTATTGGTCGGCAGACTTTGGTACCATGAATGAAGCTCTCGAGGAATAACTCCCTTAGTGCATAAATTTAAGAGATCTTGTTTTTTCGCCTCAGATATAGGCAATGCCTGTGGATATGCCTTTGGAATGGGATAGTCTTTTATCTTATTGATCCAGTCCTCAGCGTCGTCATGGTTGTCTGGTTCATCAGGTACACGCCCCTTGAGCCTCTTTGTGCGTCTCAGCGGCTTTGGCGGGCCACCGTAAATCTGTTGGACATTAAATTCAGAGTAGGGGCCCTCATGGCTGTAGCGAAATTTGACTACACGAGGACGCTGCTTCTCAAATCTGAGACACTTAAAATTTAGCCACGCCAATTTGTTGCCATCAGTGTCGTGTGTCGTATTTCTAACGAAAGCTTCATTCAACGCCCTGACATCGAGCATTTCGTCGTGAAGTAACTCTTTTACGACGTATGGTGGAGCATTCGTACCTTTATCAAAATGACAACACTGACAACCAATAATGAAAGCCGCTAGAAATTTCATGTCGTTCTCACTATGACTAGGTACCTACAGTCACCGGCAGTAGTATCTTCCGACAATAAGGCCGCAAAAATATGTGACGCGCTCTTATTTGTAGGGTTAGAAGAGCGAGTCACATATGTTGAGTACTCGACATACGCACGGGAGGAGACGCGCGGGCGGCGGGCGATCGCGACGTCATCGCGGCAGGCCCGCGAGCAGCGCGCGGCACACACACTCACCTCACCTTTACCTACCTCACCGGCAACGGACGAATACCGAATTAATTTATAAACTGTTTGGCCGGGATTTTAAGCTGTAATTAAGGCGGAATAAACCAGCCTATTTTGATACAGTCCGCGTTATTATTTATAAGTCCCAGTAGGACCCTAACACATATTTTTGCCGCCTTCATGTAGGAAGATACTATTGCCGGTGACTGTACGAAGTGTGGAAGGAATTGAATTTCGTAACCGTATATTACTTGAATGCGGATTATTATATTTGAGTAAATAATTGAATAAACATTTTATGGTTGTTGTATAGTATGTAAAAAAGCATATTGTTATTATACCATACGTCGTAAAAGAGTTACTTCACGACGAAATGCTCGATGTCAGGGCGTTGAATGAAGCTTTCGTTAGAAATACGACACACGACACTGATGGCAACAAATTGGCGTGGCTTAAATTTAAGTGTCTCAGATTTGAGAAGTAGCGTCCTCGTGTAGTCAAATTTCGCTACAGCCATGAGGGCCCCTACTCTGAATTTAATGTCCAACAGATTTACGGTGGCCCGCCAAAGCCGCTGAGATGCACAAAGAGGCGCAAGGGGCGTGTACCTGATGAACCAGACAACCATGACGACGCCGAGGACTGGATCAATAAGATAAAAGACTATCCCATTCCAAAGGCATATCCATAGGCATTGCCTATATCTGAGGCGAAAAAAAAAGATCTCTTAAATTTATGCACTAAGGGAGTTATTCCTCGAGAGCTTCATTCATGGTACCAAAGTCTGCCGACCAATAAGACAGTTATTGACAGATTGTGTGAGCCTGATGTCACAGAAACAGAAGATGAGGACGAAGAGTGACTGTGATGCGTAAAGAAAGCTATTTTAGGAAGACCATGTTAATTTTTATGGATTTTCTAATGATGATTTTAATATAATTAGAGGCCATTTTAATTTGATTTCATGTTTATTTTATTTTAATAAAGTGTTTGCAAAATTTGAAATGACCTGATTTAATTTGTTCCTAAAATATTAAGCAGAATCCAAAAAAATATATATAGTAAGTAGGGCAAACCTTGGCTTATTGGTGATACATAGTTATTCGGTGATATCTGGTTATTATCTCGATTTGTGAGCACAGTGAGGAGATAAAACCTATAAAATCACCACCATCAACTGCTGTCGGATGTTCCGAATTAATTCGTAATGATTTTATAGGTTTTATCTCCTCACTGTGCCCACAAATCGAGATAATAACCAGATATCACCGAATCACTATGTATCACCAATAAGCCAAGGTTTGCCCTAGTTTGCTCATGCGCAACGACTGGCCGGAGGACGCGGCGGGGGGAGTCGCGTCGGTACGGTATCGGTGCGGGGGCCCGCGGCACTGGCCGAAAAGTCACTAACTTGCGAGCGAAATTCAATCAAATCACGTCGGAGTACAGTACAGTCTTTATTGTAAAATTAATTAAATATGATTAGTTATTGTATTCTACATTTTTTTGTAGGGTTAAACTCATTAAAACTGTTAAATGAATTATCGTTTTGGTTAAATGATGTACATTGCCTTACAACTATAAATAAAAAATAACTAAACAGAGTTAGTTAATTTTCGCTTTCACACTTTTGACATACCAGGTATTCTAAAAGTAACTAAGTATATTAAGTGACTTTTTGAATGAGGTTCTTCGTGGTTAAATCGTTTAGTAATAGTTTGGGAAAAATAACTACAATGACTTATGTACGCTCATAAATAAGTTCAAAGAAATATAAAAAAGTATAAAAGAATTAGGTATTTTTCGACTAAAATATTGAATCCGAGGTGGGTTTTTAGTTAGTTCTTTAACTTTGTAAAATTAGAACTATGATCTCTATTGCTACCGTAATAAGACTCAAATTTGGAGAAAAAAAATGCGATTTTGATGACATATACAAGTAAATTTTGGCCATTTTGTGATTTGGTGACTTTTCGCTCTACGGCGACGATATGTCTTTTCCAAAATTTTCAGCAATCATAATTACATTTAAATCTAGCCATTTCACCACTTTGCGAATGCGGAGAGGAAGAGCAGACTACTGAACATATCTTCCAACGCTGCCCACTCCACTCATATCCCGGGCCTGCTGAGGATCTGTTCATCGTGACACCGGACCTGGTTGCCTGGCTTAGCAACCTCAAGGCTACACTCTGATTGCTTTTATAATTTGCCATACGATTAAATAAATAAATATATCTAGAGAAGGTCTGGGGCCCATTCCTCGAAGCTACAAATTACAATTTACAAGTGGTTGACAATGTCTAATACCTATAACAAGTTGGAATGAGACTTCCGCTTGTAACTTGTTTTGAGAAATGGGCCCCTGGGGCCCGTTTCTCGAAAGGCACAAGCCTTGTATTACAAGTGTGTTTCCATGACAACCCATACGATTTGACAGTTCGCGCACTTGTAATACAAGGCTTGTACCTTTCGAGAAACGGGCCCGGTATCACTGACCCATTATCAAAATCCACCTTTCCCGGCGCGTTCAGGATTTATTATCTAATCCAGTTTATTTTGTTCTTGTGCTCAAATTCATTTTAAACACATTAGGCCCACTTGCACCAACTACTTAACTCAGGGTTAGTGGGCTGTCATCTGTCAAATTCCATATAAAATGGTGGGTTAACCCGCGGTTTAACCCTCCATTTTCGTTGGTGCAAGTGGCTCTTAGAAACTATTTAGTCACAAAACAAATATAACTATGGCTATATTATACATTTATTAACTCTAAGAATACGACTGAAAGACTTGTAAATGAAATAATTTTTAAAAAATCCACCCTGTTTATTATAACGCCCAATGTCGTTTTAGTAAAATGTAAGTATAGTATTATAAAAAGTCTTCTAAAAACTGGTATTCATCCCTCGCTCATTTAGAGAGGCACAAAAATGCCTATCATTTTTTTACGAGCAATTTTACGACTGATGTCAACGACCGTACTTAATGCGAATCATAATAATGTAGATTTCTAATTTAAATATTAAAAACGTGTTTTTTCGCATCGTATGATATATAATTAGGTATTTATTGGTTTAAATGTCAACTTTGGAGTCAAATGGTCACGAATTCGTTACGTGCTAATTATACTTAAATTATAGTCAAACCAAAAAGAAACATACTTAGAATAACTATCCACCTATAATTTATATGTATGTAGCAAAGACATATATAACTCCGTATAGACATATAAAGTCTAAGAAAAAAACGTACCTGAGTACGGTGGTCGGTAAAAAGGTACGGTGGCCTAGATGGCATTACTAGATACCTTTGGGGTATCTACGCTCAGCTAGATGGCGCTAATATTAATATTTGACATTTTAACACACATCAAGCTGCAAATATGGGCCAAATTGCCAAAACTAAGGTTCCAAAGTTTTAAGCCTGTGTCAAGAGATGGCAGTCTATGCACTGCGATTACACATTTTACTTCGACAGTAACTCTCTATAATACTGGATCCTCTTTGGTATGTAGTAACGATTTTTGTCGAAAGCGCTGGTAGCCTAGCGGTAAGTACGTGCGACTTTCGTCCAGGAGGTTGCGGGTTCGAACCCCGGCTCGCACCAATGAGTTTTTCGGAATTTATGTTCAAAATGTCATTTAATACTTGCCAGTCTCTTTTCGGTGAAGGAAAACGTCGCGAGGAAACCGGACTAATACCAATAAGGTCTAGTTTACCCTTCGGGTTGGAAGGTCAGATGGCAGTCGCTTTCGTGAAAACTAGTGCCTACGCCAAATCATGGGATTAGTTGTCAAAGCCCAGGCTCCCATGAGCCGTGACAAATGCCGGGATAACGCAAGGAGATGATGATGAGGTGATGATGAACAATTTTTGTCAAAAGTTCTAGTCAAGTTGCATTGACAATGACAACCATCCCTCGATACATCATTGAAATATTTAGAACTTTAATATCGACAATTTGACAACATATCATTATTTTTATATTAAAGGAAAAAATGGAAAAATTTACGCTTCCGGCGGGACTTGAACCCGCATCCTTTTTGCAATCCGTGAAAAAAAAAAAAAAAACATCATTATTTATGCACATGATATGAACCGATCAAACCGAGCATTAACAAAGGAGTGGCACCATCGAAGCGAGATATTCTTTATGGTTCCAAGGTAAGTAAGGTAAGTTTATTTTTTACACTTTTTTTTGCCTTTTCATCATCCTTCTTGCGTTATCCCGGGATTTTCCGCGGCTCATGGGAGCCTGGGGTCCGCTGTGACAACTAATCCCAAGATTTGGCGTAGGCACTAGTTTCATGAAAGCGACTTCCATCTTATCTTCCAACCCAAAGGGTAACTAGGCCTTATTGGAATTAGTCCGGTTTCCTCACGATGTTTTCCTTCACCGAAAAGCGACTGGCAAACACCAAATGACATTTCGCACATAAGTTCCGAAAACCTCATTGGTACGAACCGGGGTTCGAACCCGCGACCTCCGAATTGAAAGTCGCACGTTCACCGCTAGGCCACCAGCGCTTGTTTGTCTTTTAAGGAGTTCAATCCTGACCAGAAATACATATATGACTACGCGCCATGTTGAGAAATTTAGAATTATTTTATTCATACTACTTAAACTGAACTGTCACCGCATGCATCAGAATAACAGCGCCCTCTTGTCCATATTCCTATGTATATTTCTACTCAATCTTTTTTTTTTTATATAATAAACTGGCCAGTGATTGACTGACTATAACAATACGCATTTTTCAAATACACCTATAAGAAAAATATTTGTGTACATAAGACTCAGATTTATAAGATACTGTAATTAGTTTTCAATGTCTATACAATACATAGGTTGGTGTATTCCTTTACAACTTTCGCAAGGTGTGCCGGGACATACGAGCCTTAAATTATATAAAAATATTGGATTTTTAAGTTGGAAACCGTAGTTTTGTGGACTTTTTTAGTCTTCGTAAAGTGTATCCGGGTGATTTTGACTATTTATATCAAACATCACCGATATTCCCTTAATTTACCTGTTAGATTGGAGCTGTACTCGATATTCTGATTTTCCAAATCATCCGTATACACAAAAGTATTTCACAAGTAAAAATCATTTATATTAAGCATGAACATGTGTTTAAAACATTTTTTATTGACACAAAAATGTAGGCAACCCCTGGAAAAGCTTCAAATAAGCTAATTTCAAACTCACCTTATCATTCCGAAGCACAAAGACGTCTAAACACGTTGCAAACTACCCCGGCTTGTGCCACGCCGTATCGAACCTTATGCCCCTTTGCCACATGTGTTAAAATCCCCCACAGCGTTGCACTAACACTTCACTTGTTTATGGGTCGCATTTTTTTTAAATTGCGGGACTGTGGCACACGGGTGCGGTCGGGTAGCTTTGGCCGCGCACTAGGGGTTATGGGAGCTAGGGATGGGGTAGGCAGCAAGGAGCGGCGGGAATTATCGATATTTGTAGAAACTCTTATAATATATGGGAAAGTGTGTGTGTCTGTTTGTTTGTCCGCCTTTCACGACAAAACGGAGCAACAAATTGACATGATTTTTTAAGTGGAGATAGTTGAAGGGATGGAGAGTGACATAGGCTACTTTTTTCTCTTTCTAACCCCCCATTTCCCTAAAATGGGAAGTGGAAGTTTGTATGGAGCATTCTGCAATTTTGGAATTTAACGCAAGCGAAGCCGCGGGCAATAGCTTGTTCGTAATAAACTTAAAAACTACACATTATGCAAAAAATAATGACTAAAACTACAAATGTACAAGGGACTGGTAAATTTATTACGAAGTGGTCCCGTCTCAGCATAATGCCGACCGGTCAGCGCTGATCTTCCGACGAGACCGTTTTGTGAGATTTTGACAAGTTTTGGGGTAAAATGAAATTGTTTTATAATAAGCAATGCTGACAGAAAAAAACATGAAAATAATATTTTTGTTTTTAGAGAGAAACAAACGAGACCAAAAATTATTACGAAACTTTCAACAACAACAATTAACATTATTATATATTAACAATTAACATAATTTTGGCTGCATTAATCATCCTGCATTAAATCGACATCGTAAAATAATATGTCACGGATACACTAGAAAATCAAGTTTATTATTATGTTTTTCTTGTTAGTAAATGAATAATACCTACTCTTAATTAGCGAAGAATAAAGTTCAGCGAGACATCCTGCTCAGACATGTTGTTGTATTTTACGGATGTGCAGGAAACTGTTTATACCAGAACTATATTTTTTGTATGTTAATAAATATTTAGATTTTAGAAAGACGGAAAGAAAAAAATATTTGGTGTAAAATATTTGGTGTTTGGTGTAACTTAGCCTATAAAACATTTTAAAGTAGTAACTAACTAGTACGAGTACTAAAATGGATGCCACTCAGCATATGCCGATGACTAAGATAAGGACATTGACATCGATAGCGCAACGGCACGTCACTATAACCATACCGCACTTGCGCACTGCCGGCAGCCCTGTCACACCGCTTTCACGACGCGACGTATTCTTTAAAATATTTGCAAATTGCATTCAGGTATAAGATAACCTAACCACAAAATTGAAAAATATAATTCTGAAAAAACCCCCGACAAAGTGGACCGATTTTCATGAAACATGGCTAAGAACACCCCTGACTAAATTCATCTTGCAAACAAAAACACTAAATCAAAATCAGTTTATCCGTTCGGGAGCTACGATTCCACAGACAGACACACATACAGTCAGACAGACAAATAGACAGACAGACACGTCAAAGTTATAACCCTCCGTCGTTTTTGCGTCGAGGGTTAAAAAGTATTTGTATCGATATCGACAACGGCACGTCACTATAACTGTACCGCACTTGCGCATTGCCGGCAGCCGAAACACATCGCTTTCCCCACGTTCTCTTGTAAATATTACATTTACAATAAACTGCTGCTACTAAATTCTATTTTTTCGTGTAGGTGTTTGCGTTTCAAAATTGAAAAGTTTTCGCTAGTTTGGGAGCTTTAAGCATCGAATTTGAGTAAATAATGAAAGTCGCAAGAGTAATTAGGAAGCTGGGAAAAGTGATACAGATATACTAAAAGATTGGATTGTACTTCGCACATACAATGAAATTATTAAGGTATCTGAAGCTGTGGAAATAAATGAATTTTATAATTTTAAATAAATGAATAATAAATTTTCAAAAAATATGCATCATCGTCATTTGAATTGTATCTCTCGCTTTATTAATAATCATTGTACTGACATATCAATTTCATTCTTATTCGCATTTTAATTTAATTTAAATGTACCTACATGATATTTTTTAATTGTGATATTGACTCTTAATTTTATATTAGATGTTAACAATTTTATTACCCATTGTAAATAATGTGATGAATTGAAATACATAATAGTTTATTCCCTGATGTTGACATGTAATATTTTAAGAATATTATTAATAAATGAGTATGAGTATGAAAAAAAAAAGCTTTAAAGCAATAAGTATGTCACAAAAAAGCCCATCATTAACTATAAAAGACGAAAATTTGAAACGACGTTTTTAGCAACGAGTCTATTATCTGGGGGCACGGCAGTGCCCCCGCCAAGTCGAGCAAAAAGAGGCACGGCCGTACCATCCTTTTCTCGAAGCATTTCAGACTATTTTCAAACCCCTGTTGCTCCGTTCTGGATAAAACTAGAAGCCTCAATTTTCAGCACCCAAGTAGTCATTGTATAAACACGGTATATTCCAAATTTCATTAATCCTTTTTTACCGGTTCCAATATATCTGTTCCCTTAGGGTCTATATTCTTATTCTCTAGGTTTTTCTAAACTATAGACATCCATGTAAGTCAGGGTCGCCCACGGCCACTCTTCAAATATCTGTGCTTGTCACAAAAATAAATACCCTTAACGGAATTCGAACCCAGGACCGCGGCTTATCAAGTTAGCATGCAGAGCCACTACCCACTAGGTAAATCCACACCGACCGGTCGTCTTAAAAAGTTGTACCTAGGTGCTCCTGTTGTTCTTATTAATACAAGCCTAATTAATTAGGCTCTAAACTAAGTTTTTATTTTTCGTTCTAAAAGTATCTTAGCCTAGTAAATACCTCCACAAATATATATAGAA
Organism: Leguminivora glycinivorella; assembly: GCF_023078275.1. Classification (NCBI taxonomy): domain Eukaryota; kingdom Metazoa; phylum Arthropoda; class Insecta; order Lepidoptera; family Tortricidae; genus Leguminivora; species Leguminivora glycinivorella. The sequence goes on from NW_025952828.1 coordinate 267,586, forward strand.
TAGAATAGAATAGGATAAGTTTTATTCGTAAATACACAAAAGAGAAATATATTACAAATAGGAACACATAAAAACGAGAAGGTGCCACGAAATGTTTTAACCTCATCATATTGCTGGCGATTTCCAGCGCTGATCTTCCAGTTAAACCATTCGATGAAAAACAATCACGACAGACAAAAAAACATAATACACACAAAAAAGACAAAGATATTACATCCTTTTTTTTAAATTATGTCGTATCCGACAGCGGCGACCTTTACAACTTTCTCTGATGAGCACGTATATGGCTCGCAAAACCGAACTAGCCTCCGCCACACGGGCGCGTTTCGAGAGCGTCGGCGTCGCGTCAGCGGAGCGACACGCCGGCGTGACGCCCGCAGGCGGCCGGCGTGACGCCGGCAGGCGGCCGGCGTGACGCCGGCAGGCGGCCGGCGTGTCGCCCGCCGGACGCTGGCGGGAAGCGCGCGATGCGCGCGCAATCCGCTCATGATCTGAGCGATAGGGATAGCGATAGGGATAGCGATAGCGATAGCGACAGCGACAGCGACAGCGACAGCGACAGCGACAGCGACAGCGACAGCGACAGCGACAGCGATAGCGATAGCGATAGCAGTCGAATTATATGTAGAGTCGAATTATATGTAGAGTCGAATTTTATGTAGAGTCGAATTATATGTAGAGTAGAATTATATGTAGAGTCGAATTATATGTAGAGTCGAATTATATGTAGAGCCGAATTATATGTAGAGCCGAATTTATGTAGAGCCGAATTTATGTAGAGCCGAATTTATGTAGAGCCGAATTTATGTAGAGCCGAATTTATGTAGAGCCGAATTTATGTAGAGCCGAATTTTATGTAGAGCCGAATTTTATGTAGAGTCGAATTTTATGTGGAGTTACTCGTGAGTAGAGAGATATGCCCTTGTTCAAGTGCTAGAGACACTATTCTAAGACAGTCTGTCATAAGTTTCAGATGGAAGACGACCCAGAGGTGCCGCTATCGCTATCGCTATCGCTATCGCTATCGCTATCGCTATAACTATCGCTATCGCTATCCCTATCGCTATCCCTATCTCTCTTTTTCAACCCCTTCATCCCTTTTTTTCGAAATAAAAATTAGCCTATGTTCTGTCTCAGGGTCTAAAGATTGTCTGTTCCAAATTTCATCAAAATCGGTTGCGTGGTTTAAGCGGGAAAGTGTAACAGACAGACAGGCAGACAGACAGACAGACAGACAGACAGACAGATAGACAGACAGAGTTACTTTCGCATTTATCTTTCTACGTTCGAATTCATGATGCCGCAAATCCGTCCGATCGCAACGCGCGCTGTGTTATGTGTGACTGCACAAGCGTTCCGAGGGCGGACCGCTCGCGATGCGCCGGCGCGACGCCGGCGGAGCGCTCTGCCAACGCGCAGAAACAGCGCGCGTTCAGCTCGCGTGCCGCTAAGCTGACGCAACGCTCTCGAAACGCGCCCGTGTGGCGGAGGCTTAAATATTCGGTCGCACTGTGCGCAATAAAGCTGCCCTTGTTCGTTATATGTATATGCGTAGGACGGTTTAGAGCGAGACTTCCGTTGAAGGCGCTTTTGGTCCAGGTTCTCCAGTCGAGCTTCCTCAAAGGCAGCTACACCTTTTCCTACTTTACGGCGCCATTCTGACCTTTGGATTTCGAATACTCTACACACAAATATATAATCTATACGAGGACATAATCTAAAGAAGTGGTTTTATCCAACAAAACACTATATCCTAAGTAAAAAGAATCCTGTACCGATCACACGTGTATTGTAAGCCGCCCGCCATTGTCCTTTCTCCCTGGGGCGCGGTAGACAGGAAAATACGACTAAAAAACATTTCTGCCGTTCCGTTCGGAGAGCTCTCTTAGAAATAATACAAAACGTTTATGGAATTTTCAGGAGACGAGTTGGGATTTTAATATCATAATGGGATTTTAGACGTGTTGATTTATTTCACATTATGAGAAGAGATTTTGTTTTAAAACAGAAATGACTCAGTTTTACGAGGTACTAAGTACTAGGTAGGGCAATAGTCTGTCATAGATAACAAATATGTCGTATGTATTGTGTTATCTTTATCAGAGTTTTGTATATACGTACATGCAGTTCATCCATACTTATTAATTTTATAAATGGGAAAGTTTGTGTGTCTGTTTGTTTGTCCGTCTTTCACGGCAAAACGGAGCGACGAATTGACGTGATTTTTTAAAATAGATATAGTTGAAGGGATGGAGAGTGACATAGGCTACTTTTTGTCTCTTTCCAACGCGAGCGAAGCCGCGGGCAAAAGCTAGTAATTTATAAGCTCGAATTTTACACTCACGGTGATAAGAGGTGGTGAAATTTTTAACGCGTCACCACTTATATTTATATTATACCTTTTTTAATACAATAAAAACATATTTTATATTTTCGGCCCAGTTCTACAGTACTTTTCCTCAGCCTTTCCGGGATTTTGCGTGACTGCCTCGACGCACTTATCGACTCCGGCAAGCGGCCAACTGGCAATCTTACGTTCAATGACTCAATGCGTGGTCAAGGTGACAAACGCTTACGCTCCGTAGCGAAACGCAACGACAATAATACCAGCCGGAATGGCTAAATTTGCAATCGTTAATTCATTTAATCTAAATTATTCATTCGACTTTGACAGTGCGCTCTATCAAATTTATCAAAGGTACTTAAATACATACAATCACGCCTGTATCCCATAAAGGGGTAGGCAGGTCACTTGAAACTACTCAAGTTACAGTACCACTCTTGGCAAATAAGGGGATGAAATAAAACAAAACTGTGACATTGCAGTTGCCAGACTCTCGCCACAATATGCCACAATTTAACAACTCCCACTGGATGAAAGGGGGTGACAAAATTCTTAACTCGTCACCACACGGGCAATATAATTAAAATCTAACAGCCAGCTTGAAAAACAGAGAAACAATTACCAGTTATCAGTTGGTGTGGTTACTGGTAACTGGTGTGTGTCTTGAAATCATACTCATTTAACAAATTGATGAAGTATTTTCATGCCCTATGCCCCTCATGAGGGACAACAGATTCATCTAATCAAACATTTTATTTGATGAAATTTATACAGAGATAATTACCACATTAGACAAATTGTGGACGTATATGACCTACTGTAAAAAACTAGCCAAGTCTCGATGGAGCTACTTGTTTATCTCTAAAAAACCGGCCAAGTGCGAGTTGTATTCGCGTTGCAAGGGTTCCGTACACTACAAAAAGGGCTTAAGCGCCTCCTTTTTAGTAGGAACTTAAGTCATTTTTCTCAATAATCGATATTTTGAACAAAACGAAACAGAAATGAGTTTATATGTAATATTCAAACGCGCTCACACAATTTCAAGAGAGTTACCAACTCCTTGCAGCGGCAGTGAGTGAAATTCGTAATTTGAGTTTTTTTTCTTTTAACTTACGCTTTACTGTAGATTTCTAATAGGTTTTCTTGTAATCTATAGATTGAAAACTATCTCGTGTATTTTTTGAAAATTTTGCGCTTAGTAGTTTCGGAGATGGGGGGGGGGGGGTAATTTTTCCGTTCCGTTTTTCCTTTTTGAGGTACGGAACCCTAAAAGTAATAAAATCTAGATAAAGTCGTGCCATTTTATTACTAATATGGGCGCCAGGAAACCTGCTAGTAAGCAACAGTATTCACATTGACAAGCTTTCGTTTGGCACCAGACCAGCTATTTGTGGCTAAAATTGATCATTTATAGGTATTGAACAACTTAGTGACTAGCCGCAGTTTTGCACGGAAAATATGTGTATAGCAAAGACATATATCACTCCGTATAGACAGATAAAGTCTAAGAAAAAAACGTACCTCAGTACCATACAGAAAAAGGTACGGTGGCCTAGATGGCAGTAGTAGTAGTAATCACTTTATTGTACAGAACAAATTACATGTACAGAGAATAATTGGCAGATGGCATTACACCTTTGGGGTACGCTCAGCTAGATGGTGCTAATATTAATATTTGACATTTTAAAACATATCAAGCTAAGAATATGGGTCAAATTGTCAAAACTGAGGTTCAAAAGTTTTAAGCCTGTGTCAAGAGACGGCGGACTATGCACTGTGATTACACATTTTACTTCGACAGTAACTCTCTATAATACTCGATCCTCTTTGGTGTATAGTAAGTATTACTATAGTATGAATTTTCTGAGATGAACTTTTCGGTTTTGCCCTAATCTGTTAAACAAAGGCCTTTGTTTCTATTATTCGCGGTGGTTAGCTCCCGTTTCCACAGCACGTGCTAAAGTCTCAGTGTAGTTAAAAAGCAACTATCATGATAGCAATAAGGTTCAAATTTATTAAACAGTTTGCAGTGTGCAGGTAACCTTTTTTGAAGATGACAAAACGTGTTATCTCCGAAAGGGCTTTTTATGGATTTGAACCTTATTGCTATCATGATAGTTGCTTTTTAACTACACTGAGACTATAGCACGTGCCATTTAAACGGGAGCTAACCGCCGCGAATAATAGAAACAAAGGCCTTTGTTTAACAGATTAGGGCAAAAGCGAAAAGTGCATCTCAGAAAATTCATACTATATCATTCAAAGTAGTACATAGATAGAGCAGGAGGAGCATACACCTGCCGTGTGTGGACGAGGGATACTCTCTCGAATTGATTTAGAAGGGCAGGTCGTACACCTGCGTTCGTGGCCTACAAACTGGTCTCGCCGGAAGATCAGCGCTGACCCCTGGGTCAGCATTTATGCTGAGGCGGGATCCTGGTAAACCCGAGGTACATTTTTTTTTAAATCTCATCACTTATTAGGATTTATATAATACTTATGCATATAATTATTTGCGGGCAATGCCGCACAAGCCCTGTTTCGACACTTGTTAATATTTTTACTTGTATTTTATAGTAAATGGAACTATAGGTCTTTCTGTAATCTAAGAACTTAAACACTTTTGTATGTGACTGTTTGTTTCCTAAATAAATGAAAAAAAAAAAAATGTGTTTATCATTGAATAAATTATTCAATCTGAATCTGAATTGGGCTATACAGCCACGAACGCAAAACGGCTTACGGCTTAAATCATACTATTACCAAGGACTATTTATTATAGGATTTACAATTTTCATACTAAGAACCGTACCTCCATTTTGTAGCGCCACCTATTAAATACTGTCATAACTACATTGATGATGCCTACAAATTCAAACCCCAGTCTCCCATGAGCCGTGGCGACTGCCGGAATAACGCAAGGAGGATGATGATATTATGATATATTCAAGGAAGAAACTATAGTGTAAAAACCAAAAAACTACTTAAGTAAAATGAAAAAGAAACAAAACTAGAAAATTTGGTGGGTATGTGTTACCAAGGATGATTTATATCGGATTCACAATCTTCATGTTAAGAATCGTACCTCAATTTTTAGCGCCATCTATTGAATACTATCATAACTACACATTTTTTTTTTTTTTCAAAATGTGTTTTGGCATGATATCATGATTTAAAGCAAAAAAATATGTCATTTGTTCTTATAAAAAATAAAAACACGCAAAAATATGTGGGGAAAATATGATTTTGGTCACTTCCAGGCTGTGAAACAGCGCCATCTAGTTTTACGCCTAAAAAGCCCATACACTTCAGGGGTACGCTTTTTTGTATGGGCTTTGTCAGTCCCGTATTACTCGTATATCGTTCTTGCTATTACTTACTCCAAGCAGGGTATGGTTGAACTATATTTTATTGTACATCTTTGTAAACCCATATTCAGCAAATAAAGAAATACAATACAATACAGTAATCTGTCATAGATAAAAAGGCCTACCAAGTATTACTATGAAAGAGAAACATTTTCACCTTAAGTATGTAACAACATACTTAAGGTGAAAATGTTGACAGTGCCTCGTTTGTACCCACAAACGAGGCACTGTCAGAACTTTGAAGCGCAAAAATATACATGATTAATACCAAGGATAATTCATATAGGATTTACAATCTTCATACTAAGAATCGACCTCAATTTTTAGCGCCACCTATTAAATACTATCATAACTACACTGATGATGCCTAATTTTTTTTTTTTTCAAAATGTGTATTGACGTGATATCATGATATTTAAATAAACAAGAATGTCATTTGTTCCTATAAAAAATAAAAACACGCAAAAATATTTGGGGAAAATATGATTTTGGCCACTTCCAGGCTGCGAAACAGCGGCATCTAGTTTTAATCCTAAAAGGCCCATACATTATTTCAGGGGTACGCTTTTTTGTATGGGCTTTGTCATTCCAGTATTATAAATAATTAAATAAATATTATATAGGACATTCTTACACAGATTGACTGAGGCCCACGGTAAGCTCAAGAAGGCTTCAGTTGTGGGTACTCAGACAACGATATATAGAGGTATAATATATAAATACTTATATACCTAGAAAACATCCATGACTCAGGAACAAATATCTGTGCTCATCACACAAATAAATGCCCTTACCGGGATTCGAACCCGGGATTAAATATTTCTTGCTGTAGGTGATAATATAATTCATTCATTCTACATTCTACAACGTCTACCAGTTATAATTATCCCCTAATAATTACTTACCATTATTATCAATTAATAACAAGTATCTAGTTACTGTAATTGTTAGTAAAAGTGCATCCGACTGCATGACGCCACTAAATTGACCACTCACCCATAGCAAAAAGAGCTTAATGATACTAATAAAGTACAGTAATTTTAGGCCTTAAGAAGTAGTAATAAGATTAATATTGATATGAACTTTATTTTGCGGTTATAGTTTTATTGAACGGTTAATTATAAGTAATTTGTATGGGAACTCGGACAATGCCCGGTGTGGACGGTCGTGCAGGTCGGTTACAATTTCTGTTTCAATATTATATTAGGTACAATTATTATTATTAATAGCCTACATGGTGTCCCACTGCTGGGCAAAGGCATCTCCCATGGATCTCCACATCCGTCACGGTCTTGAGCAATCTCCGGCCAGTCGCTAAGATATCCGTCTAGGTCATCCCGCCATCGCCGCCTGGGTCTGCCAGATGCTCGCCCATCTGGTGGCACCCAGACCGTGGCAATTTTTGCCCACCTCTGTGGGTGCATGCGACAGACATGGCCGGCTCAGTTCCATTTCAGCTCGGCGGTCTTAACTCCAACATATGTGTGTGTGTTTTTGAGCGTAGCGTAGAGTTTCGGATTCTGTCAATCCGTTTTACTCCTAGCATATTGCGCTCCATCCATGGCTCTTTGGCAAACCTTCAATTTAGTATTTTGCGCACAGAACTTTATTTAGATAGAAGAAACAAGTTCATCTATTTGTATAGGGGCCGAGCGTGTCAAATTTTGTACTGAAGTTGTTTCTTGCCTGTAATTTTAAATATGTCTCAGGCTCTTGATTGTTCATAATTTTTGTGTTGTTGCAATTGAATATCACGTAACGAGGCATTTTTTATGTTTTGATTGACTTCAACTTACAAAAATTGACGCCCGAAAGCTGCATGCTGAGATTAAAGACGGACAACTCAGTGGATTTCACTGAGTTCATTTGACACGCTAAGTAGATACGTTTGCTTGATCTATGGTATATATGACATCTGTGATTTTGCGCCTCGTTTAGGTACAATACAGGGTGAAATAAAAAGGACCGTTCAAACTTTGCATAGTGACTTTTGAAGTCATAAGGAACAACTTTTATTGAAATGAAATGAAATGAAATATATTTATTTGCTTTAAGTGTGGTACATTGAGGGTATTTTAGCATAATATAAATTTGAATCGCACACTTAGCTACTAAAAAGCATGCAAAAATTATTCTTATGCCTAAACTACGTGCTATATAACTATAGTACATATTTACAATAATTACAACATAATATAATTTAAAAAATTAAAATTATAGCAACCGAAATAACATAATATTACAAAATGCAAATACATTGTATACATGTCAAAATCTAAATACTTAACTAAGGAACTACATTATTCATCGTCATAAGGTTCAAAAATTCATTAATTGTATAAAAACATTTTTCTTTCAACCATCTAAACAGATGCCGCTTAAAGTGGGCTATGGACGGCTGTTGCCTTATTTCGAGAGGTAAACTGTTAAATATTTTTATTGACATTGCCTGACAATTTTTCCTCTGTAATGCGCTTTTACATTTTGGCATAACTAATTATAGGACCAATGCTGAAATCGCGAAAAAAAATTTGGCTATTCCATACATTTGGACTGTCATGATGCCGCTCATTTCATCACGATTCAGTATGAAGCGTGTCAATCCTATATAAATTATCCTTGGTTCTAGGCAAAACAAGGAAAAGAAGTAGTTTATTTAAGTAGATCTACGAGTATTTGTTAATGATATAAATCACCTATTTATCTAGAACGTTCTAGTAAGGTGAATCAGGTCAGATAATAAGAATAACTAAAATAGGAAAACTTTATTCTCAACCTGTTTTTGTTATTGGTTACTTTGAATATTCTATTACCTAAGATATGAACTTTATTACTTGATCACAAACACGAGTTCTATGACAGAAGTCTGTCGCCAACTTAAAAAGATACAAGTAGAAAAATATTATTTGAGTAAAAAATTTTTTCGATCATTTTTGTTTTAAAGAAATTTAGTTATGTTTTAATATAGTTTAAAATCAAGCTTAAAAGTGCTCTGTATACGGGTATGTATAATAGGCTAGTTTTCTATCAGTCAAATCAGCTTCTTTTTAAGAACTGTCAATACGATTTGCTAATATGTAATGATTTTGAAATACTGAGGAGTGACGTCATGGTAAACTCATTTACTTTATATAGTTTTTATTTTTAACCCCCGACGCAAAAACGAAGGGGTGTTATAAGTTTGACGTGTCTGTCTGTCTGTCTGTCTGTCTGTCTGTCTGTCTGTCTGTCTGTCTGTCTGTCTGTCTGTCTGTCTGTCTGTCTGTCCGTCCGTCCGTCCGTCCGTCCGTCCGTCCGTCCGTCCGTCCGTCCGTCCGTCCGTCCGTCCGTCCGTCCGTCCGTCCGTCCGTCCGTCCGTCCGTCCGTCCGTCCGTCCGTCCGTCCGTCCGTCCGTCCGTCTGTCTGTCTGTCTGTCTGTCTGTTAGTCTGTCTGTCTGTGTATGTGTCTGTCTGTGGCATCGTAGCTCCCGAACGGATGAACCGATTTTGATTTAGTTTTTTTTATCTGAAAGCTGAGTTATTCGGGAGTGTTCTTAGCCATGTTTCATGAAAATCGGTCCACTATGTCGCTGTCGGGGGTTTTTCCAAAATTTTAATTTTGTGGTTAGGTTATTTACTTATAAAATAGAAATTATGTTTAAAAATAAGTACTATCCATATTTATCTTCTAATTATGTGGTGCTTTATTTCGTGTATTGTCTAAAATATTTTAAGTATAGGAAACTAGCCTATTGAATATATTGATTTAAACTAACACGATCTTCACTCATATTATTAAATTAAAACGGGACAACACTTTCGCTACCAAGAACCCGACTGTCGGGTACACCGCTCGTAGAAGCGTAGCCGATTACATGGGTTTCCCCGTATGTAGCGAAAATGTCGTAGCGCCGCGTAGAGCCCGGTTTCGAAAGTGTTAATCGCGTAAAACTTACGTTTTATATTTAACCCGACGTTTCGGACATGACATTACGTCCGTGGTCACGGGTAGACGGGTGGTCTACCCGTGACCACGGACGGGTTAAATATAAAACGTAAGTTTTACGCGATTAAGTCCCGTTTTAATTTAGCCTATTGAATATAATTATGTAATTAACTAACCTAACCACAAAATTAAAATTTTGAAAAAACCCCCGACCGCGACCTAGTGGACCGATTTTCATGAAACATGGCTAAGAACACTCCCGACTAACTCAGCTTTCAGATAAAAAAAACTAAATCAAAATCGGTTCATCCGTTCGAGAGCTACGATGCCACAGACACACACACACACACAGACAGACAGACAAACAGACAGACAGACAGGCAGACAGACAGACAGACAGACAGACAGACATACACACAGACAGACACGTCAAACTTATAACACCCCTTCGTTTTTGCGTCGAGGGTTAAAAACAGTTTTCATCAGTTTCATCATACTTGCTAAGTAAATGTGTAATTGCAAGCCGGCATAGTAAGAGTTAGAAAATGCTTTTTTATAATTATGGAGTTATGACATTTCTACTACTTATCATATTTGACTGTCTTTTAACTTTTTACACATTTTTTTTTTCTATGTGTGATGAAAAACATTGTGCATATCTGGGGGTGTAAGATTTTTTTTTTACTCTCTCGTTTCAAATGTTTAAGCTGCACCTACGTAGACTGTGTTAAACAACCGTGAACCCTATAAATATATGATTATTGTCAGGAGGGTGCTGTTATTCTGATGTATGGAGAGACAGTTCGGTTTATTAAGATAATTTTTAAGAAAAAAAAACCGCCTTCCTTTGGGGTTCTGGTGATAAATACTTTCAAATGTTGGATTATGTTATCAATTCGTCTATATAATATATTTTTTAATGTTCGTTATTCGATATCTCCGTCATTTCTGAACCAATTTTGAAATCTGGATTATTCTGAAGTACTTACAGATGAGAATGATTATCAGAACGGAACTCTAACCAGGGGCGGCTCACTCTTCATCAGCAGTTCCACTGCACCAAATGTCACTGTTCTGGACGTAAGTGCATGCTGTTCTTATAAAAATACCAAAGTCACTATAAGTGTGCCGTTCAGATTTGAGGAGTTCCGTTCTGACCATCATCAGCAGTTCCACTGTACCAAATGTCACTGTTCTGGACGTAAGTGCATGCTGTTCGTATAAAAATACCAGTCACTATAAGTGTGCCGTTCAGATTTGAGGAGTTCCGTCCTGACCATCATCAGCAGTACCACTGCACCAAATGTCACTGTTCTGGACGTAAGTGCATGCTGTTCGTATAAAAATACCAAAGTCACTATAAGTGTGCCGTTCAGATTTGAGGAGTTCCGTTCTGACCATCATCAGCAGTTCCACTGTACTAAATGTCACTGTTCTGGACGTAAGTGCATGCTGTTCGTATAAAAATACCAGTCACTATAAGTGTGCCGTTCAGATTTGAGGAGTTCCGTTCTGACCATCATCAGCAGTACCACTGCACCAAATGTCACTGTTCTGGACGTAAGTGCATGCTGTTCGTATAAAAATACCAAAGTCACTATAAGTGTGCCGTTCAGATTTGAGGAGTTCCGTTCTGACCATCATCAGGAGTTCCACTGCACCAAATGTCACTGTTCCGTACGTAAATGCTTGCTGTTCCTTTAAAAACACAAAAATCACCATATGTATGCCTTTCAGATTTGAGGAGTTCCCTCGATTTCTCCAGGATCCCATCATCAGAACTGGGTTCTGATAAAAATGGGACCAATCTGTATGCATATACATTCAATCAAAAAAAAAATTTCAAAATCGGTCCAGTTACGACGGAGATATCGAGGTACAAACATTAAAAAAAAAATACAGACGAATTAAAAAACCCCTTCCTTTGAGATTTGGAAGGCTGTTAAAAATAGTTCTAATGAAATTCCGCAACATGGCGCGTAGTCATATATTTCTGGTCAGGCTTTACCTACATATTTACTAGTTTGCATAATATCTTTAATAAAATATAAAACCAATAAAATATAACTTAAACTGACTACTGGTTCAGCGATTTTTCGCAATAATTAGTTTTATTTTCATCTTTACCACTTTTAAAAAATACCTGTATATATAGCATTATAATGCTGCGATTTTTTTTAAATGTATAACGCGTGATGAAGAATTCTAGACACGTATTTTTTTCTTTTTTCTCGTAAACGAAAAATGACGACGGTACAGTGCGTTGAAGTTTCGCGTGACGTCACGCCTAGGTACAATTTTTACTTAGAAGTGACGTCACAAGCCCCCACTCCGGAACTTTGATGCTCTATATCTTTGTATTTTTTCATTAATTAGAAAAAGCAAAAAAATATGTGTGCAGTATTTTTGGATGATGTAACTAACGGACTAAACAGAATGCCATTTTTTTATGTAGTCGTCATCCCTATTGTAATAAAAATAATACATATGAGTAAATAGGTATACAGTAATGCTCAATTAACAAAACAAAATATTGCCTAAAATAATACAGAGCACGCTTCTAAAAATATTCGTTCAGATAACGTCACACACCCGTTATTTATATAGTTTTTCCGTCGATGTTCAAAACATACCCGCGCATCCCCGACGGCCTGAGGCAGTTAATCGCGGTTCAGCGGACCGATCGCAGGTCTATCTCGCCCTATTTCCCCTCTATTTATAATATCAAACGAGGTACACTGTAATTATTATTATATAAGTAACCTGGGACAGTATTAACAACGTGAGGAAACCGGACTAAATCCAATAAGGCCTAGTTACCCTTCGGGTTGGAAGGTCAAATAGTAGTCGCTTTCGTAAAAACGAATGCCTACGCCAAATCCTGATATTAGTTATCAAAGCGGACCCCAGCCTCCCATGAGCCGTGGCGACTGCCGGAATAACGCAAGGAGGATGATGATATTATGATATATTCAAGGAAGAAACTATAGTGTAAAAACCAAAAACTACTTATGTAAAATGAAAAAAAAAACTAGAAAATTTGTTACCAAGGATGATTTTTATCAGATTTACAATCTTCATGCTAAGAATCGTACCTCAATTTTTAGCGCCACCTATTGAATGAATACTATCGTAACTACAAATTATTTTTTTTTTTTCAAAATGTGTATTGGCATGATATCATGATTTTAATGCAAAAAATATATAATTTGTTCTTATAAAAAATAAAAACACGAAAAAATATTTAGGGAAAATATTGTTTTGGTTACTTCCAGGCTGCGAAACAGCTCCATCTAGTTTTAAGCTTAAAAGGCACATTTCAGGGGTACGCTTTTTTGTATGGACTTTCTCACTCCCGTATTAAATCGTCGTTGGTGTCACCATAAACATAATTATACTAAAAATATATATACGTTGCTACTTTTAACAATAATAATACACTTTCTTCTAGGTGCAAGTCGAATATTAATAATAATAACTATTGTGTAAAAACCACAGACCTATAAACATGCTATGCATACGAAACGAAAAACGCAGCATACGATCTAAACGCCATCTATAATATTCTGTTAACAACATTTATCTAAGTACTAACTAGCCATAGCCAGCGCGAGTAAAGTTGCTTATTTCAGTCGCTGTGTTCAAAGTGTCCTGTCCAATGTACAGATGGCGCTAGTAATATATTGTCTAAATAGTTTTATTGTGAAATAAAATGTTCAACTATTATCAAGAACGATTTAGTACCGGGCTGACAAAGCCCATACAAAAAAAGCATACCTCTGAAATGTATGGGCCTTTTAGGCTTAAAACTAGATGGCGGTGTTCGCAGCCTGGAATGGCAAAAATCATTTTATTTTCCCGAAATATTTTTGCGTGTTTTTGTTTTTTATAAGAACAAATGATTATTTTATAATCATGATATCTCGTCAATACACATTTTGAGCAAAAATAATTTTTTCTCAAACATGCAATGAAATATTGTCTTTACGTTCCTTAAAATGGGCTGGGAAGTATCGCTTTTTGGGCGCAACAACTCGAGAGGACTGTAAAGGGATTTCATATTATTTTTCAGGCCTAGGCCTGCAAAGTAACTTTTTTTTTATAAAATATTGTCCTTTAGAGCATTTTTTTTTATTTCATTGTATGTTTGAGAAAAGCACTATACATGCCTCGGCGTGAAAACGGATTCCCGGCCTCGTATCCCTATCCGGCATATACCCACTTGGCCGGAAATCCTCATTTTCCCGGCCTCTGATGTAATGTACTATGTAGGCATCATCGGTGTAGTTATGATAGTAAAATTGTTTTGTAAAAATAGCTAAGTATTAAACCTCATCTTTTATACGATTAATATTTTTCATATTTTGATCCTATTATTAAAAAACCTGTTTAAATATTATGAATAGGTACAGCTTATTTTATTTTCACTTAATTTATTACGATACAATCTACGTCATAAATAAAATATAATGTAGGTATACACATGACTGTATTGTATGTAGCTATACCTATTATAATAATATTATAAATAATAAAATAAATAAATAATAAATAATTATTCTTCTTCATTTTTCCTTCTACCATTAATAAGGTATTATTAATGCTTCAATATGTATTTTTATCGTGAGAAATTCAATGTGTTTTGCTTTTCAACTTAGCGAGAAAAATATTTGGTATGTCATTCAGGCATGATATTTGATTTTGCAGAAAGTCACGGGTATAAAGTAATATATAATATGATAGGTAACAGAGTGCGAGTAAAATAAATACACATAAAATATCACGAATATTTCGGCTATTAATTTACTCACACCTACGTATCTATGACTAAAATCACTTAAGTAAAGTACGAGGACAGTGTCTTTAAAAATAAATTATTTTAGATTTTAAACACAAATCAAATAATTTTAATTATAATTTGAATTGTTTTAAGCAAATAAACCCTATTTTGTCCCTCCTGTATATGTATATTATAGTAGCATAGAAAGACTTAGAATTTAAAGTAGAGGTAGACCAACCTACATTAGTCTACCATTGTGGTAATAATTGTAATAAATATTACATTACGATACAAGTGCGGAAAAGGGGAAGTTCTAAACGAGAGGCTATAAATTCAAACACGACCGAAAGGAGTGCTTTAAATCGACACGAGGTATCAATTTCTTTTTACTCGTGTATCGTATACGACGCTTTTCAGTGCAGGGGGCCGATTTTTGAATCTCACGGCGTTCGAATTCAGAAAATTGTCACTGAAAATAGTAGGCAATTTCGGTGACAATTTTCTGAATTCGAACGCCGTGAGATTCAAAAATCGGCCCCCGATGGCCATCCGAAGTTTTGACCTGACATAATAATGAATCACTTCTCGCACTAGTGCGTAAAAAAACAACATCAGCTATTGAAAAAGTTTATTAAAACTCACGCAGGTTTCCTATGCAAATCGCTTGGCGTAACTCTAATATAATGGATCACATCACAACAATAATATACAGGTTTCATTTAAAAAGTTAAAAGTTTATTAATTAGTTCCAAATACATTTGTCATTAACATGTTAATTACTTGCTTATTAATGTGTCAAATGACGTCAAATATGACGTACTTTATAATTGTATCAGTATATAAAAATCTAACTTTAGACTAGCGTCAATTAATAAGTAATAATTAAGCATCTAATTATAGAATGTTATTCTAGTCCATAAGTTCAGTCGCGTTAATTTATATCTATGTATATAAGTATTTATATATTATATATATCGTTGTCTGAGTACTCACAACACAAGCCTTCTTGAGCTTACCTTGGGTCTCAGTCAATCTGTGTAAGAATGTCCTATAATATTTAGTTATTTATTTATTTGTCTACATAACACAGACAAAAAGATCTACACTTTTAAATAGTTTTCTGTTGTTATTTTGTATGTGTAGTTTTTTTACACATTTGTATTGTTTGCCATGAACAAATTATTTCTATTTTAATTTCTATTACTTTTTTATGTTCATCATAAAAAAAATCCTACCGCTCATGATAAAAATGAGTCGATATAAAAGTAAGCCATAATTATTATGTTTGTAATACATCTCTTTTCTGAAATTGTTAATTTATACATATAATAAACTTTTTTTTATACACCGTATTTCACTTAACACTAAAAACCTGAAAACCGTTTGTTCAGAATCGAGAGTAGAATCGATTGAGCTATATCTTGATGGGGGTAATATTTTTATTTAAATTAGTATTATTAGTTATTTTTTACGTGCCTATTCTATTGTATTCGTAATACAACATTGTGTATATCGCATTGCTAGAGGTTGTTTACCTTTTTCAGTATTTAGGGGTATTAATACTGGCTGGTTACTTGGACGATTTTTTTTTCCGCTACGAGTTTGACGTTGTTTGTCAGTTTAATCTTAATGTTTATCATAAGTCATAACAAATTGAACTCGTACCTAATTACAACCTTGTCCATTTGAATATTGGGTTTAGATTTGCTTACTGCGATTACCTGTCCAGTTTGAAGTTTACTGTGACAAAGCTTTAAAGTGTTTTACAGTGACATCTTAGATGTTTATTGGTAAACCTTATGTCGTTGCAGTAACGTACACAAATAAATAGTTTTATGGTTTATGATGGTAGTTAGCAATTATTTGTTGTACCTATACCTATGTAAACAACTTTGTATACCATGGTTTGCAATAAATGATTATCTTATCTTATCTTATTTTATTGAGTGTAGAGCTAAAAGTCAAGTAGAGTTGTACAGAAAATTAAAAAATCAATTAAAAAAAAAGTAATCATCAGGTTAAAAGATGAATACTCTAGATGAGTTTAAACAAATAAAAATCAATTGGGGTGTCTGAGGTTTTGAGTGATACCGGAAACACGTTGTATATTATATACTCGTATGACAACATAATAGTTATATTTAAAAAAAAATAGACAAACAAGACATATTAGCTGATGTTATAGATTACAAAGCGTCTAATAAATATTAGGTAAACATACATATTTAATCGTGTAACTTGACGCTGGATATTCTGGTGTAAGTACGGAATTTAATACCTGACCAACAATTTCATAATACACGTTATACAGGGTGTTTACAAAAAATGTAACATAACCTCTACTATATTCGGAAGTCCCGGCAAAATTCGACTATCGACCACGCATAGAAATTTAAAAATGTTTAAAATTCGAAATTGAAAAAATTGGTAGCTATCTAATAGCTATCAGCAATAGAAAGGAACAAAAGATAGTTGTTCCGATAAAAATAAAAGAGACGCGATGATAATTGCCGAGCGAAGAACTAAATCACTTCCTCTTTCTCTTTTATTAGGGTTCCGTACCTCAAAAAGGAAAAACGGAACCCTTGTGCGATAGGATCACTCGTGCGTCTGTCTGTCCGTCGTCACAGCCAATTTTCTCCGAAACTACTGAACCGAATAACTTAAAATTTGGCACGCATATGTAAACCCTGTGACCCAAAGACGGACATGTCATTTAAATTAAGAAAATTTAATTATAGGGGCCACTTTTGGGGGGTAAAAGTGAAAATTAAAAATCAAAGTTTCTAGAACTATATTGTGTCACTCATCAAATGAAAGAGGTTTTTATAAATATTTCAAAAATATTTTTTTAATATTTTTAGTAAGGTAATTTTCAAGTTATTTAAGAAAATAGGCAAAAAATGACCATTCCCCCCCTTATCTCCGAAACTACTTATGCGTAAAATTTTCAAAAAAATACACGAGATAGTTTTCAATCTTAAGCCCTTCTTGTAGTGTACGGAACCCTTACAACGCGAGTAGAACTCGCACTTGGCCGGTTTTTTACACGAGAGCGACTATCTTTTATTCGTTTCCATCGCCGATAGCTCATCGCTTATATACTCTCTTCCAAAAGCCACAAATGAGACCAGTGCCTTACGAGGCTATGGCTATATTATGCTACCTGACAACGCCGCGGAAAATGGCATTGATTGCATGGAAGAAAGTGAACAGCGCCAATAATTTTTAATTTTGACGACCGGTCTGGCGCAGTCGGTAGTGACCCTGCCTGCTACGCCGGGGTCCCGGGTTCGAATCCCGGTAAGGGCATTTATTTGTGTGATGAGCACAGATATTGAAATTTCAAATACAATACAAATTTTGTTCCTGAGTCATGGATGTTTTCTATTTATATATCGTTTTTTTTTTATACCACGTCGGTGGCAAACAGGTATACGGCCCGCCTGATGGAAAGCGATCACCGTAACCTATGGACGCCCGCAACTCAAGGGGTGTCACGTGCGCGTTGCCGACCCATTAGAAACTTGTACACTCCTTTTTTGAAGAACCCCATACTGTAGTTCATCGGGAATACCTCGACAGGGAGCTCATTTCACAGCCGGAGCGTTCGTGGGAGGAAATTCCTCTGAAACCGCACGGTGCATCGTTGTCTGAGTACCCACAATACAAGCCTTCTTGAGCTTACCGTGGGCCTCAGTCAATTTGTTTATGAATGTCCTATAATAATAATAATAAAAAAAAACAAATAAGTGAAAAATAAACAAAGATGTTTTTTTTATGAGAAAGGAGATAAACGAGTAAACAGGTCGCATGATGGTAAACAATCAATGCCGCCCATGGACACTCGAATTACCAGAAGTGTTAATGCGTTGCCGGTTTTTCATAAGTATTTAATCTTAAACTGACAGAATTTTGCAATTTAAATGAAAATATAAATCACTTTCAAATTTTGTAACTTCTTAAGTATGTACATTTATTCTTACAAATAAAGCTATCTTATGTTATCTTATCATACCTTAGAATGGAAATAAAAGAAATTGAGATGTAAATAGTTGAATTACGACGTAAGGTCGATGTGGGAACGACCGACTTAAAAAAAACCTGGTAAAACTGCCATGTATTTAAAATTGAGACTAGTATTACAAAAAGGATCATCCCGTAGCACGCGCTCATGTTTAGTGAACAAAAACTAACGCAAAGCAGGTATCGGGTGGCAATTTTCCATGCGAAACGCAGTGCCTGCTATAAGGAGATAATTTATTAAAAGGTGTTAAAAAATTACATTTATAACATCAATAATAATCGGAAAATCGTGTAACATAATTATACACATAGGTGGTCAATTGTTTTCTCAACTAAATTTAAATAAAAAAAAACTTTTATAACTTATTTTTTAAAACAAAAACATATACATCAAAAGTGACTAAAACTTGAATAGTATAATAATATTACAATATGTGTTATATTTTATTTGAAATGTTGTTAGGTTTTTATCGAATATAATATTCAATTGCACTAATGCGTGTTGATATTGTTAGGTACGTTTAAGAAAGATACGCACAATTTTTTTGCGTCTTTTTTTTTATATTTAAATAAATTCCTTCAAGTAAGTCCATTGCATAACTAAAAGTAATATCCATCTATTCTTGTCCAATATAAATGTTAATTGTCACACCCATTAACTTCCTCTATATCTGTTTCAATATAAATCGATTAAATTTTCTTACGAAATTACTTACTCTTGCGTTGAGCAAGTAGCCACAGTTTTGGTGCAATTTAAAAAAAAAGAACAGGAATTATATAACAAATATTGAACATAATTCTTTTTTATAGTTGCATGATATAAAGCGGCTTTATTTTTGTAAAAATGGACGAAGTGTACTACGCTAACTCGACAGTGATTGAATATGGGCCAAAGGAGTTCGCAAAAGGACTGGGACGCATGTTCTATGTGATAAACCCGAAGGATACTGTGTTTGAGAATGTGGAAGATGTACCTAACTTTTATGTGCAGGTAAGATGTGAAAAAAATATTTGGTTACAAGCTATAAGTGAAATCTTGGTGCAATATGTTTTCAATATTATGGAAAAGTAAAGTTTTTTTTTTCATGAAAAGTCAATATTTTCATAGTTTCTGTAACATATTGTTTAAGTTTTGCGACATTTTCATATATGAAATAATTGTATTAAAATAGGAGATTTTTTTTGTTACAGAAAATGTTACAATGTTACAGAAAAAAATACTATTTTAAGAATTAAAGTCTTAACTCGTAACTATACTTACTTCTTAATGCATTATAAGAAATGGTAAAAAATATCTGCCATTATCTTAATATGAACGTTCATTAATACAAATTTTTAGTCCAAAAATGTTAACTAACAAGTAAAATTAATAAACTGAATTATAAAACAGACATTTGAATTTTATTTTATTTGAGAACAAATCAACGTTCTCAATGTATAATCATTCCGGTATCAAAATTAATAAATAATCAATTAACTTGAATTAGATTACTGAACCGTATTCAATTAATTTACCTAAACGTTTTATTTACTTCTCATGATTTATTTCTGAGTGTAAATATTGTGTTTTTATTTCAGGCATGGCCATATTTCTTCATGTTCATGGTATTAGAACACATAATTTTAAAGCTAGAAGGAAAAAAAGGAATACGTCTAAATGACGGCATAACGAGTCTCTCCAATGGAATGTTCCTAGAAGGCGGCAGGTAAATTATTTTTCTCAAACATGGTATGAAATATTGATGTTATGTGCCTTATAATTGGCAGCGAAGTATGACGTTGCAGGTGCGGCTAGGACGATTGATAGATAATGGAATTTCATACAAACCTTGCAGGCCAAGGCCGGCAAAGTCTTCTTTTTTAATTTCCAAACACAGATAATTGTGACATAACATCCAGGTATTTAGCCAATTAAAAAAAAAACTATAAGGGGCTTTATAGACGTGCCGACTGCAACTGGTACGGGCCCTAGACAATATTTGATTATGGGGTGCGTTTTCATACAAAAAAAAATCGTTTTTTTTTAATTTTTTGTTTTTTTATAGGCGTATACGGGGTATTAAAGGGGAACGAAAATTTGATTATTTTTGCGCTACGACGCACCGCTTAGGAGATACAGCCATCCAAAGTTACTATTTTCAGTAGACTTTATTTATTTCATACCATGTTTGAGGAAAGCACTATACATACCTCGGCGGGAAATGGGGTTGCCGGCCGAAGACATATAGACGGCCGAGCGAAGCGAGGCCGGATAGGTCTGAGGCATTTGTCCCGGCCTCTGTAGTAATGTACTATTAACTCTACTAAATATTTTTATAGTACATACATACATACATACAATCACGCCTCTTTTCCATAAAGGGGCAGGATTTACATCTCTCGCCTTCACCACAATTAAATTTTATAGTAATATGTAATTTTGGAACAATAAAATCTCTAACTTGAACGCCCACGTTCATAATATGAATAATATAATTTTTTGGTTAGGCACCAGCAATGATTATTTACAATCTTCATACTAAGAATCGTAATCGTACTACATTGATGATGCCTACATTACTACATTGTTTTTTTTCAAACTTTAAATTATACTCTTTAAAATAATTAAATTTATAGCAAGAACAAAGAGCATTTTATTTAATGTTTTAAATAAAATATGATTATATTCGTCATATCGCATGTATTAGGATAATTATCTACTTAAGTGATCTACTTTATTTTTTTATATCTCGGTCCCTGCAAGTTATCTGAGGTTGATCCCATACAACGAATTAATACTACAGTTAGGAGCTTTCAAACAAGACATGTCTAATTTTGATACAAAGATGGGACACCCCCCATACAAAAGTGCCCATTCTCCTTTATCTATTTTTAAAATGTGTACTGACATGATATCATTTGTTCTTATAAAAAATAAAAACGCAAAAATATTTGGGGTAATTATGATTTTGGCCACTTCCAGGCTGCGGAACAGCGCCATCTAGTTTTACGCCTAAAAAGCCGATACATTTCTGGGGTACGCTTTTTTGTATGGTCATTGTCAGTACCATATTATATCGTTCTTGGGCACCAGTAATGCTTATTCGTACAATATTTTTGTCAACAATAATAAAAGCGTGTTGAAATTAGGGTGAGCCGTAGATCACGTGCCGCGGCGTACGCATCGTACATTGAACTCGTAGGTTGTTTGGATTTTAGGTCGTATTTCTACGCAGTTTTTAGAAATATTACTAGTTATTTGTTAGAAAAGGGTGCAATGTTGCATTTTGACACCAAGTGTGGCATTGAAAAACGAGCAAGTGAAAGTTCTATAGTAGAACCACGAGTGAAGCGAGTGGTTCGGGAATAGAATCCTGAACTTTGCGAGTTTTTGAACACACGAGAATTAAAATGCATTTACATTTGCACCCATGTGTAACACAAAACTTTTCCCCTCACTGTAGCGAGGAAAACACAACGCTAAAAACGCGTTTATCACTGATTCCAGTAGTTCCACAGGTGGTTAATCATCTTCGTCACTAGATTCGCTCAGCAGAAAATTTGACTATATTCAAGGTCAAATCACTTTATCCAATAGTGGATAAATTGAGTTATGCTGGCATTAAAGGATTAAACATGTGTTTCCGAGTTAGTGAGGGGAAAATATAATATGTAATAATAGATTAGATAGATTAGAAATATTTATTTCACAACATGATTACAGTACAAATTACATTTATGTCAATTTATAAGAATCTATATTATGATCGTCAAAAAAGTAAAAGAAAATGGTATCAATATAATTAAAATAAGTTAAATTTGCAGAATATGAAATGATCACCAAAAAAGGATCGTCAAGTAATATGAATAAAAATAAACACAACAATGTCAGAATAACAATAGGATAGTGAGAATAATATAATATATTATTAAAAAATATATTATAATTTGTTATCAGTTACACGAATTCGTTTCAAATGTTTGATTTGTCATGGCCTATATTTTGACTCAATGGATCTTCGAACGTTTCATAAGAAGTCTTGTTAAAAAATGTCAAGGTGTTTAAACTCAATTATGCTTATTAGCATCATCCATTGTGTGTGTATCAATAGCATATAATATTGTTTTCTTTCGACAACTACCTACGTGATGTAACAGTAGTTATGAAACAAAGTAATAAAAAAAATTTTGATCAGCGCCATCTCTCTTTTAGCGCTATAAGTTGCACATACATAACTAGGCAAAAATAACCACTGCCTTAGAAATCTTTATGTAGGTACTTTTTTTTTCACGCAGAATTTTTAGCGATGAAGCTTGTAGTGTTTTTTTTTTATTTGATCCGTTATTAAAACGTTCAATTATTCATATTATATTACTTTCCAGATTCATATGGCGTGGGGCCGAAGCATACCTATACACGTGGGTGTACGCAAACTACAGGCTAGTAGAACTACCATGGGACAACGTATCTACTTGGCTTATAGCGGCCCTGGGCGTAGATTTCGGCTACTACTGGATGCATAGGGCTTGCCACGGTAAGTGAATTAAAAAAAAGCGTTAGTGAATACAACTGGCTGGTAAAGAAGAAGCTTTAGAACCTTTACACGTGGATATACGAGAAGTACACGCTAGTAGAACTACCATAGGACAACGTATCTACTTGGCTTATAGCGGCTCTGGGCGTAGATTTCGGCTACTACTGGATGCATAGGGCTTGCCACAGTAAGTGAATTAAAAAAAAAAGCGTTAGTGAATACAACTGGCTGGTAAAGAAGAAGCTTTAGAACCTTTACACGTGGATATACGAGAACTACGAGTAGAACTATCATGAAACAACGTATCTACTTGACTTATAGCTGCGCTTGGGCGTAGATTTCGGGTACTACTGGATGCATAGGGCTTGCCACGGTGAGTAATTTTAAAATATAAAATGAGGTAAAAAACGATATCGACTTCAGTTTTAACTCGATTATAAAAAATAGTAAGGTACAGCGGGGCAAATCTCGACTGGGGGACAAATGTAACTGGTCTATTTTTTCCAATAGAGTTTCCGCCTGTTATATATGGTAGGCATGTTCGGTGGAAACAATATGTGGAACTCAACATCATAGTGTAATAATGGAAAAAATGGATTAGTTACAATTGCCCCCCAGTCGAGATTTGCCCCGCTGTACCTTAATAATTTTCCGAACGCACGTCAAGCGAACAACACGAACAAAACGGTGACCGTGAATATTATGAATAATTAGTGAAAATAGGCCGCATAAACACTGATATTCAACACAAAAGTGAAGTTTAAAGTGATTACTTACTAAAAGTGACAATATGTAGGCGTAAAGTGCTAAAAATTGTGCTAGATTGTGCACATTAAATAAGTGAAGATTACGCTAACGGACAAATTTAACAGACGTCACTTCAAGGATCGTGCGTCCCTGTCGCACACACTGTATTCCGTATATATGCATGCTGCTCTTCCAAGACTATCTTCAACATACCGACCCCTCCACACTCAAAATAACTATTAACTCTCCCATCAAAACATTAGGTAAATTGTAATATACTAAATATACAAAGAAACAAACATGAAGTGCATGGCTTGTCCACATCGCATTCAACGCCACACGGATATTTTGGTCTGTGTTACTTGCAAAGGACTATACCATTACCTATGTACAAATATGACACAAGCTTACTACAGAGAACACTCACACGAATTGAAAATATCCTGGCGTTGCCCAGTTTGTGAAAATGCAACACGTAGGCGAAACGACGACGACACACCAGTACGTAATCGAAAAATCGCACCAACCTTAGATGACACTACCATGTCAGTGGATGACCTATTAGACCTAAACGGCGACGAAACCTTACCCAGCCACTTCGGCAACCCTTCACCTAATAAAACATCGCCAGCCAGTCCAGCCACTGCACGGCCTACACAACAAAACCAAGACAACCAACAGTCAATCACTCTAGATCAATTTAAAACTCTTCTGGAAGCAAACAACAAAGCCATAGTAGCGGAGATGCAAGGTACAATAAAACAAGAAATAAATATAGCTATCCATGAACTAAAACAGGAAATTACACAAAACTACAGCACATTATCAACGAACCAAGCGTCCTTAAAAGTAGAACTACAAAAAACAAATACAAAAATAGACAAATTAGAAAAAGAAAACCGGAAGCTACAAACAGAACTGTACGAGCTTCAAAACAAATTAGAAACACAACACAGTTGTAACCACCATAGTGAAACAACAAAAACATTAATTATCTACGGACTAGATGAAAATCATTCAGAAACTGAATCAGAACTATGTCATCGAGTGAACAACTTATTTTACGACACCCTAAATATCAATATCAACGGATTTATCGAAGGAGCTAGCCGAGTAGGTAAAAAAGGCTACCGTCGCCGCCCGGTAAAAATTGATCTACTAAGTAAGCGAATGACAAACTATATACTACAAAATGCATATTGTTTCAAAAATACAGGTTACACCGTATCAGCTTGGCTAGACACAAAATCTCTTCAAAAACGAAAATTACTACGAGAAATTATGATAAAAGCACGTCAAGAAGGCAAATACGCAACGATAAGAAATAACAAACTTTTTGTTGAAGGAAAGGAACACATCATCTGCGAAGAAACAATACAAGAATCGAAGAAATCACAAGAAACAACACCGCACACAAGCACTTCACTGCCGCACTCACTACCAAAACAATTACCGTCTAGTGATACCGAAACCCGTTGCAATGAGGAAAATAGTAAAAAAAAATAACTTGAGACACGATAATAATTCCTTTCGTAGTTTCGAATAAAATGAGACTTCTTGTGCAAAACGTACAAAGCTTAAAAAATAAAAATCACATCGTAGAATCGTTCTTACTTAACGAAAATATACCTATAGCATGTATATCAGAAACGTGGATAGCCCAATATCAAAATAAATTAATAACATTTGACACATACGAGTTTGCAGCGGAATTCAATCGATGTTTACGACACGGAGGCGGTGTGGCGATTCTACTAAAACAAGGCATCGATTTTGTGGAAAAAAATGATATCGCTAAACTGTCGAAGGAGTCGGTCTTCGAATGTTGCGCTGTTGAAATCCCAAAAGAAAACATATTGTTAATAAATATCTATCGGCCCGGTCCTGAAATTGAAACTTTTTTCGAGCAATTAGAAAAACTATTGTGTAACATACATCAAAAACATAAAAATAAAAGAATCGTTATAGTGGGGGACTTTAATATAAACATGTTGGTTAATAACAATACTAGCAGAAGACTTTTAGACACCATGATATGTTACAATCTGAGGCAAATTGTCAAAGTACCTACAAGAGACGCGCATAACTCATCTTCTTGTATAGATTTAGTTTTCACAAATGAGACAAAATTTAGCGTAGAAGTTCAGGATAATGGTATATCAGATCACAAAAGTATTATGATAACATTAGAAACACAAACAATACCAATACAATCGAAATCATGGTTCACACACACTCGAATATTTAGCGATAATAACAAACAATTGTTTAAACAAGGTTTAAAGTCAATCGATTGGGATAAAATACTATTGAGAACAAATGACATAAACGCAAACTTCCAGACATTCCACAATATACTACAAGAAAACTTAAATAAATATATACCTAAGCGGAGAATTAAATTAAAAGAACCGACGCAAACCAAAACGTGGCTAACAAAAGGCTTAAGATTATCATGCAAACATAAACGTCAATTGAGAACCTTTCTAAACATAACAAATAACGATATCCTTAGCAAATACTACAAGCAATACGAAAAATTGTTAAAAAAATGTATTAAAACCTCAAAAAAACTAAATTATTCATTCCAAATAAGAAGATCGAACAATAAAACAAAAGCTATGTGGACTTTAATAAATACTATTACACGCAAAAATAAACTTAGACAAGATAAAAATATGACACTAAAAGTAGGAGACTTAGTTGTGGAATCACCCCAACAAATCGCAAACACGCTAAGCGACTACTTCTTATCAGTAGGCTGTACATCGGCGTCCACGCAGGGCAGCGCTGCAGCGCGGCCGCAAGCGCTCGGACGCGCGGTTATCTCTCCCGCTAGTAATTCTATTTACATTAGACCAGTCAACGAAGGCGAGATAATAAAGTTAATACAACAACTAAAAAATAAAAATAGTTTTGGCCCGGACGAAATTCCATCGAGCTTAATAAAAATATGTGCAACTGAGTTAGTTAAACCTTTAACCTGGTTAATTAACCAATCTTTTGAAGAAGGTGTAGTTCCAGACCTATTAAAAATTTCAAAAATAAAACCCATACTTAAACCAGGGGGCGCCGCAAACAACCCTAACCAATATCGCCCAATCGCGCTTTTGCCAGCAGTGTCAAAAATTTTCGAAATGGCCATGTCAAATCGCATCTACAATTTTTTTGAAAAATATAATATATTTGATAAAAACCAATATGGATTTCGAAAAAATCACTCGACAACATTAGCAGTTTATAATTATACAACAGAAATTCTAGAAAAAATAAACATTAAGGAATATGGTATCGGATTATTATTAGACATGACGAAGGCCTACGATAAAGTGTCCCATGAGGTATTGTTATATAAACTGCATGACATGGGAATACGCGGTACCGCCCATAATTGGTTTAAATCATACTTGCAAAATAGGAAACAGTTCGTGCAAATAGATAACTATGATTTTATAGCCCGGGAAGTCACAGCGGTCACTTCACAATTGCGTTCTATCACCTGTTCACTTCCACAGGGCAGTGTGCTGGGAAGTACCCTATTTATAGCTTACATAAACGACTTACCCAAAATACTGAACACAAATGTCAATTGCGTTATGTTTGCGGACGATATTTCCCTGCTACTCAATAGTACAGATAGCATTGAATGCAACAAACTGATCTGCGACACCTTTCTTACAGTTCAAAAGTGGCTCGAGGATCACAATTTAGAAATAAACCTCCAAAAAACAAAGATATTTCAGTTCAAACCCATCCAAAAAAAGCCACTAAAATTACAATTAAAAGTAAACAATAATGAAATAGAAGAAGTTAATGAATTCAATCTACTAGGAATCACGATAGACTCCAGTCTAAACTGGAAAACACACATTCAAAATACCAAAACAAAAATAGCTAGATATACATACGCACTAAGCATAGTTAAATCTAACACTAGTCTTGAAGCCGCGTTGTCTGTATATTTTTCGTATATTTATTCGAGCCTCCGTTACGGTGTCGTTCTGTGGGGAACCAGTGTAGACTCGCAACAACTTTTCATCATGCAAAAGAAATGTATCCGCATATTAGCCAACATTCACATCCCTAATAGCGCTCGCCCTCATTTTATTAATTTTAAGCTTCTAACGCTACCCTCAATATTTATATTGGAAGCGGCAATCTTTGTTCGAAAACACCCACATCTATTTCCCATAAAACCAGAAACAGCAAAAACTAGAAGCCAATATAGAAACAAATTATTTTTACCAAAATCAAATTTAGCCATATTTAAAAATGGACCACAATGTAACATTATTTCCATTTATAATAATATTCCAGACAGTATTAAGCTAGTAGCAACTGACAAATTATTTAAAAATAAATTAAAAGACATGTTAATTAATAAATGTTATCATTCAATTGAACAGTTTCTAAATGATGATGAGCTATAATAGTAAAATAATGCAACAATAATAATAATTTAATGTTACAATTTATAAATATGATTGCACGAATTTTAGTTAATTCAATTTCAAAACGTATGCACGGAATGTTATGTACCTACCTAATATTTATACCGAAATTTAAATCTTTTATTATTGCAATGATTACATCTTATTTTTATTTTTAATATTCATGAATTCTGTTAGATATTAAGTTAGATATAATAATAAGTATTGTGTGCCCTAACAGGGTGTCATGAATTGCCGACTTATACCTGTAACACCTTATTATGTAAATATGTTCATGGCTATGCAATAAATGAAATATGAAATATGAAATATGAAATTATATATTTATTACTATATATCTTCAAAAAAGTGGTGACAAAATAAAACAAGACCGAAAGAACCTTTTTTTACTAACACCGGCTATGAAAAATACAACTGACTGTACTTAAGGAAAACTTTAATTTAAAAAAAACTGACCTCAAACCACAAACTGTCTTATCGTTTTTTAATTAAACTATCCAAGTTAACAGTTCAAAGTTTCCTTCATAATTTAATAACGTAACCGCAACAAGTTGAAGTGAAAAACTTTTCAGACAGCGGGAAGATGATTCTGATACTAATCAGCTGCGGTTTTTATCTTGTTTTGATATGAATCTTGAACCTTATTATCGTCAAAGGTATACAGGGTGAAAAAAAGGACCATTCAAATTTTGCATAGTGACTTCTGAGGTCATAATTAACAATTTTTACTATGGGATCAATGCATCGCAAAAAAAAATCCGGTTCCTTTTATTTCATCGTGTAGACATCTTTATAGACGGATAGTCTAAGAAAATAACGTGCTTTGGAACCATCAAGAATAATTTTGTTGATTCTAGGCTAGATGGCGCTAATATCTTAAGAATATGGGCCAAATGTTAAAACTGATGTTAAAACGTTTTAAAGCCTGAGTCGAGAGATGGCAGTACACGCACTGTCACTACAGATTTTTTACTTTGACAGTAATTTTCTTTATACTCGACCTTCGTCAAATCTAGGACACTGGCGATAAAATATATGAAAGAGGCGCGTTCCTAGCACACATTCTAAACTCGTGTAGGTGAACGCGTACCATGCTTGTATGAGTGAGATATGACAGGTCGACAGTTCATGTTTTTGACAGGCGGTAACTGTGAGGTAACCGAGAGGTGGGCGACACTTTCAGCGGGGAGCGGGACATACTGTACTGTACCCTCGTTGGTGTACATGCACTGTGAATAAACATTTTACGTCGACAGTAACTTTTTACATACTCGATCCTCTTTACTGCCGTTAACCGCTTTTTTTTTTATAGCTTTGGCGCTTGCAGAAAAAATCGTATCAAAATAAGGTGAAAACAAGACCGAACTCTAAAAACAGAATTGACCTCTTCCCTCTAATTATCCATAGAATTTCAACCCTTTTAAAGCCCTTATTAGACTCAATGTTAACCCTTATAATTTATTCAGATTAAAATTTTATAACTAGGCAATTGAGGTCTTGAATTAACTTTTATGAAAAGACCTTTTTAATTAAAATATTTAGCACATAATTTGCAAAGTAAAAATAAATTTTATAGATAATACAATCTCCATTTTATATCTTTTTTGGTCCACGACTCATGCTTAAATGTAAATTATGACGTATATTTCAACAAAAAAACATTTCCGATCCCTCTGTATGTACTCCATAGGAGCGTTTTTTTTTTCTCAATTTTTTTTTAATTATATTTTTAGGAAATTTTAGGTATTTTGTACTCAGAACCACGACCACTTTCTATCTCAATAGGATACAAAAACTGTCTCATAGTTTCCTTACATTTTTGTTCCTTTCCTCTTTTGTTACCCCATACAAAATATATTGAAAATTTGAAAAAAAGAAACATTGTATGGGACAAATCTTTTACCTATTAAAATCGAAAAAGCCAGTGATTCTCAGAAGAAATAACATAAAAATTATTCAAAATATCACATAAAAAAAACTATACTTTTATTTCAGCTTTGTTTTTTTATTATTATTATTAATGGCTTTACTCTTGGCCACAGGCTAGCCAAAGGCAAAAACGTGGCCTGCGAGTGAGCTCGCCCAAAATATGCCTGTTCACTCTTGTAAATATTTCCTTTCACCTGGTCCTCAGAAATGCACGTGTTATGGGCTCAGCATCAGGTGCACCACACGTCTGAAGACTTCAACATGGGAGTCGGCATCAGACAGTCCATACTGCAGGGATGGTGCGGATTCGTAAGTAACCCATATGATATTTACATACCTATTACATCAAAAACGTTAATTTTGTACTAAAACATACAAATAAGAATAGGTAGACGGGTAGATCAATTATAGATGAAATTGCTATAAAAAAAATATTGGCCACTCCTGGCAAAAAGGGATTGAAAGAAATCCAAACTGTGACATTGCAGTGACAGATTGCCAGCCTCTCGCCTACGCCACAATTTAACCCATATCCCACAGTCAACTTCTATGGCACCCACGGGAAGAAAGGGGATGGCGAAATTCTTAACCCGTCACCACACGGGGCATATATTGGTACAACTATCAGGAACAAATCTCGACTGAGGGTTGTAAACTTGAAATCCTCGCAACACAAGGTATTTTTCAATTCTGAAATCAGACTTTTCTTTTACTATCAATATCGACAACGAACATGCATCCTTGTAAAACAAAATGCATCTATTATTATTGCTTATTTATTTTATTTAAATTGCTTTGGGTCAGAAATTAACTGCTTACATTTTTAAAGACAAATCTATTATATTATAGTTATGGTATATTTTTAATAAACTCTTACTATATAATAAAGCCTTTTCAATTCTGAATAAGTCTTGTGAGTCATGTCTAAAACAGAAATTCAGGAAATTACTTTTTCTGATTTAAATCTAGATGCGCAGTTCATTTCTAACAAAATGCTTTTAAAGAAAAAACCGGCCAAGAGCGTGTCGGGCCACGCTCAGTGTAGGGTTCCGTAGTTTTCCGTATTTTTCTCAAAAACTACTGAACCTATCAAGTTCAAAACAATTTTCCTTGAAATTCTTTATAAATATCTACTTTTGTGATTTTTTTCATATTTTTTAAACATATGGTTCAAAAGTTAGAGGGGGGGGACGCACTTTTTTTTCCTTTAGGAGCGATTATTTCCGAAAATATTAATATTATCAAAAAACGATCTGAGTAAACCCTTATTCATTTTTAAATACCTATCCAAAAATATATCACACGTTGGGGTTGGAATGAAAATAAATATCAGCCCCCACTTTACATGTAGGGGGGGTACCCTAATAAAACATTTTTTTCCATTTTTTATTTTTGCACTTTGTTGGCGTGATTGATATACATATTGGTACCAAATTTCAACTTTCTAGTGCTAACGGTTACTGAGATTATCCGCGGACGGACGGACGGACGGACGGACGGACAGACAGACATGGCGAAACTATAAGGGTTCCTAGTTGACTACGGAACCCTAAAAAAGATGAACGTAAAAGATAATGTGGTGAAAAAGTATTGAACTGGTAATATTAAATTTATTTATTTGACGAGACAACAATGGCCCATAATTCTATTTAAATATTTTTCAAATTATAATTTTAGATAGTAAAATAGTATGAAAGTAATATATTTAAAAAACGATTATAAATAAATAGGTGCAAGCATAAGCGACCAAAAATTGTAATCGATTATGTGCAAACTTTTTTCGTTGCGTCAATGTTTTACCTATAGGTACAAGTCTTCCAGAATAGTGTCCCCTCCTATACATGAGCCTTCCAGAAAAGTTGATCCTTCCTAACAGAGAAGAAAAGACTCCTATCCAAATGGGTGTTGTGAAAAAAAAAAAATTTTTGCGTAACTTGCATTTGTGAGCCTTTTTTTCTGTATTTTCTTCCAGCAAAACAAATTAACGTCATGTCGGTAATAATGTCTAATTTATGACCTTGTAAATTACACTCTATTTTATCGTTAAGGTAGAAAGCCGATTGTAACAGGATTGTACCAAATAATTGTGGTGAACTTTGGTATATAATATAAGAGACGTAAATTATTCAAAATATTCAAAGCAGGTTACCCACGTTCTCATTTTTTGAAACTTACGACGAAATTTTGTTATAACTGTTTTTTTTGTGCATTTTGATGTAAGTTTCGAGATTTCTTAACATGATTGTAAATTATATTTAATTCCCACTTCAAAAATGCTTCCTTTTTTAAAGGTTTTAGACTTTTGGAAAATTATATGACGACCGGTCTGGCGCAGTCGGTAGTGACCCTGCCTGCTACGCTGCGGTTCCGGGTTCGAATCCCGGTAAGGGCATTTATTTGTGTGATGAGCACGGATGGATGTTTTCTATGTATATAAGTATTTATATATTACATATATCGTCTGAGTATACCCACAACACAAGCCTTCTTGAGCTTACCATGGGCCTCAGTCAATCTGTGTAAGAATGTCCTTATAATATTTATTTATTTATTATATAAATTACAACAATAGGTAATTGTGGCAAGGATGATTTATATAGGATTGAAAATATTCATACTCGCACCTTCTCTTCGGAATCGCACCTCATTTTTAGCGCCACCTATTAAATACTATGATAACTACACTGATGATGCCTACAAATTTGTTTTTGTTTTTAATGTGCATTGACGTGATATCATGGTATTAAAATAAAGATATTACATGTCATCTGTTCCTATAAAAAATATAAACACGTAAAAATATTTGGGGAAAATATGATTTTTGTCACTTCCAGGCTGCGAAACAGCGCCATCTAGTTTTATCCCTAAAAGTCCCATACATTTCATGTGTACACTTTTTTGTCAGTCCCGGTATATATCGTCCTTAGTTGTGGTTTTCTAATAAGATTCTAAAAACTTCGGCTGTACCATTAGATACTTATTTGGTTTGACAGATATTTATTACAGTTTGTGTTAGATATTTTCCATTCAAAATCTCATTATAGTGCATTATCTTGAGCCACACCTTATATGCAGCAGTGCGATTTTCATGTTTTACTCCTGTCACAATTCGAATGTAACCTTAACCCCAAAGAAAGTAAATGCGGCCCACGTGTTTCATCTACCTTAAGTTGATTAATTAGCTCGGGACCATTCGGACAAACACTCGGGTTTATTACTTACTAATGAGATTGATGCCATTTGTTACCTGAGAGGAATATAAATTACTCGCATTTGATTTGAGTTTATGTATACTTATACTTGGTCCTATACAGGTTGTCCCGTAAACCAACGCGAAAATTAAAAGCGGTGATAGAACATCTCATTAGCTATCATATTAAGCGAATTTTACCTTAATGAAAGTGTCATGGTTTTTGAGGTATTGGCCGAAAACGTAAAGAAATTAACAAAAAATAAAACCGCCTTCAAAAATAAGCGCGTTACAAAACACGGAGAAACTAAAAAGCAAAAAATAATAAACCTTTGAATTCAGATTTCTTATCGTATTGCAATAATCTAAACATCCAAATTATAAACAAATCAATTATTTTTGCAGTCGGTACCAGACCTGTTCGTCGCCTTGCTATTGCCTGTTTGCCCCACCCAACCATACGCAGGCTGGCACCGACTCCAAAAATAATTGATTTGTTTATAATTTGGATGTTTAGATTATTGCAATACGATAAGAAATCTGAATTCAAAGGTTTATTATTTTTTGCTTTTTAGTTTCTCCGTGTTTTGTAACGCGCTTATTTTTGAAGGCGGTTTTATTTTTTGTTAAAAAGTTTATTTATTTGTTGATTTTTAGTGGTTCCTATTGATATTATATGTATCAGTCCGAATACATGTACACTAGTAAAAGAATTATCCTTTAACTCCTAACCATTGAGGAGTTGACCTTCCATCATCAGCTCAGCCACATAAAATTATTACCATCAGGCGTAAATACTGGTTTACCTTTGAAAAATACACTAAAAACATTACATGTGCCTATAACATTTGAAGAGTTCCCTCGATTTCTCCAGGATCCCATCATCAGACCCTGACTTGGTGCCAATGGGACCATCTCGGGGTTATACCCGTTCGATCAAAAAAAAAATTTTGAAAATCGGTCCACAATTCTCGGAGATATCGAGGAACATACATACAAAAAAAAAAAAAAAAACATTCAGTCGAATTGAGAACCTCCTCCTTTTTTGAAGTCGGTTAAAAAGGCCAAAAAAATGGCAATATCTCGAAAACCATGACATAATCATTGAGGTAAAATCCACTTAATTTGACAGCTAATGAGATGTCTTATCACACCCCTTTTAATTTTGGTGTTGCCTTACGGGACACCCTGTATACATATTATTAATTTTACAAATATTTATCGTTTTAGGTTCAGCGCCTACCTATTTAGTCCGAATGACCAAGGCAGGCTCGCTTATTGCTAAGAATTTTACACCCCTTACAATTTTACACGTTAAACTTTCGTGAGACATATTCAAATAATTAATGAATCTAGTTCTACGGTTGTACTCACGTTATTATATCGCTATCCGTGAACTCTCACGGAGTTCAGCCGTCGCGTGCCTGCTCCTATATGCCTGAAGAGGGGCCTCCGAATTGGCCCGAAACATGTCGCAGCAATAGCGATATAATAACGTGAGTACAACCGTAGATTCATTAATTATTTAAATATGTCTCACGAAAGTTTAACGTGTAAAATTGTCCTCCGTGAGAGTTCACGGAGTTTAGCCGTCGCGTGAACTCCTATATGCCTGAAGAGGGGCCTCCGAATTGGCCCGAAACATTTCGCAGCAAATTACAATTTCATAAAAAAAAGGATATTTTTGTCAGACTCTCTGTCTACACTAATAAGTAATTACTTCTCATTTGTCACTAACATAGCTTACAATGTCGACTGATTTTATATTCAAAACAAAAACAGCCTTCAATTTCCAACTAAATGAAATGGAAACAAGAAAGTATTTCAATGAGCTTTCTTACTATTTACCTACCGCAAGTTTTTTGCATATATTATCCATGCAAAATTGACACTTAACTTGAATAATTTAAGGTTCGAATTGTAACATAATAATTTGGTCATATGACTTAATGATTTTTCTTAGTCGTATTTTCTTTCCAACAGTTCGAGTGCTGTTTTTGTGTCTATATTTTACAATAGCGCGAAGTTTCTTATTTCGTCCTATTTTTTTGGAAAGTGTTGTAATAAGAGTCTTCCATTAAGACGATACATGAGTAACATGAGGGGTCAATTTTCCATACAGACGCTCTCGGCTATTTCTTCCCTGGTTTTTGAAGACAGTGCAATGATTTTATCAACAGATTATTGTTATTTTTATCTGTGTCGGACCGTTTGGTTTTTTTTTTTTTGATATTATCATTTTTAAAGACGCTAGAGCCCATCAAAAATTTTCAAAAACGGACTTATTAATTATGGCGCAAAAAAAAGGAGAGTAAAATTGGTAACAATTAGGCAAAAAAACTAAAATGTCCGACACAGATTATTTCATTGTTATTCAGATTCTCAAATTTCGTCACGATTGATTAAGTTTTGAAGGAGGAAGGATTTTTAACACGCTTTTATTAGGTCGTCGTGTATGTAACTATATATGTAATGGAATCTAAGGAAGCTAATTTAACCATCTTCCAGGACTCGTAGCGTAATGAAAATTGGCAGCTATATGTAGTTCCGATGACAATACAATAATATGGTACTGTTGAGCTGATCTGATGATGGAGTCGGAAGATATGAACTGGAACTACATGATGGAACATCGTATCATAGCCGTTTTTGGGTTTCTTAGAAAAGTCTTGTAATGTACTTTGACTACGATTAGGTTTCAAGGTCTGATGATGGAGCCGGAAGATATGAACTGGAACTACATGATGGAACATCGTATCATAGCTGTTTTTGGGCTTCTTAGGAAAGTCTTGTAATGAACTTTGACTACAATTACGTTTCAAGGTCTGATGATGGAGACGGAAGATATGAGCTGGAACTACATGATGGAACATCGTATCATAGCTGTTTTTGGGCTTCTTAGAAAAGTCTTGTAATGAACTTTGACTACGATTAGGTTTCAAGGTCTGATGATGGAGCTGGAAGATTTGAACTGGAACTACATGATGGAATATCGTATCATAGCTGTTTTTGGGCTTCTTAGAAAAGTCTTGTAATGAACTTTGACTACGATTAGGTTTCAAGGTCTGATGAACATCGTATCATAGCTGTTTTTGGGCTTCTTAGAAAAGTCTTATAATGAAATGACTACGATTAGGTTTCAAGGCCTGATGATGGTGCCGGAAGACAAGAACAGAAAAAGGGGGGGAGGGGGGGGGGGGCTCGAGGGGGGAAGCATGGAAGAAAGATCAACGTAGTATTTAAAATAAGTTGGGTTAGCGTTTTCTTGTGACCTTTCAGAGCAAACAAAGGGGGGCTCGGGGGGCGAAGCCCCCCGCATAAAAGAAAGATCAACGTTGTATTTAAAATAAGTTGGGTTAAGGTTTTCTTGTGATACACCCTGAGACCTCGCAGTGCGGCCCTATTGCGTCGACCGCAGCGGGTCATAGCTCTCAGGGTGGCTCGAGCGTACCGCGATAACTCGCATGTAGCAGCCTGTCTGCTAGCCGGGAGCCCGCCATGGGACCTCGAAGCCAGGGCCCAGTCCGCGGTCTATTGGCGGTTGCTCACGGCGCGAAAGGAGGGAAACTGGCCTGCCCCTCGGGAGGCCCGCCAGTGGCGTGAGGAGGCGCGGGACGACCTATACCAGCAATGGTTAGAGCGTCTGGAGATCCCGGGAGCTAGCCGGGACCTGGTGACCGCTGTTCGGCCCGTTCTGAAGGAATGGGTCGAACGCAAACATGGCGCACCCTCCTTCCACCTCACACAGCTCCTGACGGGGCACGGTTGCTTCGGATGGTACCTGTGTGAGAGGGTTGGACGAGAGCCGACCCCAGAGTGCCACCACTGTGACAGGGGAGCCGTGGACACGGCCAAACATACGCGCGAAGAGTGCCCGGCGTAGGCGGAGCCTCGCGCTGCCATGTCCACGGTGGTGGGCGGAGACCTCTCACTGCCGGCGTTAGTACGCCGCATGACTCGCAGTGAGGAGGCTTGAGCGGCAGTGGCCACCTTCAACGTCACTGTACTGACGCAGAAGGAGGCCGCGGAGCGAACGCGCGAGGACGATGTAAATTCGCTCCCTCAGCCTACGTGGCTCGTTTCCTGCCGCCATAGCGAGAACCTGTGGGTGATGGGTCGGGAGCCCCATCACCCGCCTGAAGAGGTTCGGGCTGGAAGGCCCTCTAGTGTTCCGAGGGCCTTCAGCGGAGAAGACTTTTAAGGGAGTCAAAAGCGATGGGCCTGCAAGGGCTACGCTGACGGGGTATCGGAGGTCTGAAAACAAGTGCCCGAAACCCCGTCCAAAAAGCGAGCGGCGGAACACCCCAGGGGGTTTAGTCGGTGAGAGTCCGATATACCCACTGGCTTCTCCTGGGCCAGTGGGATCCATAACGGATTCCCCCTGGGTAAAAAAAAAAAGGTTTTCTTGTGATCCTTAAGAGTAAAGAAAAGGGGGCTCGGGGGGCGAAGCCCCCCGCATGAAAGAAAGATCAACGTAGTATTTAAGATAAGTTGGGTTAGCGTTTTCTTGTGACCTTTAAGAGCAAAACAAAGGGGGGCTCGGGGGGCGAAGCCCCCCGCATAAAAGAAAGATTAACGTAGTATTTAAAATAAGTTGGGTTAGCGTTTTCTTGGGACCTTTCAGAGCAAACAAAGGGGGGCTCGGGGGGCGAAGCCCCCGCATAAAAGATCAACGTTGTATTTAAAATAAGTTGGGTTAAGGTTTTCTTGTGATCCTTAAGAGTAAAGAAAAGGGGGGCTCGGGGGCGAAGCCCCCGCATGAAAGAAAGATCAACGTAGTATTTAGAATAAGTTGGGTTAGCGTTTTCTTGTGACCTTTAAGAGCATACAAAGGGGGCTCGGGGGCGAAGCCCCCGCATAAAAGAAAGATAAACGTTGTATTTAAAATAAGTTGGGTTAAGGTTTTCTTGTGATCCTTAAGAGTAAAGAAAAGGGGGCTCGGGGGGCGAAGCCCCCCGCATGAAAGAAAGATCAACGTAGTATTTAGAATAAGTTGGGTTAGCATTTTCTTGTGACCTTACAGAGCAAACAAAGGGAGGCTCGGGGGGCGAAGCCCCCCGCATGAAAGAAAGATCAACGTTTTATTTAAGATAAGTTGGGTTAGCGTTTTCTTGTGACCTTTAAGAGCAAACAAAGGGAGGCTCGGGGGGCGAAGCCCCCCGCATAAAAGAAAGATTAACGTAGTACTTAAAATAAGTTGGGTTAGCGTTTTCTTGTGACCCTTAAGAGCAAATAAAGGGGGGCTCAGCAAAAAAAAAATACTTAAATTTTGTTTGAATTAGTTGAAATGTGACAATATTTTCTAATCGAATCAAACAAAATCCCACTAGTTGAGAGCTTCAAAACAATGTATGGCGAAAGTATGTCTCTCTAATGTCTTCAAAAAGTCCGCGATGGCACATGTTTATATTGTCTATCTTTTACGGATAACTTACTAGGTATAAACAACATTTTTATGATAATACCGTAATAAGAAGGTAGCCGCTAGTTATTATTAAGTAGCAATTAGCAATAAGTACACGTTAAGCCACAAATGGCATGTAAAATCCGCCTACTTGAAATAAATTTATGTATAAATGTTAAAAGTATTTCATTATTAATGACTAAAAAGTATAAAATAAATTAATAGTTTAAAAAACACTATAAAACACGCTTTTATAAATGCACGTAAAAGCCAAAAATAAATTATGGATCGTTCAAGTTGTCTCTATTTGTGAGCTGAAGTTTAAAAACTATGTGCTTTTAATTATAATATTTGATTGTAAAAGCGTGGGGCGCTGGAACAGGAAAGACTTTCTTGTAAACAAATACTAATCCGAACTTCCTGGCGAATGAAGTTGCATAAGAACATAACGTTTACATATGCCGCCTAAGGGTTACCAAAGAGAACTAAAGATATCTCGTCCACGAACAAGAACTCTGCATCCTGCCACTGTAGACACTTTCCCCTTTTGTACTTTGATTACCGGAAAAAAGCGGCGTTCTAAGTGTCGGTGACTGTCGACTCTCCTCGCTACTAGCGCATATTTTGTCTGAATTCGACAAACTGGTACCTACTTTGAACACTGACTTTTAATTGATTTGACTGTTTAATGTAGAACCTACTAGTCATGCTGCAACTCCAGTTAGCGCGTCAATCTGTGTAACCTCCTTCCCGTAACATAGCATAATTTGATTTATCAGCAAGTTATACAAAAAATATTTCCTGTTCCAGCGCCCCACGCTTTTACAATCAAATATTATAATTAAAAGCACATAGTTTTTAAACTTCAGCTCACAAATAGAGACAACTTGAACGATCCATAATTTATTTTTGGCTTTTACGTGCATTTATAAAAGCGTGTTTTATAGTGTTTTTTAAACTATTAATTTATTTCGCAACATCTTTTAACTGAGTTGTTCTTAATGGACAATTTTTTTTCGATAAATCTAGTTAACTATAGTTCCATAATTGAAAGGGGGGGGCTTCCCTTTTTAGCATTTTCGCTCCTGTAGCGTCTTACATTTTATGTTATTGGTAAATAAATTTCGGGGAAAGGTTTATTTTTTATTCACGACAAATATCATTTCTGATATTTTTACAGTCGAGTTCATAAATATCTCTTAACATCCCTTCGGAAATATTTTACATGCCACTCTATAAGACACTGACAATAGGTTCGTGAAAATATGCTATTAAAATATTAAAAATTATTCGTAACTATCTCCTTCATATGACGAAAAAAAATGATAAAATATTTTTTCAACAAAATTCTTTTCAACAAGTCAAATTACTGTACTTAATGAATTTTTGAAAATAACTGAAATAGGTACCATACACGAAAGAAACGAGATGAAGAAATCGGTCGGGTGGTCTAGTAGTTAAGACGTTAGCCGCGTAAACTGAAGACCCGTGTTCGATCCCCGGCTCGGCCACCTATTTCAGTTTATAAATTATATTATTTTGATGCCTTACAGAAAAAAAGCGTCTTTTTTTGCTGTAGGATTTCTCTCGTAGATATTACACCAAATATTGTGTAACTCCTCAATCAGTATCTGTTTGTCGACTCCTCAATTCCTTCTAACTTATTGATCAAATTATAACGAACACCAAACTTTCTCGCAACTTTTCCACCCGATTATAAAACTTTTATCCCACGTGCAGAGAACTTTAATTCCATACACTATATTTTACTCATATTAGGAGATACTTTATAATTTTTTCTAGCTTCATTTGTTATTTCTTTTTGATAAGAAATAACATAGGTTGCTTATATAAACTACGAACGTAAAAGTAAAAACATGGAAAATATGTTGATTATTGGAACTCCCCTCAGTCGAAATCACTTCGGTGCATATTGATGAAAACAAAATAATGTATTTTTTACTTGCACTTTACTTGCACTTTATTAAAGAAAGGGTGTGGTGTAATTCTTAACTCACCATCACAAATGGTGAACACTTTATTAATGTCTGGCTGTATCTTTAATTTCTTCCAGATCTTCTACCTGCCCCTGGCCCTGCTGATCCCACCAGCCCAGTTCGTGATGCACCACCAGTTCAGCTACCTGTACATGTTCTGGATCCATACGGAGACAATCAAGACCCTTGGGCCGTTGGAGTACTTCCTTAACACGCCTAGCCATCACAGGATTCACCATGGTAACAACTAGTTTGTTAAGAATTCTTTTATTCCTAGTCTAAAACGTTTGACCACGTTGTGGTGGTAATTGAAGTATCCTTAAATGGTACGACAAAAGGTCAGTCATTGCATTGAGAAGCTTCTTTTATTACACGGAGACCATTAAGAACCTCGGGTCGCTGGAGTTGTTTCTCAACAAGCCTAGCCACCACAGGATTCACTAGTTTGTTAAAATTTCTTTTTTCTAGTTTTAAACTTTTGATCGATTTGCCTTGGTAATTGAGGTCTTTGTAAAGCATTTTTTTATTGTTATCCGCACTACTTTACTTTTTAGTTTTTTTCATACAGGCAATTTTATTTTATTTAAATTGTTTGAGTTTAGTTCTCAATCTTCATTTCACGTCATAGTATTGTCAGTATTATGCATTGAGGGGCTTTTAATAATTTATTATTCACTATTTAGATTACAAGAGTAGAGATCATTTTGAAAAAGACCATTATCTAGTACTTTATGTGCTTGCATTATTTAAACGATATTAAATTTTAATTATTTAAGCTCTGACGGTTCTTTTGAAAACTCACACACTGTATTTTAGTTTACTACTAACTTCATCTATGTATCTTATAATTTTAGGTAGCAACCCTTACTGCATTGACGTGAATTATGGAGGCGTGCTCATCATCTGGGACAAGCTGTTCGGAACCTTCAGACCAGAGAAGGAGACTGACCGCATCGTATATGGTCTAATCTATCAGCAGCCGTCTTTCAACCCGCTGCATTTACAGGTAAAATATTTTAGTAGTAGTACTATTCTCCTTTATCCATCTTACATCTATCTTATCTTATAGTACAAAATAAAA
Organism: Leguminivora glycinivorella; assembly: GCF_023078275.1. Lineage (NCBI taxonomy): Eukaryota > Metazoa > Arthropoda > Insecta > Lepidoptera > Tortricidae > Leguminivora > Leguminivora glycinivorella. Next base: position 309,342 of record NW_025952828.1, read on the forward strand.
ACAGTTACATAACAATATACCTAAAGTAGAGTGCTGCTAGCGGGCTAGGGCCCACGATGCCCGTTGGTTAGGCCTGCAGAGAGAGGAATCGACAGCGCCTTTTGCTAGATTGTAAGTCGTCCTACTGCTGCTATTAGTACATTGCGAACATATTCATTAATACGAGTAGATATAGGCTTGGTGTGTCAAGTAACTGAAACCTATCAACTGTTTAAATGTTTGATATAACTATGTATATTCATAACAGAAATAACGTCATTAATATAGCGAGCCTACTGAGTCACACCGAAGAGCCAAGTGAACCAGTTCTCCCATCCCGGTTTTGAGCTCAAATTGGAGTCTGAAAAACGAGTCCAAGTTATACCCAAATTTCTCTAAAATTTTATTTTCCTAATCTTCCTCTTAGTTATTCTAGCTATCTGCTGAGAGCTTTGACAATAATAATCTGAAATTAATCTTATTCTATTTATAAACTAGGATTAAATCGTCCTCTTACGAGAAATGCTGAATTACTTCTGAGCAGTGAACTTTGCAATGAACTAAGTTTGAACTCCGTAAAATAAGTTTCATTCAGTGAGCTTATCTCTAAAGAAATTTCTAGAGTTTCGTGTTACGGTACTTGTGAATTTGTTGTTTAATTCTCTGGATCTGTGTAGTTTTAATTCCATTTTTGTGGGTCTGTTTGTATTGGCACTTGTATAATAGAAATTCTGAATCACCGTTGTGAGTAACCGTAGCACATTCATATATAAAAATTAGCTGGTTTTTATGGTTTTGTTGTTCCTAATTTCGCAGTGGGAACAAAACTAATCAGAAAGTTAAAATTAAATAAGTACTTACCTGTATTTACGGAAGACGACAGCATTTTTGTTGTCTTTATTAAGCGTCGATTATAAATCGTGATCAAGTCATCCGGAAATCACTACGTGATGGACAACGACATATTCTAAGAAAGAATCCTTCCAACAACGGTTGTAACTCCAACAACAAACTATAAATTTATCATGTTCTCCAGGATTTGTATAGTCAATGTTTCGCTCAGGTAACATGCAATGCAGGCAAGAGAAGTTTACTTTGCCAACCAATCTTTGACACATTTTCATGGTTTTCCTTGATTTTTAATTCCAGACCTTCTACACGAAGTACGTAATCCAGAGGTTCCAGGAGTACGAGAAGTGGACGCACAAGTTCAGGGCCGTCTTTAGCAGGCCTAGCTGGAAGCCAGGACACAGCATCCGCTTCAAAGATATGGAGGAAGACGTAATCTTTTTTATCTATTTTATTTACATGATTATATAAGAAATTAAGACTAAACTTAAAAGCTAGCTAATGTCTAAAATAGGCCTTTGAGGCATTGTACCAAGGATACTGACGACATTTCTTCGCTGTATCGCAATGCTGATACGTTGTGCGAGGAAGTCGCCATCTATTTTATTAATAAAAGTTTTTTGTAACTTTAATCAGGCACCTAGTGCAGTCGCCATCAGAGATATCTGAGCTGCCGTGGATGCAATGAATTAATCTATTTTGATGAGCTTGTCGACCTTTTTTGAAATTTATTTTTATTACCTCCTTCAATGAAAAAAGCTCATGACGAAACTGGCAATTCTAATTGAAAATGTCTACGTTCTAGTTGCCTTAATAAAAATAAATTAAAAAAACATTAAAATAAAAGTAAATAATTCGCTTTTTATTTCGTTTCATCTTGTTTTTATGCTCATTTATATTCTGCTGTGTTTGAAGCTCAAAAGACAATGCATGTTTAGGTCTTTATTAAAAGACCGTTCTCTGAGCTTCAATATTATCCTCTAATGAGGTTATAATTAAGCAATGTCATTTTCCTTTATTTGGCTCATTAGCCAGCAACTAGTGCGCATTGTAATTATGCCTACTTGAAAAATAAATATTTCATTTTCATTTTCATTTTCATTTTCATTTTCATTTTTCATTTTCATAGTTGATTTGGTGCCCTTTTAATGCGGTAAAAAAGCTTGGAACCATTCGCTAACCTTTAAAACGCTTCTAAATTTTCATCAAGCATGCTCGTGCTGCCGGCACGAAGCTATACGAAGATTTGTCTTATTTATCAGACTTCGGCAAAATAAGCTGGATTTTGTATTTGTTATAATTATATTGGACTACGATAGTTTAAGGGTAGAAGCTTTGTTACACCATTTCTATTTAGTAATTTTCGCTCACTAAAAAAGTAAATAATACATTATTTAATTACAAAACATGCTAACAGCATAACAGTCGAAACTAAATCACTGCTAACTACATAGAATAAAACACATAACACAGCAACAGTAAGTAATAACAAAAGATATCTAAACACAATTAATCTTACATTTTAACTGTATGTAGTAGGCCTCTTGCATCCATCCTCTCACAGAACCTCAGACAAGCATCACGCACAACAACCTGTCTGCTTGCAAATAAGTCGCACTGAGGTGACACATTATCTATTGTCATTAATGTGGGATCGGAACGTAAGGTGATGGCGTGAAACGGAACGTATGATAGTAGAATGACAGGAGGTGTGAAAGGCGATGGGAGAACGATTTGAACGATGAGCGAGCGAACGTGAAAGAATTTAGTAAAATCTGTTTAATTTCTTAAATAAAAGTTTAATAAAAATTTCTTGGTGCTTAAATAAAAGTTATTCATTGTTTATTCCTGGGTTTTTATTAGAGGCATAACATTATCCCACATTAATATGTATATTTTTTTAATTATGGTTAGACATTATAATTAAAAAAAATAAGAAAAAACGACAAGGCCCACGCCCGCGGCCGGCGGCGGGCGGGTGGTCTAGTGATGAAGACGTTAGCCGCGTAAGCTGAAGCGTGTTTTTGGAATTATTGAATAAAATTATTTTACCGTATAATTATTTCTGTAGTTGACAAAATTGCCGTAGGCTTTTATATTCTTTAACGTAAATGTTCTATTATTTTAATTTTTTTATAAAGGATAGATAGGATCGCATTTTAAATTAAATGGAGCGAAAAATTATAAGTTTAAAATGCTCAAAGCGATCAAAAAACATCCTTTTATGTTACTTTAAATACCGCAGCCTCTATCAAAGGTTTTTGACATTTTAAAATACGCTACTATAATTTTGGTTCTATTAACTAAGCACCAAAAATTTACACTACATTTGCTATGACCTCGATAAGTAGGTATTCTAAAACATCTTTACTCACGATGGAAGCTGAGATAGTTATTTTTATTCCACTATACTCTCAAATTATACAGTCTGACCAGTTTTAAGTAAATCTTCACTATAGAAAGTAATTAAAACCAACCTCATAATTTCTAAACTTTTAATGAATGTATAACTTTTCAGCCGGCTCTGCACACTCGTGTGAAGTATGACGTGATCCTGCCGAAATGGTGCACCGCTTACCTTCTGATGCATTACTCGTTCATCTTGTATGGATTTTACCAGTTATTCTTATTGCATATGGTAAGTACCTACGTAATTTAGTGCTTTTAAAAATATATTTTATATCGTGTCGTTTGACACCATCAACTTAGAAAAAAAAATCGGATAGAAGGTCTTATGAAATTCTGGCCCCGTAGCCGAATGGCATTTCTCCGACGCCAAACGAAAGCGATACGCCGCTGGCTCTGTCGCGCCAATACGCAAGCGCGATAGAGATAGATATCTACTAGCGCTTCGTTTCGTGAGCGTTTCGTGAGCGATTGTGCCATTCGGCTAGCCACCCTGATGTTCCTAAGAGTAGGTAAACCCGTGTTTACGAATTGATTTAAATAAAACGTCGTTATGTTACTCTTATAGTACAATTTGCACTAGCATCCGAAATCAAATAGGTGCTAACAATGTCCGATTAGCCGATTACCTATCATCTAATCGTAATTTGATATCTAGAACTTAAACGCCTTCCTACATCAAGTTTTTTCCATGAAATACTAATCGGCGATTGCTCCTAGTCATAGCTGTAGTAAAGTGAGGACAGGCCTAAGATGGAGCTTCTGTATAAAAAATAGCAAAAAAGTTGACCTTTTCTTCAATTTCAGGCGATGCCATCATCAACAGTGATAATTTTGACGTTGTACATCCTCGGTTCCCTAACAGTCTTCGGCATGATTTTGGATGCATCACCTCGCGCTCCAATACTTGAGACGATTCGCTGTGTTTTCACGTTATTCATCATGAGGTGGTTGACCGTCAACCCACTGATTCAGGTCTTGTACATCGTCTCTGGTCTGTTCTGGTTCGTGTTTGTGTACAACACTGTGGAGATCAAGCACACAAAGTTTAGCGATAAAGATTGATTGACTCTAAAGTGATTGTTAAGAATGGTTTATATTATAATCTCAAACGTTGAATAAAAAATTTAATAATATTATTTTTTATTTATTTTTCATTTTATTTTGGTACTATATGGCACTAAGAAGGCATTAAACAATATTTTTAGAATAAAAATACACTTGGTAAGTTTGTAGAGTGGCACAGAGTTTTGATTAAAACCGATAAAGTAAATAGTTATTTATTGTCGAAATATTTTGTAACTGAATGAGAATTCTTATAACAGAACTTTGTTTACCTTGTCAATAACATACATTCAAATTAAAAAACTATTTTATAGCCCTCATGTGTAGTTCTTATAATTTATAGTAAATAATATTTTAATTTATACTCATACAACTGAAAATTGGTTATATAGTGTCAGAAATAATTTCAGTGGTTGAGTTAATTACAATCATGCATATATTTAATCTCTAGGAGATATGTCTAAAGCTTTCGACTACGTTTATTACGAAAAATTTATTATTAAACATAGTATGGAGTTAGAGGAATGACACTGAATTCCTAATAAACCTGAAATACAAGGCATGAACATAAAAAAGTCAATGTCAACAGCATGGTAGCGACCCTAAGGGTCATTGATCTTTTGGTGTACCACAGGGTCCAGTATTAAGACCATTAATATACCTTAACTACAAGTTATGTATACTTGTAATTGCTCACACGTTATATTTATAATAAACTGGACTATTTAATATCAAATGCCGTCTGAAATGGCTTTTAATTAATGTAGCGAAGTTTAATTTGACCTATTTTTTACCCTTTTTACTATACTAGAAAGCAAATACTAAAAAAGTTTGGGTTTTTATGGGTTTAAATTTACAGAAAATTTGAAGGAAGTTTTCTGCTATCTGTCTTAAAATTTCCGATCAGGTGCCATTTGACTTTTGATACTCCAGACAAGAAACACTTAAACAAGTTAGATTGTTATTAGAAGCTAGACTTTAACAAAGGTCTGTTCTAACGATAATAGACATTTTCTAAACTACCTCAACAACATCCAACAAACTAACAACATTATATCATCCAATTACGATCTAGACTCGACCTATCTCAATTAATACAGGTTGTTGCGCTCAGACTAAAGGAAGAACAGTATTCAGTTACATAGCCGATTGGCACAAACGCTCACGAAACGAAACGTTCGTAGATATCTATCTCTATCGCTGTTGCGTATTGGCGTGACAGAGCCAGACTACCTTTCGCGACGTTTCGTTTTCGTTTCGCGTCGCAGAAATGCCATTCGGCTACGGCACCTGTTATTTTAAAGCTATAAGAACATTCATCACCTCCATCGGCAGCTGACCGATTCTGCAAAGCAATTAGGATATTCATATACTATGTAAAGCGTTAAAAGTACTGTAATAATATTACAGTACTTTTAACGCTACTATGTAAAGCGTTAAAAGTACTGTAATAATATTACAGTACTTTTAACGCTTTACATAGTATATGAATATCCTAATTGCTTTGCAGAATCGGTCAGCTGCCGATGGAGGTGATGAATATTCTTATAGCTTTAAAATAACAGGTGCCGTAGCCTTTATTATAAAAATGCATTTTTTTTTTAAATTTTCGTTTCGTCCTTCAGTACTACATAAAATGTAGCTCATCTGAATAAAATATTTGTACAGTTAATTTTGGACCATAGCTTGGAGCTTAAAACTATATTTAGGTGAGGATTTTTACGGTATTAAATTTTGTGCAACACATGACACCTTTTAATTAATTAAGACTAGCTCGACCGATACTTGTTTCAAGAAGCCGAGACGAATAAGTCCCCAGAAGTTTGACTTAATCTTGGCAAGTTCTATTTAACAGTACTTCAAGTCACTGAAAGGGATTCCTTACAAGGAACTACTAGGGAACTAGTATAGCCGTATTATGAAGTTGAATTATTTTGTATGATGTATTTAAAATGATTTCTATTAGAATAGAATAGAATAGAATAAAAGTTTATTCATGAACACAGGTAAAACAAAATACACATAATAACAAAAAGACAGAAAGGAATGAAGTGCCACGAAATGGTAGCTCATGTAGATTTCAGTCACGTACTAAATAGTAATTGAAAATGTTTGGAAACTTAGTGTAATACATTTAAGTGCATGGTACTCTCCTAGTATCACGTCTTCAATGATGACTCACATAAGGCCGCTGACCGGTGATCATGTGCATTACATAGAAAAAAATTGTTTGATGCTTCGGTCTGAGCTTGACCCGGTCTACAATTAGTTAACTTGAAATGTTAACAACAGAATGTTTAGAACTCTTCATTACCAAACAAATAGAGGGGATTATCATAAAGAATAATATAATGAGAGAAGCAATACTATTTAAATGTATGATTTTGGTGGAGGCAGGTCAATGTTAACGCCCCGTACGTACCCGGGGTTGAGTTTTGGGTGGGCTACAACCAATAATATGGATCTGGAACGAGATAAGTGTTAGCTAACACAAAGAGCCTGTGCAAATAGGGCTTGTGTGGTGACGGGTTAAGAATTTCACCAACCCCTTTCTTCCCGTGGGTGTCGTAGAAGGCGACTATGGGATATGGGTTAAATTGTGGCGTAGGCGAGAGGCTGGCAACCAGCTGTCACTGCAATGTCACAGTTTCGTTTTCTGTCAACCCCTTATTTGCCAAGAGTGGCACTGAAGCTTTAGTAGTTTCATGTGTTCTGCCCATAAAGGGGTTTTATGGGATACAGACGTGATTGTATGTATGTATGTGTATGTATGTAACACAAAGAGAGGCCTATGATCAACAGTTGACGATGAATCAAATGATGAAGCTAATGCCATCAATAAAGATAACAAAGAGAAAATATAACGAGAAAGTAAACTATAAAGTGTTATAAATTCTATTCAGAATAAGACGTCAGAAACACTTAAGCGGAGTCTGGCGAACTTCTAACTCACAGAGATAAAGACAGTTCCATTTTAGCGGGCACTTTAAAGTAATAGTGAGGTCTCGAGAGCTCGGCCTACTTTAGTACGAGCCTGTACTTAAGAAATATCTTGTTACTAACTTTATACAGGATGGTTGATAGATATATTGTCACATAGTCACACATACAGGGTATAGTTGGGCGGCCGAGTATCCAAAATAAATCATTTGTTGTATTAGAATCTGACTAACAAACTGTATAATTTCAGTCAGCAATTCTAAAAAGGCACATAATTTATATGTTGTTTATGTCCATTGTTCATGGGTGAGGATGGCCCTGGGATGGCCGCTTTACATCTGGCGGTTTGTTGCTCATATTTTTTATCGAATAGGTAGCAAACGAGCAAATAGGACGCCTGATGGTAAGCGATCACTGCCGCCCATGGACACCCGAAACACCAGAAGTGTGACTTAGTTAGTACAGTATGATACTCTACTTAAATTGTAATGCTTTGTAACAAGGTGAATCCATGAATAAAAGATTTAATCTAGAACATCATTATGTCAAATGATGCAACAAACTAGATCAGTTGCTTGCATGATTACCTAGATTGTAATTAATAATGTTAATTATTTATTATATTTTATATCTCGGGTTTTGTTCCTTTAGAGCAAGCACATACATATCGTACAGAAAAAAGCGTACCCCTGAAATGTATGGGCCTTTTAGGCTTAAAACTAGATGGCGCTGAGCAGGCAGGGACACTACCGACTGAGCCAGACCGGTCGTAAACTTTTCTTAATCATAAACTTATATTAAATTAGGCAGGTACAAAAAATCAGTAAAGTTATGCCAATGTCAGTCAGCTGACCCTAAACTTTTCTCATACAAATCAATTAACAGAATGATAAAGGGCTTTATTATACAAATTAAAACGCAGTACTAGATAAATAAACTATTAGAAACCTGTTAGATCTTATTATGAAAGTGCCAACTTATGTTGCATCATTGCCGACGGTATTTACATTAGGATGTTGACCGCATATTAAGAGGGCATTCAACGAAAACGTCGTAATAATGTAAAATTGATAGTTTTAGTCGGCAAAATGCTACACTTTCCGTCATCTAAAAGACTTATTAAGTTCAGGATTCGATTAGGACATCTTCTTAACTTACATGTTGTGAGACTGGATTTTTAAAAACTAACTCACTTAATAAATTATGATTTTTTTTCTGGTGCATGTTTAGGAAAACCCGCGAAAAGTGCTGACTTAGTCCGTCTAATTTGTAAAATTTGGATAGTTTTGAATGCTTCAAGTGGTAAATTTGTATTATGTATATCCTGTACTACAATCATCTGAGACTACTTCTTTGTTATAAGGCTTTAGAATAGAGTAAATGAGGATATGATGAATCCAATTTGTTTCAGAAATCACCTCAGAATAAGTGTCAATTTCTTCGAAAACTTACGTGTTTTTGAAGTAATTTTAATATAAAAATAATCTGCAACGCTTACTCAAACAGATTTTATGCAAAAGTTTTCTATTAATTGCAATTTAATATTTTTGACGATTTTTTAAAAATGCCTCCTTATTACCGGTTACGCGCGCTTGCGATGTCAGTACCGCGGCAGAGCTTGTAGAGGCAGGACGTATGTTAGTCCGCTCCGCACGCGGCTCGACGATCGCGAAGTTATTTTGTCATTGTGTGCGGCACCCGCCGTGTCCAAAACCGCACTTGTGTGCGTGTTTGGCTGTACTGTTGCATGTATACTGCGACCGAAAACTTTGATCCTTGGGTTGACGACTTTGGTAACTAACTAATTAACTTGACTAATATTTTTAGTAAGTATTATTTATTATTGAATATCATTTGAGGTTACTGACTCGTCTCAACAAAATCTTTGACAATAGATGGTACTCAGGATCTGATGATGAAGTCAGATGGTAGTCATGAGTTCTCATCGACCAGATCTTGAAACCATTTCGTGTTTGGGCTCGTTTGATTCGCCTCAACAAGATCTTTGACAAGAGGTGATGGTACCCAGGATCTGATGATGAAGCCGGAAGGTAGTCATGAGTTCTCATCAACCAGGTCTTGAAACCATTTCGTGTTTGGGCTCGTTTGATTTGCCTCAACAAGATCTTTGACAAGAGGTGATGGTACCCAGGATCTGATGATGAAGCCGGAAGGTAGTCAAGAGAATTCATCAACCAGGTCTTGAAACCACTCCGTGTTTGGGCTCGTTTGGTTCGTCTCAACAAGATCTTTGACAAGAGATGGTACCCAGGATCTGATGGTGAAGCCGGAAGGTAGTCAAGAGTATTCAACAACCAGGTCTTGAAACTCTTCTGTGTTTGGGCTCGTTTGATTCGTCTCAACAAGATCTTTGACAAGAGATGGTACCCAGAATCTGATGATGAAGCTGGAAGGTAGTCAAGAGTATTCCACGACCAGGTCTTGAAACCACTTCGTGTTTGGGTTCGTTTGATTCGTCTCAACAAGATCTTTGACAAGAGATGGTAATCACTCTTTTATACTCTGGCGCATCCACTGTCTCAGTGTGTCAACAGTCAACTAAAGCAGGTAGGCGTAGCGTAGAGTTGTATTTCCTTACAAAAAACCAATACATAGATGTGGACCTTCCTGTGCTCCATGCAATTAAAACAACATAATATTTAAAAACCGGCCGAGAGCGTGTCGGGTCACGCTCAGTGCCTATGCCTACACTGAGCGTGGCCCGACACGCTCTCGGCCGGTTTTTAAAGCCGCGTTGGTAAATAGCCGCTCGGCTCTTCCGTAGTTTTCCATATTTTTCAAAAACTACAGAACCTATCAAGTTCAAAACAGTTTTCCTAGAAAGTTTATAAAGTTCTACTTTTGTGATTTTTAAATATTTTTTAAATATATGGTTAAAAAGTTAGAGGGGGGGGGGGGACACTTTTTTTTTTTTTTTTTTTTTTTTTTTTTCTTTAGGAGCGATTATTCGCGAAAATATTAATATTATCAAAAAACGATTTCATTAATTCATTTTTAAATACCTATCCAACAATAAATCATACGTTAGGGTTGAAATGAAAAAAAAAAACCACTCCCTACTTTACGTGTAGGGGGTACCCTAATAAAACATTTTTTCCGCTTTTTATTTTTGCACTTTGTCGGCGTGACTGATATACATATTGGTACCAAATTTCAGCTCTCTAGTTCTAACGGTCACTGAGATTATCCGCGGACGGACGGACGGACGGAGGGACAGACAGACAGACATGGCGAAACTATAAGGGTTCCTAGTTGACTACGAAACCCTAAAAACACATTTTAAATATTAAACTTATATTGACCGGGATATAGACCGTGAATATAAGTCTAATGAAAATAACCGTGAATCATTCAATCACTCTTACATTTTAAATATAAAAAAAACTACTTAAAATTAAAGAAAACCGATCTTAGTTCCATTATATACAGAGTGGGGCCTGTAACAAAGGCGAAGAATTGAACTGTAGGCTATTCTCCTTATACTGACCAACATTTGTTCAGTGACTTTTAAAAATTATGAAGTCTTTAAATTTTTAATTTTTCATACAAAATAAATATTAGCTTCAATGTACGCCATTATTGTTGTCATTGACGTTGTCTGTCACACTTTAGACTTAACAGAATTCGCAATACATTACCTCTTAGAAAAAACTTTCAAGGGTGATAAAAATCAAAATACAAGTTATTTTTAAAAGTCGCCGAACAAATGTTGATCAGTATAAGTGCGTTTTCACATTATCCGATCCGATATCGGATGTCGGACCGATATCCCATACATTACAGGCGCCATCTTGGATTTTTTCTATTGAAATGCTTCCGACATCCGATATCGGATCGGATAGTGTGAAAACGGCTTAAGGAGAATAGCCTAGAGTTCAATTCTTCGCCTTTGTTACAGGCCCCACTCTGTATATGTACCTAGAAAACATCATCATCTTCCTTGCGTTATCCCGGCATTTACCACGGCTCATGGGAGCCTGCGGTCCACTTTGACAACTAATCCCAAGATTTGGCGTAGGCACTAGTTTTTACGAAAGCGACTGCCATCTGACCTTTCAACCCAAAGGGTAAACTAGACTTTATTGGAATAAGTCCGGTTTCCTCACGATGTTTTCCTTCACCGAAAAGAACCTAGAAAACATATCATATACAAAATAAAATAAAACTAAGAAAACGGATTATATTCATTGTACGCGATATAATCTGATTCCATAAATTTATTTCATGAGTAACTATCGCGGTGACAGAAGACAATATTATATACACAATTTATTATATTATAAAAGTTTTTTAATTTATTTCTTCCAAGGCTACACACGTTTTAATAAAAAAAACTGTGATAAGTTTAATAATTAAACTAAAAGGTCAAGTATTTATGCACGAAATCATGTATGCAAATATGTAATATATATGGTGGTGTTTTTACGCAAGTATCAATAATGGTTAGTCCGCAACGCCACTGACGGCGTGGCGGTACCGACCATGAATGCTATCCCTTTCGCTCTAGCCGCACGTAAGGTTGGTTCGAAGAGGATCGCACGCTATGTCTGTACCGCAGGCTACAATCGTTATGCTTCTGGTTATAGTGTGCGTCTGCACACAGGCGCACGCCAGCGCCGCCGGCGTCGAAATGCGAGCAAGCAGATTTTTTGAAAGCGCTCTTAATATTAATGAAGTACATTGTATGGGCATATTTGTAGTTTTAACGATATTTACAAATAGACCCGTGTGTGTGTAGCTTAAGAGTTGATCACTATTTGAGTAGGTATTCATTATTTTTCGAATGTCACGTAATTAGAACCATCAAGTAGGTACAGGGAGTAAGTACAATCAACCAATTGGAACCCTATTAGGCCACTCTACAACCATGTCAAAATGACAAGCGGTAATAGATTTCTCACAATCTGATTAATAACGTGACTATGACATAGTTCTACAGTGACCTAGGATTCCAATTGGTTGACTGTACGATTGCCAGGTTATAGCACATTTAGCTCCACCCAGTGGCATATCTCACTACATAATTTTAGAACAAAACGGGACTTAATCGCGTAAACACTTACAGGGAATTTCTTCTTCGTGGAATCCAGTGATTAGCAAATGTAAGCGTGAAAAAACACCGTGGGACACACCGGCTGATGTCGTGAGTGTTGTGTGTAGGCAAAGTGACAACCCTAGCGCAAAAGTGAATAATCAAGAACAAGTGCGGGTAGTTCGAGAAACTCGCGCGGCTAGAAGATGTTGATGCAATTCCTCGCCAGTCTACCCGTGACCACGAACATAATGTGATGTTCGAAACGTCGGGCCTAATATAAATGTAAGTGTTTACGCGATTAAGTCCCGTTTTGTTCTAAAATTATGAGTGCAAATCGTGTTAGTCTAAATCAATATATCTCACTACATTGACAGTTACACTTGACACTAACCCTGTGCCTATTTCTGGGTGGATAAGTAAATAGCTATTTGTTTTACAAGGGGGCAAAGTAGTTGTTTAACCGCACGTGCCAATATTGATACCCGAGCAAGCGAAAGATTCCAATATTGAACCGCGAGCGTAGCGAGTGGTTCAAAAAGTGGAATCTTGAGCGTTGCGAGGGTTTCAAGGCACGAAGGTTAAACAAACTTTGCCACCGAGTGAAACACAAAATTTTTCACCACACCAACACGAACAAAATACTAACTATAAAACATCAAATTAAATCAAATCCATAAATTTATTCAATATTTATGATTCAAAATCATCATTTATAGGTAAATTCTACCAGCCAGCTTAAAATTTGTATGAAATTACTTTGCACTCTTGTGGATAAAATGCAATTTTGCTATCTGTTTTCAAATAGCAAAGTAAGCCTTTAACAGTTGGTGTGGTGAAAATGACATTGTTACTCGGCGTCAATATTTCCTTGTTGAACAGGCAACGAACGGCAAAGTGTCACTGTCGGCCGACAATTGTCACTGTGGTGAAACAGGTCAGGAAATAGTACGGTTGCCAAGTTATAGCACTTTTTGGCTTTTAGCACCACCCATGCATGAGCTATGTCGAGGTATTCCCGATGAACTACAGTATGGGGTTCTTCAAAAAAGGAGTGTATAAGTACAAGTTTCTAATGGGTCGGCAACGCGCACGTGACACCCTTGAGTTGCAGGCGTCCATAGGTTACGGTGACCGCTTTCCATCAGGCGGGCCGTATAACTGTTTGCCACCGACGTGGTATAAAAAAAAAACCCAGGGGTCACTCTTTTGGGCTTAAAATGTTGTTCCGTCAAACGAAAGGTAGATGTTCCTTCTCTTAGCGATTTTCTTCTAAACTTACGACGACCGGTCTGGCCTAGCGGGTAGTGACCCTGCTTGCTAAGCCGCGGTCCCGGGTTCCAATCCCGGTAAGGGCATTTATTTGTGTGATGAGCACAGATATTTGTTCCTGAGTCATGGATGTTTTCTATGTATATAAGTATTTGTATATTATATATATTGTTGTCTGAGTACCCACAACACAAGCCTTCTTGAGCTTACCGTGGAACTTAGTCAATCTGTGTAACAATGTCCTATAATGTTTAATTTACTTATTTATTAACCCCATTAATGCCCACGTTATAAGGACACGCCAAATACCTTTGTATTTTATTTATAATTTTAAGATTAATATGTATGTACTTAGTTAACTGTGATTCACTTATTAAATATTGCGCCTGCAAACATTTAACAAGCAACTACTAACTTATGAATAAGTAAAACTAAAACTTGCTAAAACTAAATAGCAACTTGTTGTTCTGAACTTATAATTGCTCGTTCAACTTGATGGACATAGTTGACATTTAATTTAGGTATATACTCACTAACAACTAAATCAAATTACTCGTATTCTATAGTTTGTAGACAAGAGTTACTTTTAACTAGTTAAATTTATTATTTATTTATTTAGGTAATTACAAACATAAATCTCTAATTAATTTACATAGTATCGTTAAAGGGCATTTCTCAGAGCGTTTCAACTTTTTTGATTTCGGTGGCAGCATTATTACCCGAATGCCGTAAGCGTAGCATGAGTTTTCTTTGTTTCTGGTAGAAATCCGCGACTTCTATTTAAATTGACAGAATTTCATGTGACTCTTACAGGATTCACGTAAAAATGTTGCCACCGAAATCAAAAACAATTAAACGCCCTGAGAAATGCCCTAAACCAATAAGGTTTGTCTCGATACCTATTAGAAATGAAAATCTTGTTACTTGAACTTTACTGTTCACCTTTGTTTTTGCACCACCGATATTGTATACCTTTAAACGAGCAATTCTTGTATATTTATTTATTTATATATACTGGCGATCTCGAAAACCGCTCTAACGATTTCGCTGAAATTTGTTATGTGGTGGTTTTCGGGAGTGAAAATCGATCTAGCTTAGCCTTACGAGTAGGTCCCCAAAAACGCGAATTTTGGAGTTTTCATGAGTTTTTCTTTCTCATTAGTAAACTCAAAATGAGGTCGCTAATTTTGTCGTCAAAGCGTTGCTCTGTAGCTCCGTTGTGAGAGCGTTGGTCTATAATCGCAGGCACGTCGCAGGTGTCAAGGTTCGAATCCCGGTCAGATTTTTTTTTTTATATTATATAAGTTTTTTTTATCCAAAGACGCGATATAATAAAATAGAACAGAACGAAGCTATAAAAAGTTGTTATAAGAACATACTTTTAACTTTAACTATTTAAAAAACAAAATTGTTATTATAAATAAATAAATATTATAGGACATTCTTACACAGATTGACTGAGGCGCAGGGTAAGCAATCGATCGGGTCGGTAATTAATTTTAAAGAGTTTAACAAAATATGTAGTCATATAATTAGTCATCAATTTAGTTGAAATTTTTATACGCATAAATTGCGCTCAAGTGGAGACATATCACAAAACTTGATTAAAGATTCTAATAGACAAGCCATAATTGATTTGTTACCGTAAATGTTACAATTATTGTGTCAGTACTCGTATAATATAATTTAAGAACCATATAAGCACGTGAATTATTTATCATTCAAGAGCTTATTATAAAATACCTAATGAAGTGATCAACTGTAATTATTCTATTTATAGAAATATGGAGAGCGTACGGCATCTCGTATCTGTTCCTGAAATCGGGGGTTCGATGCTCGGCTTGTATCAAAGAGGATCGAGTAGGTATTATAGAGAGTTACTGTCAAAGTAAAATGTGTAATCACAGTGCCATCTCTCGACACAAGCTTAAAACTTTTGAACTTCAGTTTTGACAATTTTGACCATACTGTTAGCTTGATATGTGTTAAAATGTCAAATATTAATATTAGCGCCATCTAGCCGAGCGTTCCCTAAAGGTGTAACGTGATCTAGGCCACCGTACCTTTTTCTTTATGACTTTGAGGTGCGTTTTTTTTTGGATCTTATCCGTCCATACGGAGTTACATAAGTCTTTGGTTTGTATTTAGTGAATATTTAAAATTTATGAACGAAATATCAGTTGATAATTATTTTCCAGTAGCTTTTTGGTGGAGGAATTCGTGAGGAAACTGGACAAAATACGTTAGTGTTTTGTCAGTGTCAATAAACATCCGAGTCTGGGCTAAAAAGTGTACCTACCAAAGTAATTCACACCTAATTTCTATAGTGTAAGTGTGGCGATAATACCTCTATAAAGGTTTGTATATTATAAAACCAAAGAGGGTCGAGTATTATTATTAGGGGTTGATAATGGTCTAAATTGCTTCGAGAAAAGGATGGTACGGCCGTGCCTCTTTTTGTTCGACTTGGCGGGGGCACTGCCGTGTCCCCAGATAGAGAGTTACCGTCAAAGTAAAATGTGTAGTCACATTGCATAGAAGTCCATCTCTCGACACAGGCTTAAGAGGGCTTTCGTGTTAAAAATAGTGAAATCGCAACCGAGCGCTCGATCATACCGTGTGTGGTATCAAATTAAAGGGCTTTGCGAGTAGTTTATAAATATATATCACATTATAGGACTTTTTCTACTTGGTCTAACAAAATATGAGAAAATGTCCAAAAGTGGTAATAATTGTACCGGTGAAGGCTCATTTTCAAAAAATTGGCAAAAATCAATAATAGCAATTTATAATCACTAAGGCATAACAGCAATTTAAGTAAACGTTGCAGATTAATTTAGTACAAAACTTACTTCTATGTGATGTAGATTTTCAAAGAAATTGTCACTTAATTTTAGGTAATTTCTGAAAAAAATTGAATTCGCCTTAGGCTAGTTTACTCTTTTTCAAAAACTTAAAATAAAAATCTAGTCTGAAATGATTGTGATACAGGATATACGAATTATAAATTTACCCGTTTTAATATTCAAAACTGTCCAAATTTTACAAATAAGATCGACTGATTCAGCTCTATACGTGCGTTTTTCTAAACGTGCATTAGAGAAAAATTCATAATTCATTTAGTGAGTTAGTTTTCAAAAATCCAGTCTTATAAAAATCGAGATAATAAGATGCTCTAACTGGAACTTGAATTCAATAAATCTATTGGATAACGGAAAGTGTAGTATTTCACCGACTAAAACTATCAATTTTACATTCTTTTGACGTTTTTTTTGAAAGCAGCCTTAAAACTTTAGAACGTAGTTTTGAGCATTTGGCCCATGTTCTTAACTTGATATGTGTTTAAATATTCGTATCAGCGCCATCTAACCGAAAGTCAACCAAAGCCGTAGGGCCATCTAGGGACCGTATGTGCGTTTTCACATTATCCGATCCGATATCGGATGTCGGACCGATATCCCATACATTACAAGCTCCATCTTGGATTTTTTCTATTGAAATCCTTCGGACATCCGATATGGGATCGAATAATGTGAAAACGGCCTAACTCTTGATGGTTCCGAGGTACGTTTTTTTCTTAGTTTTTATCTGTAAGTATATACGTCTTCGATAAAACTGATAATTCGGGCGCCTCAGCCCGGACCGACACAGACCCGTAAGTCTCCTTCACGAAAATATCAATTCCTACAAAAATAGCCCCAAGATCCTATTTCTTGATAGAAAGTAAATAAAACATCAACAGATCCCTCAATTTTCTACGATAGCATTATGGACGAATCAATTTCGAAGGCATTAACTGTCTGATACGTAATGTAAGTAGATGTGTGGGTGGAGTTTGGACAATGCTATTAGTATCACTCAATGAAAGCCCTAGGCTATGGCTATCGTCCCACCGAAAGCAAGTTTAATCGGCGATAGCAGCGAACAAAAGATAGCTGCTCCCGTGTAAATAGAAGACAGAGCGAGCGATTTCATAGTTCACCGCTCAACGACGAACGCTCGTCCTATTATAGCGTCTCTTTTATTTACACGGGAGATCTTTTGTTGGGACTTTACTTGCTTTTGGTGAGGCCAGTATAGTATGAATTTTCTGAGATGAACTTTTCGCTTTAGCCGTAATCTGTTAAACAAAGGCCTTTGTGTCTATTGTTTACGGCGGCTAGCTCCCGTTTAAACGGCACGTGCTATAGTCTCAGTGTAGTTAAAAAGGAACTATCATGACAGTAATAAGGTTCAAATCCATAAAAAGCCCTTTCGGAGATAACACGTTTTGTCATCTTCAAAAAAAGTTACCTGCATACTGCAAACTGTTTAATAAATTTGAACCTTATTGCTATCATGATAGTTGCTTTTTAACTACACTGAGACTTTAGCACCTGCTGTGGAAACGGGAGCTAACCACCGTGAATAATAGAAACAAAGGCCTTTGTTTAACAGATTACGGCAAAAGCGAAACGTTCATCTCAGAAAATTCATACTATACCTATACGAGTAAATAAATATTTAAGGTATACATTAGTTATTTAACCATAGTTATTTGTTTTACACGGGGGCAAAGTTGTTGTTTAACCGCACGTGCCAATATTGATACTCGAGCAAACGAAATATTCCAATATTCAAAAAGTGGAATCTTGAGCGCTGCGAGGGTTTCAAGGCACGAAGGCAAGGCATGAACTTTGCAACCGAGTGAAACACGAAAATTTTCCCCACACCAACAGGATCAAAATAGTGACTTCAAAACATCATCACATCCATCAATATAGGGTAGACCGAGGCGAAACGGATCAATTTTGGGTTAATGTCAAATAAAAACGACATTTCAAAGCGACATGTCGTTTATTAATGTTTTTTAGATACAACGGTTATCGATTTATTGAATCAAGTAGTCAAAAAAAATATCAGACCTTTAATTTAATTTTAACAATTAAAATACAAAAGCATTAAAATATCCGATTCGCCCCATTTTTGAGGCGAAACGGATCAAAATAAAATGCTTCATAAAATAGGGGTGTTCTGTGATAGCAACGTTTCAACAAAAGCAATTAGTTATAAATGTAAAATAATATTCAATGTACAAAATTTACCCAGTGATCCGATTCGCCTCGGTCTACCCTATTCAATATTTATGTTCAAAATCATCATTTATTGGTAAATTCTACCAGCCAGCTTATGACAGCTTATGACATCAAGTTAAAAGTTTTCGAATAGCAAAGTAAACCTTTACAAGTTGGTGTGTTGAAAAACATTTTTTTGCTGTTCTCGGTAAATATACAAGAGCGACCTGGCAAGTTATACGTCGAAAGATAGCTCGTACAAATTTTAAGGAGTATTTTGACTGGAGCTCGACACATTTGTTGTGTGTTCTAGTCATACTCCGATCTTCCATTTATACCTATTATTTACAGTCAACCAATTAGAACCTTAGGCCACTCCACAACCATGTCAAAATGACAAGCATCAGTAAGAGATTTCTTACAATCTTATTTTATAAATTCACTATGACCACAGAATATATAAAAGTACAAGTACAGAAGGCTCACTGTCAACAAGCTGTCAACGGGCTGAATACGACATTGAGTTCTATTGCGCAGCGATTAGGTCGTCAAACTTTATGGGCCGCGAACTCGCGGCCGCCGGAATGTATGAAAGAAACGCGGAGTGAGCCGCCCCTGCTATGACATAGTTCTCGCAGAGGCCTAGGGTTCCAATTGGTTGACTGTATACCCACTCGAATCCTGTTTACAAGAACTCGACAGCTTCCGTAAATACAATTAAAATTATCCTTAAAAAAAAAAAACATTTATTGTAAATCAATCATTTATTGTTTGCCTTATCTGTGGCTGTACTAACGAGAATTCGATAAAGAGTTTCGATCGAGATCCATCTTGCGTGAAACAGGTCACGCGCAGACGTTATAGCAAAAATTCCATTCGCATTTAAAAACTACAGCGTGTAAACGTAATACGGGCGATAAATTAAACCAGGTACAGAATTCATTAGTATTATCATTCATTGAGTGGAGTTTTTGTTTTACCTACTCTTAATTTACACCACATAATTAATTAAAATATAAATTAAAAAAATCCAGCAGCAATGTAGTGTAAACGTGGTTGCGATGACAGTCAATGACAACTGTCACCGAGCGTTTAATGCGAAGTGTGTTTGTATTACATTGCGGGCCGAATTATTTTGTATGGATTAAAATTATTATTATTAGCCGTATTAGCTTTAGACTCTGACTAGTGTATATTGATGGAAATAAGGTGGAAATTGACAACAATAGACATGCAATGCAACCTCTGTTTTCACTGAGCATTATAAAACGTAAGTATATACATAGAAGTTATTGTTAATACGGATAAGACAGTGGTCTTCACGCAGGATAATAAGAAATATAAAAACTTGTTAAGATCTATATCGTAAATCGTAACCGAAGATTTCTATGGAAATTCGTGAGCTTGCCCGAACAAAAAAGAAACTATACTGAGGAAAATGAATAGTACTAAAAAGCAAGGAAAAGAAGCATAACAATTGTATGATCTATAAGGAAAAAGTCATACAATATGTACGAGTATATAGGTAATTTATTTTATGATAGAATTTACTCGTATCGTGGGCAATACTTTCCACAAAAACAATTATAAAAGCAACGTGTAAACACAAAAATTAGAAAATAATACAAGAGAATTTCCAAAAACACGTCTGACGTTGACAGCGTCTTTTTTTTTAAGTAAGTTTATTATAATCTGGATGTGTCATGGAATCGTCACTTTTACCTTTTGTTTTAATAAATCATCCAATTACAAGGTAAAAGTCAGCAATTGTTAATATACCTAGATGTCTAAAGAGCTCTCAAAAATGACCCCACGAATATTGTGCCACGGAGCTATTCAGTGCGCTAATGGCGGCCAGTCGGAATTAGTCGTAGTACGGAGTATTTAGAATATATGTTAACAAAAAGAATATGCCATACTGTTCCGAAAAAAGTATCCAAGAAGTGTCCAAAGTACCTCAATTTTTTTTAAATAAATATAAGGGACACTTTACACAGATCAATTTTATTTAGCCCCACAAACCAAACAGGATCAAGTATTATAGAGAGTTCTGTTACTGTCAAAGTAAAAAGTGTAATCACAGTGCATAGACTGCCATTTCTCGACACAAGCTTAAAACTTCTGAACCTCAGTTTTGACAATTTGGGCCATTATGTTAGCTTGACATGTGTTAAAATGTCAAATATTAATATTAGCGCCATCTAGCTGAGCGTACCCCAAAGGTGTAATGCCATCTAGCCCACCGTACCTTTTTCTGTATGGTACTGAGGTACGTTTTTTTCTTAGACCTTATCCGTCTATACGGAGTTACAATATCGTCACTACTTTAAAAAAATCTCGTATCTCACGCTGTTCCTCAAAGTTAAAACGCAGTAAGTCTATATGCATTCCATACATACTTACTAGAATTTTCTTTTCATTGACAGACGAAGATACAAGTTTTTTTTAAAGTAGTGACGATATGTCTTTGCCCAAACTAAGCAAAGCTTGTACTAATATGGGTGCTAAGCGACGATATACATAATTAATTAGATAAATACATATACTTTTATATGCATAGAAAACATCCATGACTCAGGACAAAATCTCTGTGCTCATCACACAAATAAATTCCCTTACCGGGATTCGAACCCGGGACCGCGGCTTAACAGGCAGGGTCACTACCGACTGAGCCAGACCAGTCGTAAACTTGTAATGGTATGTTAATACGCACACGTCTTCTAGCACGGTGTAAATGGGCCCTTAATAAGGTACAGTCACAGAAAATAAACAAAAAGAGGGCTTCAAATGACATAATCTTCTTTCTAGTACCATAAGGCCGTTTTCACATTATCCGATCCGACATCGGATGTCGGACCGACATCCTACATCCGATAAACGCTTCCGATAGTGTCGGATGTCGGTCCGATAAAACGCATTGTTCCAAATCAATGAAGTATGATTTTGTATCAAAAAATATTTAAAAAATGGTTTATATTTAATAATTATAAGCACTATAATCCTAAATATTATATTGTAAAATTAAGATAACGAGCATAAAAAATACTCAGAGTGTCAGGCAAAATAAATAATTTTACATTCAACTATATCTACTAAAAGATGAAAAAACTAGTATCCGCAATTCGGACCGATGCATTACAACCTTTATTTTTTCAATGGGAATTTTCAACTAATTTGAATTTCGATCATTAGCAGCTGTTTAATAGACGCCATTTTTGTTACGCACACTACTACAAACGTATAATATATACATTATATACGGACACAAACAAATATTATCGGCCGACAACTGGCGGGGGGTCCGGCATTCCAAAAAATGTCGGAAGCGTCCTGCCGATATCGGCAGTTCCATGGTGCCTCGGACAAAAACTGTTGTAACTAGGAGAGTGCCATCGGCGGATTTAACCGCAATTTTTGCGTTTTATATCGTTTTTTAGTAATAATTATCTATTAAATATATAAATGAAGACCTGGAAGCGCATCAATCTTACATTTTACATCCTTCCTACATCCGATATCGGATCGGATAATGTGAAAACGGCCCTAAGTGTGTCAGATATTTATGATGCATTATTGAGCGCTGGTAGCCTAGCGGTAAGTACGTGCGACTTTCGTTCCGGAGGTCGCGGGTTCGAACCCTGGCTCGCACCAATGAGTTTTTCGGAATTTACATATGTGCGAAATATCATTTGATATTTGCCAGTCGCTTTTCGGTGAAGGAAAACTTCGTAAGGAAACCGGACTAATTCAAATAAGGCCTAGTTACCCTTTGGTTTGGAAGGTCAGATGGCAGTCGCTTTCGTAAAACTAGTGCCTACGCTAAATCTTGGGATTAGTTGTCACAGCGGACCCCAGGCTCCCATGAGCCGTGGCAAATACCGGGATAACGCAAGGAGGATGATGTTCTTGCCGGTGACTGTAATAGTGGTACAAAATTATAAATCAGAATTGGCTTTAATTTATTTGTATTATTGCCAAGTATTTATAGTAGTTGACGTGATGCTGAACTAGTTTGGCGATGGATTTGACGATGTGGTGACACATCAATTGACGTATTTTTGACATTATTATTTACTTATTCACGTAGTACCGGATATTGGTTCGTATAATTAAATATCTACGATTTTATTAGGGTTACGTAGTCAACTAGGAACCCTTATAGTTTCGCCATGTCTGTCTGTCCGTCCGTCCGTCCGTCCGCGGATAATCTCAGTAACCGTAAGCACTAGAAAGCTGAAATTTGGTACCAATATGTATATCAATCACGCCAACAAACTGCAAACATAAAAAATGGAAAAAAAGGTTTTATTAGGGTACCCCCCCTACATGTAAAGTGGAGACTGATATTTTTTTTCATTCCAACCCCAACGTGTGATATATTGTTGGATAGGTATTTAAAAATGAATAAGGGTTTACTCAGATCATTTTTTGATAATATTAATATTTTCGGAAATAATCGTTCCTAAAGGAAAAAAAGTGCGTCCCCCCCCCCTCTAACTTTTGAACCATATGTTTAAAAAATATGAAAAAAATCACAAAAGTAGAACTTTATAAAGACTTTCTAGGAAAATTGTTTGGAACTTGATAAGTTTAGTAGTTTTTGAGAAAAATGCGGAAAACTACGGAACCCTACACTGAGCGTGGCCCGACACGCTCTTGGCCGGTTTTTTTTATGTGACATTTATTTACCATTAACATTATTTATTTAAAAATTCAATATTAATTATTGCTTTTTTGCTGTGACTTGATCCGCCCTGGGTACGTAGCCAAATGCACAAACGCTCACGATGATATCTGTTTTGTAGTTAGCTATCTATTTCTTGCGTTTTTCCTGTCGTCCGGCGTCGACGATTACCACTCGGTTACAGCGGCATCGGCAGACGCATTAATTGGCATTTTACGTCAAATATAATTTGACTTGTTCCCGAGTTATCCCCTAACCACGGGACCGCACACAAACCAGTCAGCCTATGCTGTCGGTCTCCAATACCGCGGTACCGGGCCCGGCCCCGCTCAAACGGTATCACCGAGCTCGAGATCGTAGACTGAAACATGACCGGCAGTGGTAGGTCTGCGACTGGCACTTACCCCCCCCCCCCCCCCCCCCCACTCGTGCCATCCACGACAAGGATGGCCGACCACCGCAATCTTACGGGAGCGCGATCCCACACAGCCACAGCCATAGACCCCCAAAATTTAGACACCATAATCAATAGTGATTAGGATTAGGAAGCCATATCACTTACCAGAAAGGCGTCGGAAAGCTTTGAGTTCATTGACATTTTCCTATTACCATATAATCGATTACTATAAATCAATAGATAAATATTACGCGCATTTTTAATAATATGACTTAAGCTGATAGTTGTATGTTTTTAAAGCTGCATTACACCATTCCGATGACAGTGCGAAAGTGTTGAGAAGCTGACACCACCACCATAATTATGACATATGTATATATATTTGCAACTGATTTTTTCTGTCAGTGATAATATCATCAAGAAATATGTAAAACATATTATTTGTATCAATTATAATATCCAAAATTTTCTAAGATTTTAATTTTATTTTAATCCTACCTAAATAACTCCGCTTTTGGGTAAGTAGTAAACATTATAATTCGAGACTATTCCTAAAAGAAATAATAAACACAAGTTTATTGGTAGGTATTATCAGAAAGCAAACACCGGCACCGCTTGTGGTAATAATATCATCAACCCTGCCGCTGCGGAGTCGAACCGACTTATTATCAAATTGGTGTTAATCTTTGTTAAATAATTAGATTTATTAAACACAATGATTAACCAATTTATATCATGATAAGTTAAATGTTTTTAATGCAAATATGTAACTATGAAATTGACACTATCGCAAAAGTAAAAAAAATGGACAGCAACAAAAAACAATCATTGTTTCCTTATTTTATGAAAGGATTTGACTTGCCATTGTAAATTATTAAAATAAAATTATATCCTAGACTTAAAGATTAATTCCTTTGATTAACAAATTGGACGGTTAAAAAAGTATTTTCAAAGGAAATTAAAATACCTATAAAATATAGTTTAACAATATAACAAAATAGGTACAACATTTCATTAGCTTTTTCCGCAAGTATGGCGATATCACAGCGCTGTTCTTTTTTCTGTCCAAACCTTTATCTTTACTGTAAGTAAATGTTTGGATGAACATATTAATAAAATATACGTAACAGACAAAATTGTTTGAGAGAACTGGAAAATATAACATGTTACTAACACTTTTTCTTGGCAATAAATTGGTAATCATCTCGCACATCTCCGTAACATTTAATTTAAGTTCCTAAATTATTTATCGATTGGATTCAACTTTATCAATTTTGTGTTTTAGGTGTTAAGTTGATCCTCATACTAGAAGCAATATTTAAAAAAGTGTTTTATTGAAAAATTATACCAACATTTACAAATAAACTTTGTAATGTAAAAAAGATAGACGAAGAAATTTTTTTTTTAAGTCTTTTTCTGACATTACAGAATTTTATACAGTGATGCTTGAATTTGGTTTTGTGCAACATTTAGTAGCTGAAGCAAATAATTAAAATACATTTAAAATTAGATATAAGGATATGATATAAATTAATAATAAAAACAATTAAAATGTGTCACAATAACAATATTTACATAAGGGTTTAAAGGCTTGATACACCAGCATTCCACCTCAATTCAGTCTTTGTTCAAAAAACGAGATAAATGTAGCAATACATACTAACGACGTCAGTTGCTGAAATTAAAACTCAAAATATAAATTTAAAAAAATAACTAAATATCTGGCACAAAATTCATCAGCGAAAAATCTGCATTGTCAATATAGCAGCAAACGAAGTGTTAACAACACACGTCCGGCTATTTATACAAATACGACCCACTCACCGCGTCGCATGCATTCATTTGTTTGCCGCCGCGGTGCTCGATCAATCGTACGTTCTATTTTCAAATTGATTTACCAATTGAAATTGATTATCAATTGAAATTGTCAATTGGTTTTAATTAGCGCGGTTAAGGGTTAAGTTTGATAGGATATCTTGGGATTAACATTATGTTAGGTGTGAGTGTTGTGTACTGACAGTTTGTGTTGCAAGTGTGTGAATATTATTGGTGAGTATTTTTTTAATACGTAGTACTTGTAATTTTAATTGTTTTACATAAATTAATACTATTTTAAGAAAATTATAGACTTAATATAGCACGGGAAGTTACTTATTTCTTAAGAAAACGTTTTATAGTGCGTGTTGTTCAACCGTGTTTCACGCGTTGATGTTTTTATGCATATTTAAGATTAGATAATAAGGGCACATGTAGTGTACTTGCTTAATTTAGTTGTTTTATACCATTTCATTCTACGTAAATGATATTTTTAAAGCTGTCATATTTATTATTTAGAGGTAATTACATACATAAAAATAATAAACGTTTTCAATTTATTTAATAAGCGTTTACATTTTAAATATCGCGAACTTTCATTGTTTATTTTATCTTAATACAAAAGTGCTTTATTTACAGTACCAGGCACTTTTATCTTCTTTGTGAGTGTTATCTCTGTTTTCTTTAATCTTAATCGAATCAAGTCTTAAGAAAATGAGAAATATTTTAAATTCTGTTTATGATTTTATGACAAGATTGCATTGTTTTGATAGATTAATATAATCGCACGGTGACTTGGTAATTGATCATTGATCTAAATTATAAAAAAGGTTTGAAAGTGATATATTTCAATACCGGTTAACCTCAAATAAAAAACATATTGAGCCACATGTGTCCCACTGCTGGGCACAGGTCTCCTCTTATGTCTCCATGTTAGCCCACTATGTATTTGGGACTTCACATTCAACTTCATATTTCTTGTGCTATGTAGTGCGAAAAGATTTGCCTTCGTATCGTTACGGAAACGTACGAACGTGTCATGCTATTTCAGTCAGTCTCAGTGCAAGACGCATTGACACTGTTTGAACTAGCATGACAAATACGAACGTTTCCGGAAAAATACGAAGAAAAAGCTTTTCGAACTGCATGTTTGCCTTCGGCTAGTCTGTGGCCAAGAGTAAGCCCATTTATAATAATAATAATAAAGGAAATAACATCTCGACCAACATCTTAAGAGACTCGCTAGGTGGCTGGATCAAGGGCCAGATGCAGAAGGCGGTGATCTTGGACACAGCGCGGATAGTCCGACGGTTCCTCTCTCTGCAGCCCTAACCACCGGCAGCTTGGGCCCTGCCCCGCTGCTGGCGGCACCCTAGGTTAGGTTTTTTATAATGTGTTTATATATTTTGTATTGTTTTGTATGTGGTTTTGTATTTTACTTTTATAATCATATTATAAAAATACCTAGCCTAAGAAAGAAAATAAATACTAAGTATAATAATGTTTAGGTATATTTATAGGCTTTTTTACAAAGTTTGTATACCTAGTAGTTGATATATTATAATCAAACTTGGTAACATGGCAACAGGTGGGTAACAGTAAAATGATACAAATTCTCATTCTTATCATTTTCTCGTGAAAATATTTGTTAATGGTTCATTTACAGTACGACAGTTAATTTCTTAGTGATAACAATGTATGTTCTGTACTAACACAAGTGCTTTTCACTCAAAAGATTACGATAGTGTTTACGGTCACCCTAGACAAAGTGGCAATCGTTATCGCTGCGTGGCGATCGAAGCAGTCTGGCTCTATCGCGCCACTACAGAAGAGCGATAGAGAGAGCTTACTAAGATTCGCTTAAGAAGTGCACACGATTGTGACACTGGCTAGGCACCAGCTCTCTTTGTAAACAATTTTGAATTTTAACGTTATGAAACTATAGTCAAATTTTGCAGCAGAATTTATTATTTAACACGATAATCTAGAACGGGTCAAGGTTTCGTTATCAGGGTATTATGTATATAATTTCTTTGAATTATACTTTATTTATATTGCAATTAGTAATTAGCCAAAGACCTTTCTTTGACAAGTTAAGACTTAAAGTCAGACGAATTTATGGTCCAAAAAAGTATCTTTTATTTATACGAGGGGCGTTCAATAAGTAATGAGAATGAGTATTAAAACATAAGAATGTGAGTATCCTTATATTTTTATAATTAAAAGTAACTCTTTTGTGATTTATTTACATATTTAATTTTTTCAATTATTATTTGTTTGCCCCCTTTAAAAATTAAAATCTTAACGATAGTCTAAATACCATGTCAGTAAGCACTTCACTTCATTAAACTTCAGAGTAGCGATTATTTTACAATTTTATTTAAAGGTCGGGTATAAAATATTAATGATCCTTATATTACCTTCAATATTAGGTATGTCACTTGTAGCTTTAAATACACTAACTTGAGCAGCACCCTCGGCAATTTGAGGGTTCGGCCCTGTCGACTGTCATTTTGAAGGCCAAAAATATTATTATTTGTTTGTTCAAAATGTTTTTAATGTAACTAATCATTTTTTTAATATTAAAATGATTGTATGTTCTTCTTTAATACTAACGTAATTTTGTGTCCAATCTATATTCTCAATTTTCGTGATAATCTGTAAAAATCGTGAACATGACCCAAAACAGCACCTAGAGTTTTTTTGGATACCATACCGTTTGAAAATGTATCTATACGAACTTTTTTTATTGATGTTACTAACAAAGGATAAACCCAGCTTTAATTTAAAGTATGATTATTTTTGATATTCATGTCAGAAATGAACTCACGACATGTCAAATATCCATGTAAACATGCTCTTATTTTACTGAAAATGTTCATCCCCCCCCTTGTGTCAATTATTTACATATCAAAGAAAAACAAATGAAAGTAGTAAAAATTTGAATTATGCAATTTCACTTTAACGAGTACTGCTACATGAGTTTTGAATGATTCACGGTTATTTTCATTAGACTTATATTGACCGGGATATAGACCGTGATTACCTTTTTGCAAGTCTGCTATTGCTCAACATCTCATTGAGTCGGGTGCAAATCATTGGATCGAGTTGCATAGTCCTAAGGTAATTTCGACGGAACGCCACTACATACCGAGATTGGTAAGAGAAGCCATTGAGATTCACAAATATAAAAATTTCAATCGTGAGGATGGCTTCAAACTATCTAATGTATGGAATCCAGTGATTTGTTTGTGTAAAAAACCGGTGAAGTCAGAATTGAACAAACGTAGTGACACTGTGAGTATAGTGTGTTTGGACAGACCATCGAGTGTGAACGCGACCAGTGGTAACGCTGAAAGTGAACGCAGCCGACGCGCGCGAAGGAGGGTAGATCGCGCGCTGTCTATACAACTTTAACATCCACCCGCCTTCGTCAGTTTTCCGTGATCATGATGCATGCAACTGCGTCGAAATATCGGGAGCTCGACAAAAATCAAAAAGGTAATCACGGTCTATATCCCGGTCAATATAAGTCTACTGCTACATGGACAAGTTAAGAAAAATTAAATCAAGATACAGGAACATATCCATTCTCATTACTTTTTGGACGTCCCTCGTAGGTTTAATTTTATTCATAGGTTTAGTTTAGTTTTCATGTTATTGTTTTAGGTCTTATTAGTTTATATGGTTTTGTGTTTAATTAGTAATAATAAAGGGAGTATTATCCATAACCATATTTTTTTAATTGTTTATTGTTTATTTTATGTGACATGTGTCTCTTTTAAAACATCTTTAGGAATACTTTTCTTACTTATTGTTAGCCGCCAATACCAAAATCGGAATAACCATAACCTAACCACAAAATTAAAATTTTGAAAAAACCCCCGACCGCGACCTAGTGGACCGATTTTCATGAAACATGGCTAAGAACACTCCCGACTAACACAGCTTTCAAATAAAAAAAACTAAATCGAAATCGGTTCATCCGTTCGGGAGCTACGATGCCACAGACAGACACACACACAGACAGACAAACAGACAGACAGACAGACAGACAGACAGACAGACAGACAGACAGACAGACAGACGGACAGACGGACAGACGGACAGACGGACAGACAGACAGACAGACAGACACGTCAAACTTATAACACCCCTTCGTTTTTGCGTCGGGGGTTAAAAAGAATGTATTAATTAGTAATTATAACATGGGGCGAAAGATTATTGCTAAAGAGTGATTTAAAGACTCGAGTTTTCAATATTAATACGCCTCGTGTTACACACAAAGTTTTTCTTCACACGCATCATAAAAAATATGTAAAATATACAAATAAGGGTACCTTTTGGCGTGATACTCTGCAGCCGGACCACCACGCTTTATTGTGCTCAGATTACCATGGTGGAATGTACCTCTGATATACCCCTTGTACCTCGTCGGAAATTGCATGTACCTCAGTAGTTTGCCAGAAATATGCATTTAAAGGGGTCCGGCTGGGGAGTACTACTCCCCAGCCGGACCACGGCTGTACCCGCTCATATCACTGACTTCAAGATATAATTTAACTATCACAAGAATGTACCTGTTACATACCCGTGAATAAGTTGTTTATTCCTTTTAAAAAGTGGCCTTATACATTATTTTTCACACATTAAAATTTTTGGTTATCGCGGTTAGTACGCGATTTCGTTAGCGCCTGAAATATGTGAATAGCAATGTTTTGTGTTTATATGAAATTGCGGAAAAATCTCATAAGGTATTACATCGACTTAAATTCAATTGTATATTTAGTATACATAATATATGTAATATTTATTATAGTATAATTTTTGTGTTATAACTTTCACATCATAAATATGTATATTATACCTAGGACATTATTAGTGTTATTACACGGATTGATAAAGTTCCACGGTAAAAGCACAGATTAATAATAAGTTGCTAACGTAAGCAAAAGTCAAGAGAACTCGTGAACAATAGTTATTTGTTTTACAAGGGGCAAAGTAGTTGTTTTTCCGTACGTGCCAATATTGATACCAGAGCAAGCGAAAGATTCCAATATTGAACCGCGAGCGTAGCGAGTGGTTCAAAAAGTGGAATCTTGAGCGTTGCGAGGGTATCAAGGCACGAAGGTTAAACAAACTTTGCCACCGAGTGAAACACAAAATTTTTCACCACACCAACACGAACAAAATACTGACTATAAACCATCAAAATAAATGAAATCCATCAATTTATTCAATATTTATGATTTAAAATCATTATTTATAGCTAAAATGTAGCAGCCAGATTAAGACATCGAGTTAAAATTTGTATGAAATTACTTTGCACCCTTGTGGATAAAATGCAATTTTGCTATTTGTTTTCGAATAGCAAAGAAAGCCTTTACCAGTTGGTGTGGTGAAAATATATTTTCCCCTCACTAGCTCGGAAACACGTGTTTTGTCCTTTAATACCAGCGGGTAAAAACGCATTTTATCCACTAGTGGGTAAAGTAATTTCACCTTGAATAAAGTCAATTTAACTGCTTTAAAATTGATAAAAGTAGGTGAATCTAGTAATAACGCGACTATGCGACTATGGGATATGGGTTAAATTGTGGTGTAGGCGAGAGGCTGGCAACCTGTCACTGCAATGCCACAGTTTCGTTTTCTTTTAACCCCTTATTTGCCAAGAGTGGCCCTGAAGCTTTAGTAGTTTCATGTGCTCTGCCTACCCCTTTATGGGATACAGGCGTGATTGTATGTGTGTATGTATGAATCTAGTAATAAAGATGATTTACCACCTGTGGAACTACTGGAAGAAGTGATAAACGCATTTTTTTGAGTTGTAGTTTCCTCGCTATAGTGAGGGGAAAGTTTTGTGTTACACTCGGGTGCAAATGTATTTTACTTCTCGTGTGTTAAAAAAACTCGCAAGTTCAGGATTCTATTTTCGAACCACTCGCTTCGCTCGTGGTTCAACTATAGAATCCTTTCACTTGCTCGTTTTTCAATTCCACACTCGGCGTTAAAATACAACTTTGCCCCCTTGTATAACAAATAACTATTGTGCTTGCCACATAAACAAATGCCCGTACTGCGATTCGAGCCTGGAGCACTGGCTTAGAAGGCAGGGTTATTACCAACTATGTACCTGGAGGGCCCATTTCTCAATACTGAAAGTTACAAGTTACAAGCGAACTTGTCATACCAGGGGCCCATTTCTCGAAAGGTACAAGCCTTGTATTACAAGTGCGCGAACTGTCAAATCGTATGGGTTGTCATGGAAACACACTTGTAATACAAGGCTTGTACCTTTCGAGAAACGGGCCCCAGACATTGACTACTTGTAAAATTGTAACTTGTAGCTTCGAGAAATGGGCCCCTGACTGACCCGTCATCAAATGTACAATGACGCCTTTCAATACAAAACACTTTTAACATATGTAGGTACATTCTTAACTAATCGTAGTAGCGTAGGTAAGTATCAAAGTTTCAATTGAAATAAAAATGCAATGTTTATTGTGTACAAATATAATTTCGCAATTATCAATAACGATTAACTATCATGTCAAACCCTTGACATGTGTCAGGTTTGGTTTTCATATTACTTAATTCATACATATTATATTATACGGAGGTCGCGGGTTCAAAACCCGGCTCGTACCGATGAATTTTTCGGAATTTATGTGCGAAATGTTGATATTTGTCATTTGATATTTGCCAGTTGCTTTTTGGTGAAGGAAAACATCGTGAGGAAACCTGACAAATCCCAATAAGGCCTAGTTACTCGTACCTTCTCGTTGGAAGGTCAAAATGACTGTGGCTTTCCTAAAACTAGTGCCTACGCCAAATCTTAGCATTAGGATTGTCAAAGTGAACCCCAGGCTCCGATGAGCCGTCAGGAATACTGTAATAACGCAAGTAGAAGTATGAATAAGTAATTAACTCGGCAATAATTAACTCTTAATTAACTTCGTGTACAGTTTTTCGACCGTACCGCATAATATTCCAGAATTGAAAGGCGTCATTATATTTGATGACGCGTCTGGTCTAGTTGGTAATTCCTTCTAAGCCGATGCTCCAGGCTCGAGTCACAGTACGGGCATTTGTTTATGTGACAGACTCAGATAGTTAGTTCTCTTGACTTTTACCGTGGAACTTTATCAATCCGTGTAATAACACTAATAATGTCCTAGGTATAATATACATATTTATGATGTGAAAGTTATAACACAAAGATTATACTATAATAAATATTACATATATTATGTATACCAAGGACCATTTAATACTAGACTGATATAGCCCATACAAAAAAGCGTACCCCTGAAAAAAGCTTAGTTTTTGCTTTAAAACTAGATGGCGTTGTTTCGTAACCCGGGAGTGGAAAAAAACATATTTTCACCCATATCTTTACTTGTTTTTATATTATACTATGAATAACTATCAAAAAACTTTATTTTAATATCAAAATATTGGCTCAAAACACAATTTTTAGAAATTATATTTTTTGGTCGGCCTCGACGTAGTTGTGATCGCTTCGCTGGCTAAGTTTGTTCGCATGTTGTCTAATTATTGCCAAATAAAATGACTAGATGACGTTGGTGGACTAGGAAAATGTCACATCCGTTTCGTTGTTCATTAATATAATATACTTAGTGATAATAAACCTACATGTTGAACTCAAATACGTTCAACAAAACGCAATCATTGTGCCAACAGATGTGACATCCATGTCACATCACAAATGTCATTGTATGATTTATTGAATATTCATAATATGGATATTAAATATTTTAGAATCGCAGCAGCAATGCGAGTAGGGATACAGAATTAATAACTGTATAAATTAATAATTGTATTACCAATGACCTCATACATAAATTTACCAGTTTAGGTGACAGAAGGCGAATCCAATTTGTAAACATTAAATGTGCTAAGGAAAATAATCTTTCCGATTTTCAACGGGACTCGGTTGAAGGAACGAGCTGGTTTCGACTGCGCCCATGCATCTCAATTGTCCAGAAAGTTCATTCGAAGATCATTTTGCTTATAATAATCTGAGTAATCACAGTGAACGGTTTGACAGTATTTCAGCTAACATGTAGAGAGACTTGCTAGCTTCGTCGGTCAGGCTTCGTCTTGGACACAACGCGGATAGTTCAGCGTTTCTTGTATGTCACTCCGAGCACCCTAACCATCGGCAGCGTAGGCCATGCACTGGCCGACTAGGCGTGGCACTTTGGTTTACGTTTTTATAATAAATTAATGATAGTTTGTATTGTTTTGGTAATATATTTTTATAAGTATTATACTCGTATAAACCTAAACTGAGATAATAAATGAATAAAAATAAATAATTAGTGAAACTCTGACATAAGTAATAATTAATGAGACTAAATGCGTTTTCACATTATCCGATCCGATATCGGATGTAGGACTTATACCCCATACAATATAGGCGCTATCTTGGATTTTTTCCATTTAAATCCTTCCGACATCCGATATCGGATCGGATAATGTGAAAACGGACTAAGACAATGTATATCCCACCAAAAACATTCTGTAAATAAATTAATAGTTTAAAAAACACTATAAAACACGCTTTTATAAATGCACGTAAAAGCCAAAAATAAATTATGGATCGTTCAAGTTGTCTCTATTTGTGAGCTGAAGTTTAAAAACTATGTGCTTTTAATTATAATATTTGATTGTAAAAGCGTGGGGCGCTGGACTAGGAAAGACTTTCTTGTAAACAAATACTAATCCGAACTTGCTGGCGAATGAAATTGTTCCTTTTCCAGCGCCCCACGCTTTTACAATCAAATATTATAATTAAAAGCACATAGTTTTTAAACTTCAGCTCACAAATAGAGACAACTTGAACGATCCATAATTTATTTTTGGCTTTTACGTGCATTTATAAAAGCGTGTTTTATAGTGTTTTTTAAACTATTAATTTATTTTATACTTTTTAGTCATTAATAATACTTTTAACATTTATACATAAATTTATTTCAAGTAGGCGGATTTTACATGCCATTTGTGGCTTAACGTGTACTTATTGCTAATTGCTACTTAATAATAACTAGCGGCTACCTTATTACGGTATTATCATAAAAATGTTTATACCTAGTAAGTTATCCGTAAAAGATAGACAATATAGACATGTGCCATCGCGGACTTTTTGAAGACATTAGAGAGACATACTTTCGCCATACATTGTTTTGAAGCTCTCAGCTAGTGGGATTTTGATTGACTCGATTAGAAAATATTGTCACATTTCAACTAATTCAAACAAAATTTAAGTATTTCTTATTTGCCGAGCCCCCCTTTATTTGCTCTTAAGGGTCACAGGAAAATCATTACCCAACTTATTTTAAATACAACGTTGATCTTTCTTTTATGCGGGGGGCTTCGCCCCCCGAGCCCCCCTCTGTTTGCTCTTAAAGGTCACAAGAAAAAGCTAACCCAACTTATTTTAAATACTACGTTAATCTTTCTTTTATGCGGGGGGCTTCGCCCCCCGAGCCCCCTTTTTCCTTACTCTTAAGGGTAACAATAAAACTCTAACCCAACTTATTTTAAATACAACGTTTATCTTTCTTTTATGCGGGGGGCTTCGCCCCCCGAGCCCCCCTTTGTTTGCTCTTAAAGGTCACAAGAAAACGCTAACCCGACTTATCTTAAATACTACGTTGATCTTTCTTTCATGCGGGGGCTTCGCCCCCGAGCCCCCCTTTGTTTGCTCTTAAAGGTCACAAAAAACGCTAACCCAACTTATTCTAAATACTACGTTGATCTTTCTTTCATGCGGGGGCTTCGCCCCCGAGCCCCCTTTTCTTTACTCTTAAGGATCACAAGAAAACCTTAACCCAACTTATTTTAAATACAACGTTGATCTTTCTTTCATGCGGGGGCTTCGCCCCCGAGCTCCCCCTTTGTTTGCTCCTAAAGGTCACAAAAAAACGCTAACCCAACTTATTTTAAATACAACGTTGATCTTTCTTTTAAGCGGGGGCTTCGCCCCCGAGCCCCCTTTGTTTGCTCAAAAGGCTAACCCAACTTATTTTAAATACTACGTTAATCTTTCTTTTATGCGGGGGCTTCGCCCCCGAGCCCCCTTTTCTTTACTCTTAAGGATCACAAGAAAACCTTAACCCAACTTATTTCAAATACAACGTTGATCTTTCTTTTATGCTTCCCCCCTTGAGCCCCCCCCCCCCTTTTTTCTGTTCTTATCTTTCGGCACCATCATCAGGCCTTGAAACCGAATCGTAGTCAAAGTTCATTACAAGACTTTTCTAAGAAGCCCAAAAACAGCTATGATACGATGTTCCATCATGTAGTTCCAGCTCATATCTTGTGGCTCCATCATCAGACCTTGAAACCTAATTGTAGTCAAAGTTCATTACAAGACTTTCCTAAGAAGCCCAAAAACAGCTATGATACGATGTTCCATCATGTAGTTCCAGTTCATATCTTCCGGCTCCATCATCAGACCTTGAAACCTAATCGTAGTCAAAGTTCATTACAAGACTTTTCTAAGAAACCCAAAAACAGCTATGATACGATGTTCCATCATGTAGTTCCAGTTCATATCTTTCGGCTTCATCTTCAGACCTTGAAACCTAATTGTAGTCAAAGTTCATTACAAGACTTTTCTAAGAAACCCAAAAACGGCTATGATACGATGTCCCATCATGTAGTTCCAGTTCATATCTTCCGACTCCATCATCAGATCAGCTCAACAGTACCATATTATTGTATTGTCATCGGAACTACATATAGCTGCCAATTTTCATTACGCTACGACTCCTGGAAGATGGTTAAATTAGATTCCTTAGATTCCATTATCATAAAAATGTTTATACCTAGTAAGTTATCCGTAAAAGATAGACAATATAGACATGTGCCATCGCGGACTTTTTGAAGACATTAGAGAGACATACTTTCGCAATACATTGTTTTGAAGCTCTCAGCTAGTGGGATTTTGATTGACTCGATTAGAAAATATTGTGACATTTCAACTAATTCAAACAAAATTTAAGTATTTCTTATTTGCCGAGCCCCCCTTTATTTGCTCTTAAGGGTCACAGGAAAACCATTACCCAACTTATTTTAAATACAACGTTGATCTTTCTTTTATGCGGGGGGCTTCGCCCCCCGAGCCCCCCTTTGTTTGCTCTTAAAGGTCACAAGAAAACGCTAACCCAACTTATT
This sequence comes from Leguminivora glycinivorella, assembly GCF_023078275.1. Lineage (NCBI taxonomy): Eukaryota > Metazoa > Arthropoda > Insecta > Lepidoptera > Tortricidae > Leguminivora > Leguminivora glycinivorella. Next base: position 346,061 of record NW_025952828.1, read on the forward strand.
TTAAATACTACGTTAATCTTTCTTTTATGTGGGGGGCTTCGCCCCCCGAGCCCCCCCTTTTCGTTACTCTTAACGGTAACAAGAAAACCCTAACCCAACTTATTTTAAATACAACGTTTATCTTTCTTTTATGCGGGGGCTTCGCCCCCCGAGCCCCCCTTTGTTTGCCCTTAAAGGTCACAAGAAAACGCTAACCCGACTTATCTTAAATACTACGTTGATCTTACTTTCATGCGGGGGGCTTCGCCCCCCGAGCCCCCCTTTTCTTTACTCTTAAGGATCACAAGAAAACCTTAACCCAACTTATTTTAAATACAACGTTGATCTTTCTTTTATGCTTCCCCCCTTGAGCCCCCCCCTTTTTTCTGTTCTTATCTTCCGGCACCATCATCAGGCCTTGAAACCTAATCGTAGTCATAGTTCATTACAAGACTTTTCTAAGAAGCCCAAAAACAGCTATGATACGATGTTCCATCATGTAGTTCCAGTTCATATCTTCCGGCTCCATCATCAGACCTTGAAACCTAATCGTAGTCAAAGTTCATCACAAGACTTTTCTAAGAAGCCCAAAAACAGCTATGATACGATGTTCCATCATGTAGTTCCAGCTCATATCTTCTGGCTCCATCATCAGACCTTGAAACCTAATTGTAGTCAAAGTTCATTACAAGACTTTCCTAAGAAGCCCAAAAACAGCTATGATACGATGTTCCATCATGTAGTTCCAGTTCATATCTTCCGGCTCCATCATCAGACCTTGAAACCTAATCGTAGTCAAAGTTCATTACAAGACTTTTCTAAGAAACCCAAAAACAGCTATGATACGATGTTCCATCATGTAGTTCCAGTTCATATCTTTCGGCTTCATCATCAGACCTTGAAACCTAATTGTAGTCAAAGTTCATTACAAGACTTTTCTAAGAAACCCAAAAACGGCTATGATACGATGTTCCATCATGTAGTTCCAGTTCATATCTTCCGACTCCATCATCAGATCAGCTCAACAGTACCATATTATTGTATTGTCATCGGAACTACATACAGCTGCCAATTTTCATTACGCTACGACTCCTGGAAGATGGTTAAATTAGCTTCCTTAGATTCCATTACATACATAGTTACATACACGACGACCTAATAAAAGCGTGTTAAAAATAACCGTCTCGATGGAGCTGCTTGTTTATCTCTAAAAAGTAATGAAATCTACATAAAGTTCCTTACTGCGATTTCTTTATTATTATAGTTAACTAGCCTTTGCCCGCGGCTTTGCTCGCGTTAAATTCGAAAATCTCTCCACAAACTTCCATCCTCCATTCTAAGGAAGTGGGGGGATATAAAAAGAGACAAAAAGTAGCCTATGTCACTCTCCATCCCTTCAACTATCTCCACTTAAAAAATCACGTCAATACGTCGCTCCGTTTTGCCGTGAAAGATGGACAAACAAACAGACACACACACTTTCCCATTTATAATATTAGTATGGATGTTGTGTGACTTGGCCGTTGAAGTGTAGCAGTGCTGGCGACAGATTGGTGCAATGGTGTCATGGAGCACCTGGTTATAAACTTCTTTATACCCTTGTGTATAAAGAACTTTATAAGTTATATAAGTATACACAAGGGTATAAAGAAGTTTATAAGTTTCATATTCGATGGTCCGAGCTAAGGTTCGTAAAGCTATGAAGCCGAGCTGATAATCATTGTCGCTAAACGCCGATCGAAACGCAGTCTGAAGTGGGTGATAAACGTACGATACGAGCAGGAATGCGTACTTATGGCTCGACGACGTGTCACCGTAAGTACGCGTAAAAACCGCTGCGCATAGTAGTCGACCATCCAACGCGTACTTGCTCGTACGCCTATCACCCACTTGACGTCGCGCCAGCACTTTATGGAAAAAGCGGTTTTTCGACAACTACCAATAAGATTTTAGACATTCAAAAATCATGTTTCGGTCGCACTCGTTCAAATATAGGATAGGATTGGTATGAGCGAGACGGTCATGAGATTGATTGTCAACATGATATCTATCATAAACACCGTTCGAAATGGCCTCATTAAAATCTAAATTTTAAATATATTGAAAGTAATATTACTAATCATTGACGTCACGCTCAAAATGAAAGAGATAGAAAATTTGACAGTATGGTACTCTTTTGCATGATTGTCATAATTCAAAATAAGAACGATGGCTTGCGTTGTAAACAGGGACTGAAACATGACACGGGCCCCTAGCGTCATCTACATACTTTTCACTGTATCACTTGTAATGCCGTTGAACTACCGCGTGCGTATTTAAAAAAAAACGACATTTTTATTCAAATGAGACTCTTAGTGACATCTAGTGACATAGATTTACGGCTGCCAACGGGGTACGGTATTTAGTATGGACTCTGCTGGTCCTTTATAATCGTCCTTGATGTATACTAAATATACAATTGAATTTAAGTCGATGTAATACCTTATGAGATTTTTCCGCAATTTCATATAAACGCAAAACATTGCTATTCACATATTTCAGGCGCTAATGAAATCGCGTACTAACCGCGATAACCAAAAATTTTAATGTGTGAAAAATAATGTATAAGGCCACTTTTTAAAAGGAATAAACAACTTATTCATGGGTATGTAACAGGTACATTCTTGTGATAGTTAAATTATATCTTGAAGTCAGTGATATGAGCGGGTACAGCCGTGGTCCGGCTGGGGAGTAGTACTCCCCAGCCGGACCCCTTTTAAATGCATGTTTCTGGCAAACTACTGAGGTACATGCAATTTCCGACGAGGTACAAGGGGTATGTCAGAGGTACATTCCACCATGGTAATCTGAACACAATAAAGCGTGGTGGTCCGGCTGCAGAGTATCACGCCCTTTTGTACCTTTTTGCTACGGAATCCGAAAAGTAATACCTGCATGACTGCATGTGTTTTTAATACATACTGATAATTATACATAAAAGAATAATGTAAAACATAAAAAATACCGTATTTCTCTTATGTTTTCAGTACTTGAAATTTCTAGTACCGTAACTCTCTAGGGAAAATTTGTTTATATCTTATGATTTGCATGAAGCATAGCAATGTTAGGATAAGATAATATAATATTATGAACCTAACACTCATAAAATTATTATGACATCCAAGTTAGATCGTAAAACAATGTAGGAAATGATCTGAATATCTTTATCTCAGAAAGTTGACCAATAAAACATACTTCATGGATGTGGCCTCAATTTATTAAGTCGTATCTCTGGCGTTTATTTCTCAAATTCCCGGAATTTCCTCAAAGGAATTTCCGGGGTTGAATGATCCATTACTTTAATATTATAACCAACTCCTTCGCTATGCAATTCGTCTTTGGAACGATCTCCCTCTCGCAATACGACAAGCACAGAGCAAGTTTTCCTTCAAACGTCAATTACGTAAACACTTCTCGCAGGTACACCAACGTTGTTAGACAGTAATGGTTAAATGGGTACTATATATATGTATATATATGTATATTATATATTTTAGTTAGTTTATGTATGTATATGATTGTACTTATTTATGTATGTATATTGATGATGCATATAGTATTTAGATAGTGACTTATATCTATTTAAATTTCTGTTTTATTTTCCGCACCAATTGTAAGTTTCTGTTTGGTCCAATGGTTGACTGGTAGAGAATGCCTTACGGCATTAAGTTCGCCATTTGTACTTTATGTTGTGCAATAAAGGTTAAATAAATAAATTATAAATGGGAAAGAGTGTGTCTGTTGGTTGGTCTTTCACAGCAAAACGGAGCGACCAATTGACGTGTATTTTTTAAGTGGAGATAGTTGAAGGGATGAAGAGTGACATAGGCTACTTATCATCATCATCCAACCCCCCCACTTCCTTAAAATGGTGGGTGGAAGTTTGTGTGGAGCATTCCGCAATTTTCGAATTTAGCTTGAGCCGCGGACAAAAGATAGTATTTATAATATACTTTATTTTTACTTGAACTTGACTTTGAAACTTTGGCATATTTAATCTTCTCAATGATGTGGTATTAAAACTGTTATCCAGTGTAAGTAGTACTTAGACCAAAATGCCTGTACTACTTACCGTAAACGATATTGATTGTATGGAGAAAGCAGATAACGCCCCTAAACGGTTACTGACAATAACAAAGATTACGTACATGTTTTTATTGTAAAAATGCTGAAATATACTATTTATGAACATCGGTATCAACGTCCGAGTTGCATAGCACTCAGTAAGGGTAGCAAAATAAATAAATACATTCAAATATTGTAATAATAACGCTTCTTTTCTTTTTACACTCAAAGTCTACAGCAACGAACTGTACATATACTAAAAGAGGTTTGTACTCTAAATCTTTTATTCATAAACGTACTAAAGTTATCAAGCCAGTAAAGTTCGTTTGTCCCTTTCCGACGTATTGGTGTGACAGAAAGGGACAAATGAACTTTATCAGCTTGATAACTTTAGTGAACGTTTATGAATAAGAGGGTAAATAAGTCATTAAACCATAATACTGATCTCACATTTAAATAATACATCCTAAATAAAATTTTACAACTAATGTCAATTTTAACTGTCATGCTAAAAAATCTGTAAAGTTGAATATCGTTTTTTTATTATTATAAGTGGGGTTACTCTTGGCCACAGATTAGCCAAAGGCAAAGACGTGGCCTACGATGGAGTGAGCTCGCCCAGAAGATGAGATCACTCAACTCTGACTCACTCAACGCTATATCCAGATTTTAAAGTCAGGATGAAGGTGTATGCTATACTATTTGCAATATAAACAGTAAGAAGAAAAAGTACAATTGATTAACATAATATAAAATCTAAATTACATCAAGTCAGACTACGAGATTCATCCTGCAACTTGATGGATAATATATAACACAAGACAATACAATGATAATAAAATCTTTTAGTCATATAAAATGGATATGAGGTAAATTGTGGCGTAAGCGAGAGCCTGGCAACCTGTCACTGCAATACTCTACCTACCTACCCCTTTATGGGATACAGGCGTGATTGTATGTAATATACTATGTATGTCTATGTATGTATAAAATGGATATACGAGTATTTATGCAGACGCCAAAGATCGACAGCAAAATCTATGGAACAAATTTTAGTTATCTATTCTAACCTTTATAACATTTCTAGAGTCCTTTTTATATATACAAAATAAAAATTAAAAATATTATATGTATTTGTTTGTCGGTTTTTCTGCCGAACATACATTGCCATGGAATTCGAACGTTGATACAGACGTTTAAATGTATTACACGGGGATTAGTCACTCTTGACTAAACTATCGGTTATTATATAATTATGAGTATGTTAGTATCACGTTAGTTTCCAGTAAAAATACATGCAGTTATATTTATAGCTTTATTTATTAATACATTACTTACATCAGCCGTTTAACCTGTTTTATATAATAAGATTAATTCCATTTCAACCGAATCGCATCAACAGGAAAACTACCGAAATCCATTAACATGCATATTGATATAAACAAACATAAGTAATGGCAAGGCCAAGGCTTTCGCGCCGGTAACGTTGACGTTTGGATTTACTTTACCACACTTTACTGTCGCTGCATTGCTGCGAATTTAGTTTTTAATTAGTTTTATGTTTTAATTTAGTTATGACAAATAGAGAGACTATTTGGCATAACTTTAATTGTCCGAAACGATTTTCGCATAACAGACTTCGCATATATAATCGATTTTCGCCGAATGATTTGGCAGAAAACGTATTTATGTCATAATCTAAATATATAAAAGAAGAAGCTGACTGACTGACTGACTGACTGACTGACTGACATATCAACGCACAGCCGAAACCGCTGGTCCTAGAGATTTCAAATTTGGCACGTAGGTTCCTTATATAGTGTAGAGGAGCACTAAGAAAGGATTTTCCAAAATTCATCTCCTAAGGGGGTCAAATGGAGGTTCAAAGTTTGTATGGGGAAACAAGATTAGTTTGACTATTTTATTCGAAACTTCACAGGAAGATTCCTTAAGACATATGACTGAATACGTGTTTCAGGTTTTTTGAAAATTTAACCCCTAAAAGGGTGAAAAGGGGGTGATACAGTCAAAAAACCAATATGGGTATCGTTTTTATGGTTTATCGGGTCGCTGATCACGATAAATACAACGTTTTTAAAATCTAACGAGGCGGAAGTGAAATACCTTCTCCCCTGTTGTGGTGCAATGGGGTTTAAATATCAAAAAAATATATAAAAGAAGATATTGACTGACTGACTGACATATCAACACACAGCCGAAACCGCTGGTCCTAGAGATTTCAAATTTGGCACGTAGGTTCCTTATATAGTGTAGAGGAGCACTAAGAAAGGATTTTCCAAAATTCACCTCCTAAGGAGGTCAAATGGGGGTTCAAAGTTTGTGTGAGGAAACAAGATTAGTTTGACTATTTTATTCGAAACTTCACAGGAAGATTCCTTAAGACATATGACTGAATACGTGTTTCAGGTTTTTTGAAAATTTAACCCCTAAAAGGGTGAAAAGGGGGTGATAAAGTCAAAAACCGGCCAAGTGCGAGTCGGACTCGCCCACCGAGGGTTCCGTACCTACAAAACTTTTACGTTACTCACATAATTCTAAAGACTGGGCTAGGCTAGAAGTATAGGTTCTCTAATGAGCATAATTGTGTTTAGCGCCACCTCTCGACGAATTCGCGAACTAATTAGCACAGCTTGCTTGAGGTCTTTTATAATGTTAACCAAATTCAACATTTTTTATTTTATTTTAAAGTAGGTGTTTTATGTAAAATTTCGTAGCTATAAATTTTAACACCCTTATTCCTAAACGTACACTAAAGTATCCAGCCGATAAAGTTCGTTTGTCCCTTTCTATCACACCAATACGTCGGAAAGGGACAAACGAAATTTATCGACTTGATAACTTTAGTGTACGTTTATGAATAACGGGGTAAGTAAGTATGGTCAACATCAGAAAGGGTGAGTAAAACAATCTGAAAGGTTCTAAGTTTTACTTAAAGATTTTTTTAATCTAATCCAAATTTGGTTATGGTAGCTGAAAAAATATACATGTATAACCACAGAATATATAATAGTACAAGTAGTATAACGCAAGTTTCTAGCGGGAAATTACTAAATAAATATTATTTAGTAAATACATTATCTATTGTTGTATTTTGCCTTGGACCTTGTAGTACCTATAGGTACTCTTGTATATGCGAACTAAAGCCAAGCGATAAAAGGTAGCTGAATAATGTCAAATTGTACGACAACGAGAGACGTGAGCCGACTGCGCGAATGAGTCGCGCTTTCTTACGACAGAAATCGCTTGACAAATATACCGGGTGCCCCTGCCCGGTAATTAATGGACAACCTTTTAACCACCAAGAGGGCACCTTACAGAAAATCAACATTAAGGTTTAGTAAAAGTCGCCTGGTTTTCGAGATTTTCACACTTTTTAAAATTTTAGGTAGTAGAAAGGGGGTGTGAAATTCTTAACCCGTCACCACACAGGCCAGGCTTATTTACCAAGAGTGGCCCTGAAGCTTTAGTAGTTGCATGTGCGCTGCCTACCCCTTTATGGGATACAGGCGTGATTGTATGTTGTTGTATGTATGTTGTATAAGGTGCCCTCTTAGTGGTCAAAAGGTTGTCCATTATTTATTTTATTTATTTAACCTTTATTGCACAACATAAAGTACAAATGGCGAACCTAATGCCTTAAGGCATTCTCTACCAGTCAACCATTGGACCAAACAGAAACTTACAATTGGTGCGGAAAATAAAACAGAAATTTAAATAGATATAAGTCACTATCTAAATACTATTATGCATCATCAATATACATACATATATAAATACAACCATACACATACATAAACTAACTAAAATATATAATATACATATATGAGGAGTGTCTTTTCAAAAGGGCTTATTTCCATTTTTTCTTTTTTTTAAACTATGAAAGCAGTTTTTTTTAGTATAGAAAATTACGTGTTGTTTTGAGATTAAAGCTCGAAAAGTCTCGCCCTAATCTTTAAAAAAAAGAGTAACATCAAAGTTTAGAACACATTTTGAAAAATGTGTAATGATTATTTATGTGGATAAACCAATGTACCTATGTAGTACAACAACATTGATATCAACTAATTTAATACAAAATCCAAAAATTAAATAAAACTATTTTAAAATAATAACGTTTACGCTACGAGGCCAGAACAAAAGGGCTTAATTCCCAAAAGTTCGCATCAAAAGTGCTTAATTCTCAAAAACATATGGTAATTAAATATTTATTTAGGTACACATGTTACGTTTGATGTAATCATAGCATTAACGTTAACTTACAATACATATTACAATTTTGCAAATTAAATATTAATTTCAAAATCAATACCGTGGAATTATGTTTTTCTCGATTTCCCAAAAAAAGGTCAAAGTGGAAATAAGCCCTTTTGAAAAGACACTCCTCATATATAGTACCCATTTAGTACATATATATAGTATCCATTAATATCCATTAAAGTGTGAAAATCTCGAAAACCAGGCGACTCTTACTAAACCTTAAAGTCGATTTTCTGAACCAGTATAAGGTGTCCTCTTGGTGGTTAAAAGGTTGTCCATTAATATCCATTGAAATTTTAAAACGTGTGAAAATCTCGAAAATCAGGCGACTTTTCCTAAACCGTAAAGTCGATTTTCTGGACCAGTATAAGGTGCCCTCTTGGTGGTTAAAAGGTTGTCCATTAATTACCGGGCACCCTGTATAATATCAAGTCGTACGAGAGCAGCGAACGTGTGCAGGCAGCGAAGGGAGCCGACCGCGCGAATGATGAGTTCGCGCGGCGAATCCCGCGTGACATCGTCCATCGACACCCCTCCTCCCTCCCGCCCCGCCCGCAACGGCGCGCGTTGTCTCCGCCCGCCTGTGTATCGTCCTTCAATTTCTTTACATATCGAAACTTATTACTGAAGAAGAAGGTTCAAAATTCAATGAATACAGGTGTATAGATATTTATGTAGGTGACCGTACGATAAAAAGTATAATTCATACACTTAATTGTAAAAATGTAATGTATACGGATTAATGAATTTAATATAGATAGGTAATTATTGATATATGGCAAAACGAAGGAAATTGTTTACACCTCCGCAAATAAGTATCTAATGATAATTTTTAATTTACCATGTTACTTCACGTACAGGTACTTATTTTAAAAACCCTAAAAATGTCTATTGAGTTTCTGCCACAGACCACCATGTGGTTTCTGCATATTCTGCGCTGTGCATAGAATTTGCAGAGACATTGCAGAGAGCGCACGCGGACATCGGTGCGGCGCCAGTGGACGCGTCTGTGTGGGTGAGCTGGGTATGCATACAACTACAACTGCTGTAGGCACCGCCCCCTCAGTAGATCGATGCGATAACATCGATTTAAATTTCCCTAGCCTCGTGGCGCCCACCATACAAAATTTTTGCTAGGGAATTTTGATTCTTATTGTACTTGAGATTGAATTCAATTTCAGTTATTCGAAAAATTTTAGAAACAAAAGAAATTATATTTTATTTGTTTACATGAGAGTTAAAATTCCATTGAAACCATTATGTACTTTAAAAAGTACATACGGCGCCACGAGGCTTAAGCACCTGCACTTCCGAAGGCGCTTAAGTCATTTTTGGTAATAAAAAAAAACCACAACGTTCTATGAACATTGGTCAAGTGCGAGTCGGTTTTCGACTTTTCCATACAAAGAACTCATGAGCGCCTGAACGACTATGATGGCAAAGTTAACGTTTCGCACTTTCAAGACTTTTCGTATATATCTCGGAAACGATAAGAGATTGAGCAAAATGGACTTCAGATTTGGGCTTTCGGTGGCACAAATTCTATGTTTTCGTCAACAGACACCTTTTTTGGACCGATTTGAATAAAATTTTGCTCAGTCAATTTATAAACGGTCTTAAGCGCCTCCTTTTTAGTAGGAACTTAAGTCATTTTGTACAAATGAAAAAAAATTTGAACAAGTTCTAAAAAGAAAAAGACAGAAATGAATTTCTTTATACCTGTCCAACGCGCATACACAATTTTAAGACGTTTAGTAACTACTTGCAGCGGCAGTGAGTGAAATTCGTAATCTGAGTTTTTTTCTCTTAAGTCCGACTTACGCTTGACTGTAGATTTCTAATAGGTTTTCCTGTAATCTGTAGGGAGAGGGCTATCTCGTGTATTTTTTTTTAAATTTTACGCTAAGTAGTTTCGGAGATAAGGGGGGGGGGAATGGTCATTTTTTGCTTATTTTCTTAAATTACTTCTAAATTACCAAAATCAAAAATATAAAAAAAATATATTTCAGATGCTGACAAAATGCTCTTTCATTTGATATGTAACACAATATAGTTTTAATAACTTTGATTTTTAATTTTCAATTTTACCCCCCAAAAGTGACCCCTATGATTAAATTTCTTTTAATTAAATTACATGTCCGTCTTTGGGCCACAGGTTTACATACGTGTGCCAAATTTCAAGTAAATCGGTCCAGTAGTTTCGGAGAAATCGGCTGTGACAGAGGGACAGACAGACACGCGAGTGATCCTATAAGGGTTCCGTTTTTCCTCTTTGAGGTACGGAACCCTAAAAATCAATATGGGTATCGTTTTTATGGTTTATCGGGTCGCTGATCACGATAAATACAACGTTTTTTAAAATCTAACGAGGCGGAAGTGAAATACCTTCTCCCCTGTTGTGGTGCAATGGGGTTTAAATATATAAAAGAAGATATTGACTGACTGATTGACATATCAACACACAGCCGAAACCGCTGGTCCTAGAGATTTCAAATTTGGCACATAGGTTCCTTATATGGCGTAGAGGAGCACTAAGAAAGGATTTTTCAAAATTCTCCTCTTAAAAGGGTGAAATGGGGGTTCAAAGTTTGTATGGGGAAACAAGATTAGTTTGACTATTTTATTCGAAACTTCACAGGAGGATTCCTAAAGACATATGACTAAATACATGTTTCAGGTTTTTTGAAAATTTGACCCCTAAAGGGGTGCAAAGGGGGTAAAGTCAAAAACACAATATGTGTATCGTTTTTATGGTTTATCGGGTCGCTAATCACGATAAATACAACGATTTTTAAATCTAATGAGGTGGAAAAGAAATTTTCTCCCCTGTTATTGTGCAATGGGGTTAAAATATCCAAAATAGCCATAAGTATAGCTTTAGTTTTTATCTTTACTTCTGGTTCAAGAGATTTCAAATTGACACGGAAGTTCCTTAGAGGAGCACTAAGAAAGGATTTTTCAAAGTTCACCTCCTAGCATGATAATTTGACAGGGGCAAGGACAGGGACAGGGCCAGGGCCAGGGACAGGGACAGGGACAGGGACAGGGACAGGGACAGAGACAGGGACAGGGACAGGGACGGGAACGGGATAGGGTTAGGGATAGGGATAGGGATAGGGATAGGGATAGGGATAGGGATAGGGATAGGGATAGGGATAGGGATAGGGATTGGGATTGGGATTGGGATTGGGATAGGGATAGGGATAGGGATATGGATATGGATAGGGATAGGCATAGGCATTGGGATTGGGATTGGGATTGGGATAGGGATAGGGATAGGGATAGGGTTAGGGATAGGGATAGGGATAGGGATAGGGATAGGGATAGGGATTGGAATTGGGATTGGGATAGGGATAGGGATATGGATAGGGATAGGGTTAGGGTTAGGGATAGGCATTGGGATTGGGATTGGGATAGGGATAGGGATAGGGATTGGGATTGGGATAGGGATAGGGATAGGGATAGGGATAGGGATAGGGATATGGATAGGGATAGGGATAGGGATAGGGATAGGGATAGGGATATGGATAGGGATAGGGATAGGGATAGGGACAGGGATTGGGATTGGGATTGGGATTGGGATTGGGATTGGGATAAGGATAGGGGTAGGGGTAGGGGTAGGGGTAGGGGTAGGGGTGGGGATAGGGATCGGGATCGGGATAGGGATAGGGATAGAAATAGGGATAAAAATAGGGGACGGGGACGGGGATAGGGATAGGGGAGGGACGGGGACAGGGACGGAACGGGGACGGGGACAAAGATAGAGATAGGGACGGGGATAAGAATAGGGATTGGGGTCGGAATAATCGGTCGGCAATCGATATTTAGGCAGTGTAAAATGCAGGTGGCCCAGTGGGAAGGTATTAGTAAGTAGGCATCGGCGAGTATCCTGCATCCGTAAACTATTACATTCAATGTGCTGTAAGAAGATCGTTGTTTGCTTGCCTTTTATATGTTTACGTTTGCAATAAGTATAAGCAAAATGGAAAAAATTGTAAGCGATAATGCAAGGAAGTACTTTTTACCCTACCGACCATAGCGTCGAGATACTGGCTATGTGGGTTGTATGAAGTTTCCCCAGTATAAATATTTATATAGGTAAAATACATACATATTCGCACCTACGCTGTGGTCGCTGTGTAACAATTCTACAATCATTGCAAGAATTTCTTTTAAAACAATATTAATATGTGTAAGGTACAGTCAGCCAAAACCGGACCGTACAGCAAATAGATCAGTTACAATGGCCCTCCAGTCGAGAATTGCCCCGCTTTACCTTAATCGAAATAATCGCGGACAGATGTACCTACAAAGAAACCTACGGATCCAAATGAAAATCTTATTTTTTGTAAACGTTTCAATAAGAATACTTTTATTACGCGGGCGAAGCCGCGGGTAAAAGCTAGTCTAAAATAATATGAATATATTACTTTGTCAGAAAATAAATTCGCATAACTCTTGTTTGATTACGCCGATTGTTTTTATGAATAAAATTAATTCGCATAATTGTATTTGGCACATTTTTTAAAATCAGAATATCCACCCATACTAAATGCCGTCAAGAGAGTCAAGAGAGAGAGAGAGATTTTTACTTAATAAAATTATAAACAAAAACGAGGGATGGAACATGAGAGAGTGTCGGTTATAGATGCAGAATCCCGATGCGGCTGCAGATGACATTCAAACGCATTTTATCCACTAGTGGATAAAGTAATTTGACCTTGAATAGAGGCAAATTTTCTGCTTTAAAATTGATAAAAGTGGGTTAATCTAGCGATGAAGATTTTTTACCACCTGTGGCACTCTGCAAGCAGTGATAAACGCGTTTTTGCGTTGTACGTTCCTCGCTATAGTGAGGGGAAAAGTGTTGTGTTACACACGAGTGCAAATGTAAAACTTGAAAGTTCAGGATTCTTTTTTCGAATCACTCGCTTCGCTCGTGGTTTAACTAAAAACTCCTGAACTTGCGAGTTTTTCAACACACGAGAAGTAAAATACATTTGCACTCTTGCATAACAAATAACTATTACACGATTTCATAATGGACTGTTTGCATTTAAAGACTGGTACGACAAATCTGGCTGCATATATTATGAGTGTACTTAATGTCGTAATTTTTTGTTTCTTCATTTATGTAAATTATGCATAACTTGTCCTAGTCACGTTTCGACTCACGTTTAGATAGTAACCGATTGGAGGTCGACTTGTAAAGAGTCGTAAATAGTGAATGAACTTATAAACAACATTCGTACGTTCAATTCGATCCATTCACAAATTGAGGCGGTTAAGCTGTGGACACACTAGCGGGTAATAATGTGAAGCGTTTATTTTTATTCCCATATGAAAATATTTCTATAATACTTCTCGGATATTAATGGAGTCAGTCGTTGCTGTCATAGAGGAATAAGTAAGGGAAGAGTGTTCGTGCGAACAATAAAAACTCCAAACTTTTAACAATAAGGATTTATTACGTTTGAGGTTAAACACGATAATATGAAAATTTACAAAATATTGCCCCGAGCGGCGTGTGCGCGCTTCCGAGGTGACTCGCTGACTGATCGGCCGCGGGCTCCCGCGGCCGTGAACTGCCCGGTGTCGCTGCGTCCCGCGCTCCTCGCCCCGTGCGTATGCACAGACTTGAACAAGAGTTGTAAACTTCATACATCAGTAAATGCAGGTTATTTGTATAGTCATAGTTAAGTGACATCATCATCATCATCCTCCTTGCGTTATCCCTGCATTTTCCACGGCTCATGGGAACCTGGGGATCGCTTTGACAACTAATCCCAGGATTTGGCGTAGGCACTAGTTTTACGAAAGCGACTGCCATCTGACCTTCCAACTCGAAGGGTAACTAGACCTTATTGGAATTAGTCCGGTTTCCTTCACCTTCATCTAAAAGCGACTGGCAAATATCAAATGACATTTCGCACATAAGTGAAAAACTCATTGGTGCGAGCCGGGGTTCGAACCCGCGACCTCCAGAACGAAAGTCGCACGCAAGGCTACCAGCGCTACAGACATAGTTAAGTGACATCTAGCGACAATCACGCGTCAATCACGCGTCAAATGGCGTGAATTATCAGTACCACTACCAATACTAGGTGGCAACAGTGTCAAGTATATTACAATCAGAAGGAATTGAAAACAGAATACTGATTTATACTATTGTAATATTAGCTAAAAATTAGTGATCATTATACTCTTCGGTCGTCGCGACATCTATTGACAAGTAGCAGTACTGATCATTTACGCTAGTTGACACGTGATTGACGCGTGATTGTCGCTAGGTGTCACTTAACTATTCCTCTATGTTGCTATGCAGAAATCCATGATAATCAAAATCAAAAGGATTACTTTGCTAATCCGTGTATAGATATGCTAGTAAATCAGTGTTTGTTGCATTAATTTCATTTTAAAATACGCAAGTAATTATAATGCTTCAGCACTGATTGACTAAGACGTTATTTATGTAGAGGTATATTCGCGGACTAGCAAAGTAATCTTCTTGATTTTATATTAAATAGCATGTTAAATATAAATGTATTCATATATATGTATTCATAGTGTTGTGTTCCTGTCGGTGAGTAAGGCTGCCAGAGCTCAACGAGGGTGCGGTGTGCTGATGACGGGAGGACTTACGGAACTAACTTGTTCCGTTTCTTGTCCTTTGAGTCGTCGGCAACCCGAACCCTCCTTAGAACTTGTACACTCCTTTTTGCTGTGTACTTAACACAGCAAAAGGGAATGTACAAGTTTCTAATGGGGTGGCAACGCGCATGTGACACTGTTTGAGTTGCAGGCGTCCATAGGTTACGGTGACCGCTTTACATCAGGCGGGCCGTATGCTTGTTTGCCACCGACGTAGTATAAAAAAAAATATTAGCGTATTCAATCGAGTAAAAATATAGAATAACCAGAAATAAGTCTTGAAAGGAAACGAAATTAAAAGTTATTTAGGCATAGCTACACCTCAATGCGTCCGAATAAAGGGCGACTAAATAAATGAACTGAGATAATTCAATTGTACAAATACCGACGGCTATTTAATAATTTTGTATGTAATAAATTACATAGAAATATTTTTCAAAAATAAATAATAAGCGTGGGAGCTTTATTGGATCTAAAATAAATTTCTTTCTACACCATCCGTAGAAATCCTTGGAAATCATTCAAAATAATATGTTATTTTATATTTATATGAGCCTAGAGTGTCCCACTGCTGGGCAAAGGCCTCCCTCTTCGCTTTCCACGTATCCCGGTCCTAACCCGTTTCCCACCAGTTCTCATCAAAAGCGTCAAGGTCATCTCGCCAACGCCGTCGAGGCTTTCCGCGACCCCGGGTTCGATTTGGTGGGACCCAATTGGTTGTCGCTTTAGCCCACATGTCATCCGGCATACGACAAACGTGCCCTGCCCAGTCCCACTTAAGCTTGGCGTCTGTTTCAGCTACGTCAGTTATCCGTGTTTTGGAGCGTAGTACAGTGTTTCTGATGCGATCGGTCAACTTCACGCACAAAATAATATGTTACTTCATTATAAAACCTGTCAAAAATTCTGAAGAGTCTGTCTATATATCTCTTACAATTGCAACCGAGGGTTAATCCCGTATAACTAAGTTTTAAAAACTAACCTCCAACGTTTCAAAGAAGTTAATTAAAAAAATGTTGTACACGATTAAGCCATTTGCATTTATAAATAGGTAATATAGGTACATATGTGTATAAATGGTTAACATTTAAATCAATATACATATTTTTTCTTAACCAACATAAAAATCTCACAAAAAAAATCATTCATAAAACATTTTCGACAATGTGTACGCAGCTTAAAGGAAGGGTACCTTACAAGATAGGCAAGTTACCTTGGCTATATTACCTCTATATGCTCATTAGTCGCTAAGGCCCACTTGCACTAAACATTTAACCCGGGGATAGTGGGCTGTCATCTGTCAAATTCCACATAAAATGGTAGGTTAACCCTCCATTTTCATTGGTGCAAGTGGCCCTAAGACATGTAGAAAACGACAGCGAAGGTTGGTCTGTGTTACTAACCTATATTTGGAGCATTATTTTGTTTACCTAAAAAATTGTTTTTCGTTCTCAATTTTATCATGATTTTTGTTATTATTTTTGTAAGATCCCTGACTTATGACTTAGAAAGATAAAAAAATTGTGTCTTGAAAACATACAAGTACTTTGTTTTAAATACATCGTTCCATAACCTAATCGTTAAGAACCCTGTTAGTTGTTTGTTGTGCATATTTAAAAAACATCATTTCGAACACTAATTGCCACTTGCATACCAGCTTAACTCAAGGTTAGTGGGCTGTCACATCACTACTCACTATCACTACATAGTATAAAACAAAGTCGCTTTCTCTGTCCCTATGTCCCTATGTATACTTGAATCTCTAAAACTACGCAACGGATTTTGATGCGGTTTTTTTTAATAGACAGAGTGAAGGTTTACATGTAGGTATTGTACCCGTGCAAAGCCGGGCGGGTCGCTAGTTCCATATAAAGTGGTTGGTTAATCTTCGGGTTAACCCCCCATTTTCGGTGGTGCGTGACCCTAAGTGTAAGGTACGAGCGCACGCTCATATTCGGCGTGCAGCGTGACGGGGCGTGATGATGTCGCCGCGAGATAGACTACCCATATTTATGTCATTTATAAGTATAACTAGAAAAAATGTTCATTTATGTTGCGTCTCATTTATGTTGTAGACTACACGTTCTAACATTATACCCTCGTATTAACCTTTGCTACCAAAAGGTCGTCTATTTTCGCACTGTCAACAAACACATTTCAATCCTAGCAGGGGTTCAATTGGTCTTATCATGTCAACTGATAACGGTAATAGACTCTCATAATTATATACATTGAGATACAATGTTGCAGGATACATATAGATGTATGTAGTAGGGATTGACGGTTCTGACTTCATTATATTATACAGACAATTCGATCTCGAATTTTTGCATTTTCAACACCTAAATACTAAATAGTCCCTAAAATTATTTGAAAATAATTGATAGTATTCCATCTTACTTAGATCAAAAATAATTCACCATAGTTATTAAAAACAAAATAATAAATAAGTACTAATTTTGTACCGTAAAATCTTGCTTCAAAGATATTCATTTGTACTTTTTTTAATCCATAGGTCTAGTGTTGGTAAAATTTAATCGCAAGCTTCATGGCAAATACTACAAAAACTGTATTATGTAATGGTAGTGAGTAGGTATTGTTTATTTAAATATCCAAGATAGCAGCTTGAGGGATGATAGCTTGAGGTCAAGTTATCAATTAAGAGGTATTATGACTATTATATACTTTGTGCTAAATTAAAGATTCTGATATCTTGCCTGTGACCAAGTCAGGATAGATGACACATTAATGTTATTCAATACAGACGCTGCATAAACACATATGTATAGAATACGTATATTTATATACAGTCAAGTGTCATTTACGTCTTTTTACCTATTAAATTTCACCTTAAAAAAAGTGCAAAAATATGTATCGAAAAGATCGTCTCATAAATATGGTAAGTACTACGCTCTTATTACAGACTAGAATGCTATCGGACATATTTTTGAGTAAGTTGTAAACACTCATATTTTTACACTTGACTGTAGATATTTTTATATTTTTCTATCGATTGCTATTTAACTTTTTTACCACTGTCACAGTATAATAAATAGTACTATCGTACTGTACGGCCACCCCCGCTCCACACTGAAAGTGCCGCCCACCGCCTCTCGGTTACCTCACAGTTACCGCCCGTCAAAACGCAAACAGTTGACCGGTCATATTTCACTCATACAAGCATAGCGCGCGTTCACCTACACGAGCTTAGACTGTGTGCTAGGAACGCGCCTCTTTCGTATATTTGGTTGCCAGTGTCCGAGGTGTGCCACTGTTATTGTATGCACCTATTTTGATGTTTTCTGTCTGTTACTCTGAATTTTTCTTACTTGATGGTCTCATCGGAAGATCAGCTCTGGAAGTCATCAGTAACACGCTGAAATGAGGCCATTTCCTGGCACTTTATTCCTTTCTGTTTTGTTAGAATAGATATGTTATTCTGTCTTGCCTGTGTTGAATGTTTATTATATTTGATGCTATTCTATTGACACTTGCACATCATTGTCATCATAATCATGTAGACTATATTGTTTTTCCTATATTGTGCTAGTTCTTTTAACATTGTCAACCCGGCGGGTTGGATTTGTGTGTCATCATATTTCTTAAATAATGTAGGTAAAATAATCCTTCCAGGTACTCGATAATCTCGAGAGACTACGTCTTATTTTCTCAGGGACTGTTAAAATTATAATTATGAATGGTAAACCGAACGATCAAAAATATTTTTAGAAGTTACTTTTGTCGAGCTATTTTCGTGTTCAACAAAAAATTCTTGTTCCGAAAGAAAGTTTTCGAATATAAGTTTCGGATACAGAAGTTTATAAATTTTTTTCAATTTGATACTGTAGCTCATTGTGTTTTATATAGTTTTGTTAACAGTTTTAGACGGATAGGTAGATAGATAGACAGACTTCTTTATTGGCACATCTCAGCTAAAGGTACAGCGGAGACAAAACAATTGATTGTAAATAGAGGTTGACAGTAGGTCTTATCTTTAAAGAACGACCTTTTCCAGACAATATTAGGGTAGTTTTTGATTTTATTATGATTCTAAAATTATTCTAATTATCGTTTGAACAGCAGCAGTTGATTATGTCGGAATAATATTTCTAGTAGCGTCATTACTTCCTAATTGCTAAATGATAAACACGAATTTATAAATAGAACAGCTAATTTATTTTAATTACGTAACGGTGGTGACTAATATTAGAATTGCTAAGTTAAATACTTACTTACTAATATTACAAATGGGAAAGTGTGTGTGTCTGTTTGTTTGTTCGTCTTTCACGGCAAAACGGAGCGACGAATTGACGTGATTTTTTAAGTGGAGATAGTTGAAGGGATGGAAAGTGACATAGGCTACTTTTTGACTCTTTCTAACGCGATCGAAGCGGGAAAAAGCTAATATAGTATATTACAATATTTTATTTAAAAAATGCAACATTATAAGTCAGCAACAGTAGAAGAAGACAAACACGAGTATATAAACACAACATTGGAAAAACCATTCAAGTGCATGAATATTTCATGAAAAACTTTTCCAGCCCATCAAGCCAAAGTTTCCAAAACTTCCCGACGGAAAACTTCGAATACGAATCTTCGCAAAAGTCACGTCTTAATATGGAAGTCACAGATAAAATATATTACGAACAAAATGTTTTCTGGAAAACACGTTACTTTTATAACTTTAGCAATCATTACCAGGGATTCAGAAGACATGACGCACAAACTAATACGTGTATTCACAAAAGGGGTAAGCAGAGCACACATGGAAAGTTTTATGAGACACTCTTTTAAGGGGTTGTTTAATGGCACAATAGTTAAGGGGCGAAAGGAAACGAAATTGTGATTTATTCCGATGAAGTTGCTAGCCAAAAGCACAATCAGTACTGAAAAATATTTTTAACCCTCGACGCAAAAACGACAGGGTGCTATAAGTTTGACGAGTCTGTCTGTCTCTGTGTGAATCTGTCTGTGGCATCGTAGTTCCCGAACGGATGAACAGATTTAGATTTGTTTTTTTTTTTTTGAAAGGTGATTTATTCGAAAGTGTTCTAAGCCAAATCTAAATCGGTTCACTATGTCGGGGTTTTTTTTTTCAAATTTTAATTTTGTGGTTAGGTTATTCAAAAATGGTTTGCAAACATAATATGCGTAATTCGGAATTTTCAAGTGTCACAGAACTCATCCAAGTTAAAGAGTTAGACGGTTCGAGAACTCGCATACGAGTTTTATTACATTGCGGTGTTTGATGGCTGTGCACAGTTGTATGTAACTTCAACAGCCCACAATGTAACTAAAATCGCATGAGAGTTCGCACGCCGCCGTTTAAATCAGGAATAAACTCTTTCACGCGCGTTGCCAATACTGATTTTTACTCTTCTAAACTATACTTATTAAGTCACAAATAAATAGGTTACAAAAAAAATACTGTGCCTGTTTTGATATTATAATCTCACGAATTTGTATTATAAAATAAACTGGGGTTGTCGATTTAGATGAAGTGAGTTCAGTTTTTTTCCTCTGGCAAGTTTTACGCATAACCAGATAGGAAGTGTTTAAAGATAAAAATATCGCTTACATTTAGGCAATTAGGTGTACTGTAACGCTCACGCACAGTCTCAATGCAGATAAATTTTAGATGCCTGTGTTTATTACGTATTAAATATTTCGGTGTTTTTTTTTTATTGTGGTAAGCCTTTTTTTTCTACTTTTCTAAGGCTATAAACAAATAAGCATGGTGTAGTCTACATTGCAGATGGCAAGAGCGCTTGGGTCGATTGTTTTATAATGACTATATCATCTATGAAATGCCATAATTTGCTTGTTCCCCTTGCTCTGAAAAAATCTGAACGCTGATGCTGGGAGGCAAAAAATTTCCTCGGGGAGCTGGGGCATCCCCTGCAGGAGAGGTCTCAATCCCGCTCCGGGTCGTTCTTTGCGCAGAGGTTGTCCATCGCAGTTCAGTTCAGCAAGCTGATCCTATGACTATTTTTAAAAACTTTAATTTAATAATCATGTAGTTAGTGATTAAGATCTTCGACACTTGACTGTGATAATGTTTTGAATAATCATGTCGCGAAGGTTTACAGTTCACAAAACTGCTCATCAATTCATCATCGTCATATTGGCCTTAATTCCATTAATTTGGGGTCAGCCCTCCTCATCCTTTTCTTCCTTCCTGCACGATTTAGTGAAATATCAGTGTATATATTGTAATCTTCCGGCGACTGATGCTTCCAATTTTATGTGGATAAAGCATCCGTCACGCTTCGGCAAGTATATGAGTGTGAGAGTGACAGATGTCTTATCCACGTGGATAAGAGATTACGCAGGGTATCGTTGAACAGTCGACAGCTAGGTGATAGGACATGCTCTTGTCCTGACTTCCTCGGTGTCATTCACAGAACTACAGGTAATAATATTGATTTTTTTTTTTTCAGGTAAACCATGGAGTTCTCATTCGCCAACGAGACATTGGCGGAGTCGGCGATGGTGAGCCACCTCAAAGGGGTGGGGAGGATGTTCTACCTCATCACGCCACAGGAACACATGTTTGAGAGGAAGGAGGATGTGCCTAACTTCTTTAAACAGGTATGTTTTAGCCAAATACATATGTAACTCCGTTATAGACAGCTAGTCTAAGAAAAAAACACCTCGGAGCCATATTGGAAAAGGTACGGTGGCCTAGATGGCGTTACACCTTTGGGAGACGCTCGGCTAGATGGCGCTAATATGAATATTTGACATTTTAACACATATCAAGCTAAGAATACGGGCCAAATTGTCAATCCTGAGATTTAAAAGTTTTTAAGTCTGTGTCGAGAGATGGCAGCCTGTGATTACACATTTTACTTTGACAGTAACTCTCTATAATACTTGATCCTCTTTGGTTTTAGCTAAAGGCATATTTACCTTTATAATACAAATATTATTTTCATCTCACTCTCACACTAAATGAGCACGCAGAAGGAGCGGCAGTTATACAAAAGTCGTTCTTCCAAAGAAGTTCTGAAAATTCTATTTCTGTACTTTTTTATACATACATAATTACATAGTTTTTCATTGTAAATGTGATTAAAAACAAATGTAGCTATTGATAGACTAAACACTATAAAATTAATATACCTACCGCATTTTAGCTTTCATGCACCAGCAATATCTTTTAATAATCCAGTGGGCAACATTCCCTAACCCCGAACTCGTGTTTATGAATTTGGCCGGCCAAAATACCAAATAAAACCTGTACCAACTACTTTTATTAAACCATTAGATTGTAAACCTTAGTTAATATTTGACAGGGTCCATTGTTGAACAAACATTTCGATGTAGTTATGGCTCTTTAGGGTTAATATGGGGGAATCTGCAGACCAATATCGTCCAGTAATATTGCATGCTTCATAAAAGTATGATGAGGAAAAGGCTTAGGCTTTTTAAGAGGAAAGAAGCTGAATTTTAAAACTATCTAAGTTTGAATACTTATGCAAGACTTGTAAGGAATTCATAGTGTCTTACCCCGAGTAAAAGAGACTACAGATGTAGTAAAAGGGTTTCATTCGTATTTTTCCAGAAACGTTCGTATTTGTCATGCTAGTTCAGTTAATGGCAGTACATCTTGTACTGAGACTGACTGAAATAGCATGACACGTTCGTACGGTTCCGTAACAATACGAAGGCAAATCTTTTCGCAATACATCGGTATCAGCTAACTTAACCTTATCTATAATCGCAACCATGTTTAAACTTCATTGCTGCTGAAAAAAACTTACATTCCTACTTACATTAATTCCTGGGTTCGAACCCCGGCTCGTACCACTGAGTTTTTCGGAACTTATGTGCGAAATGTCATTTGATATTTGCCAGTCGCTTTTCGGTGAAGGAAAACATCGTGAGGAAATCGGAATAATTCCAATAAGACTTAGTCACCCTTCGGGTTGAAAGGACAGATGACAGTCGCTTTCGTAAAACTACCTACGCCAAATCTTGGGATTAGTTGTCAAAGCGGACCCCAGGCTCCCATGAGCATGATGACGCCAGGAGGATGATGATAAGGGTTACACACTGTATATCAATAGTATAGTATTTTGTGACATCAACCACACGATCCATCTCGGCTATTCCGTCCAATTTTATCACTTATCCACGTGGATAAGATATTTGTCACTATCACACTGACATACTTGTCAGAACGTGACAGATGCTTTATCCACGTCTTAGATAAGTGATCATCATCCTCCTTGCGTTATCCCGGCATTTGCCACGGCTCATGGGAGCCTGGGGTCCGCTTTGACAACTAATCCCAAGATTTGGCGTAGGCACTAGTTTTACGAAAGCGACTGCCATCTGACCTTCCAACCCGAAGGGTAAACTAGACCTTATTGGAATTAGTCCGGTTTCCTCACGATGTTTTCCTTCACCGATAAGCGATTAGCAAATATCAAATGAAATTTCGCACATAAGTTCCGAAAAACTCATTGGTGCGAGCCGGGGTTCGAACCCGCGACCTCCGGAACGAAAGTCGCACGCACTTACCGCTAGGCTACCAGCGCTTCTTGTCTTAGATAAGTGATAACTGATAAGTGATAACTGATAATTAATAAAATTGGAAGCATAATAGCCGGGCCACGACCGACAACCTTCGATAAAATGAACGAAAGTAGCTATTAAATAGAATTTAATTTAATTTTATAGTAGCTATTTAGTAGAATAGGAGTTTAATTAAAATATTTATTACAAGTTGTTAAGTATGTTGCAATACGTCAGCGAACTAGGCTTATTTTGCACACAAGCGAATTTTCTATTTAGGTCACACCGCACTTTCAATGTTGCTCAACGCGTCAGTTTCTTGATTGATCGCTCTGAGCCTTCAAAGTTTGAAAAAATAATTGGTTTAGATGGTTTACACTTTGCCATGCTGTTGAAATGCATAATCCATACTTCATATTATAAATGGGAAAGTGTGTAGGTATGTCTGTTTGTTTGTCCGTCTTTCACGGTAAAACGGAATGACGTGATAGTTGAACGGATGGAAAGTGACATAGGCTACTTTTTGTCTCTTTCTAATGCGAGTGAAGCCGCGGGCAAAAGGTAGTAATATTATAAATGGGAGAGTGTCTAAACTCTAAGTATGTACCTATCTTTGTTTGTCCGTCTTTCACGCCAGAACGGAATGACAAATTGACGTGATTTTAGGTTACTTTTGTTAATTTGTAGCCCACCACTTCCCTAAAATGGGGGTCGGGAGTTTGAAGCATTACGCAATTTAACGCGAGCGAAGCCGAGGGTAAAAGCTAGTATATATATCTTATTTTTACAAATTCCGATCGGACGTAGTGTATGTAAACCGCTCTAACGTATCCAATACGTCAAAAACTCTTAAGTAGTATGTACAGATGTTAGTGCGAAAAGATTTGCTTTCGTATTGTTACGGAAACGTACGAACGTGTCATGCTATTTCAGTCAGTCCAGTACAAGATGTACTGACATTGACTAAACTAGCATGACAAGTACGAACGTTACCGAAAAAATACGAAGCACCCTTCTCGCACTACAACTGCAGGTAGATAGAGACTCACGCCGTGTCTTACGTGGGCGACGGTCGCGCGACCGTCGCGCGACGCGGCTCATCGCATCGTCTACTTCCATAGTTAGTTAGTTAATTAGTTTTATTGGGCATTTTGCGCAAGTCGACATCCGTCGTGCCTATTTTGCGTGAAATTAACGAGGTAGCACTACTCTAGCCACCCCAGCTCCTCTACGAATCCTAGCAGTGTTTTCAGGTTGCTAAATACCTCTTTCAATGTGTTCGGCGTACCTAGATACTTGTTCCTATATACTTCTACCTGTTTACACTCTAGAAGAAAGTGTTTGGTGGTTTCTTCCATATCGATAAGGTTTGATTTCGTACGCGTCACATCGCCGTCGCGCGAACATCGCTCGACCGTCGCCCACGCAAGCCACGGCGTCAGGATTAGAGCAATAATAATTCTGATTATGCTACGTTCTCCAGTAAACCTCATTTGTGAGACGTGTATGTCATACGGAGACTTTCGTGACCTTTTAAGTTCAAAGTTCAACGCCCTAAACTACTTGTTACATCTAACACGTCCCGTATAGATCTTCCACTATTACTAGATAGTGTGTCTTTCGATATTTTCTGAACGCGCGATTTAAAAATATAACTGCGGTTTGTTTGCGTCCTAAAAACACTACTGTTTACTATTTTTCGATAAAAAGGAGAATGGGCACTTTGTCCCATGCACATGCACCCTTTCAAACGAGTCATCATCAGTATACATACATATGTACACTGATGAGGGCTCGTTTGAAAGGGTTAGCTTAGCTGCGTTATTTTATTAACCCCCGACGCAAAAACGGGGTGTTATACGTTTGACGTGTCTGTCTGTCTGTGTGTGTCTGCCTGCGGCATCGTAGCTCCCGAACGGATGAACCGATTTAGATTTAGTTTTTTTTGTTTGAAAGCTGAGTTAGTCGGGAGTGTTATTAACCGGTTTGTGAAAATCGGACCACTATGTCACGGTCGAGTTTTTTCAAAATTTTAATTTTGTGGTTAGATTATTTTTGGCACGTTGCTATTTTAAGTAGATATTAAGTAGGTAATCTGACTTTCGTATGTTTCAATAATTAAGTATTAAGTTAACTTGATTTCGTTATAAATAATATTTTACAGATATTTAAAACTCAGAACTATTTTTTTTTTAAGATAAACATAACAATATAAAATAACTTACAAATTTATTAGTCATCAGTAATACTAAATATTTTTAAACAATAATTTATGCTTTGTACGTATTCTCCCCTTTTGCTTGCGAATTATATATAAAGCACCTTTTTAATATCATTGTTTATAATATGCTATGTCAGTAAAAACTATAGCAAACTGTTTATAAATTCGGCTTGCGTCATAGCGTATTATTTTAGAAGCAACAGTGACTTTGTGACTAAAGATGGCTTGATATATTATAATTTACACTATCTAGCGATATGGAATGATCTTCAGTTAAATACATCTTTCATAATATTGTTACATATATGTATATGTTTAATCATCCTCCTTGAGTTATCCCGGCATTTGCCACTGCTCATGGGAGCCTGGGATCTGCTTTGACAACTAATCCCAAGATTTAGCGTAGGCACTAGTTTTTACAAAAGCGATTGTTGCATTAATATGTTTATCGCTAGCGAATCTCAAGCCACGCGAAAATGTAGTTTTAAATAGCCTAAGAAAATGAACGCAACGGTATAACTGTAACGGTATGGCTCGTTTGAAAGGGTTAGCTTAGCTGCGTTATTTTATTAACCCCCGACGCAAAAACGGGGTGTTATACGTTTGACGTGTCTGTCTGTCTGTGTGTGTCTGCCTGCGGCATCGTAGCTCCCGAACGGATGAATCGATTTAGATTTAGTTTTTTTTGTTTGAAAGCTGAGTTAGTCGGGAGTGTTATTAACCGGTTTGTGAAAATCGGACCACTATGTCACGGTCGAGAGTTTTTTCAAAATTTTAATTTTGTGGTTAGATTATTTTTGACACGTTGCTATTTTAAGTAGATATTAAGTAGGTAATCTGACTTTCGTATGTTTCAATAATTAAGTATTAAGTTAACTTGATTTCGTTATAAATAATATTTTACAGATATTTAAAACTCAGAACTATTTTTTTTTTAAGATAAACATAACAATATAAAATAACTTACAAATTTATTAGTCATCAGTAATACTAAATATTTTTAAACAATAATTTATGCTTTGTACGTATTCTCCCCTTTTGCTTGCGAATTATATATAAAGCACCTTTTTAATATCATTGTTTATAATATGCTATGTCAGTAAAAACTATAGCAAACTGTTTATAAATTCGGCTTGCGTCATAGCGTATTATTTTAGAAGCAACAGTGACTTTGTGACTAAAGATGGCTTGATATATTATAATTTACACTATCTAGCGATATGGAATGATCTTCAGTTAAATACATCTTTCATAATATTGTTACATATATGTATATGTTTAATCATCCTCCTTGAGTTATCCCGGCATTTGCCACTGCTCATGGGAGCCTGGGATCTGCTTTGACAACTAATCCCAAGATTTAGCGTAGGCACTAGTTTTTACAAAAGCGATTGTTGCATTAATATGTTTATCGCTAGCGAATCTCAAGCCACGCGAAAATGTAGTTTTAAATAGCCTAAGAAAATGAACGCAACGGTATAACTAGGTTATTTATAAGAAGTTTTGTTAGTGTAGATAGTAGCGTTCATAATATAAGAATTCCGAGCCGCAAATACACGGATAAGACAAGCTTAGCGACTTTATTGCCCATATTATAATAAAGCAAAGACATATATAACTCCGTATAGACAGATAAAGTCTAAGAAAAAAACGTACCTTAGACGTACTATACAGAAAAAGGTACCGTGGCCTAGATGCCATTACACCTTTGGGGTACGCTCAGCTAGATGGCGCTAATATTAATATAAACATTTTAAAACATATCAAGCCCAGAATATGGGCCATATTGTCAAAACTGAGGTTCAAAAGTTTTAAGCCTGTGTCAAGAGATGGCAGTCTATGCACTGTGATTACACATTTTACTTCGACAGTAACTCTCTATAATACTCGATCCTCTTTGAATAAAGTAATGTATATGTCTATACATAGACAATTAATTGTACCTATTTGTACGCCACTACTTTTAGGGTTCCATGGCCTCAGCGTGCGTCTGTCTCTCCGTCTGTCACAGCCAATTTTCTCCAAAACTACTGAACCGATTAACTCTTATAACCTTTGTATTAAGTGCCATAAACGAAATATTTATTAAGACTCAAGAAGCTTCTCGACTTTATTCAATAATTAAGTCGGTACGTAGCCAAATGCATACGATGATATCGCCGATCTATCTCTAACCTCTCGCTCTTCTATATTGACGCAACAGAGCAAGACTGCATTTTGATCGGCGTCAAGCGTCAACGATTGTCATTTGGGCTGTCGGCTAATCGACAAAACACGGTAAAGTTGCGTCCGAAAGTGACTTAAAATTAGCGTATATATATTTTTGACACTATACCCGTTTCGACATTTCCAAACGTGTACAGTCAACAACAAAGGTTACCACTAGTTCTATTGCCTGAATTGTTTTAAATTAAGTATAAAAATTTAACTTCTTTGAATTAATTATTGTGGCCATTCGGACATTTCCGCTATTTTGATACAATTCGAATGAACTTTTGCTTTTATTTTATTTTGTTTTCAATTACTTTTTCTCAAACATGCAATGAAATATTGTCTTTACGTTCCTTAAAATGGGCTGGGAAGTATCGCTTTTTGGGCGCAACAACTCGAGAGGACTGTAAAGGGATTTCATATTATTTTTTAGGCCTAGGCCTGCAAAGTAACTTTTTTTTATAAAATATTGTCCTTTAGAGCATTTTTTTTTATTTCATTGTATGTTTGAGAAAAGCACTATACATGCCTCGGCGTGAAAACGGATTCCCTGCCTCGTATCCCTATCCGGCCTCGCTCGCACGCTCGCTCGGCCGTATATATATACCCACTTGGCCGGAAATCCTCATTTTCCCGGCCTCTGATGTAATGTACTATTATTTGAATATTTTGACTTTTCCGAACGAAATTGTATTGCTATGCATTTAATCAATTTATTTCATTTCCTTCACATTTATATCAATTATTAATTTTATTCTCAGAATCTGTTTAATGTAAATGACATCTAAATTGGAATGTACCTAATGTGTTTTATTAAAATTGAATGTATTTCATTGATGAACTATTTCACGTCACTGTATTGTTTATTGTATGTTAGATCCTAAGAAATACAAAACTAATTAGCACGTAGGTTTAACTGTAAGTGTTAATTTGATGCAATAAATTGAAATTGAAAAAAAAAGCTGTGGATACAAAGTGTTTCGGCACTTTGTATTCACAGCTCTATGTTGTTGACTGTGCGGTCAACTAATTTGAATCATAGGCCACTCTAGAACCCTGTCTTAGACACCGTACATTATCGGCCATAGAAGTATCTTTTGACGTTGACTGTGAAAAGGTTCTACAGTAGCCTAGGATGGTTGACTGTACGTATTGGTATGTATTTAGATATAGAAGCACTTGTATGGTGATCGTGTTACCGTGGTTTCTCAATGCTGTCGCAACGTGTAATGCTATCCGTTGACACTTAGCACTATTATCAGGGTTGACACGGCAGGCGTGAAATAGAAGCTACATAACATAATATTGTCTAAGAATATACTTTGCAATGTGCTTCTTAGGGTGCTTTTCCACCAGACATGCGCTAAGTGGATGTATTTAATATCCACCAAGGATTATTTATATATGATTTACATACTTCATACTAAGTGTTTCGTTTCACATTATCCGATCCGATATCGGATATCGGACCGACATCCTACATCCGATAAACACTTCCGATAGTGTCGGACATAGGTCCGATAAAACGCATTGTTCCAAATCAATGAAGTACGATTTTGTACCAAAAAATATTTAAAAAATGTTTTATATTTAATAATTATAAGCACTATATTCCAAATATTATATTGTAAAATTAAAATAACGAGCATAAAAAATACTCAGAGTATCAGGCAAAATAAATTATAATTTTTACATTTAACTATACTACTAAAATATGAAAAAAACTAGTATCCGCAATTCGGACCGATGCATTACAACCTTTTTTTTTTTCAATGGAAATTGCTGTTTAATAGACGCCATTTTTGTCACGCACACTACTACAAACGTATACCTACATTAAGTATATACGCACACAAACAAATATTATCGGCCGACAGCTGGGGTCCGGCATGCCAAAAATGGCCGGAAGCGTCCTGCCGATATCGACAGTTCGATGGTGCCTCGGACAAAAACTGTTGTAGGAGAGTGCTATCGGCATTAAATCCGCAATTTTTGCGTTTTATATCGTTTTTTAGTATTAATGATCTATTAAATACATAAATGAAGACCTGGAAGCGCATAAAATTTTACATATTACATACTTCCTACATCCGATATCGGATCGTATAATGTGAAAACGGCCGAAGAATCGTACCTCGATTTTTTAGCGCCACCTTTTTAAAAACTATCATAACTACACTGATGACGTGATTAATTATTCCTAATTACACTAAGTAATTTCGAAAATACAATTCCATTATCCCAAATACCGCCCCAATTAGTGTAAGTGCGTTTTCACATTATCCGATCGACCGATATCCCATACATTACAGGCGCCATCTTGGATTTTTTCTATTGAAATCCTTCCGACATCCGATATCGGATCGGATAATGTGAAAACGGCCTAATGCCACAGTCATTTAATATTCATCGTTGTATACTAAAATTGTGTCCACCAAAAGAATTCACAAGTAATTTGGAATTATAAAAATGCTTAAGAGGACAGAAACGACCGATTCTGTCCTCTTAATTTTTTATATCAAATTATTATGGACAAAAGATATTCTCAATTTTTCTCTTTAGATTTGAATAATATTTTTAGAAAAAATAGTTTAGACAATTCACACTGTATGATTCTTTTAAATATATTAGTTACTCTTTTAGTTTCAAGTAAGAACGATTTAAGGTCAGTGTGGGGAAGACCGTCTACCCAGAAAGACCGTCTACTGAATATAACTTTTGTATTTATATATCTATCACACCTCCGAAGGTATACCAGTTTTTCATCCTTAATGCATTGGTCTTCAATAGATATCCCTAGGATGAACACTAGTTAACAAAAAACTTGATTCGTGTTTGAACTCGACCATCGAGTTCAACAAGGTTATGCAAGAAATTAAAATAAAATAGAAGCAGTTGGAATATTTGTGCATTATGTATGTAACGTAGTAATTTAATAATCGTTCTTCCTGTCTAGTACAATTAATGCTCTTAAAACGCGTTCAATTTATTGTTTTATGTCCTGAAATATGTAACTTCGAAATTTTGCCTAGTCGGAAAGACCGACATATAAGAGTAAGGCACCTTTTTTAGGCTTTATGGGAAATAAGTCGAGTTAAGACGGGTGTTGTAGGTTAATTTTAATTATTAGTTTCAGCTTTGCTTTTGTCTGGACCTGAAAAAAGAAGGTTATCAACCTCATTTACGGGACATATGACGGTCTTGCCTTATAAATAGAAAAATGCTGATATGTTGAAAATATCAACGTTGTTTGTTTTAATATCCATCACATTACTCCTTGTTATTACAGAATATAACAATGAACATGATTTTAATACTTATTTCCATATGAAATTACGCGACAACGAGCACTAGACGGTCTTTTCGTACTCAGCGCGTGGGGACGGTCAACCCGTCGAGCCTTAAAAAAGTGATTTTTATCACATATATTTACTTTAATTCACCAAGGTATATAAAACCTGTGTAGAATATAAAATTTGCTAGCCCATAGGACCATGCGGATCACTCCAGACTACTTTATTAGTCTAGTGTCCACTCAAACTTTATTTCAAATAAAGTATGCCGGTCTTGCCCGCACTGACCTTAATACTGGACTGACAAAGTCCGTACAAAAAAGCGCCCTGAAATGTACCTTTGACCCTTTAGGCTTTAGGCCTTTCTGTGACCTTTTAGGCTTGAAACTAGATGGCGTTGTTCGCAGCCTGAAGTGGCCAAAATCATAATTTCCCCAAATATTTTTGCGTGTTTTTATTTTTTATAAGAACAATTGACATATTTTTTTATTTTAAAATCATGATATATTATCACGTCAACAGACATTTTGAAAAAAAAAAAAATATAGGCAATCATCAAAATCATCGGCCAAAAAATCGAAGTACGATTCTTAGTAGGAACTATGTACATCCCATATAAATAATCCTTGGTTTCAATTATATAAAATGTGTGTAAAATGTGTAAATTTTAGTTTAAGTTTGTATTATGATGTAGGTAATTATAAAAAAAAAAAAAAAAACTTGTACCTACTGATAGACTACTTATATGATTATTTATCTTTTATCAAACATAAATTCTGAGCACTATAAACGATGGCGAATGTTGTGGTTGCTATTTCGAGTATACATTAAGATTGTAGGACAATATGTTTCTGATTATACAGTCCCTTTTCGGTGAAGGAAAACATCGTGAGGAAACCGGACTAATTCCAATAAGGCCTAGTTAGTAGTTACCCTTCGGGTTGGAAGGTCGGATGGCAGTCGCTTTCGTAAAAACTAGTGCCTATGCCAAATCTTGGGATTAGTTGTCAAAGCGGACCCCAGGCTCCCGTGAGCCGTGGCAAATGCCGGGATAACGCAAGGAGGATGATGATGTTTCAGATTATACGATGATTCTATTTCAAAGGGGAAAATAGGTCCTACATGTGTATGGAATATCAGTTTTTAGGTCTACTTTTGTCTTAATATTCAGTACGCATTTACAAATTAATTAAAAAGTCTTAAACGTTGAGTTCAGACGGGGCGGTGACCCTAATTTTAAAGTGTGTTCATTACTAAGGTTTCGTTCTATCGATTAGGAAAGAGCTGGTCAATAGACCTTGGCTTGTATTTTATGTTAGACAATAGAAATGCTTACCGACGACCGGTCTGGCTCAGTCGGTATTGACCCTGCCTGCTAAGCCGCGGTCCTGGGTGCGAATCCCGGTAAGGGCATGTATTTGTGTGGTGAGCACAGATATTTGTTACTGTCATGGATGTTTTCTATGTATATTAGTATGTATTTATCCATTTAAGTATTTATATCGTCGCTTAGCACCTTAGTACTTAGTAATACAAGCTTTGCTTAGTTTGGGGCTAAGTTGATCTGTGTAAGGTGTCCCCAATATTTATTTATTTATGTATATTTTGTTGTGTCAGCAAACCTAAGAGGATATAATTATCATGCCGATAATGCGCCAAAAAGTATAGTATTTTTTTTGCTAACAGATTCTTATGAAAAGGTGTTTTTGTAATACCGCATTTCGATTACTTAACATAATTAAATATTATTAAAATGAATATGACATGTTTCGAGTCACATTTTCCATGGGTGTTGTAGAAGTCGACTGTGGGAATTATGGTGTATAGCCGAGAGGCTGGCAACCTGTCACTGCAATAGCATAATTTCGTTTCTTTAAATCCCTTAATGCCAAGAGTGGCACTGAAACTTGAGTAGTTTCATGTGCTCTGCCTGCCCATTTATGGGATACGGACGTGATTGTATGTATTTATGTACTTATTTAACTCCTTAGTGAACCATTTTTCTTTTGTTTTCAGTCATGGCCGTATTTCCTGATATTTATCGTGCTGGAGCACATAGTGTTAAGACTGGAAGGCAAGCCCGGGATCAGACTGAACGACGGGATCACCAGCATCTCACACGGATTGCTGCAGGAATGTGGCAGGTATCTCCTCTATTAATTTCTAACCCTACCCCGTCGAACGGCTAGCCGTACCACGTGCGTACCTGTGCCGGATACGGGACTACCTCTAGATCTAGTAGTAGTTTTATTTCTAGGAAGTTTCCGTTTGTGGGGCTGAATTTTTCCACATTTTTTCAATCAGTGAATCCAAAATGATTCGGCAGAAATTCGCCAGTCTATCGGTATTAAAGGTTGCACTTCGCAGAGTATGTTGAAGAGCTGCATGAGCTTATTCCACCGTCCCCATTCCACCATCAGACTTTTTGAGTCCATTTAGACGGTACGAGAACTCACATACGAGTTTTATTACATTGCGGTATTTGATGGCTGTGCAAAATTGTCAAGAGCCCGCAATGTAACCGAGTTCGCACGCCGCCTAAATCGCCTTAGACGCACGGCCGGTTTCCAGCTCGCTCTTCACATCGGCTAGTCTGTGCCCACGACTGCCGTGTCATACCTATGTACTGTAACTTGAGTTACAGGATATACGCATAACAAGTTTAAGTTTTTACCTACCGAGTAAAAAAAAATCCTCGTACGAGCTTTTTGCTTTTTGCTGTAACTCAGTTTTTGCCATAGCGAGTTGTGGCTATCTACCGTAACTACAGTTACAGTAGATAGCCACGACACGCCCTTTACGCATCGAGCTATTTCCGACGAGTAGGCCCATTTATAGTTAAAAAAAATATTTTTTAGTGTCGAGTAATATAATTGTAAAACATCACAAGCTCATGATAGGGGTGCTGTTTAGTATTCAAGGTCAGGCATTTCGTTGTACACTTAAGTTCAGTGATTGATGCGATTCTTTCAGTTCATTGGTCTAGCGTTATGCACTCAAGTGGTAATAAATCAGAATTAAAGAGAATTATCGCAGTGATAAATTTAAAATTTAGTATGAAAAGATTTTTTTAAAGATTATTCATTTTCACCATTGTTGAGGGGTTTACTAACGAATAATGACGGTCAAGTATTTACATAACGTATGTTCTATACATCTTCCTCTTTGCCGGTATGTAAAATTTTGCAAAATTAAGTATCTAATAGTTAACATAATAATAGTTAAAATAATCTACCTACTCTACTTTTAATACACTAGGTATACCCACTAGAGCAAAGAGACCTAATACCCACTGTAGTAATTAGTGCGCACACTGCGCACCCCCAACCTTTCTAGAGTTTCCGGAGTCCATTAGGTGATGATCGCTTACCAGGCGACCTGTCTACTCGTTTGCATCTTATTTATCTCATTAAAAATATAAAATCATCATCATCATCATCTTTCTTACGTTATTCCGGCATTTGCCATGGCTCATGGGAGCCTGGGGTCCGCTTTGACGAATAATCCCAAGATTCGGCGGCACTAGTTTTACGAAAGCGACTGTCATCTGACCTTCCAACCCGAAGAGTAACTAGGCCTTATCGGAATTAGTCCGGTTTACTCACGATGTTTTCTTTCACCGAAAAATGACCTGCAAACATCAAATGACATTTCACTCATAAGTTCAGAAAAACTTATTAGTACGAGCCGGGGTACGAACCCGTGACCTTCGGATCGAAAGTCGCATGCTCTTACTGCTAGGCCACCAGCGCTTTTTTATTAAAAATATAAAATATCTTATATTTATTCCACATTTTTTTTTTGTTACCAGAATATTATGGCGAGGCGCAGAATCGTACCTCTACACATGGATATACACCAACTTCAGAATAGTGGAGCTACCCTGGGACAACGTTTGGACCTGGTATGCAGCAGCACTAGGAGTCGACTTCTGTTACTACTGGATGCACAGAGCATGCCACGGTAATTTAATTTTTATAAAACAAACGCATGGATGCTGCTGCACTTTTAATCACCAGCTACCACCAACCACCACAGCACCAACCATACGCTTACCGCCAATACTAATTACCACAGACAAGCCAACTAACCAACATCACCAATCACCAATTACACCAACTTCAGACTAGTGGAGCTCCACCCTGTGACAACGCTAGCGTGGTAGCTACCCTAGGACAACGTTTGAACCTGGTATGCAACAGCGCTGAGAGTTGATTTCTGTTACTACTGGACGCACAGAGCATGCCATGGTAAGTGACCCACTTATTGTATTATTAATATTATTGATTAATAACTTGGGATATTTTATTGAAGTGAAACTTCTAATGCGACTTCCAACTGACAGCGCGTAACACTCAGTCATTGTTACTTTGCGTGGAATGCCGCTCACTCGTTGCGTAACATTTTGTCTCAACGCGACTCACTCATTCCATTCATTCACTTATTCACTCAGCGAGTGACAGAACCACGTAATTATAGTTAAACCAGAATGAATAGTTAGGTCAAAAAGTGTGTCCACATGAGAGGGCATTGTTTGGGCTGGTGTCCCTCTCGCACTTACTGACAATGTCAACATTATTCAGTGACGTCATCACTCTCATAAATTGGGGATACCAGTCAATTTTCAAAGTTACTACCAAATCTACTAATACCCAATTGAAGGTATTCTTTAATTATACAAATCTTTGATTTAATGGCATCAAAATAATTACATTATAATTATTTGCCAATTCTTTAAAATATATCGAAACCCTAGTTTGAATATAACACTAAAATAATATATGAAGTTATAAAGTCAGGTAATATACAGATAAAAATACTACTACTATGGCAACCTCATTAACACTGGCCACACGTGCGAGAGGGACACACCAGCCCAAACAATGCCCTCTCATGTGGATCGTTTTCGCTAGTCTGATACGATCACCTTTCTGTCTCAGTGATAAGGTTCAATTTAGTATGGCAAAAAATGTGATTGCGCTGTCCCCTGTAAAGGTCTTTGGACAGAACAGAATGCCAAGAATGGTTTTGAATGGTGGAATGGTTAGTTGAAATGTTTGTGTTTTATATTTAGATCGAGTGCAAAATGAGTTTATGTTTGTTTTTCAATATTGAGCAAATAGTAATGTAAAATATTTAAAACAGTAAAAATATGGACGTAACTAAACGCAAAAACGTGACGGTAAATTAACAAAATGTTTTTGAGGTTATGTTAGAAAGTTTCACTACTTCCGCGCGCACTGTTTTTAGGGTTCCGTAGTCAACTAGGAACCCTTATAGTTTCGCCATGTCTGTCTGTCCGTCCGTCCGTCCGTCCGTCCGTCCGTCCGTCCGTCCGTCCGTCCGTCCGTCCGTCCGTCCGCGGATAATCTCAGTAACCGTTAGCACTAGAAAGCTGAAATTTGGTACCAATATGTATATCAATCACGCCAACAAAGTGCAAAAATAAAAAATGGAAAAAAATGTTTTATTAGGGTACCCCCCCTACATGTAAAGTGGGGGCTGATATTTTTTTTAATTCCATCCCCAACGTGTGATATATTGTTTGATAGGTATTTAAAAATGAATAAGGGTTTACTAAGATCGTTTTTTGATAATATTAATATTTTCGGAAATAATCGCTCCTAAAAGAAAAAAAAGTGCGTCCCCCCCCTCTTACTTTTGAACCATATGTTTAAAAAATATGAAAAAAATCACAAAAGTAGAACTTTATAAAGACTTTCTAGGAAAATTGTTTTGAACTTGATAGGTTTAGTAGTTTTTGAGAAAAATACGAAAAACTACGGAACCCTACACTGAGCGTGGCCCGACACGCTCTTGGCCGGTTTTCTTTTATTGCATATTCAGAAATTTTCTTGACGGTAATACTCAAATTATAATCCTTCAAAGTGTAGTAAAAAGAAAAGACCGATGAAATACCAAGAATTTTCCAAGTTTCTATCCTTTGATTTGCCGATTCCCCTGAGTTTCTATCGTCCTTGTAGAAATCCTTTTCCTTACTTAAAAATATTCGTAAGCTGTAAAACTCAGTATAACTAGCGAATATCGACATTATTTTGTGATGCCTATCAAATCGGTTTATCGCATTTTCTCGCAAGACACAAAAAATTCCAAATTCAGAGTATTTTCCAATGGTATATTTCCATTACTGCTAATGCATGTGAGTGCCGTATTGTTTATAAAAAGACATCAACATGAGTTCCTGATATTTTCCCTGTCTAAAAACAGACTGTATTGCGATTTTAATCAAAAGCGCCTCCCAATAATACTTCCCGAGTCTTTGAAAGTTCCCGCATTCTGATGAATCGAGCCTTTGACAATACAGCACCGAAAATAACATAGGTATTGGTATCCTTAAACGTCGTGTCGCCTCGTGCCGAAAAAAAGAATGTATTACTTGTTTTTTCTATGACATTATGTTTGAAAGAAATCTTTATTCTCGAAAGACCGATATCCAGGCATACAGGCACCATCTTGGATTTTTTTCCATTGAAATCGTTCCGACATCCGATATCGGATCGGATAGTGAAAAAACGGACTTACAATCTTGACAGTGTATCTTTTTTTTCAGAGGTCCACATATTATGGGCTCAGCATCAGGTGCACCACACATCTGAAGACTTCAACATGGGAGTCGGCATCAGGCAATCCATACTTCAGGGATGGTGTGGATTTGTAAGTATTGCCTATACACCGTGTCACATGAGGAAACTGAATGTCATATAAACTTTTCTGGATTTCGCTTACTTTCAGAATTATAATCATTTAAAAAATAACAATATTTTTCGGAAGAAAACGTTGTTTTGATGGCGATGATGCCGTTATCGGACAAAATCTAACTATCCTCGTTGATATATATCAAAAAGTATGTAGTGACTCATTGCAAAAAAAAAATTTTTAGAAAGAAAATGTAAATTTTTATTTTAAGTGCCAATTTTAGGAATAACATTTACTTTTTATGTGAAAATAAATCCATAAAAAGTAATAAAAATTACACAAAAAAAAATTTTTTTCGCAATATTTGCTTGACGTCATATTTTAACATTTTATTTTTATTTTGTCTTCAGAAATGCGTAGTTAAAATCTTTCGGTTTCCTCATGTTACAATTTTACACGAATCAATTTATATGCAATCACAGAATATGGGTGAAGTCCCATCTACCAGCATCGAGCCGCATTTTAAATAAAATAAAATAAAAAATAAAATATCATTTATTTCAAACCTTGAGCGCATATTAAAATACAACAAATAACACACGTTATTTGTTGTTTGTGTATGAGAAATCGCTGGTTAGTATGAAGTTATGAACATGCATTACGCATGCTTTCAGTTTCCGATGCGTAGGTAAGCATCTTCATTTCATACCATTTAATTATCAAGAACCACCTTGTATATCACTTTTAGTTAAATTCTCAAAATATTTTTTTTATCATTTTCATACATAATAAATGAATTTATTGGTGTGAGAGACCCTTAAGAATAACATTCAAGTTAGTGTCAAGTGATTGACGGCACATGTCGAAACAAATAACATTAGAAATTGTTAAAGGCAGTCACACACAGTCATGTTCCGTAATTGTATTAATTTTTTTAATAACTCGATAACCGTAACAGTTAAGACGCAAGTAGAAAAATTAATTGTATTTGATCTAAAGAATCTTCCCTTAAAGTTAACGGAATTCAATAAAAACAGGTTGTATATAAAATGCAGCTAGATACGTCACCTCTATACTGCTGTATACAGTCATCTGGCTTAACGGACATCCATCTCAGAGCATAATTATAATTATATACACTGTGTTCTCTTTCCTTTCTCACAAACTCATGCCTTGAGTTTAATTATCTCAAGTCTCTCAACAAAGCACACAATTAGTTGTCAAAGTACTCATTACAAACGTAAATTGCCTAATCTATCACACAAACTTGAAGTGAAATTGGAACGCACAATCAAATTTGAGCCATTTTTTAACATAAGGTGTACTCGGGTAATTCCGAACGTCGAAAACCGTCGGAAAATTCCGAAATTCAAATGATAATCACCCGTGATTCCATAGTAATAAGGGTCCCTTTTCGGAATTTGCCGACGGTTTTCGACGTTCGGAATTACCCGAGTACACCTTAACAAAATCCAAGTTTAAACTAAGTTTCTAATGCAATTTATTGTATATGTGAGTATGTTTAGTAAAACGTCCAACTTTTTCGGTTACCATTAAGGCCAGTTGCATCAACCACAGCTAACAGATAGACCAACGTCACACAAATCGATCAGTGGCCTATTTCACCACCAGTGACATTGACACTGACAATTCTATGTTTAATTCTGATTTGATAAGTAATTTACTCAGCTTCAATAATTTATTTCCTTGTTAAACAGTCAATGATTGGCAAAGTGTCACTGTCGGGTGACAATAGGCTACTAGACTCATATCTAATTTGGCACAATAAATGATTGTCTTCTGTAATATTTGACATAAGAAACCAATATTTAATGATTTTGGGTATTAAATGTGTACGATGACTACGTATTTTTAATTTAAAAATGTGAGTTTTTATTTTGGCCACTGAAAACGCTGTCGGCCGTGTAGTGACGTCATAGAATTCATGTCAAATCTATCACTGACATAATGACCTTTATGCCTCGTACTTAAAGTGTCAGAAAGTGTTGTTTTTGCACTGAATGACTTCATTCACAGAAAAACTATAGATGACATGGCTGATATTGTTTTTGCCTGGTTACGTAAAAGTATTCTTTAAAAATATTTATTGCGGTTTATAAGTCATAATAAAATATAGTGATATTTTTTTTGGTTAATTGGACAGTAAGTAATAATATAAGATAAACTTTAAAAAAGGGTCAAGTAGCCTATTGTCACTGTGGTGAAGCAGGCCACTGAGATTTATGAAGCTTCTCATATGTATAATAAAGTTTCAAATGAGACTTAATCTCCTAATTCTCGAAATCGTAGGTATTACTTTACTTAATAATCTTAAAATATAAAAAAATCATTATTTATTTCGATATTGATGTTAATTTTGCGCTTTTATAAACTCTACGCAGTTTAAAAAAATACAAATTAAGTAAAGAAAACGTTTTATCAATTAAGTATATTAAAAAAGTATCTACTTATAAAACTAAAAACTCTCGATATTCTAAGGCTTTTTAATATTTTATATTAAACTTTTTTAATATATTTGTACTAAAAATATTTTAGTATTTAAGCTTCATTGATTGTTCTTATAAACATTTTAACAATGTTGTGAGTAGTTTCAAAACGCAAAGTACTTTTAAAATAAAGGTAAGGATTTATAGCTTTGGACATAGACATGAATTATGGGTCGCCCCACATCTAGCGTCTCGCGAGCGTCACGTCGGGCCAACTGTATGGAAAAAGACGTCGCGTCGACGTCGACGCGGCGTCAGGCTTTGCCCATACAGTTGGCCCGACGCGACGCTCGCAAGACGCTAGATGTGGGGGGACCCTAAATTGATATGTATCCGACCTGCCAGTGTCAAAAGTGAGGTCTCTTTAAAACAAAAACATCATTTTCACAATGACATAATATTATAATTTAAGTTAGTTTTAGTTTCTCATATATTATAATTTAATTAAAGTTATCATTATCAATATTCAATCCTATGTAAAAACTAGATTAAGAATAAAACACATCACATAATGAGATATCATATCCAGATCGAATATTGGACGCATGTCAAACTTTGAGTCGGACTGTAAATAGTTGCTTATATTATTCCATTGTATGATTAGGGTTGAACCTGCTTGTCTCTTAAATCACTTGTATACCATTGAAAGATGTTCGGTTAGAAGACGCCCAATGTCACAACTGACAAGGGTCAACATCTTCAAATAGAATTATCCACTGAATAACAAGTAAATGAATATATTTTTCGAATAACCCTTACAAGTTGAAGGGGCTGTTCAACAAAGTGGAAGAATATTATTACTCTTCACGAGTGCGAGATGTTACTTGGTTGCTATATCCATACTAATATTATAAATGGGAAAGTGTGTGTGTCTGTCGACGAATTTACGTAATTTTTTTAAGCGGAGATAGTTAAAGGGGTGGAGAGTTTTGAATGATTCACGGTTATTTTCACTTATATTGACCGGGATATAGACCGTGATTACCTTTTTGATTTTTGTCGAGCTCCCGATATTTCGACGCAGTTGCATGCATCATGTTTCCCGTGCATGTTTTCCGTGATCATGATGCATGCAACTGCGTCGAAATATCGGGAGCTCGACAAAAATCAAAAAGGTAATCACGGTCTATATCCCGGTCAATATAAGTCTAAAGGGGTGGAGAGTGACATAGGCTACTTTTTGTCTCTTTCTAACCCCCCACTTCGCTAAAATGGGGGTGGAAGATTGTTAGTTAACTTTAGCGAAGCCGCAGGTATTAGCTAGTACTTATATAATGCAGGAAACACTGACGTACTTAATAAAACAAGAAAATAAAACAAGAACAAATTCCAGATGAAATTAAAAGGGTTCTGACAGTGGACAAAAATGCTCCTTGCACGCTTGGTACCTTTCCCTCTAGGTACCTCAGACAACAGATTATTTATCATAGAAAACATTTTTGAACTAACGAAAAATACCTCTCTCCTCCTCTTCTTCCTCCTACCCTTATCCCACGTCATGTGGGTTCAGTACAACTTGTCTTCCTCTTCCATTCTTTACCTTTCGTCATCTCAACACTCACTTCTTTCTTTCTCATTATTATACCTAGATATTTTTCTGGCACGAACGCCAAGTTGCTAGTACTAGACAAAATAAAAAATATCGATAAATTACCCCTAGTAATAATTCTCTAAAGTCTTGAATAATCGTGTAAGAAATTATGTAAACTAATAAAATAATATGGTTCATTTTATTTTTCAAACATGTGACGTTTGTAAAAAACATTAATGTTATATACAAACAAATTCAACCCTATCCTATATTC
Source organism: Leguminivora glycinivorella (assembly GCF_023078275.1). NCBI lineage: Eukaryota > Metazoa > Arthropoda > Insecta > Lepidoptera > Tortricidae > Leguminivora > Leguminivora glycinivorella. Next base: position 388,293 of record NW_025952828.1, read on the forward strand.
CCTAAATAGGGTAGGCAGAGCACATCAAACTACTCAAGATTCAGTGTCACGGCAATGAGTAATGACATAATATTTTATTATTATATAATTATTAATTAATGGCATATTATAATGTAAGTTATCGATGAACATCTATTTAATCATGTAAAAAGTTATCATAGAAGGAAGTCACTAGTGTCACTTCGTTCATGCCAGAAAAATATCTAGGTATACTCATTATCCTCTTTCACACAATCCATCCATCGTTGTTTAGGTTTACCCCTCCCTCTTCATCCATCAACTTTACTGTAAGCTGTCGGGCCGCCGATGGTGAAACACACGTAAAAACTTCAGCTGTACAGTTTATTACAATTGTGTACACAACGCACAATGAAAAGGAAAGAATAATTATAATACAAAAAGCAAAGAATATAATAAAAAAAACTGTACATTTGTACACATAACAGACTGAAAAATATGTATAAAAAACAAAAGACGCGCGCTGGCAGCGGCATCCGTACCGGCCAGGCTGCCAGCGCAGCACGGAGTTTGGTAGTTCCGTCGCCTACATCAACATTTATCAAAAGACAAATATGCCCTAAAAATTAAAGAAACTATTTTTTGTCAACAGATCTTCTACCTCCCTCTGGCGCTGGCCATCCCTCCAGCCCAATTCGTGATGCACCACCAGTTCAGCTACCTATATATGTTTTGGATCCACACCGAAGCTATCAAGAGCCTTGGGCCTTTGGAGTATGTCCTGAACACACCTAGCCACCATAGAGTACATCATGGTAAGATCATCTTTCTGTTTCTTGCACTGGAAATGAACCAAGCATAATATGAAGTCATATTTTGCCCCCGACGATTTCTTTCACAAGGTCCTGTGAATTAGAACCACTGAACTGATGTATTGGCACCCGTTGAAAAGAAAACTTTTGCTTCAATTTCACGCGAGATAAGTATCTGTTTTATTTTGTAATTGTAAAATAGATCACCATACTTTATGACTAAAGTACATGGATGTCTTAAGTATCCGCAGCATGATTTTGCAGAGTCCACGGTAACTGAATTACTGAACTTAACGAAAACTATGTTTAATTGTTTTCTTAGAATATCTTCTGACAGGAATCCGTAGAATTTTTTGAACCGTGAAAGTGGTCCATGAGTGCAAAAAGTTGTAGAAACTCTGCTATGAAATATGTCACTATTATTTGCAAAATCAAAACCTATTCAATTTATTTCCATTCTATTGTAGGTAGCAACAAATACTGCTTAGACGTGAACTACGGAGGTGTCCTGATCATCTGGGACAGACTCTTTGGCACCTTTAGGCCTGAAACAGACAAGATCCAGATTGTCTACGGCCTTATCTACAACCAGCCGTCTTTCAATCCCCTGTATTTGCAGGTTAGTTATTGTTGTTATTTTTAAGGACCTTTTGCCGCCTCCAAAATGAAATGTGAGTAGCCTCGTAAGCTACATACACCAGATATAGGATCAGTCCTATGTTTTTCTTCTTCTTACAAATTCTGGGTCGTATCTGCAACGGTTTTGAAGATTTTCAAGGACGAAGGATAAACAAACTTTGCCACCAAGTGAAACACGAAATCAAATTTATTAAATATTTGATTTAAAATCATCATTTATAGATACATTCTACCAGCTATCTTAAGACATCAAGTTAAAAGTATGAAATTACTTTCCACTCTTGTGGATAAAATTCAATTTTGATATCTACATACATACTCCTGTATCCTGTATCCCATTAGGCTAGGCAGAGCACATGAACTCCTAAGTTTCAGTGCCACTCTTGGCAAAAAGGGGTTGACAGAAATCGAAATTGTGACATTGCAGTGACAGGTTGCTAGCCTCTCGCCTACGTCACAATTTAATGCTTTAAGTTGGACATGTCTAAATTTCTAAATAATAAAGGGGTAGGCAGAGCACATGAACTATACTAAGTTTCAGTTTAGTTTCTTGGCAAAAAGGGGTTGAAAGAAATCCAAATTGTGACATTGCAGTGATAGGTTGCCAACAAAACCCATATCCCACACCCCCACCTCCCACAATTTAACCCATATCCCACAGTCGACTTCTACGACACCCATGGGAAGAAAGGGGGTGGTGAAATTCTTAACCCGTCACCACACGGGGCCAATTTTGATATCTGTTTTCGAAAAATCAAGATAGCCTTTAAATACGAGTTGGTGTGGTGTAAATATATTTAAAAATTGTGAGCAAAGCACTATCAATAGGGACCTAGTTTATAAAACCTGACAAACTTACCTATTCATCTTTGACAGGCGTTCTACACAGGCTACGTGGTGGAGAAGTTCCGGCGATTAGAAACAGCTGGAGATAAGCTCAGGGCGATATTCTGGGGACCGAGCTGGGAGCCAGGGCAGGCGAGGCTGGGGGATGAGGACCAGAAAATAGATGTGAGTATCAAGTAGTAACGATAAATAAATAGTTATAAAGTTTATTAGTGAGTTTTCGGAACTAATGCCATCTAACTACTCATCTGTGAAATGGCAATTGATATTTTCCATTCGCTTTTCGGTGATTGAAGGGCGAATGGAGTAGATGGAGCCATCGATATCATAACGAAAATATTTTTTTATAGCAGAATCTGTCTTCCATTTTATATAAATTAGATCTGTTTTAACTTCGGTCAAAACACACGTCGTCGACCCAACTAAACTAAATGTTACAGACATTGTTGGGCGTAAAGTAATTTTAAGTTAGAAAAGTACTCCATTATGAAACATGTTTACAAAGCTTGTTTAAACTTAGTGTTCTACTTTAGAAGTACTTAAAAGATCCTAAACAATTTGGCCTACGCAATCCACCTTTGTCAAGATAACTTTAAAGTCATTCAAATCAAATTTTACGGGTCATTTCTTTTGAAAACTGTATAAATTTCCCTCTTTCTTTTGCGTTTAGACTTGGGCGATATTTTAAGATAAAAATATTTATCAGCCGTTCAACAGCTATTTGGGTCTATTACCTTTATATACCTCTATTAATTGTTCCCGAAAAGCTCAACCGAATTTCACCTTCTTCAACGGAGTTTCGTTCTCATTTTATAAATACGTGTGGGGTTCCTGTCTATGATATTGTCAAATCAAACGCGAACTCCACTATAAATTAAACTATAATCCGGTTATTATCAAAACAGCCATAACCACGCCGTTCGGATCATTCGAATTTACTTTCATGCCTTTTGGTTTAAGGAACGCTTCTGGGCAGATCTTCCAGCGTTTCCTCGACGAGTAAAACTGTAACAAAAAAAATTGTAATAGGTATTAAAATTGACTTTATTTTGATTAATTAAATAATCATGACCGTGTTTCTTTCAGATTGAACAAAGAGAGAAATATGACGTGGCACTACCGGCGTGGTGCAACCTTTATCTAGTGCTACATTACGCTGTGGTCTTCTACGGGTTCTTTGAGCTCGCTTCTAGATATATGGTTAGTATTGTTTTTTAAGGAGGAGGCAAACGGGCAAACATATCGTCTAATGATAAGCGATCACCACCGCTGATGGAGATCCATAACACCACTAGTATTGTTGATGTCTTGCCGACTTTAAAGATGAAAGTAAGATTTGGCCTTGAAGTGTGTATTGGTCTGTTTACACCGTACAGGGTGCATAGAACATAACATAGTATGGATGAGTATTTGTGCATAGCCGACACCACACCTCGGACACTGGCTATCAAATATATAAAAGAGGCGCGTTCCTAGCACACAATCTAAGCTCGTGTAAGTGAACGCGTACTAAGCTTGTATAAGTGAAATATAACAGGTCGACTGTTCGCGTTTTTGACAGGCGGTAATTGTGAGGTAACCGAAACGGAGTGGGCGGCACTTTCAGCCGGGAGCGGGAGTGGCCATACTGTACGATAATACTCTTTATTATACTATGCCAAGTTGCCAACGCCATAGCCAACGCTCATTCATATTGGCGCGCGCGACAGAGCCAGACTGCGTTTCGATATCGGCGTCTAGCGTTAACGGTTGTCATTTCGGCTAGGGCGGTTGTTTAGCTGTTCGCGTCAAGAAGTTTCTGGAGGAAACCACAGTTGAGGATTGACAACCATCCAGTTATTAGCTACTAGCTTTTGCCCGCGGCCCCGCTCGCGTTAAATTCAAAAATTGCGGAATGCGCCATACAAATTTCCTCCCCCCATTTTAGAGAAGTGGGGGGTTAGAAAGAAACAAAAAGTAGCCTATGTCACTCTCCATCCCTTCAACTATCTCCACTTAAAAAACACGTCAATTTATCGTTCAGTTTCGCCGTGAAAGACGGACAAACAAACAGACATACACACTTTCTCATTATTAATATGGATTTAGGCTTGTTAGATTTGTGAAACCATCGTATCTTATCTTATCCCTGCTTATCCCGTGAACACTGTTCAAATATGGCCGTCAATTGCCTTTTAATAAGGTATCTGAGCTCTAAGTTCTGGTTAGCATAATAATGATTATCAAAGAAAGTTTCATATATTTTTGCTCAGAACATAATTCAGATTTTAAATAGACTACCCTTGTGTAGGAGTTTTTGTGAAAACCTGGTAAAAATAGAAGACCTTTTACGAAAATGCCAAAATTTGCTCAATAATGTTATAAAAACAAAGGGATGCCTTCTTTTGTTACAGCGTATTTCTGGAATTTAATCAAGAGGGTGTACATTTCAGAAATTCTAAAACAACTCATTTTAATTAAAACACGGAAATTGGCTCATATTATTTGATTACATTCAGATGATAACATTGATGACTAAGGCGATGTGAAAACATAAATTAATATTTCCCATAAAAAGATAATAAAGAACTACAAAAACAATCTCACTAGTTAAGTACCTACTACAATTATAAGACCTTATTATTTTTAAATCTGCTTCCTCGCGCATTAAAAATATATCTCGTCGGTGAGATTGCCAATTCCGCTATGTGCACTTTAGCTACTTTTCAGGAGAGACAAAAAATCGATTTACTAGAGAATTAGGTACAAACATCATTTCAATTTATATCCAAAATGTGTCAAAAATAGCAAAAAATATGTTGTGTGAAAAAAAATGGGAAATAATAAGTCACAAATTAAGATATACTCGTTTTTCTTAATTTTGTGCACATATGGGTATTGGTTTTGAGCTTACTAAATACATATGTGTAAGTCATGCACATAGGAATCATAAATACTGTTCATTTGAGGTTTATCAGAGTAAGTTATGTGCGTTTAGGGTAATAAAAACAAAACAACATGATCACTTGTATCAGAAATAAATGATATTATCCAAAGGAAAATGTCAGTATCTGACAAAACTAAAGACCTTCCTTGTCAATTACTAATAATATATATTTACGTACATACATTCATACAATCACGCCTGTATCCCATAAAGGGGTAGGCAGAGCACATGAACTACTCAAGTTTCAGTGCCACTTTTGACAAAAAGGGGTTGAAAGAAAACGAAATATACATTTATAATAAAAAAAAGAACTTAAAACTCGTTCTGACTAAATTCAACGTAAGTAATTATAACGACAACCTATGCGATAGCTACATACTTTGCCACATAGCTGACAAGGGAAGCTTGCAACCAATTGAGACGGTTTGCTACGGTACCTTGTTTCCCTATTGTCTGCAAGTGCCGCAAACCAGGTCCATGGACGAACTTGCGACCATCTTCGATGCACTTACGCCACTCCCTCCGTTTCTTAGCAAGCCTCTCCTAGTTTCGGTAGTCGATCTAAAAGGCAGCCATGTCCTATCAGCTGCAAAAGTGCATGGCGAATTTATCAATGAATTCATTCCTAACTTCTCCATGCACTTTTTCAGCTGATAGTACCTCTTGGCGCAGTCTTTGAAGCGAAGCAATGACCTCTCAACATCTTTCTTGGCATTCGCTACTGTGCCCAGAAGAACACGGCGTGGTAAACGAGAGGGTTCCATCCTGTGCATATACCCCATCAACGAAGTCGCCTCTGTTTGAGAAGCATGGTCAGACTGGGTAGCGATTTCTAGAACTCTCTGGTTTGACGACCTGTGATGATATGCCCAACATCTTACACAGGCATCGCTTATAGAAGGAGATGCCACGGCGTTTGACTTTGGCATACGTCTCGGATTCGTACAAGAGTATGGTCTATACACAAGCCTGAAAGACTAACACCTTGGTCTTAGTAGTCAGGAGTCTGTTATGCCATACTCGAGCACTAAGCTTCCCAAAAGTGGTAGCTGCCTTGCCGATGTAAATGTCAACCTCTGCCTAGAGCGAAAGATGGTCGGTTATTGTCGTAAAGTGGTCTCCAACAGCGTGCCATCGAGTGGAATTTCTGCCTTGGAGATTGGACCCATCATTAGCTGAAGCTCACAGAGGTAGCAACAAAGGCTGCGTCATCGGCATAAAGTATTGGCATAAAGGCTGCCAATTAAAAGTTCCTCGCGTTTCTTCTGTGATTTGAGAAGTGATGTGTACAACTTTGAACTTTCTATAGATACTTGTATGCAGATGAATACCAAAGCAGCAAAGACACACACGTTACACGGTAGGAGCCAAAACGCAGTCCTGTCGCACACCTCGGCAGACACACCACCAGGGACTGAGGAATGAAGGAAATCGCTGTGATTCCCCGCACCTGTGCTACCCTCTTGGAAACTGGCCGTTGGAGGTTGAGGAGTTTACCACATATTTCAGCTTAGACCTTACTCGCGCCTAACGGGGATTCCATCCCGGGCTTGAGTTAGTAGTTTTCCTTCTCGAAGAGAAGAGGCTCATCTCCCCTTTAGCTATTAGCTGCTTCGTTTGTGAACTTAGTTGCCTTTTACAACACCCTCGTTCTTCTACCAGGGTTGGTGCTACTCTTACGACGGATATACTACACAGTAGATGCTACCTAACTACACCAATAAACAATTACTTTTAAAATAGTGTTAAAGAGCAATTCTCGTTAACTTTGTACATTTGGATCACGTCTCCGATTTTGATAAAGATTGGTAGGCTGGTAGAGTCCATGATGCTGAGCAATATCCACTAGGTTTCCCAAAATGTCCTATATAGTTTGTATGAACCTTCCTTTTTTGTTACCAAATTTCTATACATTTTCGGTAACAAAAAAGGAAAGTTTCATACAATCAACCTAGGACATTTTGGGTAACCTAGTGGATCTTGCTCAGCATCATGGACTCTATCAGCCTACCAATTTTTATCCAAATCGGAGACGTGATCTTAATGTACAAACTTAACGGGAATAGCTGTAAAATAAGTCAGATACAAAGTTATCATAATTTATCAGTATCAAGAACGTTAGAATGAAGTATAATTGCTACCCTCTTACTGTGTTAGAAAATGTTTTGCGATAAATGTGAAAAACCTGCCGAATAATCGACGACAAAAAGGTACTTCACAATATTAAACATAATAAGTATAACAGCTTTACGGTTAAAATATTTAGCTTTGAAAAAATAAATTGAAAAATAAAGATATATGACCGAAACACATAAGCACACTAAGCAACAATCCATACTAAATCCACACATGTGCAGTAGTAATTATCAATTTCGTTTATTTTACTTGGTTACCAAAACCTATATGTGCTTGGAAGTACATGTGTATTTATTTTTGGGGCTAAAATCACAAATGTGTTTAGTTAAAACATGATCCAAGTAGAATTTGCGTATGCTGGTTTTTGCATTAGACGTGGAATACAATTTTAAAGGCAAATCTGCAAAAAACGAAAAATCGAAAAAATGCACATAACGGAATTGGCAATCTCAACGACGATCTATAATAAAAATACCATTGGTAAAATCATAAATCAAAGCCATTTGGTGTTAGACCACTAAATTGTAAGCAGACATTACAAAGATCCATGTTTTAAAAGATAGAAATAAATGAGGATGTTCTTTCGTACGCAAAACCAAATATTCTATCAAAAGTTATAATAATATAAGCGTAACAAACTAAAATTGAAGGCCATAAATAAAAAAGTTTTCATCCCGTTAGCTTCATTTCGGCAGGTTTATGAAACGACTTTATTAATATCGGATATTCAAGTGCAAAAAGTCACAAAATATATGAGTTTTCTCAATAAATAAACTTTTTGGCACCAAAACTTTATTTTTACTTACGCCGTAGGCGCGTTGCGTTGGCCGCAAAATTTGTTTGGATTTTCTCCCTTAACGGAATTTGGTTTTATTAAATAAGTTTAAATATTCTTGAAATAGCTCAGAAGGGTGTTCAAATAAATGTTAAAATAGTGTATAATAAATCAATGGATCGTATTTCTAGAATTCTTTGAATGAACTTACTTTAGCGAGTTTAGAAATCAAGTCACTTCTTCACGCATGTGGCCATTATGAAGAATCGTTCTCGTGGTCGCCGACTTTCATCTAAAAGTAAAATATACTTCATTGTTTGTTCTCCAATCTCAAAGATGGATATCCTATTAAGTTAAAATCGAGAACCCGTAAAAGAACCACTGGCTCTTTATATTCCTATTAAGTACTATAAAATAGTTACGACATATTAAAAACCTGAGCAAAGTGTTTGTCAGCCGAATATTGAGAACTAATAAAATATTTAGTGCTGAAAATAAACTTTTGTATTATCGATAATAAATCTGTGTGTGGTGACGGGTTAAGAATTTTGCCACCCCCTTTCCTCCCGTGGGGGTCGTAGAAGTTGACTATGAGATATGGGTTCAACTGTAGTGTGCGCTATGTGCTGGCTAACTTACACAGTAATTCCATACTAATATTATAAATGGGAAAGTGTGTGTGTCTGTTTGTTTGTCCGTCTTTCACGGCCAAACGGAGCGACGAATGGACGTGATTTTTGAAGTGGAGATAGTTGAAGAGATGGAGAGTGACATAAGCTACTATTTGTCTCTTTCTAACGCGAGCGAAGCCGCGAGGAAAAGCTAGTAATATCATAATTTCGTTTTCATTCAATCCTTTCAAGTGACCTATTCAACACAATATATTAATCATTAATTACGACAGTATTTTGGTTTTCTTCATCAGTGCTGGAAATCTTCCGAGACTTAACAATACCAAAACTTTTTAGCCGTTTTGAGTTGTAACTCCATACATCAGTAAATGCGGGTTATTTGAATAGGCATTGTTAAGTGACATCTAGCGACAATCACGCGTTAAATAGCGTAACTCGATACTAGGTGGAAACTGTGTGTCGTCTGCCAAAAATTTAATATTAGAACAGTTTACTTACAACTTATATTACAAGCAGAATGAATTGAAAACAGAATGCTGATTAATACTATTGTAATATTAGCTAAAAATTGGTGAGCATTAGACTTTTCGTTCGTCGCGACATCTATTGACAAGTAGCAGTACTGATAATTTACGCTAGCTGACGCGTGATTGACGCGTGATTATCGCTAGATGTCACTTAACTATGCCTATACAAATAACCCGCATTTACTGATATATGGAGTTAAAACTCTTCCTTACTAATTCCTCGTTAGTTAATAATCGGATCAAACACCAACATGCTTTCATCTCTGAAAGCACATTTCAAACATTTTACCGCAAATGCCTAATAAGTATTATGAACTGTTAATGAAGTCGTCAAACAAGGTTAGGTACCCTTAAGTACTCAAATAGGTAACGATTGTAATTCGCACTGGGGCTTCCACCAATTGAACCCAATTTACCAGAAACAAAGACCAATAAAGACAAGACAGCAGACAGCAAACTGACATTACGTCACTACTTTTAAAAAAACTTGTATCTTCGTCTGTCAATGAAAAGAAAATTGTAGTAAGTATGTATGGAATGCATATAGACTTACTGCGTTTTAACTTTGAGGAACAGCGTGAGATACGAGATTTTTTAAAAGTAGTGACGATTATAATATTATCCTGTAAGGTGGCTGCAGTGTAACTCCATACATACGCAAATTCGAGTTATTTGTAGTGACATCTAGTGCCAACACGCGTCAATCACTCGTCAAATAGCGTAAATTATCAGTACCACTACTCAACACTAGGTGTCAACAGTGTCGCGTCTGCCAAAAAATCAATATTAAAACAGTTTACAACTTATATTACAAACAGAAGGAATTAAAACAGAATACTGATTAATACTATTGTAATATTAGCTAAAAATTATTGAGCATTAGACTTTTCGTTCGTCGCGACATCTATTGACAAGTAGCGGTACTGATTATTTACATTATTTGACGCTAGATGTCACTACCATTAACTCGAATTTACTGACATAATGGAGTTACAACTCTTTCCTTGCTTATTCCTCTATGCTCTCAAATTATTAAAAAAAAACCAAATCTTTATTATTTATTTTTCTCAAATTATTATTATTATTATTTTTTTGTATGTAGTTTTTGGTTGGTGTTTACACGCCTTCTCCGTTCATCTATAGCTTGCAGTAGCGAAGCGACATCCTGTCCTAATAGTGCTTCCACACTGGCTGTTACCAAATTAGTCACGGACATTTTAAGGAACGTTAATTAACATTAAAACTTAACTTGACTTAATTAACTTTTACTAGAAATTAAAAAAAAATCATAATGATTTTTTTGTTTTCATTTCCTTAAAAAAATATTTTAATTTATTTTCTAAATAACCATCCCCTATAAGTATTGTAATTAAATAAATAATTAATAAATAAGTGAATAAATATTGGGGACACCTTACACAGATCAACTTAGCCCCAAACTAACCAAAGCTTGTACTATGGGTGCTAAGCGACGATATACATACTTAAATAGATAAATACATATAATACATAGAAAACATCCATGACTCAGGAACAAATATTTGTACTCATCACACAAATAAATGCCCTTACCGGGATTCGAACCAAGGACCGCGGCTCAGCAGGCAGGGTCACTACCGACTGAGCCAGACCGGTTGTCAGACAGGGACAGCGTGATGGCATTGACACTCAGACGAAGGATACTATAGACTTGACGCAAGCGTACACCCGTAAGGGACAGATATAGAATAATGGAGCGAATTTAAGAATCACTTTAAAAATGGCTGACAGTTTACCATAAATAACCTACGTAATTTGGGCGGATAATAAGCTTGACAAGTCACGTCCTTATTGTTTGCCACAAACTCGTTTGTGGCAACGGCGGAAAAGTGAAACTATGACAAAGACAAAAAATAACATTTTGCTCTCTGTCACTCTTATTATAATTTGTATGTGACCATCTCGTTCGGTAGTGGTATTATTATTTGGCTGTCTAGTCTATAGTATCCTTTGTTCAAACATTGACATTATGCCGTCATAAAATTAATTCAAAATGTTTCAACAATAAACGTTTCATTTGTTACGCCATCTAGTGGCTCAAGTAGCCGAGCGGCACTGATAAAAGCGTTACGTATCGGTAGGTGTCGACTTATACTACTAACAAAGAGGATCGAGTATTAAAGAGAGTTACTGTCAAAGTAAATAATGTAATCACAGTGCATAGACTGCCATCTCTCGACACAGGCTTAAAACTTTTGAACCTCAGTTTTGACAATTTAGCCCATATTCTTATCTTGATATGTTTTTAAATGTCAAATATTAATATTAGCGCCATCTAGCCGAGCGTACCCCAAGGTGTATCGCCATCTAGCTCACCGTACTTACCTTTTTCTGTATGGTTTTGCGGTACGTTTTTTTCTTTATCGGTCTATACGAAGTTATATAGCTCTTTGCTACTAACCATTATTATTTTCATAGTTTATTTTGATTTGATTTTGTATACAAGCGTGTCAAGGGGATTAGCCGTCTATGTATAAGACTCGTCTAAGGTAGTAATTGGAACTACAGTCACGTTGCAAATAGCCCGTCTGAACGTGTTTCAAAGATCACGTTTTATGACAGCCATTGGTATGTAAGAAATATGAAAAAACCTTCCTAAATAGCGGTAGGGAGAGAGAATTCGGTTGTTACGGTAAATGTAAATCATTGTGAATGAACACGTACGTGTAATAATTTTTATCTAAAAAAATAATATATGCTTGCTGAAAATTTCAGTAATTTAGTGGGAAAAAGTTGAAGATTAAATTGAGGTACCAGGTCAGATACCTACCTACTTCTGTACTTTCTAAAAAATATAATGGTTCTTATGATATTAAAACTCTTTACGACAAAAAAAACAATAACCAGAGCTCTTTCGACATCGATTGATGTCTTTACCGCGTCGTTAATAGTAACTCGAAACCGACGAGCGTGTATGAGAAATGTTATGAAAGTGTGTGAAGCGAAAGTGGTTTGTCAGGATCGTAGTAAATGGAAATCCGTGATCTCTGCCTACCCCTCTGGGAAACAGGCGTGATTGTATGTATGTATGTGTATGTTAATAGTAACAGGGCGCGATAAAAATTTAGCGAGTACGAATAAATTCTTGACGACCTAAGTGCTCGTTTAACGTCCAAGGGTTCCGTATTCTGAGCCACTACCAAGAGATTTTGCAGTTTTTCTTTCAAGATATTAAAAAAAAATAACGTTTGGTTCACTGTTTTCTTTCTACATTTAATAAATACCATGTTTACCATGCCAACTGGTAATGGCTCTCTTGATACTCGTACTTCAAAAACTCATGAGAAAGATGAATTTTATCCACAAGATTTCACAGTAAATTCATACAAATTTTAACTTGTCCTATTCTGGCTGATAGAATCGACCTGTAAATGACGATTTCGAATCATAAGTATTTATTATAATTAGTATTTTAAAGCAGTTTCCTCGTGTTGGTGTGGTGAAAAATTTTGTGTTTCACTTGGAGGCAAATTTTGTTTAAAAAGCTTCGTGCTTTGAGACCCCGCACCCGTGGTTCAATATTCATTGGCACCTTTTATTTGCTTGGATTTCAATATTAGTAGTAATGTATTCTAAAATGACTAACCCGTGGTAAAAGCTCTATTTTTAGATCCGTTAACTGGGGTAGCGTAAACACTTGAACTGACCTAGATTTTTGTATCTGCGAGAGATCGATTGATTGAGTATTATTTTATGAGGAGAGTAAACAGTACTCTCAGTGGCAATTTGACTGTTGGTTAAGAGTTTTTTGTGGTTTTATGCATGATTAAAGTAATCCAGTTTTCTTAAATCTCAGTGTCTACATATTAATTTATGTTTTCATTTCATTTTGAAAAATTTATAATTATTTGTTTTTTATCATGCAGAAACGTCTGCGAGCGATATTACATATTTTTAAATTAAAGGAAAAATGGAAAAATTCACACCTCCGGCAGGACTCGAACCTGCGACCTTTGGCCTTGCCGGGGCACCGGCAATTATTATTATATTATATTATTATAATTATATATATTATATTATTATAATTATTTTTTAGTATTATTTTACAATATTGATACTCGTCATTTAAAGCTCAAAGCACCATATTTCTAAGAGATAGACTCAAGGATTATCAATTCCTTTCATACAAGTTTTAAAATTACTATTCTTCGTATTGCTTTCTTAATATCTTTTTTTTCCAGGGCATGTCACCACTCTCCGTCCTAATCGCCGTCTGCTACATTATCTGGTCCCTCACTGTCATCGGGATGCTCTTCGACTCCTCAACCTACGCCCCCCTTATGGAAGTCCTCCGCTGTTCCGCCCTGGCCTTCTTCACCAGGAGTCTTTCCATCAGTCCAGGGTACGGGACAGCGCTGCAGGTAGTCTACGTGGCTTCTGCTATGTTCTGGTGCCTTTATACTTTGAAGCTGCTTGAGATTAAGAAGACGAAGAAGGTGGAGTGAAGAGTTGGTAGGCGCTGCACAAAAGTTTATAGATTAATACTTGGGAAAGATTAAATCAGAGAAGATAAGTCACTTTGCAGAGTTTTCAGATCTGAATGGAATATTCTGAAATGTTTTGGACATCATCCTAAAAATGCTGACATTTTCGTCAAATATCAATCAGTGATCCCTTTGTATCAAATGAATTATGTGTTACTTTCGCTACGACATAATCTTCCCTTTCTTATTTTAAACTTCAGCCATTAAATTCAGTTGTAGAGATTTGTTGAGGTTTTGAAAAACCCTGACAAGTCCCTCTGATCTTGCAAAAAGTTGGTAAATTGTTATGACAATGTGTTCACGTTCAACAACGGTGCCATGAAACTGTGTAAAATATTATGAGAAAAACGGGGTTCAAACGAGGTTCTATTTAATCCTTTGATTCAAACCCAATACTTACGCAGTACAGGTGTCGGTTTTCATGCATGTTTATATCACTCGAAAAGCTGCTTACCTGCATAATCCATCTGGTCATGCCAATCCGGATCAGAGACAATGTCGAATCACAAACTAATGATCATTTTCGTTTGTTCACAATCGTTCAAATCACTGGTTAACAGGCATCCTTCTGGGTGAGCTCACTCCATCGTAGGCCACGTCTTTGCCTTTGGCAAGTGTAAGCCCATTTATAATAATAATTACTAAATTAGCTGGACTTTGTGTAGCGCATAAGTATCTTTTAATGTTGAATAATAATACCTCTTTAGGTCTACTTTGTATATATTTAGTACCAAAGCCTGCCAGTACTGTGCCTTAAAATATAGTAAATAATTATTAAATTGTTAGAAGTTTTATATTCGTCTACCATGTGAACGATTAGATTTAAGAGATTTTTAAACTTGCATATTTCAATTATAGGCACTAAATTTTTGAGAATAGCTTTATACTTAAGTACTGTTTTATATTTTTTAGATGATTTTTAGTTTTTTATTGGTAAGTAGAATATATTTTTTGTTGATATTGAAATGAGTTATATTATCACATATCCTTTGCTAGGTGCATACCTAGATTTTTCCTCGTCATCGTAGTTGAAATAAATGAAACTGTGGGTTTAGTAAAAGGAATGTATAAAAAAGCAAGTTATATATACTCTCGTTAAAAACTCTAAACTCTTAGATTTTTGAGTCATTCTTGGAAAAAAATCTCATTCCCATGGCCTTCATAATTTGTATTTACAGAGAAATAGCGAAAAGGAAAGAGATTGGTGAAGACTCCTTTACTGTTCACTTAATTTGAGACAATACATGTGGTAATTTTATACGAATATTAATATCCTCTGGCCTATTTCACCACAGTGATATTGACACTGGCAATTCTGTGCCTATTTCTGGGTTGATAAGTAACATTGTTACTCAGCGTCACTATTTCCTTGTTGAACAGGCAATGAACGGCAAAGTGTTACTGTCGGGCGACAATAATGTCACTGTTTCAATTGTCACTGTTGTGAAAGAGGGCACTGGTAATTTTAGAGTTTGTCATTTTATAATATGCACTTTTCACTGCCATAACCGTACTGGAACAAAATTCTAAAATGACTGGAACCATTTTGGAATAAGTCCTTCCTCTAAGTTGTCCCTGTCTTGTTGCGTGATACCAAGGTATTATGATTTTGTAACTATCTTTTTGTAAATAAATGATTTTATTTCTTGAAGTAATTTTAAAATAAGTCAATACAATCATAATCATAAAGAATGTAATCAAAGTCGCTTCCCGCTGTCTGCCCTTTATGCCTAAATTTTTAAAACTCCACAGGGAATTTTGATGCTGTATGTTTAATATTTACCTAGAGGAAGATGAGAAGAGGAAGGTTTAT
Organism: Leguminivora glycinivorella; assembly: GCF_023078275.1. Lineage (NCBI taxonomy): Eukaryota > Metazoa > Arthropoda > Insecta > Lepidoptera > Tortricidae > Leguminivora > Leguminivora glycinivorella. The sequence continues at coordinate 403,880 of NW_025952828.1, forward strand.
TATCTACTATAATGCCCGAAGCCGGAGCGGGTCGCTAGTTAGTATAATGTATTGTTTGAATGTTTCCTATTAGATGCAAAGGCTGAGATTGCTTGCAAATTTGGCTGGTTTTAGTGTCACGCGGACCGACCGCGTGGAGCGATTCGCACTGGACTAATATGTGTTAACTTCAGGGAGCGTTTTAAGAGGATACGGTAGCGAAAATGCTAAAATGGAAAGGAGCCCCCCTTTCAACTTGGGAATTTTAGTTAAATATACAAGTGTTATTAACTAGATTTATCAAAAAAAAAATTGTCTATTAAAAACAACTCAGTCAACAGATATTTCAAAAAATCTTTAAAATCGAGGTTCCGCTCTCAACTCTTTCCTCCTTCAAAACTTAATCAATCGGAACGAAATTTGAGAATCTGAATAACAATGAAAAAATCTATGTCGGACCGTTTAGCTTTTTTGGTTAATTGTTACCAATCTTGAGTATCACACCTTTTTTTGCGCCACAATGAAAAAGGCCGTTTTTGGAAATTTTTGATTGGCTCTAGAGTCTTTAAAAAGCAGAATATCAAAAAATCAAAACGGTCTGACACAGATAAAAATAATAACAATCTGTGTTGAAAAAATCATTGCTCTATCTTCAAAAACCAGGGAGGAAATAGTCGAGAGCGTTTGTATGAAGAATTGACCGTATCGTTTTAAAGTGGCGCGGACGGGTCAGCGCGGACGACAACATCAACTTCATACTGTAAATTAGCCGGACGGTCCGCGTGACACTAAAACCAGCCTTAGTTCTTAGATAGTTAAATTGTTATTATACTTAGTTTAAGGTAAAATATTGTTCATCATATTTATTTATTTTGCTTTGCTGGAATAAAATATGAGTCAAATAAATGTATTTTATTATTGCTATCCTCTGAAAGAGTATCTTATAATACTAAATATCTGTATCTACACAAAGTACCTACACCAAGTCTGAATGCTTACCTCAGATAATAAAATTGACTTCTTAAAGTCAAGGAGATACTTAGTTTAATTTGTGCGTGGGATTTAACCGTTTGTATAAAGAAAAAGTTGTGATTTAAATAATTGGCATGTTCCCTAAGGCTCTAAGGTTTACCGCTGTTGGTAAAGCATTAAAAAAGGTATGCAAATCCAGAACTGAAACGTATAAAAAAAATAAAGACGTTTAGGTGGACGATGTTTTCAAATAAAGACCTCAAACAGCATCTAATGTCGTACAGAGAAGTGTATTACTTGATTATACCTAGATATTTTTCTAGCACGAACGAAGTGACACTAGTGACTTCATTCCGATATTTAATGCATCGATAACTTACACTGTAATATGTCATTAATTATTATAATTATGTCATGAATTATTATAATTTTAGAACAAAACGGGACTTAATCGCGTAAACACTTACATTTATCCCGCCGCCGTGGCCGAGGCCGTGGGCCTCAGTCAATCTGTGTAAAACTGTCCTATAATATTTATATTTATTTATTTATTTATATTTGGCCCGACGTTTCGAACATCACATTATGTTCGTGGTCACGGGTAGACTGGCGAGGAATTGCATCAACATCTTCTAGCCGCGCGAGTTTCTCGAACTACCCGCACTTGTTCTTGATTATTCACTTTTGCGCTAGGGTTGTCACTTTGCCTACACACAACACTCACGACATCAGCCGGTGTGTCCCTCGGTGTTTTTTCACGCTTACATTTGCTAATCACTGGATTCCACGAAGAAGAAAATTCCCTGTCCCTCATTTTGGTTGAAATTTCGATGCTTCCTAATTTCAATCGCTTCACGTACTTTTCTGCTGTAGAACAGACGTTCCGTTGATAGAATTTTGGGACTATGGAGCTCGATCCAGTGGTTTGGTCCCGACTGTAGCAGATGTTCAGCTACCGCAGACTTATTAATTTGGCGGTTTTTGACAGCCGCGATATGCTCTCACGCTATTGTGCGTTTGGTTTCTCCAATATAGGAACTACCACAGCTGCAATCTATCTTGTACACACCTGGTGTCTGATACGGGATAACATCCTTTGCTGACCTAAGTTGCCCTGACACTTTGGACATCGGTAAGTACACGGTACGTATAGAATACTTCCCTAGTACCGTCCCGACCTTGTCCGTCACACCTCTGAAACGTCGGGCCAAATATAAATGTAAGTGTTTACGCGATTAAGTCCCGTTTTGTTCTAAAATTATGAGTGCAAATCGTGTTAGTCTAAATCAATATGTCATGAATTATTGCCGTGGCCCTGAATCTTGAGTAGTTTCATGTGCTCTGCCTACCCCTTTTAGGGAATATAGGCTTGAATTTATGTGTATTATAACATTAATGTTTTATACAAAAGTCACATGTTTAAAATAAATGGTCAATAATAATAAAACGAACCATATTTTAATAGTTTACATAATTTCTTACATGGTTATTCCAGATTTTGGAAATGAATACTAGGGGTAATTAATAAACTTATGTAAAGCTATTTATCGATAAAAGGATTGTCTACTAACAACTTGACGTCCGTGCTAGAAAAATATCTAGGTACCTATATTGATGAATGTTGAATTGAATTATTGCCGTTACATTTTTATCAGGCACTTCCAAAAATACCAGTGAACTGACGCGGCCGAAAACAGTATAAAATATGTCAGTAAAAAATATTATACGAATTTTGCTGAAGTGCTTCTTGTAATAAACATGACATGACAGCTGCCACGCCTTTAGCAGTGGGCGTTCAAAGGATTAGGCATGAAATACATCTCCAGGAATACGGACGTCGGAAGGATATTCAAAACAGAATGTATTTCATATTTCTGTATTTTCTGGAACAACATTTTCACGAGTTGGATGTTTTTATACGGCATGTTTTGATTGTCGTTGAAGCTTTCAGTCGAAAAAAGTACGTTTGAGGTTTGCATTTGTTGTTTTTGTTGTATTTTTAGCATTTTTTTTAATAGATTTTCAATGGAAGCGTACGTTTTAGTGATTTTTAGAGTTCCGTAGTATATAAGGTTGACGTTATAGTTTCACTATGTGTGCTCCAATATAGAATGTTCAATTAGAATAAATAAAGTTATTTAATAAAATATTTTTTTATTTATTTTTGTAGTGTAGTGTGACAACCCTGATGATATATAACTCATCTCATACAGAGTGACAACCCTATGCTCATGCAGCTGTGTGTTATGGATCATAGAGTTTTACGATGTAATTATAAATAATCATAAAGTTTATGGTATAATTAAAGTAATGATTATTGGTCATAAAATATACAATAAAATGTAATGTTAAAACAGATGGGAATGACTATTGACCGTGACCAGGATAGTATATAAGCACGATTTTCATTGAATAAATATGGAGTATTGACTTGACTTTTGAGTTATCATTACACCCGAAGCACCCCTCACTTCATGGCGACCCTAGCCAGTCGTGCTACTCGAGCCAGCCCGAGTGCGACCCCCCGCCGCCGTAACTAATCCGCGCCGCTTTTGTCTCTCATATCAACTCAGTCGTCACCTTACCAGTTGGGCAGCTCGAAGCAGCCTATGTGTGACCCACCGCGAACACCAACGCCGCCGACACCACGACCACCATCGCTATAGCCAAGTATGGACCACCACCACCACAGAAACCATCGCCACAGCCAAGCACGTCCTCGCCACAACCGCGCATGTAATTACCAGCCGCAACCGTCATCGTCGCCATTCAATTGGACTGAACAATGCGAAGACGCGTTCAAAAATCTAAAAATAACCATCACAACCACTACCACCACAAAGATGGACAATAAGAAGATCGAGCGGCAATATATTGAAGTGGCCATGCGTAAGCCGAGCGCCGTCGGAGCCAGCCCAGCGCAACATCGTCCACCAGCTACTCCGCACCGCAGCGCCACGGCCCCTTCGCAGCACCGCGGTCCCTCCGCAACGCCACAGGTTCGCACCGCAGCACCACGACGCACTTGGTGGCACCGCGTGCCACACCCGCCCCAGCCCAGCGCACAAACAGCGGAACAGGGTAAAATATAAAATCCATTACATATTCACACTAATCGCTATTATGTTTCCATAATAAGTTTTAATATATATAAAAATAAGTATATTAAAGTTCTTGTAGGTATTTAAAAAAAATGTTTATAGAGAGTTATAAAAAGCACCAGATTTTTTTTAACACTATTTGAGTCTATCAGACTCCAGAAATCGATTAGTTCATAAATTACAATACTTCAAAATAACAAAAGAAAAGACAAACAGACTCAATAAACAAATCATAATAAAAATTTCTAAAAGTTAAATAGTAGATCGCGGAAAATTCATACGAAACTATCAAGTTTTACATAATTAATAACTACCTATAAAAGGTGAAACAACTCTGTCAGGACATCTTATAATAAATTAATCAGAACTCATGTTCCATGATAAAAATATATATATATATATATAGATATAAAGTATCTATTCAACATACAACTTGTTGCATTCAAATATCCCATTACTGTACAAGATCAAAAGCTTATATGGGACCCAAAAGAAATTCGAAAATCGAGAAATGGTCCCATGCCATTGGTATGAAAAAAAAAAACTTCTTTTTTTTCTATAATTCTGTTTTGTTGTTGTACTATATGTACTATAATAAAAATTAAGGTAATCGAATACAAAATAAAAGTCGTGCTATTGAAATTGACTGATTTTTATCAAATCTAATTAATCTTATTCTTTCCAATTTATTGTACGTTTCCGGTCGTAAATATTAATAGAAAAAAAAACACCTTATCAAACGTATTTATTATTATTTAATAATCAGGCAGGCAGTTAAAAAAAAAACTGACATAGCCTAAATCCAGTAATCACTTAATATTCGTAAAATAAAAAAGTGATGTATAGATTTATAATTTATTTTCTCTCTCTCAATAGTAGCGAGACCGGACAGATCTCAGGCTGTAAGGTACTAAGGACAATATATATATATAAAAAAAAAAAGAATTTTAAACTGCTGATATGTAAAATTAATATTATTTAATGACAGTAAAAAGAGGATAATATAAATTGTATAAACTTAAATAAAAAAAAAATTAAATAATTACATAAGTATGTTTACAAGTAACAGAAAAAAAAAACATAAGAAAACGTCTTGTCGGGAAAGCAAAATCAGTTAAGTGTCGCAACCAACGATTAGCCTGATCACCTAAAAGTTATTGTGACTCTTAAATGCTTTTATGTTTTCAAACCGACATTATTAACAATACTGGGTATAGCTGGTAAATTATAATGTAAGCAGAGTACACCAGGATACAAACCAGACACAGACCCCTTGAAACCAAAACCAATTCGAGCGAGCTCTCAATTGTGAAGGTCCTTGGGCACACGCAAAGCTATTGCGTTCTAATGTGTGAAAGCATATGTCTGGAAAAACATACTACATTTATTGAGTATGTATCAGCGCGCTATAATAAATATATTTTTTGTATCCTTAATATTTATGTATTGTAATGTAGGGTCGGCCGACCGGATGCGCTAAAATGCGCAGTGTACTCTTTAAAAGAAAAGTGAACTTCATGTATCACGAAGAAGCTTACATTATTTCCCAATGCAGACATTAAGGTACTATGGCTCATGGGAATTGATTTCTATGTAATACAAGCAGGTATGAAATCCTTGACGGCTGACCATGATTCGATCGAGAATCAATCGTGGAGACTCTTGGACACACAAAATAGTGTGATGCTTAAAAGCAATGCCTGAATGCATGAACAATACTAAAAGTATAATTGTAATCGCCAGTAGTAAAAAAAAAAAAAAAAAAAAACTCCTCTAACAAGTTTAGTAAGCAGGTTTTATCTGCGGAAAAGAGGTGTAGGTACTAAAAACAAATACTTTTACCCCAAACAAAATTGATATCACAAAACGACATAGGTATAAAAATTTATTAAAATAGGAATACAAATCTAAAAAAAAAACACCTTAAAAAAAAAAGAGGGGATAAGAATATGAAAAATAAAAATAACCACAATACTCACTACATCAATCGCTATACGTACAACAATTTTTTTTTTAACTAAATCACAAGTCAGAATTACTGCATACACAACTCACAAAAGTAACTAGAATACAAATATCATATAATATATAATTATAACCTCAAAATTAGAAAGTTCAAATAAACTAACTAATTTATTATATTTTATCTCGAGCAAAAAAAAAAAAAATCTGAACTACCAAATAAATTAACATCTCTTGGCATTTTCTTGTTAAAAAAAAAAATACTATAGCGTGATTACGCTATACAAAATAGTTTAAATCATCTATAAAAATACCACAAATAATCAGACCTTACTAAAATAAAATGACAAAAATATACATAACTCGAGTACAACTCACGTACAAACACGTTAACAAAAAAAACAACCAACTTAATACAAGTAAAAAGCAGCCAACAATAAATTTCAAATTAATCGGTATCAAAAATTCAAAATAAAAAAAAAATAAAAAAATTAGAAGTCGAACTATTTTCACCACAATATAAATACCCAAAACCAAAAGTGTAATTTTACGCAACTACATCCTTTCTTTTATAGCGTGTAGTAGTAAAACTAAAATCACAAACACAACGCAGTTAGACAAAAAAAAAATGAATAGAAAATACTTCAAAAAAATACATAAAGCATAACGCGAAACAAACACGAAATTATTAGTGAAATTGTGTGATGCTTTAAAAGTGATGCCACAATATATGAAATATTATATAATATGTTGTAATTGCCAGGGTGAGCGATAATTTTTTTTCTTGTATCCTGAGCAAATAAATATGTATTGAACTATTGAGCTGAGTAATAGCCATAAATGAAAATGCGTTGTGTACCCTTACCGTTTGTGATGCATTTCGTCTGCACACAAAAATAAGGTTAAAATTGTTTTTATCCCTTTCAAATAAATACAGAAGTCAATATGACAGGCAAAGACAACAGATCTAATGGAAGATTGTAAAGTGTTTATGAATAATGTCATTAGTAAAATTAAAACATATTATGATCAGATGACACCATCCAAGTAAGGAATTGCTAAAAAAAAAAAAACACTCATTGGCACACATATACACACCTATACACAATACACATATAGCTATCTTAAACTTATAATGATTTTTTTTTTTGCATAACCAACTAGCAATAAGATTTTTTATTATATTCAGATCTTAATTAAGAATCTATAATCAATTAAAAATGTATCCCAGTAGAAATAAGTAAAAAAAAAAAAAAAAAGTCAAAAGCCAAAAACAGTTGTCATGTATAATCCAACTATTTTTAACTCAAAAAAAAAGGGGAAAGCTGTAGTGTAGTGTGACAACCCTGATGATATATAACTCATCTCATACAGAGTGACAACCCTATGCTCATGCAGCTGTGTGTTATGGATCATAGAGTTTTACGATGTAATTATAAATAATCATAAAGTTTATGGTATAATTAAAGTAATGATTATTGGTCATAAAATATACAATAAAATGTAATGTTAAAACAGATGGGAATGACTATTGACCGTGACCAGGATAGTATATAAGCACGATTTTCATTGAATAAATATGGAGTATTGACTTGACTTTTGAGTTATCATTACACCCGAAGCACCCCTCACTTCATTTAGACATGTCCAACTTAAAGCATTTTCTAAGTTTCTTAGATTTTTATAACAGCTTCTAGATTCTGATAACTGATGAACCAGTCGTTTTGTATTCCAAAATTTCATTTTCATACCCACCTATGTTATTAATTTTCTTTTCTCCTCACTACCTCGGAAACACGTGTTTTATCCTTTAATGTCAGCGGGTAAAAATGCATCTTATCCACTAGTGGGTAAATAAAGTAATTTGACCTTGAATGTAGTCAAATTAACTGATTTAAATGTAGGTGAATCTAGTAATGAAGTACACACGGGCGCAAATGTATTTTTCCCCTCACTAGCTCGGAAACACGTGTTTTGTCCTTTAATACCAGCGGGTAAAAACGCATTTTATCCACTAGTGGGTAAAGTAATTTGACCTTGAATTAAGTCAAATTAACTGCTTTAAAATTGATAAAAGTAGGTGAATCTAGTAATAAAGATCATTTACCACCTGTGGAACTACTGGAAGCAGTGATAAATGCATTTTTTGCGTTGTAGTTTCCTCGCTATAGTGAGGGGAAAAGTTTTGTGTTACACTCGGGTGCAAATGTATTTTACTTCTCGTGTGTTAAAAAACTCGCAACGAACCACTCCACAACTCGGAACTTTCAATTCCACACTCGGCGTTAATATATACAACTTTGCCCCCTTGTACCTATAACAAATAACTATTACTTCTCGTGTATTGAAAAACTCGCTAAGTTCAGGATTCTATTCTCGAACCAACTATAGAATACTTTCACTTGATCGTTTTTCAGTTCCACACTCGGCGTTAAAATACAACTTTGCCCCCTTTGTATAACAAATAACTATTTCTAACCACATAATAAACCTCAAAATTAAATTTAATAAACAACCCAAAAAAATGCAAATGATACTGCAGAACCGCTTATTAATATTTTGAGGCAAAAAGGACTGAATTAATGTTTCTAAATATATCATGTTGCCAAAGTTTAATTTAGCTTTGTTGACACAGTGTCCGTGGTTCGTACAAATTAATAAGGAACACTGAACATAAAGGCAAGTTTAGAAGGATGCTGATTTAATTCATAAAACATATTCATAAAAGGAATAACGACTACATTAAAAAAACGGCATTCTGTTTCTGTCCGTCAGTTAGATCGTCCAAAAATACTAAACATGTATTTTTTTTACTTTTTCTAATTAATAAAAAAATACAAAGATATAGAGCATCTAAGTTCCGGAGTGGGGGCTTGTGACGTCACTTCTAAGTAAAAATTGTACCTAGGCGTGACGTCACGCGAAACTTCAGCGCACCGTACCGTCGTCATTTTTCGTTTATGAGAAAAAATAAAAAATATGTGTCCAAAATTCTTTTATAATCTAACTGACGGACTAATTCGTTTTTTTTTAGTCGTCTCGCCTAATATACTGTTGTACTCACGTTATTATATCGCTACTACTGTTACACCGTACGACATGATTCGAGTCATTCAAGAGACCCGTCAGCTGACATGACTGCTCACGACGGCTAGACTAGTTTTAAAGACTTTTGAACCCTGGCCTGTGTTCCTTTAAGGTTGGAACTTTTAAATCATAAGCGCTAAAAGCTTCAGCCCAAAAAAGGTTCAAAACCTTAACGACTCAAGCTATCAATGAGCTGCTAAGATTAACTCCCTTACCTATTCATAAAAAAGTTACTGAACTGGTTAGTTAATATTAACTTGTTCAAGTGTTTTGCCCCTTTATTTATTTATTTATTTAATATTTATTGCACAAAAGAATAACCTTGCAGTACAAAAAGTCGGACTTAATGCTTTAAAGCATTATCTACCAGTCAGCCTCTAGGCTAAAGGAAATAAAAGAAAGCATACTAAATAAACTAAACATAAGTACACATATAATACACAGGCCCCTTTCTGTCATGTTGACTTATGTATTTGTGAGAAAGGGACAGAACAATTTGTAACTAATCAGTGTAATGACTTTTTTTTATGAATAAGGGGGTAATACTTGGTCTTTACAGACAGCTCAAGCTCTAAGAACTCAGGCATTTTAAAAGTTTGAGGCCCCCGAATCTCGAAGGTGTAATTTACCAAGGGTTGACCTCAAACATGAGCTCTATTATTATTACTGGTATTATTATGAACTAGCTTCTGCCAGCAATTTCTATGTGGAATTAGGGTAAAGTAACTTATTTGTGCTTACCACAAATACCTATCTAAATCATAGAATAAATATAAAAAGATCATACCATCCCATACATTAAAATGCGACCGCCTAAGATGCGCATACACTACACCATACGTATATGGCGCCACAAAAAAATGTCTTGTTGCCATAGATTACTTTTAGATTGGTGTGTGTCAATTTCGAGCCATAAATCTATGTCAAAAGTGACACTTAATGACATTATCTACAAGTATTATCGAAAGCTACAAGACATTTTTTTGTGGCGCCTTCTGTGTGTAGTGTAGTGTGTATGCGCGTTCTTAGGCGGTCGCATTTTAATGTATGGGATGGTATGTTTAGTTTAGTTTAGTTTAGTTTATTTATCTCGTTTATACAAATTTCACACAATTAAAATTTACATTTCAGCTTATATTACTATTCGTATAACGATCGTTACAAAAGAAATAATAAAATTAAAATTACAAATAAAAATGGAAAAAAGCAGTGTGAACAAAAAAATATTAAAATGTCATATTGGTAAAAAATAAAATAAATACAGGTTTAGTACTACATAGTACAAATCAAAAATAACCAATGTCAATAATACAATATAGAATAATGAATAATGATCTTCTTATATTTCTTCTTCTTCTTCTTCCAGTGCCATCTCCTACCGGAGGTTGGCTATCATAAGGGCTATACGGACTTTAGATGCAGCCGCGCGGAATAATGAGCGAGTGCTTTGATTAAACCATGTTCGTAGATTCTTGAGCCAGGAGTTACGTCGTCGTCCGGATGATCGTTTCCCTTATATTTAATCTATGTTCTATGTTCTAATCTATATTCTTATATTTAATCTATGCCTAAATACCTCTATATCTGCGGATTTCGGAATATTGTTCTCATGTTTAGTTAAACTTACCTAAAATATGTCATTAAACAATCTCATACATCCGCTAAAATATTCAGTCCCGCGTAATAACATTACACTCAGTAACAACCATAACCAGCAACTTTACGAACCCCTAACGAAGTTCGCTAACTATGTAGTAACTTGGCGCTAACTACGACGTTATGTTGGGAACTATAATTGTGATACAATATGTCGGGCTTCGTCTATGTGTATACTTAAACTGAATCTTCATGTATGTTTGTATTCCTGTCTCACAGCTAAGTTGATGAATATAAGTATAAGTACACCGTGATTTATTGAATTCCTTTCGGCATATGTAAGTTAGATCCATTATAGGAAACAGAATGGCAGAGTTAGTTTTTTAATTCGTAACTTTTTTATTATAACACCTCTTAATAAATGATAAAACCAATAAAATACATGTATGGTAAATTTTTTCGCGCATATAAGGCTTACTACACACTGTACTGTATTTTGGTTTATTACCGAACTTCTTTAGTTAAATATTCTATTTAGATACCATTGAATATTTTACCCGTGTGGTAACGGGTTAAGAATTTCACCACCCCCTTTATTCCCGTGGGTGTTGTAGAAGTCGACTGTGGGATATGGGTTAAATTGTGGCGTAGGCAAGAGGCTGGCAACCTGTCACTGCAATGTCACAATTTGGATTTCTTTCAACCCCTTTTTGCCAAGAGTGGCACTGAAACAGTAGTTCATGTGCTCTGCCTACCCCTTTATGGGATACAAGCGTGACTATATGTATGTATATAATTTATTGACTCTAAAGAATAATGTAATAATAATAAATAATAAGACGCGAGTTGGTACAGTGGCTTGACAGCCACTGGGCAGAAAGCGGTGTACACCTCTCGACACCCTTGAGTTCTCACACCGGTGTTGCCCTTGAGCCATCTTGGATGTCGCTTTTTGTGGGGACCCATCTTGTGGGGACGAGTCACCGCCTGCCGGAAATAAAATTGGATACCGTTTTATTAGGCAGGCGTCCGGTTTTTTATCCATAGCCCAGTATTTAGTCCATCACTTTCATCAAAATAGACCAGTTCATTTTAGATTCCATTAACTCTCAAATAGTCCTTACACCCTGGCGGGTGTTGCCTGTGCGTGTGTCCCATGATATGGGCAAGGGCAACATCCGCTCGGTGTACCCCTTACATTTCATTAAAGTGTCGAAAGGGCCTCTACGCGTTGGCTTCGGCCCCGCGCACGCCTCCCAAAGGTCCGGAATACCATTGTTCCGTGATGGAAAAGACATAAATGTAATATTTACATACATACATACATACAATCACGCCTGTATCCCATAAAGGGGTAGGCAGAGCACATGAAACTACTAAAGCTTCAGGGCCACTCTTGGCAAATAAGGGGTTAAAAGAAAACGAAACTGTGGCATTGCAGTGACAGGTTGCCAGCCTCTCGCCTACGCCACAATTTAACTCATATCCCATAGTCGCCTTCTACGACACCCACGGGAAGAAAGGGGGTGGTGAAATTCTTAACCCGTCACCACACAGGCAATATTTAATTATAATAATGAATGAATGTAATATTTAATTGATGCAATAATTGTACAGTAGATATAAGATATGTAGAAATTAGTAACAATTGTGACCTGTAATACGTTATTACCAATAAATGATGTCTATGTCTATGTCTATGTCTATGTCTATGTCTATGTCTATGTCTATGTCTATGTCTATGTCTATGTCTATGTCTATGTCTATATTTTAGTCTACTGATCAAAAGTTAACATGACGCAAAACCGTGGCTTTTAATACTGAAACAACACAAATCAGCTATTTCGATCTGACGTGAATATTTTAAATAAAGAGCTATTTTATCCAACATAAGCCTGGCCTACACTTTTGTCTGACCGATATTCAGTTAGCTTTACGTAGAAGCCAAATTTATCACGAGGCCTATTTTATTTTAACAAATAGATGTCTTTATTTATGTTATTTTGATACGACCTAACCCACAACTTGCCTTGTCACGCGCGAGTCCAAACATCAAGCGCGACTTCAAGTATGGACTCGCGCGTGACAAGACAAGTTATGCTAGAGAGTCTGTAGACTGGTAGTAGATACTATAGAGTTATACTGATAAGCATGTATTCCAAAAAGAAATAGGCAGATCACACACACACACACAGACACACACACAGGAACTTTTCAAGTTTCAATGCCACCCTTCGAATACCTGTTTATTTACTCGCGCGCGACAAGGCAAGTTATGCTAGAGAGTCTGTAGACTGTAGTAGATACTATAGAGTTATACTGATAAGCATGTATTCCAAAAATAAATAGGCAGATCACACACACACACACAGGAACTTTTCAAGTTTCAATGCCACCCTTCGAATACCTGTTTATTTACTTTACAGTTCGTCAGAAATGGTGGCAAAACATCGATTTTGTATAATTCTATAATTTTGTTTAATGCAAAATATGCTCATGGAGGATCGTGACTTGGATATTTTATTTCGATTGCAGTTGGGAGAAGTTCATGTAAGGTTTTTGCTCATTGATAAGATCCTCCGACTGCAATGGAAATAAAATATCCAAGTACGGTGACGATCCTAAGTGAGTAGGTATAACCTTTTGCTTTAGCTATTTTGGAACCTGACTAAATTAAATACTTATAATTCAAATTTACATTTGTCAAGTTGTCTGACAAACATATCTAAAGTTTATTTTCATCTTTTCAGTTCGCTTTATAACTGCAGCCGTATTTTTTAACTATTTAAATATTTATTTACAATATTTACATATGACGAGTACGGTCAAATGACCAAAACCTAATCAAACTGTGAAAATAAATAGAATTGCCCTTCAAATTCACGAATTTGTTGAAACGCCATTCTCCATTTTCAACATTGACTGAACTCGATTCCATACTGTATACATTGTACACAAAATGGATAACAGCGCATTGTGGAAATATTTAATAACCTGTATAGATGATTTATGCTGCAAGGAGCTTAATGTCGAAGCTTTGTAGTGATGGGAATATACTGACAAACGTCGATTGGTTACAAGCCGAAATTTTAACTATATACCACTCCCGTGAGACTCAGAATTATTAAAAAAATATATTTTAAGCGGGTTACGGGGTTACTCACGTATTATGTCGATATAACGCTCGACATGTTTCGATCCATTTTCGACGATCTATTTCAAGAGTAGCGAACCCGCTTCTCTCGTGTCGATTCGAGAGCGCAACGCATACTTACTGCGGGCGCGGCTGCTGAGGGCGGGCAGAGATGGGTTGGCGATATAATATTATATTTTTTAAACAAGCCGAAATGTCTAAAATTGATGTTATTTAACGTGACTACATCCGTATATTATTTATAATTATATTAAAGATTGAATTAGTCCGTTCTCTATTGGGCATGCTTGTATGGAGAGGTATATATTTTTGAGTACAGCATTGGCGTTTGGTATGGGTATTTACACGTCCTCCTGAGTCAAATAAGACCGGTAGCCACTTTGAACTCCGTGTCCGAAGGGGGGGAGGGGGGGGTCAAAGTATGGAGCTCCCGGTGCTCAGAAAAAAAATTCTGGTCGATTAGTTTGAACTTTTAAGTTAATTTTGGTGACTTATTTATGTAACTAGATAATGCTCAATTTATTCCCAGTACTAGTTTTTTAGGGTTCCATAGCAAAATATAGCGCAATATTTAAAATATAATGAATTTTTAGTAGCCACGAAATGTAAACAAACCATCATATTTCCATATTTTTGTACTAAACTTGTTTAAAAAAAAAACTGTTAAAAAGTGCATTTTATGAGTAATCTAAAAACATAAACGTTAAATATAAAATGTATTATATTAGATGCAAAAAAATGAAAATACTGCAACGATCGCCAGCGCAGCATTATACTGCGCCCGGAGTATTGCCCACGATGATGAAGAAAAAGTAAAAAACTAGTATTGGGAATAAATTGAGCATTATCTAGTTACATAAAAATGACACCAAGATTAACCTAAAAGTTCAAACTAATCGGCCAGAATTTTTTTCTGAGCACCGGGAGCTCCATACTTTGACCCCCCCTTCCCCCCTTCGGACACGGAGTTCAAAGTGGCTACCGGTCTTATTTGACTCAGGAGGACGTGTATAATACCCATACCAAACGCCAATGCTGTACTCAAAAATTCATACCTTTTCCCAATAGAGAACGGACTAAATGTGTCTCACGAAGGTTTAACGTCTATACGATGTTATTAAGCTTAGAATAATATTCAAAAATGAAAAAAAAATCTCTTTGAATGTGAATTGAACTCAACTGCCTCTGGATCAATACTGCAGCGTTATATCAACTGGGCCATCGTCTTATACCAAATAACTTTAATTCTTAATTTCAAACGTTTCTGCTTGTTAAAAAAACATCTAAATATATAAAAGAAGAAACAGACTGACTGACTGACTGACATATCAACGCACAGCTGAATCCGCCGGGCCTAGAGATTACAAATTCGGCACATAGGTACCTTATGAGGTGTAGTGGAGCAGTCAGAAAAGATTTTTCAAAATTCACCTCCTAAGGTTAAATTAGTACGCGGGCGAAGCCACGGGAAAAAGCTAGTTTAAGTGTAATTATTACATCGAATCTGCAGGGCTAAGATGGACGGCCGTCTTTCATTTGTCACAATATCTGTCACGTTTTAACAAGTGGGTAAGTGCGAAAGTGACGCATGATGTGACAACGGACAAAAACACGACCATAATACGGTCACTGGTAAATATCCGATGCAACTTGGTTTTCAATGTAGCCGTTTAAGTAGTATAATATTTTTACGATAGATGTCGCTTAAAGGAGTTCAAAAATTAAGTGTTTTCCAACTATTTCCCATCACTAAGCCCGCTTGCACAGCAGGCATTATCTGAATTGCTGGCGATGTACACGCGCCATCGTGTATAATCCGAAATTATTGTTGAGCTACAACATCGACTAATTATCTTGTATTATAATACTCGTATTATCCACATACACATGCATAAACATGAGTTTATGCAGTTAAGTAATAAAGTAATAATAAAGGTGTTTCCCTTGCGCTATGACATGTAAAGGACATGTAGGCAAGAAGCAGGTATTTAGGATTATCAAAGGTCCGCAACTCATATGTAAGTGGCTTCTCTGATATTGCCTATGTCCATGAGCGGCGATGACTGCTTCCCATCAGACGGCTTGTCAGCTCGTTTGCTGCCTAGTTTCAGTGCCACTCTTACGCCGTGTCTTGCGTGGGCGACGGTCGCGCGACGTCTCATCGCATCGTCTACTTCCATATCGATAAGGTTTGATTTCGTATGCGTCGCATCGACGTCGCGCGACCATCGCGCGACCGTCGTCCACGCAAGCCACGGCGTTAGCAATTAAGGGGGTGAAATAAAACGAACTTGCAATATAGTTAAAGTGACCGGATTACACAATTGACGACATACCCCACATTAGGCTTATAAGGAATCCACGGGAGGAAAAGGAGTGATGAAATTCTTAACCCTCCACACAGTACACCACTAGCCATTATTAAAAAAATAAAATCCCAATTGGAAGCTAATTTTGTCTCTGCCAAGGTTGCCACTCTTGTGGATAAAATGCAACATTATTATCAGTTTTGCTAGCGTGGCAAAAAACTTTTTGGCCAATAAGATATAAAACTTTTGCAATTTCTTACATTGATTGTCCCACAGATGTCTTTATTTCTAATCTTATATCTTGTTTACTAAATCGTCGGACCAGTAGCCTCTGGCTAGATTCAAACGTTAAAATACGTCAAAGGGCTAGTTGCATCAACCACATTTGATAGACACATCATCGTCACGCAGCAGACGTCTATGGAACTTCCCATACAATAAATTTAACGAACGCTTTAACGGTGACAGACGGTTTGATGCAACCGGCCCTAACTCTGTACTAGTATTATGGGTAGTTACACTTGTTGGTTAACCAAACCAATACAAAAACCAGTAAAACTCTCACCGAGCAAGGTCCGTCTTTAACTTTCTTTTTTGGTTGTGTAATGTTTTAAATTACCCCCAACAAGCTAAATACCTAAAGATACACCCCCTTATTCATAAACATTCACTAAAGTTATGGTCATTCTATTACACCAATACGTAGGAAAGGGACAAACGTACTTTATCGGCTTGATAACTTTAATAAACGTTTATTAATAAGGGGGACAGACTATAGATACGATACCAATCCGATTTCAGTGTTACAAATGACGTTTATTTCAAAGAACATTGTACGATTCCTTTCCGAACAGACTCAAATCTAATAACATTCCAGTATATTCTTATTTAACTTCATCTCATATTTGCATATAAAACTATTCTTGGCAAGGGTTTTCAATTCTGACAGTTAATTCGGATAAGAGAAATATAATACTCATATTTTAAACTGGGTCGCCAGAACGGTGCCTGCTGGTATCGAATGGCCTAGTTGAAAAAAGAAAGTTGCATGAAATTTTCATACGTTACTCGATATCGAAAACGTCAAGGAAACTGATGATGTTTTAGAATAAACTCGACATCACAAACGTGACGAAAAATTTACTTTATTTTAAGTTCTATTGTGCAGTGAATTAAGCCTGCGCAACAAATATAACAAAGATAAATACAACACAATCTAGATGTTAAATTGAGAGCCCGCTCAGCATATTGCCACGGCATGCCGAAGCGCTGATCTTCAGTGGGTCCCGGACTAAATAAACTAAGCTAAGAGCTGAACTAAAATAAGTGACAGCACAAATATCACACAGATGCGGAATACCGCCACTGTACAAGTAAATAATGAAGAATTCGTTTGGAGTTTGGAATGCCCAGCGGTAAGAGCGTGCGCCTTTAAATCCGGAGATCGCGGGTCCAAACCCCGGCTCGTACCAATGAGATTTTCGGAACTTATGTGCAAAATGCCATTGTATATTTTCCAGTCGCTTTTCGGTGAAGTAAAACATCGTGAGGAAACCGGACTAATTCCAATAAGGCCTAGTTACCCTTTGGGTTGAAAGGTCAGATGTCAGTCGCTTTCGTAAAACTAGTGCCTACGCCAAATCTTGGGATTAGTTGTCATTACGGACCCCAGGCTCCCATGAGTCGCGGCAAATGCTGGGATAACGCAAGGAGGATCAGTTTGGAGATGCGAATGACTAATTCTACGGACATCACTCGGCTGTTCGGAGTCCCGGCACCCACCATATGTACTCCAGCTATCCTCCAGTGCATCGCGAAGGCCTCGTATGAAGAAGCTTAAATACCGATTCTATGTAATTCACTTGACATTTTAGCCATTATTATACGAATAAAAATGAAAAAAAGTTCTATTTGTATTTAATAACCGTTTGGGAGCGCTATTCAATTTCTCCATACAATAAATGTCAGTTTCATTAGCGTTCACGCTTTCGACTAACATATTATCATTGTACCTACAAACTCACGGTAAAGGGTGTCTTTCCACCAGAGATGCGCTATATCCACTAATCAGCTTAGTCGAACCCGTTCCCACTAACACTATGCTTAGTGGACTAATGATATCAGACGCATCCATAGCAACATAGCGGTAGCACATTTCAGGTTGAAAGGCACCCAAAAGTCTATTTCATATGAGAAAGTGATCAGATCAGCGCCCCTAAGCAGTAATTTATTGAAACTAAAAAACAGTCCGTGGAGTCCGCTCTGAAGAAGTGAAACTTCCTAACTCCTAACATAATCTCAAAAACATTTTGTCAAATGACCATCACGTTTATGCGTTTAGTTATGTCCATCTTTTTACTGTTTGAAATATTTTACATTGCTATTTGCCCAAATTATGAAATTAGTTACATCGCCTTGGCAGCGATCTATTCGCCGGGTTGGTTAGTAAGCTAGTTATTTAGTTAAGTATTAGATTTAAGTCTATTGGTTGGGGACTGAAAAGCGGTCTCGCTGAGTCTCATCCATTTTACATTTCCATTTCGTGCTGTGTTGGTAAATAAATATCTTTTTATTTATTTTATTTTATTTTTATTTTAAATTATTGAAAAAACAAACATAAACTTATTTTGCACTCGATCTAAATATAAAACACACAGATTCCATCCAACCATAAAGCAAGCAAGCTTCCATGCATGTATAACGGGGAGTGCTCCGAGGAATTGTTCGGATTAATCCCTACCGCTTCTTTCCGCCATCGCCCTATGCGACAACATTTCCATCTTCATCATCTAGATGGCTGGCAGTCCTCAACTGTGCGTTTCTCCAGAAACTTCCTGCCCCGCACAGCTAAACTGTGGAATGAATTGTCGCCTGCGGTATTTCCGGACCGATACGACCTTCAAATCTTCAAGAAAAGAGCGTACACCCATCTTAAAGGCTGGCAACGCACCTCCAACACCTCTGGTGTTTCGGGTGTCCATGGGCGGCGGTGATCGCTTACCATCAGGCGACCTGTCTGCTCGTTTGCCTCCTATCCCATAAAAAAAAAACCATTCCACCATTAAAAACCATTCTGGGCATCTTGTTCTGTCATTGACTGAGTGAATTAAGTGAATGAATGGAATGAGTGCGTCAGAATGTTACGCGCTGAGTGAGCGGCACTTCACGCAAAGTAACAATGACTGAGTGTTACGAGTTGTCAGTTGGAAGTCGCATTAAAAGCTTCACTTCAAAAAAGATACATTTTCCGTGACAATGTGGATAGCCAATAATGTAATAAAACTCTTGGTAACATCACTAGTATGTTCATTGAGATTGCTTATAGACGAGCCAAAAATAGTTACTTTGTACGCACGCAACCATAACAATGGTTAAGTGTTTACATAAAAAACGAACACTATCAAAAACACGCATCTAAGGTTAGAAACGATATAAAAATAATATACAGTGCGGGCGAAAAAATACCACACAATAATCTGTACTTACAACTAAAAAGTCGCCGTGTGCCTGCTATACGGCCACAACTCAAAATTTTTAATTTTCTGGATTATTGCAGATTCGTATTCAAAATTGTTCAATTTACGACCTTATTTCGAGAGCCATAGCAAAAAAGCTCCTTAAGAGCCTTTTTCTCACAAGTGGCCGTATGGAATTGACCATAAATTGTCAGAAGATTCCCTGCAATACGGCCACTTGCCAGTTTGTTCGCATGTAAACCGGCGGCCGTTTTGAGTTGTGGCTGTATAGCACACGTTTTAAATGTAAGTTTTGAGTTGCGTCCCAAAAACTTGAGTGATAATTGCGATAAATCCCTTTAAATAATGTGTCAAACAGTCAGTATCACACTTATTATTACAAAATTACCAGCCCGACGCCAAAACTACTATACAAAATGATTAAACAAATCTTAACTTTGTTTTCTTACAAGTTTAGTTCAATATGTCTCATTACTAAGGTCATAATTATTTTTACCAGTCAGTACACGTTGTTCTCTACTTAAATTATTAAAAAACTAGACTTAAGATATTCAACGGCATTTGTCGAAAGTGTCTTAGTTGTCAAAGCGGACCCCAGGCTCCCATGAGCCGTGGCAAATGCCGGGATAACGCAAGGAGGATGATGATTTGTCCAAAGTGTCTTAAGATCTGCCCTTTTTCCGCTAAACTTGGTTATGGGGCACTCAAAGGCTATATGGTGCACCGTCGGATCTGGGTGGCCACACTGTCACTCCACAGACTCGTACCATCCCCATCTGCATCACAAAGATGAGCAGTTTCCGATGCCTGCCCTGATACGGTTCAGCCGACACCAAACCTGTCGAGGCTCCTTAAATCACACCGGTCGGGCCCCAGTATCGAACTCGTACAGCTCTGTAGGAAGAGCTCCGGCTACCCAGTCCATTATTCATGCCTCTAAGGGGCCTTGGGGGGGGTAGTCGAGACTTCACTCTGAGAGCCTTTAGCGCGTCGAGGTCTCGGTGGATGGGTAAACTTGTGTCTGCTCGAATCATGGCGATTTCACGAAACAGGCACTTTTCTCGGCGGAAGTTTAGAGGTAAAATATGAGTCAGCACCGGCAACCAGTGTGTGGGAGTTGGTTTTAGGCAGCCTCTGATGAGTCGCATAGTGTGGTTCAGCTGGGCGTTACCGCGGTAGTATGGGTGCTGTTTAGCCACACCGCTGAGCAGTACTCGGCAGAGGAGTAGACTAGGGATAGCGCGGTTGTCCGAAATGTTGCTGCGCTGGCACTCCAGGTAGTTCCAGTAAGCTTGTGAATGATGCTGTTCCGGGTCTTGACCTTCGCAGAGGCTGGTCAGGTGTTCCTTGAAATCCAGGCTTTCATCATCCAGGGTGACACCAAGATACGTAAGCTACAAAGTTATATTTGTTTCAATTTTAAATAATTAATATTACTTATTTGGTAATGAGACGTAATATAATGTTGATGATTATAAGCTAGTTACACAAATAATTATTGCTAACGTTACTGTCAAAGTTCGTAAATAAAATTATTTTAACTATTTGGTGTTTTTTTCATATATATTTGCATGATACCTTTATCGAATAATATCGTTTAATTTTGGACGCATCTCAAAATCATAAAAAAATGTTTCTGCAATACAGCCATAACTCTAAATACCTGTCTTTCAGGCATTGTATCTTAAAAAAAACATTTTTTTTGCGAAAAGTGGCGTCATCTTATGGAAGGTTATATCATTCCGAGTAAAAATAGCTAAATTTCAAATTCATAGACCTAAAACTCAAGAAGTAAGATCCTATTTAACAGCCTCAACTATACTCTCAAAACTTTGAGACGCGATTTCTCGAAAAAATGGTTTTTTGAATTGTGACCGTATAGCAGGCACACGGCGAAGTATTTTTAAATAGAAGGGTTGGAGGTGCGTTGGCGGCCTTCAATATGGGTGTACGCTCTTTTATTGAAGGGTCCCTTGTCTTCCTCGGTCCGGGAACACAGTTCATTCTACCGATAATGACTTTAAATTGTTATCTAACTAAATTTTCGACCCATCCTTCTTTAAGAATTTTTCTCATATTTTAGTTAAAAGAGCTGTCATATTACAAAAAAGCACAATTCACGATGGCCATCAAGTTTAATCTCCAACACTCAACAAAAGTTTGATAGATAGCGCCATATTTCAAGCCGTTTTACATTCACGTCGGCACTGACATTTTTCTGCGCTGAGCACCTTTTTATCATGACGTGACAACGGCGCGCCATTCAGCCAGTTTGGCCGAATCCTCGGAAGCTGGAGCACGCGCGCCGGGTGTTTGAAATTCGAACGACGAACGTTCCATTTTTGAACTTGTGTTTGAAAAGTCCGTTAGAAGTTGTAGGAAGATTTTTTTGGTGTTGATTGATTGTGAAGTGGATGGAAGTGTTGGATTTTAATTACTGAAAAAGTGAGATTGTGTGTCTATTTATGAGGTAAGTTTTAGATTTTATTAATTAACAATTTACTATATTTTTTAAACTTTTATTGAACTAAGTTTATTAGGTGTACGTCTCTTTTTTATTGATAAAAATCCAAAAACCATAATTTTATACCGACACGGTAGGGTTTCTAAGATGTAGGTAGTCATTCTAACGTCTTTGATCACATCTCTGTATTCAATGATTGATAAGATCAGATGATGATTGATATGATTGAGAATATCTTAAATATCAGATATTTATCTCCACTCGTTCCAAACTTCCTTTTTCCGCACTTGTATCGTAATGTAATATTGCAGTACATACGATGCTTTAGTTTCGCACCAGTTCGCAATTTGTTGTCATGTCGAAATTTCAAAGGGCCATAATGTGTATGTCCTAAAAGACGTCGAACCTAAGTCGTGTCGATTTAAAACAGTTTCCGCACTTGTATTGTATTGCGCTTTTGACAAATACACTTTTACTTGGTTTTATTCAAATAAAAATAAATGTAGTTTAGATTTTATCAGACAAATAATAAGTTGAAAAAGTTAATAAGTCTTTTTGCAAAAATTTCATTTTTGGCACAAGCTTTTATCGCCGACTGTACCTTTCTTTCAACAGTCATCTATTGCTCTCCGAGACGTTTCTAAAAACCCCTTACTCGATGGGGATACGACGTTTCATGACAGAGTTCCTATGATCACCTTTCTGCTCCATCATCAGATAAGCTCCATGATACCATATATTGTATTGTAACGTGATTTACATAAGTCTGCAAAATTCCAGCTCAATCGGAAACCGAGAAGTGGGTCAAATTTAGCTTCTACGTTTTGACCCAAACTAAAATACTAACAAGGCAAGTTGAATAAAAGCTTGTAAAATCACCAAAATGCCGTAAAATGTCACTAGACATCCCAATGTAAGAGCTTCGTTTCGCTTGCTCGTTCAATTAAATAAAAATCAAGTGGTAGGCGATGTTATACGAGACTACCTTTTATTCGAGCACAATGAGATCAAATGGCAATTATTCCGGTCTCCTGTTAGGAGAGGTCCTTTTGTTTGTCCGTCACACAATATTATTAATTAACGTTCACATAGATCGCATTTTATGCGGAAAGCCATCGTAACATCTCTGAATTTTATTCTATCATTGATTGTTACTGTTATCTCGATTGTATATGTTTTGTTTTACTTTTTCGTCCGTTTCAAATATAGATTTAATTGTTCATTACGATACAAGTGCGGAAAAGAGGAAGTTCGAATTTCGTAGTGTTTTAAATCGACGCGAGTTACAAATTTCCTTTTCAGTACAGATGGTGTTTTTTTTACCCACTAGTGCGAGAAGTGGTTCATTATATGTCAGGTCGAATCTTCGGAGGCTCATCTGTACTGAAAAACGTCGTACGATACACGTGCGAAAAGGAAATTCGTAACTCGTGTCGATTTAAAACACTCCCTTCGGTCGTGTTTTAATTTATCGCCACTCGTTTCGAACTTCCTTTTTTACGCACTAGTATCGTAATGTACTATTTCGCACGTGTATCCTATGACGTTTTTCAGTACAGATGGCTTTCTGAAGTTTCGATCTGACAGAAATTAAACCACTTTGCAGGAGAACGCACCAGCAGGGTTAGCACATGATAGCCGCGAGAGTATGTCGCCGCGAGATAGACTACCCGTCCTTATGTCATTAATAGATATAGAAGAAGAAGCGTGATATATCTCGCGGCGACATACTTTCGCGGCCATCATGTGCTAGGTGTGGGCAAAAACACCATCTGTACTGAAAAACTAGTTATTTCTTTTAGAAAAAGCCAATATTGATATCTGAGTGAGCGAAAGATTCCAATATTGGTACTATGTTTTAAACACTATGTTTTAAACACTAACCTCCGACGTTTCAAGGACGGCATTGTCCCCGTGGTCTCGGAGCAGACCACGGGGACAATGCCGTCCTTGAAACGTCGGAGGTTAGTGTTTAAAACATAGTAAATACGCGATTAAGTCCCGTTTGCAATTTTAAATATGTGTAAAAATCGTGAAAGTTTGAATTAATTTATTTATTTAAAAACTTTAATTTTAAATACTAGCTCAGTGCTACAAAAGGGTCTGTTAACAAGCTTTAGAGAATTTCTCGGTCGTTTTTCATACTCAGTAATGAACCTCCATCAGAGTACTGCCTAGGGTTGCAAATAGAAAAAAAAAAAAAAACATTTTTTTTTCAGGATTATAAAAAAAAAACATGAAAAAAAACCAAGCAATATGGTTTCTTTTCAGATGAATAAATAATACGGTTTTTCGTGATTTGTAACTTTTCAATAACAATAACGTACATTTTAATTCGATAAACATGCAAACGTTTATTGGGTAATCCCCGATGCGGCGTGGAGCGTGGAGAGGCGGTGGTGTTGCCAACAGTAAATAGCGACAACTATTAACTACAGATTGTGAAACGTTGGTTTTATAAAACCAGAAATTAAAGTTATTAAATTAAATTCCTTTAATAGTTAACGTTAAATCTAAAAAACCGTATAAAAGTACCTATTAACTGTTTTGCAAATTTTGAGATTTTGTCATTTAGAAATAAAACAAACTCCAGAAAAAAACTGTTTTTTTTCACGTTTTTTTTTTCATGTTTTTTATTCGAGCCAGAAAAAAACCGATTTTTGCAACCCTAGTACTGCCGTATTCGAACAAAGCTTCTAATGTGAGTAAGATGTGCAGGCGATATTAAATAAATGACTAATAAAAGTATCAGTAATCGCCGGTTTGGCGGCGGATTCAGAATTTCACAACCCTCTTTCTTCCCGTGGGTGTCGTAGAAGTCGACTGTGGGATACGGGTTAAATTGTGGTGTAAGCGAGAGGCTGGCCACCTGTCACTGCAATGTCACAATTTCATTTTCTTCCAACCCCTTTTTGCCAAGAGTGGCACTTAAACTTGAGTTGTTCATGTGCTCTGCCTACCCCTTTATGAAATACAGGCGTAATTGTATGTATGTATCAGTAATCGTTATTGCCTATCTTCCACGGTTCCAATTAATTTCAAATCTTCTTTTAAATTGATTTTATTAAACTTTTTATTGTTTTTAATTAAGTTCATGATCAGAGTTAATTGAATGACAAAAGTATTTAAATAACAAACTTCGCAACCCTGAAAACTTTTCACTTTCAAAATAAAGTGAAAAATGGTGAGTACAAAATTACCCTTATACAAGAAAATGGTATTTTTTCATAACAAAGTTTCTATTACTATGACAATGCGTAAAGCTTTTATGAAATATTCAGGACTGGAAAATAATTTCGCCTGAGCTGAGAATGTGGATAATTTAATCATTTCATAATGTTTCTCTGCAGCATCCCTGCAGTGTATTATTTGTAGCAAAACCAAATAGGTACAGTCAACGGCAGAAAAAAGTAGACCCCTTTGCATACAAATGTGTACGCAAGGACTCTAAATAAATAAATTAAATATTTGAATGTCTCATGAAAGTTTAACATCTATAATAACCTAACCACAAAATTAAAATTTTGAAAAACCCCCCGACCGCGATATGATACATCGATTTTCATGAAACATGGCTAAGAACACTCCCGACTAACTCAGCTTTCAGACAAAAAAAACTAAATCTAAATCGGTTCATCCGTTCGGGAGCTACGATGCCACAGACAGACACACACACAGACAGACAGACAGACAGACACGTCAAACTTATAACACCCCTTCGTTTTTGCGTCGGGGGTTAAAAAGCAATTCATTTATTTCTATTGTAGGGTAAGCCCGCCTCATTCGGTGACACGCCTAATTCGGTGATACAAGCTTTGAAGCACTATTCCGAAAGACGATTTTTGGTTGTTTCACCGAATTAGGCGTGTCACCGAATGAGGTGAGTTTACCCTATGCTGACTGTATAGGTATACACACTTTCCCCCTTATTCATAAACGGTCACTAAAGTTATCAGGTCGATAAAGTTCATTTGTCCCTTTCCTATGTATTGGTGTGATAGAAAGGGACAAACGAACTTTATTGGCTTGATAACTTTAGTGAACGTTTATGAATAAAAGGGGTTAGTCGTTAACTATACGGTATTCCTATGAGCCAGCAAACAGCCATATATGTTACATTCTAAGAAATCTATCGAAATGCTAGTTCAAATATCTTATATCTTTCCGTCACAACACAATAGCATAGTTTGTTTCTTTTAATTCGTATGTGTTTGGGTTAAATTGTGGCGTAGGAGAGACGCTGGCAACCTGTCACTGCAATGTCACAATTTCGTTTTCTTTTAATCCCTTTTTGCCAAGAGTGGCACTGAAACTTGAGTAGTTCATGTGCTCTGCCTACCCTTTTATGGGATACAGGCGTGATTGTATGTATGTATGTTAATTCAGTATTTTTTGAAACATCCTTAAAAGCATCAACTTTACCAAATGTTCTGTTGTGGCCTGAATCCATAAAACCTTTTCAATTTCAGTTAATAAATAGACCTTTTCATCTTTAAGACAACTGGGACCAGAAAAACAATTGAAATAAAGGAGCCTTGAGGGTTTTCGTTTGACCTAGGAGGCACTTTTTCATTTAGGAAAAATAATAATTTAATATCCGAACTCAATAACGGATGAAATGTACTCTTAATCTTTTCTTTTTACTTCGTTGAGTTTTTAGGATTGTATTTACTGAATCTACTTATCTGTATTTGAACCGCTTTTATAATAAAAGTAGACATCGATGTAGGGAACAAATCAAATTTTTTCATTAAATATTTTTTTGATTTGATTTTTTAAGTAGTAACACTACTATATGTACATAAATTATAAACTTAAATAGATACCATACACTAAAGAAAAAGCGATCAAGCCCACTGGTGGCGAAGCCGGGAATCGAACCCGGGTTTCCTTTTTATTAAATATTTTTTGATTTGTTTTTTTAAGTAGTAACACTACTTGACTACTATATATCAATTACAAACATTTTCAGTTTATAAAAGTAGACAGTCAGCCCGATTTTAGTAGCGTTTGCTTAGTAAAATGCGAATGGTTTTTTTTATTCGGGTCGGTTTTCAGCAAAACCGCATTGTAGTAAATACAGGTTTTCTGGACGCTAAAGCCCTGTAAATAATTTAAAATATTGAAACAGTGAGCTACATTTTATTCCCTATCCTTCATCAACCCTCTTTATTTCATTGCCCGACTTCGCCAAATGAGGTAATGGCTTATTTGCCCCGACTTGAAGAATTGTCGCCAACTTCCGAGAGCAACTTTATCAAAACATTTTAATTAACTGAGTTGAAAGATTTATTTGAAAATGTTTTGACGGAAGTACCTAGTAATTAGGATAAGTAATCATCCATCTAGCGATGACAGTCTAGAGACTTACCCGGAAACCGAAGTTAGCTAATTAAGAAAGATGCCCGTACTCTAAGAAATTAATGTTCATGGTAGGCTTATGGTAATTCTCCATAATTTGACGATCATTCTCCCGATAGTCGTTTCAACCAACGGTCTTATAGCGAAGTCTCGACCAACTTTTGAGAGAATCTCGCTGGGTGGTTAGATCAGATGCAGAAGGCGGTAGTCTTGGACACGGCGCGGATAGTCTGATGGTTCCTCTCTCTGCGGCCCTAACCACTAAACGCTTGGATCCTGCCTCGCTCCCTAGATTAGGTTTTCTTTTACCTCGTAACGCCCACCGTACAAAATTTTTGCTAGAGAATTGTTATTCTCGTTGTATTTTAAATTGAGTTGAGTTTTATTTGTCCGAAAAATGTTAGAAACAAAAGTACATGCTACTTTATTTGTTAACATGATTGTTAAAATTACATTGAAACCAAATGTACTCTACAACATTTCAATGTACATTGGGCGGCAAGAGGATAATGTGTTTTGAAACTTCTTCATATTTTACTGTATAAAGAACCTGAGATTGTAAATGTATAAACGAAATAGTAATTACAAATGTCAGAAGCCCTTACTGAGCTTAGAGTATTTCTGGAATTCCACGAAGCGGAATTTGAAGGCTTGGATTAATCATGATAAAATGAATCCGTGGCTATGAAAGCGTTTTTCTCCGTTTTGTGGGTTGAAAAGTCACGCTTTATTAATGTATGTACAGAGAGCTGCGAGATTGCATGGAAAAGTTATGAATAAATTCATTGAATTTGCCATGCACCTTTGCAGCCACCTGGGGGCCGATTTTTGAGTCTCACGGCGTTCGAATTCAGAAAATTGTCACTGAAAATAATAGGCAATTCACCGTTTTCATCTGCAATAATGGCAGGAAACCCAACTTTTGACATTCTTATCTTTAACGACCTGTCTAGCCTAGTGGACGTGAAAAGTGGTCCCGTCTGCTAAGCCGGCGGTTCTGGGTTCGACTCCCGGAAATGCATGCATGCACAGATACTAGTTCTCGAGTCATGGATATCTAAATACTAGGTACTTATTACGTATTTTTAAGTATTTACCTATTACTAATCGCTGTCTGAATACCCACAAAACAAGCCTTCTTGAGCATACCGTAGAGTTTTAGTCAATCTGTGTATGTCTTTATATTATTTTCCCCTCACTAGCTCGGAAACGCTTGTTTTGTCCTTTGATACCAGCAGGTAAAAACGCATTTTATTCACTAGTGGGTAAAGTAATTTGACCTTGAATAAAGTTGAATTAACTGCTTTAAAATTGATAAAAGTAGGTGAATCTAGTAATAATAGTTATTTGTTATACAAGGGGGCAAAGTTGTATTTTAACGCCGAGCGTGGTTCGAGAATAGAATCCTGAACTTGCGAGTTTTTTAACACACGAGAAGTAAAATACATTTGCACCCGAGTGTAACACAAAACTTTTCCCAACAGGTGGTAAATCATCTTTATTACTAGATTCACCTACTTTTATCAATTTTAAGGCAGTTAATTTGACTTTATTCAAGATCAAATTACTTTACCCACTAGTGGATAAAATGCGTTTTTACCCGCTGGTATTAAAGGACAAAACACGTATTTCCGAGCTAGTGAGGGGAAAAGATGATTTACCACCTGTGGAACTACTGGAAGCAGTGATAAACGCATTTTTTGCGTTGTAGTTTCCTCGATATAGTGAGGGGAAAAATTATGTGTTACACTCAGGTGCAAATATATTTTACTTCTCGTGTGTTAAAAAACTCGCAAGTTCAGGATTCCATTCTTGAACTACCTATAGAGTCCTTTAACTTGCTCGTTTTTGAATTCCACACTCAGCGTTAAAATACAACTTTGCCCCCTTCTATAACAAATAACTATTATTTATAACTAGCTCGCGTTAGAAAGAAACATGAAGTAGCCTACGTCACTCTCCATCCCTTCAACAATCGTCGATTCGTCGCTCCATTTTGCCGTGAAAGACTGACAAACAAACAGACACACACACTTTCCCATTTATAATATTAGTATGGATGTATTTATTGAATAGGACTGTGCATTCTGTAGAAGAACGAGCGTGCAAATTATAATACGAACAATGAAAACTTTTGTTGTTTACTGTACGTGTATAATTAAGTGATTGCATTGAATTCATCATATTTTATTCATGGAAATGTTTCTGCAGGTATTTGTGTTTTTGAATAGCCGTTTTTTGCATTGAATATGTATTTTGTGTACGAATGAAGTTTGTTTGGCCTGTTGAACTGCGATATTAGATTGTTGATTAAGAACGATATATTTTAATTGGGTTTATAATATTACTATCTTTTGCCCGCGCTTCGCTCGCGTTAGAAAGAGACAAAAAGTAGCCTACGTCACTCTCCATCGCTTTAACTATCTCCACTTAAAAAGTTACGTCAATTCATCGCTCCGTTTTGCAGTGAAAGACGGACAAACAAACAGACACACACACTTTCCCATTTATAATATTAGTATGGATAGGTGGTCTCAATATATTTGTCAATTTGTTATGTTATTTTGGACGGGTTCAATGTATTGACTGTGACTCGTCGAATTCAGAGGACATAAAAACACGGTGTATATTAAAAAAAATCAATAAAACATCCAATTTCCATGACCATCTGAATTTACATCTCGTTCTATTTGAGTACCAATCACCAATATGCTGCAGGCGTCGCATTTCTATTTTATTTATACAGTAACTTCGGCATACGCAGTAGGCCCTTCGACTTCGGCACCACAGATGTGACAAAACGTCATCATCATACTTTTAAAGAGTAAAACTGAGTGAGACTCATTTTAAAGTACTATCTTTTGTTTTATTATTAAATTAAAACGGGACTTAATCGCGTAAAACTTACGTTTTATATTTAACCCGACGTTTCGGACATGACATTACGTCCGTGGTCACGGGTAGACTGGCCGGGAGTTGTATCAACATCTTCTAGCTGTACGAGTTTTTCGAACCACCCGCACTTGAACACCCGCACTTTTGTTGTATGTAGGCAGAGTGGCAACCCTAGCGTACAAGTGACTGATGACAATCAAGTGCGGGTGGTTCGAAAAACTCGTACAGCTAGAAGATGTTGATAAAACTCCCAGCCAGTCTACCCGTGACCACGGACGTAATGTCATGTCCGAAACGTCGGGTTAAATATAAAACGTAAGTTTTACGCGATTAAGTCCCGTTTTAATTTAATAATATGAGTGAAGATCGTGTTAGTTTAAATCAATATATCTTTTGTTTTATTTTGTAAGTATATGTACAGTGCCAATTTCCATTCTCATCCGAATTCCCATCTCATTGTCTTTGAGCACCAATCACCAATTACGCTGCAGGCGTCGCATTGCTATTGAGTTTATACAGCGCCCATATAACCATAATCGGTCGCCGTTCCTACGCAAATCCTCCTATTTTGTGTACACACAGGTCTTCGGGTCTCAATGCTTAGTCGCAGTACGGTCGACGTTTAGTCGCGGCGATCCAAATGGGGACGATTGGTAACAGGCACAAATGGTCACAGAAGTGACAGAAGTGTGCACTACGCGTGCACACATTGTTACCGTTTGGCGACTACTTTCCCAAAATCATTCGTTCATTTCATTCTTTTCAAATGGCGACTGTCAGAGACGTCAAAGTAAAAAATAAATAAAATCATTTGACATTAAAATGTAATGGCGTAAGAATTTGTTAAAGATAAATATTGTTTGCATTTGTAATATAATGTGGGCTAATTACCATGGCCAATTAAATTGCTCGAGTGATTTCATAAAATAAGTCTAAATTTATCAACGCGCCATCAATTTACCTCAGTTTAACCAGTAATAATATTATTGACTACTCGGTGTTTGCGTGTTATGTATATTGATTGGTGAAGTTTTAGTGCTCCGGTGCATATACTATACTGAAATAATAAAAGTAATGCCTAGAAAACCAATAAAGTTGTTAAAATATGGATTAAGACGGCAATATTCCATGTAAAAAACAGTCGCCAAACGGTCACCAAACGGTCGACAAACGGTCGCAAAATGGTCGCAGCGTACACGCGTGACCGAAAGCAGTGAATATTTATTATATTTTCAAAATGGCTTCTTGTATTAATTTTTTCCAGGTATCCTCAAACTTTATAAACAATTAATAATGCCGTCGTACTCAGTTGCCCTCACTAAAGAAGATTAAAAAAAATTGTAACGTGCGTACCGAGCTGCTGGGTTGTAAAGGATCGGGGATCATATTATTATGGTCTTCTATAGAGCAACTAGTATTTTGCGGCATTTCACAATTGACACTTGTTGAAGTAGTCTTCATTAATATTACTATCAACATTCATTTCAGCGATCTGTACTTCTTTTGCCAAGATTTTTGTATAGATAAGTGTCTACAAATTTGTAATGTTAAAGAGACATAAATAAAACGTAGTAGAGAAAATAATGTGTTTTTTTTGTAACCCAAACAAAATACTTGTAGATACGAGTGCGGAAAAGAGGAAAATCGATACGAGTAGCGATAAATTAATACACGAACGAAGGGAGTGTTTTAAATCGACACGAGTTGTGAATGTCCTTTTCGCACGTGTATCTTACGACGATTTTCAGTACCTAAATCTAAGCTAAGAGTTTCGACCAGACAAGAAATGAATCATTGCTTGATTTGCTCGCACTACTGCGTTAAAAAAAGCAGCATCTGTACTGAAAAAAAACCGGCCAAGAGCGTGTCGGGCCACGCTCAGTGTAGGGTTCCGTAGTTTTTCGTATTATTCTCAAAAACTACTGAACCTATCAAGTTCAAAACAATTTTCCTAGAAAGTCTTTATAAAGTTCTACTTTTGTGATTTTTTTCATATTTTTTAAACATATGGTTCAAAAGTTAGAGGGGGGGGACGCACTTTTTTTTCCTTTAGGAGCGATTATTTCCGAAACTATTAATATTATCAATAAACGATCTTAGTAAACTCTTACTCATTTTTAAATACCTATCCAACAATATATCACACGTTGGGATTGGAATGAAAAAAATATCAGCCCCCACTTTACATGTAGGGGGTACCTAATAAAACATTTTTTTCCATTTTTTATTTTTGCACTTTGTTGGCGTGATTGATATACATATTGGTACCAAATTTGAGCTTTCTAGTGCTTACGGTTACTGAGATTATCCGCGGACGGACGGACGGACGGACGGACGGACGGACGGACGGACGGACGGACAGACAGACATGGCGAAACTATAAGGGTTCCTAGTTGACTACGGAACCCTAAAAACTATCATTGCGCAACAGAAATTCTATTAATATCACAGTAAATACTCTATTTCATTTGATTCCTACTTTTATTGTGTAAAGCAACACTACACTTCATTTTTAACCCCCGACGCAAAAACGAAGGGGTGTTATAAGTTTGACGTGTCTGTCTGTCTGTCCGTCTGTCTGTCTCTCTGTCTGTCTGTTTGTCTGTCTGTGTGTGTGTCTGTCTGTGGCATCGTAGCTCCCGAACGGATGAACCGTTTTTGATTTAGTTTTTTTGTCTGAAAGCTGAGTTAGTCGGGAGTGTTCTTAGCCATGTTTCATGAAAATCGGTCAACTATGTCGCGGTCGGGGGTTTTTTCAAAATTTTAATTTTTATCAATAAGAATTAAAAATTATATATTTAATACATTAAGTAACTATAAAGTGCTTATCTATTTGTATTATCATTCTGCACTTTTCTTAACTTTCCCACATTTCTATAAAATGTCGAAGAGTGCTTAAATGGTCGTCGTCGTTTATTATTATTTAATTCGCTCATATTTAAATGATTCAAAGCAACCAGTCCACAACTTCACAAGACAGTTTGAGAAACCTTCGTATTTCAGATTGTCATTTGCGGATACAGTGGTTTAGGAGCAGTTCGGTAATCAGACCTACACATGTGTGTACAAATTCTGTCAATGTCACTGTCAGAAACCGTTCTGACAGTGACAATGACAGCCACAAATTCGTCCACATGTTGTTACCGTTATGTGTGCAAACGTCGACTAATAAAGTGTCGTTAAAAGTCATTCTGACAGTGACATTGACAGCCACAAATTCGTACACATTTTGTTACCGTAACGAGTGCACACGACGACTACATTTTGTTATTGTATCAATACGGTCGCATTGTTTGCACGACGTTACCACGCGTTATGTCACATTTGACAGTTAGTTACTGATTTGAAGATTTTGCGACTGAAATGGTTGTATGGGCGTGTGCCTGTCGTTTACGTCGTGCCGTTTAATGGCACAAGGCCGATTGTAATGACAATTCGATACAGTGTTTACTGTTGGGAGTGTTGATGTTTACTGGATTAGTAATAAAAACGTACAGACTAAAAACGTGCACGGACATTAACTATCTAAAGATGTCTGTCTCGAAAGATTTCCGCGCCTATAACATAGGCCTTAAGAGACCGGTTGGACGGCAAATGCTACGCTTTTAAAATTGCGTGAAGCGTGACATTGTCACATCCCATGCAACCAGTGGCAGCGACTGGCCGAAGACCGACCCACGTGGCGTCGTGTTGTCCATGACGGTCAATCCAAGCACGACAATGCCTGGTTCTACTCTTTGAATGATAAACGCATGAGGCGTCACGAGCAGGCCTCTAACCCCCGCCCACCTGGGGGAGCATACACCTGCCGTGTGTGCAGACGAGGGGTCCTCTCTCGAATTGGCCTATACAGCCACGAACGCAATTAGTGTCGTAAGGATGCTGCTTAAATCATCTGTCATAGATGCAAAGGCCTACTTATTATGAGAAAGGTTCTTCAATGTCTAAGTATATAGAACATGCACGTTTGTTGAGAGATGTTTAGGAAGAGAGAGTGCTTCCGCCTGATGTCGTGGCGAGTTAGCGAAACTCTGGCGCCACTGTCGAGGTTCTTGATTGGCCGCCAGGGCCGCCGCTCATTGGTTTCCTTGTGTTGTCAGTCTTGGCGTTTACAATCGTTAATGTAATATCTGAATATTCTCTAGGGCTCCCATTCGTGGCTAGACTGTTAAATAATAGATTGACCTACACAAAGAGAGCTCGTTAATTAATCATGAATCTTTTTCTCTGATGCGTCTGATAACATAAATTATTCAACAGCACAGACAAAAATGAGAGGCCATTATTACGAATTATGGTTTCGACCATTAAGGTAGTTGATAAAATTCAGATTCCTTTAAGTTAAAAAGAGTTAAGGAAGATTGGTAATATGTAATTTTTATACATACATACAATCAGACCTTTTGGCAAAAACGGGTTGAAAGAAAACGAAATTGTGACATTGCAGTGACAGTTTTTTTATACTAGGTACCATTGATAACTCTTTGATGACCTGTACGTACCTGTTCCGGATACCAAGGTTTAATTGAATCTTATCAAGATTTAAAAAAAAAGTGCGAGGAGTCCCTCCGTGCGGAAGTGAAACTTCCTAACATAACCTCAAAAACATTTTGTCAAGTGACCATCACGTCTTTGCGTTTAGTTACGTCCATCTTTTTACTGTCTTAAATATTTTACATTTCTATTTGCTTAAATTATTGAAAAAACAAACATAAACTAATTTCGCACTCGATCTAAATATAAAACACACACATTCCAACCAACTATTCCACCATTTAAAACCATTCTGGGCATTCTGTTCTGTCACTGGCTGAGTGAATAAGTGAATGAATGGAATGAGTGAGTCGCGTTGTTACGCGCTGAGTGAGCGGCATTTCACGCAAAGTAACAATGACTGAGTGTTGCGCTCTGTCAGTTGGAAATCGCATTAGAAGATGAGATAACTTCAAAAATGTGGCTTAAAAAGGTTA
This sequence comes from Leguminivora glycinivorella, assembly GCF_023078275.1. Taxonomy (NCBI): domain Eukaryota; kingdom Metazoa; phylum Arthropoda; class Insecta; order Lepidoptera; family Tortricidae; genus Leguminivora; species Leguminivora glycinivorella. Next base: position 439,206 of record NW_025952828.1, read on the forward strand.
TGTCTACAGATAGCTCTCCTATCACTCATGTTTAGTAATAGCGCGACAGGCCCTGCTTTTCAATCGCCACATATCGTCAACGATTGTCTCTGCTAGGCCAGCAGAAAAATATCAAAGATAGCGAATACTGTCGAGCCGCCAGTTACAAGAACATACGTTTACTTTGTAACACAAACATGTTGAGGTCTAACGGGTCTTCGAGTATCCCTAATGGCTGTCTTCGAGCTTTCAGTAAAATGAAAGGTGATATTTTCTTAAGGGTCACTTCGAGTAATTGGTGGAGCCTTGAGAGAAAGGTTTCAGTTGTGGACTCAGATGTGTACTGAGAATTTTTTTTATTCAGTAGAAAGTTGAAGAAAGAATCTTTTAAATGAAATATGGGATATACAAATCATAAATAGCTTATTTTGGCTGTTACGGACGTCGACATTTTTTCAGTTTCGTAATTACTGAAGAGGAAGTAAAATAATACATGTTTTATTAATGGTTTAAATTAATTTATCACAGGATTTCAAGCACATGTATGCTTTATTTGTATGTCAAAAAGTTTAAATGCCATACCTTTGTATGTACAGCCGACTACAAAGAGATGTTGAGATGTATCAATTTTTAGGGTTCCGTAGTCAACTAGGAACCCTTATAGTTTCGCCATGTCTGTCTGTCCGTCCGTCCGTCCGCAGATAATCTCAGTAACCGTTAGCACTAGAAAGCTGAAATTTGGTACCAATATGTATATCAATCACGCCAACAAAGTGCAAAAATAAAAAATTGAAAAAAAAATGTTTTATTAGGGTCCCCTACATGTAAAGTGGGGACTGATATTTTTTTTTCATTCCAACCCCAACGTGTGATATATTGTTGGATAGGTATTTAAAAATCAATAAGGGTTTACTAAGATCGTTTTTTGATAATATTAATATTTTCGGAAATAATCGCCCCTAAAGGAAAAAAAAGTGCGTCCCCCCCCCTCTAACTTTTGAACCATATGTTTAAAAAATATGAAAAAAATCACAAAAGTAGAACTTTATAAAGAATTTCTAGGAAAATTGTTTTGAACTTGATAGGTTCAGTAGTTTTTGAGAAAAATACGGAAAACTACGGAACCCTACACTGAGCGTGGCCCGACACGCTCTTGGCCGGTTTTTTCACCTTATTACAATGCAATAAGTACTTTTCTGTAAATGCCGTACATATGCACAACATGACTGAATATGTAATTCTGATTTCGTCTATTTAAAACACTTCCTCTGGTATTTTACTCGTATTAATTTATCGCCACTCGTTTTGTTTCCTTTAATATTTATTTTAATTCCATTTTTTCCTTATTTTTACCATAAATAACCTCGATATGGAACAGCCTTTTTCATAAGTCATCCATTCAAGTAACCTACTAAAAATTCAAACTCCCTTCATCAAAAATTCAAATTGATTGAAGTCAGAGCTTAACGGATAAGCGACTTGGCATCATGAAAATAACATTTTACAAACGGCACTTGAAAGATCAAAATATTAAATTATAAATGCTTTCTAATCCTCTTTTGCCACTTTATTTAAATATTACGTAAATATTTTGATGAGAAATGTTTGCAAAAAAATAAATATTTCGTTTTACTGCCTATTAAGTACTTTAGTCAATAGGCGGTAAAACGGAATATTTTTTTGCATATTTGACAAGCGGTCTGGCCTAGTAGGTAGTGACCCTGCCCGCTTAGCGGCACAAACGCTTCACAAAACGCTCACGAATCGTTAGTGAATCGTGAGCGAATCGTGAACGAATCGAGAACGAATCGTGTGCGAATCGTGAGCAAATCGTGAGTGAATCGTGAGCGAATTGTGAGTGAATCGTGAGTGAATCGTGAGTGAATCTTGAACGAATCGTAAACGAATCGTGAAAGGTTTGGGCATTCGGCTACGCATACTGTACCGTTACCATGGGCTGCCCAAGTGAGAGCCGTATTACTTTACTCAGAAAGTAAGTGAGTTTACGTTTGTTTACAATATATTGTGCCTAACTTCACGCCAAAGACGCTGCTTCTATCCCTTTCTAAGTTTATCAATAAACGGAGAAAGAACTATAGGCGATTGCTACGCCTCTGGTGTTTACGCGATGGAACTAAAATCATAAGTAAATGTAATTTACTTATCGAAATCTGTCAATATAGGGTCTACTGCAAATTTCGAAACATACGCACTGAGGGATTCTTCCTCTTTCACTTTATACTGATAAGAATAAAAGAGACGCATGTCCACATTTCGATAACTTCGGTATTCGGTAGTAGGCCTCAAACCATAGGCCAAGTCATTCTAACGTGACATTTCTGTCAAGTTATACAAAAATCACACGGAATTTTCAGGATTATATTTGCAGTTTTAATAGTTATTTGTTATACAAGGGGGCAAAGTTGTATTTTAACGCCGAGTGTGGAATTGAAAAACGAGCAAGTGAAAGGATTCTATAGTTGAACCACGAGCGAAGCGAGTGGTTCGAGAATAGAATTCTTAACTTGCGAGTTTTTTAACACATGAGAAGTAAAATACATTTGCACCCGAGTGTAACACAAAACTTTTCCCCTCATTATAGCGAGGAAACTACAACGCAAAAAATGCGTTTTTCACTGCTTCCAGTAGTTTCACAGGTGGTAAATCATCTTTATTACTAGATTCACCTACTTTTATCAATTTTAATGCAGTTAATTTGACTTTATTCAAGGTCAAATTACTTTACCCACTAGTGGATAAAATGCGTTTTTACCCGCTGGTATTGAAGGACAAAACACGTGTTTCCGAGCTAGTGAGGGGAAAATAAAATTATGACTAACATATTGCATTAATTTATAATATTACGTGAAATTCAAGATTAGCTAAAATTGAATAAAAAGATAAACCAGTGAACAAATCAAATAAGGTAATGAGTTATTATTGGCCATCATTTTGTACTATTTACAATTGAGATGATTATATTGCTCAAGGCAGTTTTTGGTTTCAGGAAGATGACGGAAGCTATGATTGAAATCAATATTTCCGAACAAACCCGTATGGTATTCAGTCAACATGGAAGATGGTTCAATTGATAATAATACTGTGGCACTGTGGCAGTTACGCTACTCAAAACCTTAGGGCAGGCAGAGGGGAGCAGTACCAATTTATAGGTGTTTTTGTTCCGCGATGCACTTAATGGTATTATTGGCCATGGTCATCACAGGTATAGTTATCAATCAATCAATCAATCAAAATATTCTTTATTCAAATAGGCTTACAATAAGCACTTTTAAATTGTCAACAGTGTACAATATTCATCTTATTCTAAATATCAGAGCAATTTATTGGTGCAATAAACAATATTGTTTTAAAACTACATTGATTTAATAAAATGATATCAATCTAAATTGTATAAAAAAATACTAGTATAAAAACTTCTAGAATAAATTCTAAATGTCAAAAAAATTGTATAAAAATACCTTGAATTATCAATAATTATCATCATTAATAAGCTATATAATTAATGGTTTTCAACAATACTTGTATCCCACGGTGTTTCATCATTCATGTAGTCTTGTGTGCTGTAGTAGGCTTTAGAGATCAGTATACGCTTTACATAATGTTTAAATCGATTAAAAGACAGTTCAGTGATGGCATTAGGAAGTTTGTTATAAAATCTTACACAATTACCCATGAATGATTTTTTAATTTTATGGAGCCGAGTGAAGGGCACTGCAAGCTTATGCTTATTTCTAGTGTTTATATTATGTACATCACAGTTTTTCTTAAATTTACAAATGTTTTTATGTACATACATAATATTCTCATAAATATATTGACAATGCACTGTCATTATATTAATGTCCTTAAACTTATCTCTAAGTGAGTCTCTATGGTTCATTTTGTATATTGCTCGAATAGCCCTCTTCTGCAGAACAAATATGGTATTTATCTCTGAAGCACTGCCCCATAGTAAAATACCATATGACATAATGCTGTGAAAGTAACTAAAATAAACTAATCGAGCTGTTTCCACGTCTGTTAACTGACGGATCTTGCTCACTGCAAATGCTGCAGAGCTCAGTCTATTCGAGAGGGTAGCAATATGGGGACCCCACTGAAGTTTAGAATCTAAAGTTATGCCAAGAAAAACTGTACTATCTACCAGTTCCAATTCCTCATCCTTCACAACGACACTTGCTTGTTCATTTTTAGCATTACTCGTTACAAACTTAATACATTTAGTCTTTTTCTCATTTAACAATAAGTTATTAACACTAAACCAATTAACTACTTCGGAAATAGCATTGTTTACATTTTCACAAGTTTGTTGCTGACGTTTGACTTTGAAAATAAGGGAAGTATCATCTGCAAACAATACTATATCATGGTGGGTCTTTACAAGATATGGCAGGTCATTAATGTAGATAAGGAACAGGAAAGGCCCCAATATTGATCCCTGCGGTACACCCATAGAGACTAGTGACCCCGGTGAGCGCTGTCCATTCACGTCGACCCTTTGTATTCTATCGTGTAAGTAAGATTTGACTAAATTCAGTGCCGATCCTCGCACTCCATAGTAGTGCAATTTCCTGATCAGTGTTTCATGACAGACGCAATCGAAAGCCTTAGATAAATCACAGAAGATACCCAAGGCATCCTGTGACTCCTCCCAGGCATCGAAAATCTGTTTGATTAGCTCAACACCAGCGTCGGTTGTTGAGCGACCCCGTGTAAAACCAAATTGTTTATTGTGCATTAGATTATTGATGTTAAAATGTTGCAATAGCTGAAATAACACTAACTTTTCAAAAATTTTGCTGAATGTCGGTAACACTGATATCGGTCTAAAATTAGTGGGGTCGGATGTGCTACCAGATTTAAATAATGGAATGACTTTACTGTGTTTCATAAGATCAGGAAACTCACCACAATCAACACTGTTATTAAAAATAACTACCAAGTCAGGCGCTACAATTTCTATTAAAGATTTAACACCATGGACAGAGACTCCCCAGAGGTCACAAGTTTTTTAACATTAATTGATTGAAATGCCTTAATTATATCTGAGGTACTAACATGTTCAAATACAAGGTCTCTACTACATTCTGTGACATTATCTTCTAACAATGTAACGGCAGATGCGGGTGATGAATTTAAGTGCCTAGTTGTGGAAACTGGTATATCAGTGAAGAACTTTTCAAATTCTGTTGCTACTTCTAAATTGGAATCTACAATTTTGCCATCAATTTTTAATTTCAGTTCATTTGTTCTTTGCTTTGACCGACCAGTCTCCACGTTAATTACTTTCCACGTTGCTTTAATTATATCGGAACTACTTTTAATTTTCTTGCTTAAATAATTACGTTTAGCGGTATGACAATCTAATTTAAACTGTTTCGAAAATTGTTTGACATCATCTTTAAATTCATCACTCGTATTAAACCGCCGTTCCTCATACAAGGCATACAATGCACGTCTTCGTTGATGTAACTCTGCAGTTGCCCACTCACTAAAAACTGATGCATCACTAACCGTGACCGTTTTTGTTGTAAATATCGTATTATAATTTTCCATATATGTGTGAAAGAATGAATTATACATATCATTAGGACTCATGTTTGGAGACAGAACGGGTAGCGCCTGAACTAAACTCTGTTTCATTCTTTCCACGCGGTCCGAGGTTACTGGTACAAAAGTTATCTGTTTTTTCCAGGTATTTTTCCTAGCAGCTTCAAATACCATTAATTGACCTAAATGGTCGGACTCTAAATTGCTGATTACATTTTTTGTAATAGGAAAAATATCTGTGAAAATATTATCTATACAGGTTGCACTAGTAGCAGTCACTCTAGTAGGCTCCATAAAAATGTGGTTCAGATTACATGATTTGAAAAAATTCAACAGCCTGCAACTTAATGTCGAATTTTCTAAAATATTTACATTAAAGTCGCCGCAAATAAGTAATTTCTTGCTGGAAGGCGATATTTTCAGTAGCACAGATTCCATTATGCTTTCAAATAATTCAAAATTACTTAATGGCGGCCTATACACGCACACAACAATAAATTGCTCCAATTCTACTGCACTTAGTTCTATAGTCCGTTCAACAGACATGGACACAATATCCTTGCGTTCCTTAAATTTTAACTGATTATTTATTATAATTAACGACCCACCATGTATGGAACTATGCCTGGTGAACGAACTTCCTACCTGGTGATTAATAAATTGAGGCATTAATTCATTATTTTTTAACCAGTGTTCAGTAATACATAAAATATCTATATAAAAATCCTTCATAAAAAGTTCAATTTGTAAATCTTTACCTCTAATACATTGAATATTTTGATGCACCAGGTGGATATACTTCCCTTGCTTACAGTTTTTTTCCTTATATTTACTTAAGTCTAGATTGCCAGAGACAGAATCTTTTGTCTTAAAAGCTAGTTTAAATCATTGGTTATGACTGGAACCAATTCCAAGTTCATACTTTGCTGCTCAATAGGAGCAGAATTGTCTGCCAAATTTTTGGCAGAAATGTCAAGTAAATAGGATAGCGATAATGCTATTTGTCTTTTGTAATAATTTGAAAGGTAACAATTACCTTTAGTCAAAAATACCATAGGCATATGGTATTTACTAACAAATTTGTTAGTGTCAATTATGCTAACCTTACTACTATATGTACAAAGATTATATAAAGCTATATTTAACTTATGTCTAGTGTTATTTTCTGCCTCTGACATTTGGGAACAGTAGGGGAATGTGAAAAAAATAATTTTATGCACTGCCATTGAGTTTAACTGTTCAAAGTATTTGACCAAATTATTTTTGTTCACATTGCCCCTATTTCCCATAAAGATAAGCAGTGTCGTCTGAGAATGAATATCACTGTCATTTAAAATTTGTTTTAAAATATTTTCAAAACTACTATGAGGCAAACAATGGTTGATTGTACTAAGTCCCTTTAAGTAAAAGTTTAGAAATGAGCTCATATCGCTTCCAATTTCATCACAATACATAATAACATTAGGCTTAGGTATACATTTTAGAGAAGTGTCGAAAGAGCTACTACCACTTATATGCTGTTGTTGTAAACTGTCATACAGGCTTGGGTAGAGTGTGCTGGTTGACAAATCCCCGGTCACCTGCTTACATGCACATGACTGGGCATTGGTCAACGACTCAAAGCGGTCTGAATTATGCTTTATCTGGGATATTAAGTCATCCATAGCCAAAGAATATTCATTAATAACTTTTTTGAACTTTCATTTATGCCTTCCAAAGATTTTATTGAATCCTCCAAAGTCTGAATTTTTGATTTTAACGCCTGTGTGTCAGTTTCATACTGTAATTTACTATTTTCTAACTGAGCAGAATACAAATCCAACTTATCCACTAAGCCTATATTAACTTTACAATATTTTAATTTTTTGAAAAACAATTTATTTATTTTTGACAGTTTTTCTTTTTTTCTAATGACTTTATTCAATTTAATATATTTCTTTAGTTTGTTTCCGCTGCAATTTACTAACCTTGGTGTGGTGGTATCATTGGCTAAATCTGTAGTGACCAAAGGGATTTCAATTGCTGCGGTAACCAACTGGGAGTCAGGCCGGACCAGTTCCTCGAACAAGGTCTGAGTGTGTGCCGCAGCTGCTTGGTTTTGGGCCTCCCGTAGCTCGTAGATTTGTTCGTGGGCGTCGTGCAGTGCTCTCTCCAATGAGTCGATGTCTTTCAGGGCCTGTTCATATGCAGCGTTGCACTCCATAAACCTGTCAACCGTCTCCTGAAGCCGGGCCCGCTCTGAATTTACATTATTGTAATCACTCTCTAATGTACACAGTTCCTTTTTCAACTTATCGTTCCTATCAATTACTAATAAAAGCTCTTTCTCACTGTCTTCTCTTTCACTGAGCAATTGAGCACTAAATTCCTTGGATTGTTTTAATTCCAGCAAGGTAAGTTGGAGCTTATCACACTTTTCAGGCTCCTGCTGGAGAGCCGCTGCTGCGGCTGCTGCAGCTGCTCTGCGTGTTTGCATTGTAGATGGGTTTTTAATATACTAAACACTAAAACAAAGCAAGAAATTGCTTACTCAAGCTCAGCGGTTGCAGGTAGGTACTTACATGAAATAATGACGCTTAACTATGTCTACACTTGTTCTAGCCTTGTACACACGTTAACACTGAATTGAAAAACACAATTAAACAATAACTAGTGACAATACGACCTAGAAAGTGTACAAAGGCGAACAGATAATTCAAATTTATAACCTATAACGGCTACAAACCTGAGACATCAAAGACACTGGTAAACGTCACTAAAACACTTCACTTATTATATTTATACAAAACTTAATGTTAAATCTACTTAGTTTACACTTAAAATAGTAATTATTACACAAAATATCCTTAAAAAATAATTATTTTAAAGGGACCTAGCAAAATCAGCTGCTTATCGTTTGACAGCCGGGGTTGCCATCTCGTTATGTATAGAAGTGCTCCAATAAAGAAAAAAACCGGCCAAGAGCGTGTCGGGCCACGCTCAGTGTAGGGTTCCGTAGTTTTCCGTATTTTTCTCAAAAACTACTGAACCTATCAAGTTCAAAACAATTTTCCTAGAAAGTCTTTATAAAGTTCTACTTTTGTGATTTTTTTCATATTTTTTGAACATATGGTTCAAAAGTTAGAGGGGGGGGGACGCACTTTTTAACCGACTTCAAAAAAGGAGGAGGTTCTCAATTCGACTGAATGTTTTTTTTTTTTTTTTTGTATGTATGTTCCTCGATATCTCCGAGAATTGTGGACCGATTTTCAAAATTTTTTTTTTGATCGAACGGGTATAACCCCGAGATGGTCCCATTGGCACCAAGTCAGGGTCTGATGATGGGATCCTGGAGAAATCGAGGGAACTCTTCAAATGTTATAGGCACATGTAATGTTTTTAGTGTATTTTTCAAAGGTAAACCAGTATTTACGCCTGATGGTAATAATTTTATGTGGCTGAGCTGATGATGGAAGGTCAACTCCTCAATGGTTAGGAGTTAAAGGATAATTCTTTCACTAGTGTACATGTATTCGGACTGATACATATAATATCAATAGGAACCACTAAAAATCAACAAATAAATAAACTTTTTTTAACAAAAAATAAAACCGCCTTCAAAAATAAGCGCGTTACAAAACACGGAGAAACTAAAAAGCAAAAAATAATAAACCTTTGAATTCAGATTTCTTATCGTATTGCAATAATCTAAACATCCAAATTATAAACAAATCAATTATTTTTGGAGTCGGTGCCAGCCTGCGTATGGTTGGGTGGGGCAAACAGGCAATAGCAAGGCGACGAACAAGTCTGGTACCGACTGCAAAAATAATTGATTTGTTTATAATTTGGATGTTTAGATTATTGCAATACGATAAGAAATCTGAATTCAAAGGTTTATTATTTTTTGCTTTTTAGTTTCTCCGTGTTTTGTAACGCGCTTATTTTTGAAGGCGGTTTTATTTTTTGTTAAAAAAAGTTTATTTTTCCTTTAGGAGCGATTATTTCCCATAATATTAATATTATCAAAAAACGATCTTAGTAAACCCTTATTCATTTTTAAATACCTATCCAACAATATATCACACGTTGGGGTTCGAATGAAAAAAAAACAGCCCCCACTTTACATGTATGGGGGGTACCCTAATAAAACATTTTTTCCCATTTTTTATTTTTGCACTTTGTCGACGTGATTGATATACATATTGGTACCAAATTTCAGCTTTCTAGTGCTAACGGTTACTGAGATTATCCGCGGACGGACGGACGGACGGACGGACGGACGGACGGACGGACGGACGGACGGACGGACGGACGGACGGACAGACAGACATGGCGAAACTATAAGGGTTCTTAGTTGACTACGGAACCCTAAAAACCTCAACTCCAAAAAATTATCCTGTTACTAAAATAAAGTATTTCATTAATTGACTTTGTTTATTTGTGATGTTCTCGAGTAGTAAAGAAATAGAAATATTTTTTACAGAAAAAGGGTACAATAGCATCTTATATAGAATTAGCTTTTGCCCACGGTTTCGCTCGCGTACTAAAAGAATTCTTATTCAAACATATACAAATAATAAAATTTTTATTTAGATCCGTAGGTTTCTATGCAGACGTTTTTCTGCGTTTTTAGGGTTCCGTAGTCAACTAGGAACCCTTATAGTTTCGCCATGTCTGTCTGTCCGTCCGTCCGTCCGTCCGTCCGTCCGCGGATAATCTCAGTAACCGTTTGCACTAGAAAGCTGAAATTTGGTACCAATATGTATATCAATCACACCAACAAAGTGCAAAAATAAAAAATTGAATAAATTGTATTATTAGGGTACCCCCCCTACATGTAAAGTGGGGGCTGATATTTTTTTGTATTCCAACTCCAACGTGTGATATATTGTTGGATAGGTATTTAAAAATGAATAAGGGTTTACTCAGATCGTTTTTTGATAATATTTATATGTTCGGAAATAATCGCTCCTAAAGGAAAAAAAAGTGCGTCCCCCCCCCCTCTAACTTTTGAACCATAAGTTTAAAAAATATGACAAAAATCACAAAAGTAGAACTTTATAAAGACTTTCTAGGAAAATTGTTTTGAACTTGATAGGTTCAGTAGTTTTTGAGAAAAATACGGAAAACTACGGAACCCTACAATGAGCGTGGCCCGACACGCTCTTGGCCGGTTTTTTTCGATTACTCATATTACTATTGTTTTTAAAAAAGAAATGCTTGCAGTGGTTGTACAAATGTTACACAGCGACCACAGCGTAAGTAGTAGGTACGAGTAGGTTATGTATTCTATATACACTGAGGAAACTACATATTGTACAACAGAACTCACATAGCTCCGTATCTCGGCACTATTGTAGGTGGGTAAAAAGTACTTTCTCGCATTATCGCTTACAATTACCGATTGCCGATCGATTACCCCTATCCCTAACCCTCCCTATCCCTATCCCTATTAGGGTTTGCTCCCGGGAAATACCGGTACCGAAAGTACCGGGAATTCCCGGGATTTTCAGCCAAGCAAAGAACCGGGAAATGAACTTGAAGGCTGTTTTAAACCCTATAATTTATGAATTTATTATGCACACTATTGGCGTTTTGTAAATAATTTGTAATTGTTCAAAAATACTTCTTTTCATTCATAAAACATTGTATTGTGTAGTTACTAAATAGTCATAAGTTTAGCATTTCAATATGTGCAATATTACTTTTATGATTAACAAAGTAATTGTTATTCCTATAATTGTTTCTTCTGCTGTATGTTGTATTAATTATTGTATGTTTGCGCTGATGGCCAAGTTGCCAATGCTCCCAATAAATAAAAAAAAAATTAGCTTTGTCAATTTCGACACAAGGACTTAGCTGAAATGTTAATCGTTGACGCTAAACCATGGACTTTAAATTTTAAATCTATGCGCTAAACGCCGATCGAAATTCAGTCTAGCTCTGTCATGTCAATACGGAAAAGTGATAGAGATAGGCTAAGCTACGATAACGATGTTATCATAATCGTTTGTGCATTTGGCTACGTGCCCTGCCAAAAAATTAGATACAATTTTACTTGTTTCAAAATGCTTTTTCTACTTACTTTTGTATCAAATTATAATCTTCATATACACCCCATAATGGCCTTAGACTTTGTCGTTACCTATGTCGATGTCGTTGTAATTGATGTTTGATATGTACGTAAACGCTGAATTTTAGGTTTTTAGTTTTCGTTTCACGTCAATTTATTAAATACTTAGCCTGTTACTCAAGAATATTACAAAATAAACAAAGTCACAGAATGAGAGACTTTATTTCAGTAATAGGATAATTTTTTTGAAGTTTTTTCCTTTGGTTCACTTCTAATATATACCCACGAGATATGGTGTTATGGTGACTATAGGTACAAGTATTGTGCATTGAGGAACTAACATGCCCATGAATTGGTACTGCCTGCTGCTGTAGGTAATCAGTTGATTCTGAACTGCCTCATTCATTATCAATTTGAACAATATTCTACGTTGGGTTTTCTGAATACCATACGGCTGGCATGGAAATATTGTTTTCAATAATATCTTCTTTTTCTGAAAGCAACCAATATAATCATCTCAACTGTAGCTAAACAACAGTACAAAATGATGAATAAATACACCTAACTCATTACCTTTGTAAAAGTATCAAGCACTGGTTTCATCACTGGTTTATCTTTTTATCGAACTACTGACTAACTGCTACATTTAAGCTGTTCTTTAATTTCACGTAATATTATAAATTAATACATTTAGTCATAATTGCATTTAAAATTGCAAATATAATCGTGAAAATGTTGTGGGATTGTTATATAATTTGACAGTAATGACACATCAGAGTGAATTGGTGGTTTACTTTTACGTTAGTGACTGTCATGATTACTCACGTAAAGTTCACTAGAGACTGTCAAAAAGTTCTGGTTCTATTGACTTAATACAATCAGAAAGAGAGCGCCTTAGCTGTAAAGTTAGGAACGTATTAAAAACTCGGAGTAAACACGTTAATAACTTATGGTACCGATGAAAATTTTAGTACGTAAGCGTTTCCGCTTGGAGCGCTGTTCAGTTTTTCCATACATTTTCCGTAACTCTCACTGAAAACGTAACGTATTTTTTCACTTAAAAAAGTCATGGTAAGGCTACTGGGTTGGAATCCCGGTAAAGGCTTTCACCTGTGTGATAAAGCCTCAGCGATTGTGAGCTACCTATATTCGATTTCTAAGGCGATTAATAGTTATTTGTTATACAAGGGGGCAAAGTTGTATTATAACGCCGAGTGTGGAATTGAAAAACGAGCAAGTGAAAGGATTCTATAGTTGAACCACGAGCGAAGCGAGTGGTTCGAGAATAGAATCCTGAACTTGCGAGTTTTTTAACACACGAAAATTAAAATACATTTGCACCCGAGTGTAACACAAAACTTTTCCCCTCACTATAGCGAGGAAACTACAACGCAAAAAATGCGTTTATCACTGCTTCCAGTAGTCCCACAGGTGGTAAATCATCTTTATTACTAGATTCACCTACTTTTATCAATTTTAAAGCAGTTAATTTGACTTTATTCAAGGTCAAATTACTTTACCCACTAGTGGATAAAATGCGTTTTTACCCGCTGGTATTAAAGGACAAAACACATGTTTCCGAGCTAGTGAGGGGAAAAATATAGATTTGTCCGCTCTGGGCTCGTTGGGCCCTGCCTGCTAAGCCGTGGTCCCGGGTTCGAATCTCGGTAAGGGCATTTATTTATTGCGTGATGAGCACAGATATTTGTTTCTAAGTCATGGATGTTTTCTACGTATATAAGTATTTATTTATCTATATAAGTAAGTATATCGTCGCCTAGCACCCATAGTACAAGCTTTGCTTAGTTTGGGGCTAGGTTGATCTGTGTAAGGTGTCCCCCAATATTTATTTATGTCTTTAGATACAACTTAAGTATTTCTATTGGAGATCAAGGTCATGAAAGTTGTCTGCTGATCAGCATCGGATTCAACAAACTTCTAAATTGAATTAACGTGTAGCTCTCAACCCTAAATCGCTCCATTACATTAATAATTCAATACTTTCGTAGAGTAAATTCTTGAATTTAAACTTGAGAAACGGGTTGTTCTGTACATATTGAATTTTTAATACATCCGAATTTGGAACGAGGATTCGAGACATAAACTGGGGATCTTTCATTACAGTTCCTTAGTTTTTCATGGGGGACGAAGCGCTGGTAGCCTAGCGGTAAGTAAGTGCGACTTTCGTTCCGGAGGTCGCGGGTTCGAACCCCGGCTCGCACCAATGAGTTTTTCGGAATTTATGTGCGAAATGTCATTTGATATTTGCCAGTCGCTTTTCGGTGAAGGAAGACATCGTGAGGAAACCGGACTAATTCCAATAAGGCACTTTACCCTTCGGGTTGGAAGGTGAGATGGCAGTCGCTTTCGTAAAAACTAGTGCCTACGCCAAATCTTGGGATTAGTTGTCAAAGCGGACCCCAGGCTCCCATGAGCTGTCTCAAATGCCTGACGTTATTCAGGAGGATGAGTTTTTCATGGGTAACGCCGTGGCTTGTGTAAACGTCGCGTTACATCACATCACCTATCATAGAAATAGAATTTTTTTTTATTCATGGCAAAATAATAAAAAAAAACACACATGAACAGATCAAGAACAGAAAATTATTTACACACATAACATCACAAAAAGATAAGTAGGTAGGTACACATAATTGCCACGAAGATGGTCTTGACTCAGCATGGTGTTAACCTGGGGGGCCAACGCTGATCTTCCGTCAGGGCCATACCGAATGATACCACGGAAAGTACATCGATAGTTCATTGACGTCGCCCACTTAAGAGACTTCCATAGGAAGGTTTGATTTCGTCACGCCACGTCGCATTGCCGTCGCGCGACCGTCGTCCACCCAAACCACAGCCTAACGCCGTGGCTTGCGTGGGCGACGGTCGCGCGATGGTCGCTCGACGGCGATGCGACGCATACGAAATCAAACCTTATCGGTATGGAAGTATGAAACGCGACAGCGACGGTCGCGCGACCGTCGCCTACGCAAGACACGGCGTAAGTATCACGACAACAAAAATCAGTAATTTCTTACCTATTAAGAGAAACGAAGGGTTTTATATTATGGTCTTTGTAAATACCGTAACAAAAAAAAAACATTGTCACAAACTATTTATTTTACTTTTGTAAAAATTATAAATCTTCCTATCTTACCACAATCAAAATAGGCAATCGCGACCAAACATATAAATTTTCTAACGAGAGGCCGTTCCTGAACCCTGCGGTGAGGTAAAGGGAAAATTTATTACGGACGAATCAAAAAGGATCCAATAAAGGCAAGCCCCTAATCAATTCAGGTGAACGAATGTCAAGCTTGGTAAGTTTGTTACTAAATTGTGACGTGATTGAAATTCCTTGAAAAATATTTCGTTTCAAGTCACGATTCTTGACAATTTTGACAGATGTCAAAGGTACCTAGACTGAAAAATATACATACATACATACAATCACGCCTGTATCCCATAAAAGGGTAGGCGGAGCACATGAACAACTCAACTGTCAGTACCACTCTTGGCAAAAGGGGGTTGAAAGGAAACGAAATTATGACACTGCAGTGACAGGTTGGGTGAAAATATAATATTTCAAAAATATTATTGGACAGTTAAGGGGTTGAACAAAACGAAATTGTGACATTGCAGTGACAGGTTGCCAGCGTCTCGCCTATACCACAATTCAACACATAAGTATCCCACAGTCGACTTCTACGACACCCACGGGAAGAAAAGACTGATATTCTTATCCTGTCGCCACACGGCCAATGGGATAAGTAGGTACAAGTACAGGTTTAGTGCGAAAAGGGTTTCCTTCGTCTTGTACTGAGGCTGACTGAAATAGCATGACACGTTCGTACGTTTCCGTAACGATACGAAGGCAAAACTTTTCGCAATACATCTGTAATATTGTATGTATTATAGGACATAATTACATAGATTGACTGAATCCCATGATGAAGCTCAAGAAAATTAAGCTTTAAGTACCAACAACACATGTCTGACACTGATTTAAACTTTCACGATTATTACACATCATCATTATTATTAGTAAACATCGCAATTTCAATCGAGACGAAGGTTTTAGGATCTCATCCACATGGAATCCTGTCATTAATAAGTGTAAGCCGAAAATAATATCGACAGTCGTTAAATCAAATATCGTCAGTGTTGTATGTCGACAGAGTAACATCCCTAGTGCGCAAACAGTTCAAGTTGATAATCAAAACCAAGTGCGGGTAGTTCGAAAAACTCGCGCGGCTGTCAGAAGGTGTTGATGTCATTTCAAGCCAGTCTTCTCCGAGACCACGGGGACAACGCCGTCCTTGAAACGTTGGAGGTCAGTTTAATATGTAGTTATACGCGATTAAGTCCCGATTTTAAAAATAATAACACATGTCTGATATAATATTGTGGGTACTCAGGCACCGATAATAATTATATACATCAGGGCATTTTCAAAAATTGAGACCCGAAATTAGTGAAAGTTGTGATAGTATGAATTTTCTGAGATGGTTTTTTGCATTTTCACAGCATGCGCTAAAGTCTCAGTGTAGTTAAAAAGCAACTATCATGATAGCAATAATGTTTATGAAACAGTTTGCAGTATGCAGGTATCTTTTTTTGAAGATGACAAAACGTGTTTTCTCCGAAAAGGCTTTTTATGGATTTGAACCTTATTACTATCATGATAGTTGCTTTTTCACTACACTGAGACTGTTAGCGCGTGCTATGGAGACGGGAGTCAGCCGCCGTGAATAATAGCAACAAAGGCTTTTGTTTAACAGAGATTACCGCAAAAGCCAAAAAATCATCTCAGGAAATTCATACTATAACAAAAATTAACTCGATGTCAGTTTTGTGACGACAATTAAGCATGAAATTTCAATAAAAATATTGCTTTTGTGTTAGTTACTTAAACTATAAGCAGTAATCTACATTTAGAACATGAAAAAAGTTGGTTTTTAGACAAATTTTATTCTTAACTGTCATCACAAAACTGACATAGAATTAATTTTTGTTAATAAACAACTGTCACTTATTTTGGGTCCCAGTTTCTGAAAATGCTCATCATTACAAATACTTAGCACTTATGCACATCATTATATATGCATAGGAAACAACCATGACTCAGGAACAGATATCTGAGCTTATCAAACAAATAAATGCCTTCACCGAGATTCGAACCCAGGACTATCGGTTAAGCTGGCAGGATCACTAGTCTTTAAATACCCGGATAATGAAAGTGTCCGAATTTTATTAAAGTCTATTTTAAAACCGGAATTTTTAAGCAAGTCACTCGTTCCCCATTTATTATCGTCATTGAAAATATCGATAACTCTTTTTATCGTTATAGAGTATCTTAAAGTTGTGATAGGTGATTCATCGATAAAGTTTTCATCAATATTGACTTTTAGAAGTGAGTTGCAAGTAACAAATTAACAATGCACGGACGAGAAGTTTCCAAAGTTGCAGAACTTTCCTCATGAGAATTTTCTGTAACTTCTGAGAATGTTTTCGAGAACGAGAATTCTTCTTTTTCTTATCGTGTCGAGGTTCCTTTCTTATACAGTAGATGCCCAATAGGCTGCAGCATTAACAGCCCGAATTTATCAGAATACTCAGTAACTTCGTAGTTTCAAGTATATTCTCTCGTTTAAACAATAAATTTCATGTTGCAGGAATGTTCTGCGAACATTCTCAAGAATGTTTCCGCTTTTTGGGAATGTTCTGCAATTTCTACATTACTAGTTGCAAGCTGCCAATGGAGATGAAATATATCATTCCATACTAATATAAGAAATGGGTGGAGGATGAAAGGAGAGTGCACGTAGCGGAAATGAGAATGTTGAGATGGATGTGTGGAGTGACCAGAATGGATCGGATCAGGAATGAGTATATTAGGGGAAGTTTGAAAGTTGCGCCTATAACGGAAAAGATGAGGAGTGGCAGGTTGGCGTGGTTCGGTCATGTAATGAGGAGGGATGAATGTCATATAGGCAAAAGAATGTTGGAGATGAAGGTTGATGGATGGAGAGGGAGGGGTAAACCCAAACAACGCTGGATGGATTGTGTGAAAGAGGATATGAGGAAGAAAGATGTGAGTGTTGAGATGACGAAAGATAGAGGAGAATGGAAGAGGAAGACGTGTTGTACCGACCCCACATAACGTGGGATAAGGGTAGGAGGAAGAAGAAGACTAATATAAGAAATGGGAAAGTGAGTTGTTTGTCCGTCTTTTACGGCAAACCGGAGCGAAGAATTTACGTGATTTTTTTGAGTGGACAATAGTGGAGCTAGTTGAAGGGATGTAAAGTGACATAGACTACTATTGTCTCTTTCTAACCCACCAAGGAAGGTTCTATGGAGCATTCCGCAATTTTCGAATTACGAAAGTACGTAACTTTAAAAAACCGTGCTATCGTAGAAGTCGTTATAAATATGATTTTGATTTTGACGTTATAAGTTTTATGATTCGTTTTTGTTTCAGAATATAAATTTTCTCAGGTACCTAAGACCTTGTAATGGGTTAAGCTACCCACGTTAAAATGGCCGCTGTCAATCCTAAAAGTTTTCGGTCAAATATTTATTTATTTATTTATTTTATTTATTTATTATTCAAATAAGTTACACAGCATAACAGTAAAAACTAAGGCACTGTGAAACTAAAAATAAAAAAAGAACAATATATATAACATATTAAAAAAAATACAAAACAGAGAGAAGAAAAAAATACAATATACCTAATTGACCGAATAACGATTCCCGATCGCCACGTGACTGACGTGGGTTCGATTTGTTAAGCAAATTCTGATTAATTTGGAACTTTTCGGGTCTTGGTAAAGATTTATAAAGTAAGGATAATTTTGATGGGATATTCCCGTTTGACTCGCCTTGGTTGAACACTACAAAGCGATTGGTTGATGAGATAGTATCACACGCGCTATTGGTGGCGTAAACTTGACGATGGTTGTGCTGGCATTTTTGGTGACCGTATGCTACATTATAAAATGCCTTTCATACTAACAAATTAAAGGGGTTATAAAAATGAAGCCGATTTAATCCATCAAAGGGTAACTTTAACCTGAGGAGCGACCTCCCGCCAAAATTCATTTTCGAGTTTCATTTGTTTGTGTTATTTTTTCATTTGTTTGTGTCACTCATTAGAACACTTTGCCTTTTTAAACAACTTGTTCAAATATTTCACATTTGTTACGAAAGTATTTTGATCGTTATAAAATTCCGCGTCGATAGATAACATTGGTTTTCACCGAGACGCACTATGCACTACACAAGAACTATTTATTTACACAGTGTTTACGCGCGCTCATCCTGTCACTGAACCGCTATTACAAGGTCAAGTCTCGGAAATTTATTATTTTTGGTGCCTTGGATTCAAGTAAAATGCCGAATATTAGCGTTTTTATGTTGGTAGAACTGTCTCACACTGATTTTTAATCCAATCGGGAGCGACAACACAACCGAATATTCTGTCAAAGAAGCCCACTAATAGCAACACTACCCTTATAGACACGGTGTGTCTATAGGGCGCTACCCGCCAAAAAAAGTTATGGACACACGGTTTCTATAGGACGCTCCACGGGTTAATATTTTTGCAAAAACTGCCAAACCTCGGTCGTCTCAAAACTTATAATCTAAATGGACTTTCGTTTTGCTAGGAAAATAATAAAAATTGTGGATTACCGGCAACTTGGGCCTTTGTATTGTTTTGTAAGTGTTTTTATATTTTACTTTTATATAAATATTGTACAAAATCTAACCTACAATTTCTTCTTCTTCAACCTAGCGTTTTCCCGGCCTAGCGCCAAGGTCCGCTTTCCTGCTCAGCCTTCTCCACTTTGCCCGGTCTTCGGCATCCTGAGGTGAGAGATCTAACCTACGATTTAAAATGAATAAAAGGAATATCGTGGATTACCTATATAATCGTCTAAAAATACATACATACATACATACAATCACGCCTGTATCCCATGAAGGGGTCGGCAGAGCACATGAAACTACTCAAGTTTCATTGCCACTCTTGGCAAATAAGGGGTCGTCTAAAAATATTTCAATAAATGCTTTGACTCTTATTAGTAATCGGAATTTATATTAATTTTTCAGAGAACAACCGTGATTGAAAACGTACAAAATGATCTAACTGCTGAAATGAAGATTCCTGGTATAAGGAATTTAAATCTTTGGCGAACGTTTCTGGGGGCACGGCAGTGCCCCGCCAAGTCGAGCGCGAAGCAAACACTGCCGTATTATCCTTTACTGGAAACAATTTTCAGGCCCCTATTTGAGAACCTCTGGATAAGACCAGAACGCAGAAATTTTCGTGATCCAGCAAGCTATAATCACATACTTAAAATCCAAAATTTCAAGGCTGTAGGTTATTTATCTCCGAAGTTAAGCGATCGCAAAGTTTTGCATTTATTACACACCAACTCCTTCACTCACTCACTCACTCATGATCATCAGAATATAACTAGTACTTCCCATAAACTCCGAGAGCTTAGGTACAGAGTTAGGGTTTAATGGACAAAACCAGGTGCTCCATGATTCCATTGCACCAATCTGTCGCCGGGACCGTTACCCATCAACGGCCCAGACACACAAAATTAACTATAATAATAAAGAAATCGCGGTAAGAAACCTTAGGCTTGGAACTTAGTCTGATTTTACTACTTTTTAGAGATAAACAAGCAGCTCCATCGAGACTTGGCTAGTTTTTAACCGACTTCAAAAAAGGAGGAGGTTCTCAATTCGACTGAATGTTTTTTTTTTTTTTTTTATTTTTTTTTTTATTTTTTTTTTGTATGTATGTTACTCGATATCTCCGAGAATCGTGGACCGATTTTCAAAATTTTTTTTTTTGATCGAACCAGTATAACCCCGAGATGGTCCCATTGGCACCAAGTCAGGGTCTGATGATGGGATCCTGGAGAAATCGAGGGAACTCTTCAAATGTTATAGGCACATGTAATGTTTTTAGTCTATTTTTCAAAGGTACACCAGTATTTACGTCTGATGGTAATAATTTTATGTGGCTGAGCTGATGATGGAAGGTCAACTCCTCAATGGTTAGGAGTTTAAGGATAATTCTTTCACTACTGTACATGTATTCGGACTGATACATATAATATCACTAGGAACCACTAAAAATCAACTGAGCTGATGATGGAAGGTCAACTCCTCAATGGTTAGGAGTTAAAGGATAATTCTTTCACTACTGTACATGTATTCGGACTGATACATATAATATCACTAGGAACCACTAAAAATCAACAAATAAATAAACTTTTTAACAAAAAATAAAACCGCCTTCAAAAATAAGCGCGTTACAAAACACGGAGAAACTAAAAAGCCAAAAATAATAAACCTTTCAATTCAGATTTCTTATCGTATTGCAATAAGCTAAACATCCAAATTATAAACAAATCAATTATTTTTGGAGTCGGTACCAGCCTGTGTATGGTTGGGTGGGGCAAACAGGCAATAGCAAGGCGACGAACAGGTCTGGTACCGACTACAAAAATAATTGATTTGTTTATAATTTGGATGTTTAGCTTATTGCAATACGATAAGAAATCTGAATTGAAAGGTTTATTATTTTTGGCTTTTTAGTTTCTCCGTGTTTTGTAACGCGCTTATTTTTGAAGGCGGTTTTATTTTTTGTTATTTACAGAATGTTTTTGGTGGGTTACAATTTACACCTAACATAATTACTTAAATATTTCAGTTGATCCCTTTTCAACAGCTGACAGTAATCATTTCCCTTTGCTTTACCCCTTTTTCATTTCTGGGGGCGAAGCCGAATGGAATTTCTGCGACGCGAAACACCACCGAAACTCCGAAGAAATGTAGTCTCTCTCTGTCGCGCCAATACGCAAGTGCGACCGAGATAGATAGCTACGAAAGAGATATATCGTGAGAGTAGTACTCTGATTAGAAATGTTGGCGTAGCCGAATCAAATGGCAATCGTTGTCACTAGACGCTGATTGAAACGCAGTCTAGCCCTCTCGTGCTACGACAGAAGAGCGATAGAGATAGCTAGCCACGATAACAATACTATCGTAAGCGTTAGTGTGTTGGGCTACGTACCCTGACTTTATTATTTTCCAACAGGCTACAATGAGTTCGGATTGTGAGTATGAGCGAAAACCCACAGAGTTTCGTTTCGTCGTCCTTTTCGGCGCGATCCGGCGGGCACACAAGTACACACACGCGCAGGCAGCCGATGGATCTGCCGCTGTGCTCGATCCGTTGGTTTTGTTTTGAACACGGGTAGCGGACAGGCTTGCAAATCCGTGTCTACTTCTCGCCACACACGGACGGATGTGCCCGCCGGGCAGATCCGTACGTGTATGGCTAGCTATACGTACCTAGTTTGTTTGCTTTTATTATAATGACCCATTCTACCCTCTGCATACAGCTATTGTATTTTCCATTCCTACGTCTATCATACAGTCATCATTCCCTTGCCCTTTTCCCATTATTTGGGATCGGCGCAGCAGATCATCTTCCTCCATTCCTCTCTATCAGTCTTCATTTCCATACTAATACCTTTCACTCTCATATCATTGTTCACACATTCCATCCATCTTTTCTTAGGTCTTCCACTACCATTGTATCCATCCACCTTCATATTTACTACTCGTTTTATAACATCGCTTTCATCCCTCCGCATTACATGCCCATATTGCCCATACCATGCTAATCTACTTCCTCTCAACTTCTCTGTCACTGGCGCTACTCTCAGGCTTCCTCTTATATACTCATTCCGAATTCTATCCAGTCTTGTCACACCACACATCCATCGCAACATTCGCATTTCATTCACATGCAGTCTTCTCTCATCATTCGTCTTGGTGGCCCAGCACTCACTTCCATACAGGACGACAGGTCGGATAACTGATTTATAAATTTTCCCCTTCAGCCTGAGAGGCATTCGGGGATCGCACGTCTATCATACAGTGTAAGTAAATTTTTTATTGCACCATTTTAGCATTTTACATGTAAAAAATATACAGAATGTTGAGTGAGAGTATAACTAGGTTATCATTAACAAACTCGCGGGAACAACCTGGGGAGCGCGAGGCCGCGTCCTACGCACATCTAGCCTGGCCCTTGTCTACTCCACAGCGGAATACTGTGCCCCAGTGTGGTACAAAAGTGCACACACAAATAAAGTCGATGTCCAACTGAATCGTGTTATGCGCACTATAACGGGTTGCCTACTACCCACACCTACACATTGGCTACCTGTTCTCTGCCATATTGCGCCACCAGAATTTCGCAGAACACACGCCACCTCGAGGGAATGGGAAAAATCTAAGAAAGACACGCTTCCCATAAGAAAAACACTGGACTATCTCCCCAATGAACGTCTCCGATCCCGAAAGCCTATCTGGTCAGATTTCCAAATTCAAGGCCCAGAACGCTTCTGTGTGAATTTGGAATGGAAGAAAAGCTGGAACATACTCAATACACAAACGACTGATATAGACCCAACAAAAGAACCACCTGGGCTTGACGAGCCGCGAAATATCTGGGTCACACTAAATAGAATTAGGTCTGACGTCAGCTGCTGCAACCACAATCTCCATAAATGGGGATACAAATCGTCACCAAACTGTGATTGTGGCGCGTCGGACCAGACAACCAAGCACATAGTGGAGGAATGCCCTATAAGACGCTTCTCTGGAGACCTGAGAGAATTGCACGCTATAACCGCGGATGCCAGGGAATGGATATCTAACTTAGATGTAAAATTATAGATTTAAACATGCATGTAACCTTAATTTTTCTGTAAATCCTTTGTTTAATAAAGGCATACGATAATAATATAACTAGGTAACAACAGGCGGTCTTATCGCTAAAAAGCGATCTCTTCCAGACAACCTTAGGGTAGCTGGAAAAACGGAACAGAAACAAAAGCTAACAGGCAGTGCAAGAACAAAAAATATAGAGAAAACCAACACAAACACACATACATATATACCGAATACATAAATAAATATACCTTACATACACACTTAGTGTACTTCGTTCGCAACGACCAACATTCTAAGAAACCACCCAAGGGCCTCGCCGCGAGGAAAAATGAAATTTAAGCATCCAGTCTTATTTACAAGGCATATTTCAGGGGAAATCAGTGCCGCCTTTGATCTCAGGGTAAAAATTCAATTTCGCTGTCGGTTTTTAGGTAACAAGGCGTGACATTTAGGAGAAATGTGGGATTATACATTTTGATGTCAAGATGATAAAAATTAAGAAATGAAATGATAAGAGTTTTGAGATTATTACAATTGGTAGAATTTCTCGAATTTTTCGAATTACAAAGAATATTATGTTTACCAAAACTTCAGTGAAACATGAGACGAAAAATAGAATAATCGTACCTAATTGTGCTGAGCGTTGTCTGTGACGGGACGGGATACCATCTTTAATTTTAATTCATTAAGATCGTGTAAACTCCTACGTTCGCGGTTCAATATTGCAATCTTTCGCTGGTTTTTGTGCCAATTTTTACACTAAGTAGCTTTCAACAAATTGTGTCCCCATGTAAAATAAATAACCATTGGGCTGGTTTACAAATAATGAAATGACTCAATTTGCCAACCGTTTAAAAACTACTTAGGTAAGTATCGTATGTACTTATCAACGACTTAGACGTTTTATAAAACTTATACAGAGTGAGAAATTAAACGTAATAAAACAAATAAACTTTTAAGTTAACCATAATTTTATTCTGTATACCATAAAAGCTAACATGCGGCTAGGAACTCGTCTATTTCAGAGTCTGTTCACACTAGCGATTCTTTTCGGCGATTTTTAGGCGATGCGAGATCGCGGCGTGCACGCAGCGAGCTCGCCGCGGGTCGTCGCGGCATCGCGGCGATTATTTTATCGCATAATATCGCCGCGAGCACGCGGCGAGCAAGCTGCGATATCGCCGCGATTGTTTATGAGGTAGACAATCTAATCTACCCACTTTATGCTACAGAAATTGATAATTAATTGTTTATAGAAGAAATACGCAAGCGTCCAGCACAGTCACTCGTCCCTCGCGACTCGTGAAGTAATGACATACTTCTCGCACTTATAACGAAATGTACTATTTTGGGTTACATTCAACACTCTTGCGAAAGGGCACAAAATATTATGATCACTTTCTGCTAGGCGGTAGTCCAATGCGGGATCATCCCAAAATTTACGGTTTGATTTTCGTTTTCGATTTAATCGCCTTCTGAGCAACACAGCTAAAAGTATCTCCTCGTCAGAGTCCACTTTGTGAATAATGAAAGCCCGTAAAGATAACAACAGCGAAATCGCGGCGAGCTTGCCGCGAGTACGCGGCGTTACAATCGCGATAAAAAATTGCTGCGATGCCGCGACGACCCGCGGCGAGCTCGTTGCGTGCTCGCCGCGATCTCGCATCGCCCAAAAATCGCCGAAAAGAATCGCTAGTGTGAACAGGCCCTCAAGCATACAATACGAACAACAGTCAGGGTTGGGCAGTATTTCAAATACATGTATTTGAAATACTCGTTTAAAATACAAATACGTATTTTGTATTTGTATTTCAAATACTGCTTGGTTAAGTATTTTGTATTTGATATTTCAAATACCTAGACACATGTATTTAGTATTTTGTATTTGAAATACTCGAGGCTGTAAAATACATTTGCACAAAATACATTTCATTTCTGAATAGTTTTTAACTGTGTGATAGTTTGATAGTCCCTTTAGGAGACTGTGATATATAAAAAACGGCAAAAGTGTCAACGTCAAATGTCACTACTGTCAGCGACAAGTGTCACATCACTTTGATAGTTGATTTCGCGGTACTGTGTTCATGACATTTTTGTTACTACTGCCACTACTCTCTCTAGCACCCTAAAGAAAAGGATGCATATATAGTTTTCTTTGTTCTTATTTACTGACAGACTTGTTTGACAGAGTATAGACCAAAGATTATTTTTGTATGACTAGACGGAACTTATCGGACAATACTTTTAGGAATTTGGTTTTTATGAAAGGGAATTCTTTATTCAATTCATAAAAACCAAGTTTCAAGCTTTTCAAGTTTCAGTATCAAAACACGTAACATTACATCTAGCAAGTCAATAGCGCATTTTCAGAAATCCCAAAATTCCCACATTATGAACATAAGTCATTCGAAGTTACGATAGTTATTAACATAAAATTGTTATAAATAATGATCATTATAATGTAAAATTGTATGAGAAACATTTTCGGACTACCAATAATCTATATAATAATTTTATATGAACTTTGGCGCACCCGATATCCTGGATATTAAGTTAATTTTTTTTATGAAATTACTTTTGAACTGCAAAATCGTACAACTTTCTCATCCGTAAACCTTTACCAGGTAGAGTCGTCAAAAGTATTTTGTATTTTAAATACATTTTTAGAAACGCTATATTTTGTATTTGGTATTTGAAATACATTTTTTTAAACACTATATTTTGTATTTTGTATTTGAAATACCCGTCACCAAAGTATTTAGTATTTTATATTTGAAATACATTTCCAAATGTAATTAGTATTTTGTATTTGAAATACTATTGGCCAGTATTTTGCCCAACCCTGACAACAGTAGACTAAGCTTCGTATTTCGACGTTCCACAATTCTGGTTAAAGTTAACCTTAGTTCATAAATCACCAGCTCGTCAAACCAAAACTTGTGGAAACTCGTCTATAACTATCATAGATTACAAACTGTAGACTCGTATTCCCAAGCTCCATATAATTGGTTATACCCAGGATCAGTTCAAGAAGTGTAATGTTCTGACGGTAGGTGTCGCTACGGGTCCCATTGACCAATATGGCGGAGAATTTTCTGATTATGGTGGGGTTTTTTGTGGCTCAGGTGGCAGAGCTCAAGGCACAAATTGTTCACCTTTATTCTAAGCTTAGAGTAGCGTCGATTGCAGGCGTTTCTTGTTAAAAAGTTAAAAAGAAATCCGTCTAGAACTATATAATAGATCATAGAATACGAACTAGGCTTCGGATTTGTTCCCTTTGTATAACGTTAATCGGAATTTATGAAGAATAGGATTTTCGCGGCAAACTTTACACACCTAAATAAAATGATATCGGAGTGATAAAATGACTGCAGTCAGACTTACCCGTCTTAAAAGGCTTCATGCAAGTTACTAATGTCTCATTTAATTTGACACAAGTTAAAAAGGATAAAAACAAGCTACTAACCTATTATAAATAATTAATAAATAAATATTATAGTACATTCTTTCACAGATTGACCGAGTCCCACGGTAAACTCAAGGCTTGTGTTGCAGGTACTCAGACAACGATATATATAATATACAAATACTTATAAACAGAAAACATCCATGACTCAGGAACAAATATATGTCCTCATCACACAAATAGATGCCCTTACCGGGATTCAAACCGGGGACCGCGGCGTAGCAGGCAAGGTCACTACGCGCTAGGCCAGACCGGTCGTCATCGCGTGTCAGGATACGAGTAAATTGACGTTTGTCAAAATGTCATTAATTTGGGATATTGGAGTGATTCGCCAGTACAATTGTGTACGATCAAAATGCTCCATCTACAATTAGCTGTCTATAATATTGAGTTTAAATCCCCAGTAGAGTAGTTACTCTACTGGGGATCCTGGAGCAAACAAGGATTGGATGAAGTTCCTACCCAGTAGCATATAGTAGTGAAATGTAGTTGTTGGTTACATTGTGGTTACTTTAACTTAGTGTATATTCTATGTAAGTAGGATAAATATACTAAATGTATTAAATTTATTATGTTTATGTATCTTTAAAGATCTGATATACCTACTCAATGCCTCATTTTTGGAAACAAACAAAACTAAGTATCAACTTATAATATTTACATTTTTTCCTCAATAAGTCCACTAGGTAAAGTAAAGTCAGGGAGATAAAACCAATAATGTCAATCTCAAGTGGCGCAAAAGTACCAATCTTACATCGATAAAAACTAGGAAATAAATATATCTAAAAAAAATGTATAAAAACGTATTTTTATATCACCCCGCAGCTAATATACAGTGGGATTTCACCAGAGTGACATTGTCACTTGACATTGATAATTATGTACCTACTTCTGAGTTGATAAGTAACATTTTTAGTCACCGTCAATATTATTTTCTTGTTGAACAGACAATGAACGGCGAAATGTCACTGCTGTGAAATGGGCCACTGATATCAATAATATATTACTTATGTATAATTTTTCTTCCCGCTACGTATTTGAAAATTTTGTTTAGGTATTCTACCTTAAACTTAAACTTTACTTTAGTAACTATCGCGGTAACCGAACTAACCGAAGACAATATTATTCTACTTTATTTTCATTTAATTTAAAATATACTCTGTCAACCAAGTCTGTCAGTAAATAAGAACAAAGAAAACTATATGCATCCTTTTCTTTAGCTGACAGGCTTGTTTGACAGAATATAGTAATCAATTACCGTTGACGATGTGTCATCACCTGCAATACCCACTACAGGAGATTTCATTTTTACTAACCTTGCCTATTTTTATCTGCACTTCCATCCGAGACCAATCCATCTACTTCAATACCTATTACTTTGTTTACTTCACCGCTGACCTAGCCGATGAAACTGCTTACGTAACAACAGATTCTGTGGTCTGAAAATATTTTCTTTGCTGTAGAATATTTTAAGAGTATGATTAACGTTTTGGATACTTTAACCTTGTAATTTTAATGGAAATCTACATGAGTAGATTTTATTTTGGAAAAACTATGTTTGGACTAAGTACCTATGACGGTACTAAGTCCAAACGTAGTTTTTCCGAAATAAAATAAGATAAAAGTACAAGTGTTCAACACTTTAACCCCTAATTACTGACGACCGGTTTGGCTTAGTCGGTAGTGACCCTGCCTGCTGAGTCGCGGTCCTGGGTTCGAACCCGGTAAAGCCATTTATTTGTGTGATGAGCAGAGATATTTGTTCCTGGGTCATGGACGTTTTCTATGTATATAAGTATTTGTATATCGTTGTCTGAGTACCCGCAACACAAGCTTTCTTGAGCTTACGGTGGGACTCAGTCAATCTGTGTAATAATGTAAAAAAAAAGGAAAAAAATACTTAAATGACATACTTCTGTCATATTTATTGACTAAAGATTGAAAGTGACATCTACTGGTATACCGTGGAGCACTGGTTTCACCTTACATAACCTTGGTCTTAGCAAACGCAGAGACATGGCCCATTTCATAACACTGACAATAATAATAATAATAGTAGGTTAACTACCTACTAATACGTGGCAATAGTAAACTTAGTGGCAATTTCGTTGACAACCATAATTGGTCTAAATCATAACACTGACAATAATAATAATTATTATTATTGTCAGTGTTATGAAATGGGCCATGTCTCTGCGTTTGCTAAGACCAAGGCTGCCGTCCTATCACTAAAACCCATCTAACCCACAAATGATAGTTTTGAGATATGGGCAAAAAACATAAAAACCCATATCTCTAGGAAATGTGTCGATTTAGTCCAGATTTCTTTTATTCTTAAATTAAAACTAAATTCACGCTAACATTATTTAAAATCAATTTAATTAAATATTGTTTAATTTATTAGAAATTCGCCATTTTGTGTTTAAGTTATGCAAACAATTCCTAAAATATGTATGATTTTACTGTTAAAACACGGTTAAGTATACTTTAGCCGTTTTTTAGGATTGAATAATACATAAAACATGGCTTAATAACGGCAAAGTAAATTTACGTGTTTATAGTAATCGTAACTGAGCATTGCATAATAATCTAAAAACATAGCTTAATAACCGCAAAGACACTAAACAATTTTATACTATCGTATATGCTCTAAAAAAATGCTGTAACCGTTTTTAAGCTATGCAATGACTACTAACATCGAAATAATTTGTATGCATTCCTAATCTAAAAGCCCGCTATATGACAAACCAGCGACGATTACTAGGTTTTAGCATTGTCATTCTTTTTAAAAGGAGTTTATCATTTTAGCAATGTCCCGTTTACCTGCAGTACCTGCACTAAGTTTCAAGAGCAATTCAATTTGTTAAATGAATAAAAGACAACTGTATGATATTGTAACCATTTATTTGCATGCATAAAAAACCTCGTTATAAGTTATGTTACAAATTAACATATTTAAACTTAATATAATATTCTAACATTAGTGAAAACTAACATAACATTAATATGAAACAATAAAATTCGCTTTCTACATTGCAACAAATCAATTTGCTATACCGACACGGCGAAAGGTGTCGCTCTTGGATATCCAAAGTTATTCGTATTATTACTATAATACACTATTAAAATAATGTTTTTATTACCGAGTTATATAAGGTTAAAAACGGTTGATGTCGGCAGTTCTTACAAAAAGAAACACGGATTTCATTTATTATTCGCCAAGCAAGTGAAAATAGCAATCTTTATTTATTTAATACTTCAAAAATTCAAAATACATTTAGGATTGTTTGACATAATAATTTTCTCTCTTTCCGCTTGATTCCGTTCTTCTTAAAATTTATTTTTCTTTTTTTGTGCGTTTGGTTTTCGACAGTTGTATTATTAATATTAATATTACGAGTGTAGTGCTCTATATCGACGGTGGTTCTACATCGATAAATGGTTATATGTACTTATGTGTAGGTCAGTCCTCCTTTTCTGTATGTAAAACTTCTGGATTTGAAGGGTCTGAATGAATTGGTACAGCAGAATACTTATATATCATACATTTTTTTTTTCTTTAAACTAGAATCAATATAGAGATCTTTGTTAACAATTTCTGGTAAAATCAGGTGCATCATTGCTTAAAATTGTATTAACTAGGTTAAATTTAAGTCTGTTTCTCTGTTGTTTGTATGAATGTCTGCGACGAAGGATAAACCCAAATTCGATGATCGTCAGCAACGGTTTTAGCTTGGACCAGTAAAAGGGAGTTTTAAAATTGATGTATTTTCGTCAGCATTGAAAATTAAAGCAGAAACGTTCGACGTGGCTAAGTTAGGCAAAGAATTCTGAGGTATCAATCTCAAAAATTCTTGAAACAATACACAACGATAGAATGTTCCTTGGTAAAGATCGAGTTGAGCAATCCCCTTCTGTTCTATATTTACTAAACTTACTGCTGGTGTGATGACTTGTGGTCGGTTTTTCGGTATTCATTTTATTCGCAAATCTCTGTTATCATTTGTATCCTGAAGTTCGTAACAAGCCTAAAAGAAATAACATTAATTAATTTGATTTTTGACTGCATTATTAAATCAGCTTGACGGTAATATAATGTTGCACAAGTAATCCATACCTACATAGGTACTAAAACATTGTAAGGTAAATAAATGCTTACAAAATGTATGTGGCTATGGCAATGCCTACATAGCAATAGGATGGTACAATGTAATTTCTTGACTTTTTTGTTTACGCTTTATTTGTACACAATAGTTTTAACTGGGCTCTTGATCGAATAACTTATGAGTTAGGTATTTACTTGTCGCGGCAAACGTGTGATAATACGTTAGCAAAACGCAAGTTGTGCTTGAAAAAACCTTAAAAAAAAGATATTTAACACTTACCTGGCCTTCGGTTTCTTAACATTTTAAGGAGAAAATGTTCATTCACCGGTCACTACAGCCTTCGCACAACCTTCTGCGCGCGAGCCGCTCGGCCGACTGTCGGACTGGCGCAATAACTTTGGAAGGTATACTTTTACAACTAGCGGGGTTTTAGCGTAGCTTTGCTGGTTTGTCCTGTTTCAGTGTGGCATTATGAATATTTTTTAGTAATAAATTCACCGTAAAGCGCAGTAACTAGGTTTTAGTGATGTATTTGTAACCGAAATTACAATGAAAGTCTTTAAATACACGGTTAAAGACTTTAGCCGTGTTTAAGCGTAGTATTTTATTTAAAAAAAGTGAATGTTATAAAATGTAATAACGCAATTAAACGGCTTTAATGGGAATTTATGAAGCTTATGTCAAGTAACGTTGTTATAGTTATGTATCGTGTGATAAAACTATGAAGATAAACAACTGCTAAGCGCTTTAATATAAGTTATAGAAGACAAATGTGGGTTTGCGGTTTTATACTATTGAAAAGGGTTATAAAATAGTGCACTTAGCGAGGTATGTCGACTCTGTATCTCGGTAACTAAAAACGATAAAAATATGATTCCAAGACCAGTCGATGGGGAATTCTTTCCTATTTAAGAATATTTATCCAAATGAAAACTGGTAATATGCAGCTTAGAGGGGTTTTAGTGATCGGACGGCAGAAGGTTATGTAAGGTGAAACCAGTGCTCCACGGTATACCAGTAGATGTCACTTTCAATCTACAATCAACGAAATTGCCACTAAGTTTACTATTGCCACGTATTAGTAGGTAGTTAACCTACTAATACGTGGCAATAGTAAACTTAGTGGCAATTTCGTTGACAACCATAATTGGTCTAAATCATAACACTGACAATAATAATAATTATTATTATTGTCAGTGTTATGAAATGGGCCATGTCTGTCGGGCAACAATTATAGGCTAGTTTCCTATACTTGAAATAAAATATTATATGTAGTGCACGAAATAAAGCACCACATAATCAGAAGAAAAATATAGACAGTAAGTTATGTTTAAACATAATTTCTATTTAATAAGTCAAAGAGAAAGATATAAAGTAAATGAATTGACCGTGACGTCACTCCTCAGTATTTCATAGTAATTTCATATTAGCAAATCGTTTTGACAGTTCTTAAAAGAAGCTGATTTGACTAGTAGGAAACTAGCCTATTGTCGCCTGGGGCCCGTTTCTCGAAAGGTACAAGCCTTGTATTACAAGTGTGTTTCCATGACAACCCATACGATTTGACAGTTCGCGCACTTGTAATACAAGGCTTGTACCTTTCCAGAAACGGGCCCCTGATAGTGACACTTGGCCGTTCATTGCCTGTTCAACAAGGAAATATTGACGCTGAGTAACAATGTTACTTATCACGCCAGAAATAGGCACATAATTACTGATGTGCCGACGGAAAATTTCCAAATTTCTGAAATTTTCACATAGGAAAACTTCGGAAACTTTCTATTCTTTGTATGGACAATTGTATGGATGGAAACTTTCCATTTCATAAATTTAAATTCCCTTTATTTTTCGTGAAACTTTTGTGAATTTTTCATGAAATTTAAGAATTTTTTGGAAAGTTTCCGCAACTTGCACATCACTACACAGAATTGTCAGTGTCAAGTGTCAATGTCACAAATACCCACATAACGCTTTTCATTAACTCTTGTTGTCCAAGCAGTTCCACTACAACTTTTTATAGACAACTGTACTTTGCTGTTTTGTACTTTTTGTACTAATTTATTAAAATCACAAGGTAGGTACGTTGATGTAGATCTATCAGGGGAATAGTGGATAAACTCCGAAGAGGCAAACAGTACACAAATATATACGGATTGAATTCGCTTTAGAGGTGCAGTAAATTTATTTGCTTATCTGTCTGTGCTAGTACTCTGCCTTGAGTGCTTGCCTTTCTATTACCGTTTTCTGCAGGTTTCTCGCAGCTCCTCTGCAGCTTTTATCATTATGAAAGTAATATATGCAATGTGGGATAAAATATTGGAAGAATGAATGTACTCTTATATTAACCGACATAATATTTGAAGAGATTTTTTTTGGAGAAGTTTTTTTTCTTTTCCGGAGTAAGAAAAGAATTGTATAAGTTTGAAAATTAAGGTACAGTCACCTGCTGTAAGATGCTGCAAAAATATCTGACACGATGTCATTTGTAGAGACGTACCCCCTTATTCATAAACGTTCACTAAAAGTTATCAAGCCGATAAAGTTCGTTTATCCCTTTCCCACACCAATACGTCAGAAAGGGACAAACGAACTTTATCGGCTTGATAACTTTAGTGAACGTTTATGAAATGGGGATAGAATCGTGTCACATATTTTTGCATGCTTCCAAGAATACCATTTTAATGAAAGTAATTTCTCTTTTATTCCATCTTAGTGCGTTTTCACATTATCCGATCCGATATCGGATGTTGGACGGATATCCCATACATTACAGGCGCCATCTTGGATTTTTTCTATTGAAATCCTTCCGACATCCGATATCGGATCGGATAATGTGAAAACGCACTTATTCTTAGTTAATCAATATAAGTTATTTTTTAGGAAGAAGTAATTGTAAAAGCAACTAATGGAAGTAAGTAATTGGCTTTAGTCGCATAAGATTTGCTCAGAAATGTCTGAATGATTTAGAGCTAAGCACATTAAACCAGTTTCTTGTTACTAAATCAATTAGAGCTTAATTCGATAGCTAACAGTAGTTATTCAATCAAGTCAATTATATACGCAGAGTGCCCGTGTGTTTCCCAATATAGATCGGTAATTCCAAGTAATTTTAACGTAAGTGACATGGTAACTTAGTTACTAAGTAATTCTATTACCCTCTTAGGTGGAATTACCCGACCGGCGTTCATGATCATTATTCCGGCATTCGTCACGGCTCATTGGAGGCTAGGGTCTGCTTTGACAATTAATCTCAAGATTTGGCGTAGGCATTAGGTTTTAGAAAGCGGCTGCATGCCATCTGACCTTCCAACCTAAAGCAGTTTAAATACTTTTCTCTATAGCTAGAAAGTCTCAAAATGTATGTGATTTTGTTTCTGATAAGAAACCGCCTGGAACGCGTCATGAATAATGATTGGATTCAGGCACAAAATGTAATAAATTTATAAGGCTTCGCTAATCCGCGAAATTTTAACGTTATTACTTCAATATTGTGCTAATCCATTAAAGAAACAGAATATAACAACTGAGAATAAGTAGGTATTATACTTTACATTGTATAATTTCAAATTTTATTTTAAGTAGGTTCTTATTTATTAAATAAAGTAAGTAGTTAAGTAAGTAAGTATTTTTAAGTTTAGTCTTAGTTTCTTATATAATTATGTAAATATGTTCATGTAAATAAAGAGATTAAAAATATAAAGTAAGTACTTTAAAAATTAAGCATTTCCCGTGTGGTGACGGGTTAGGAATTTCACTACCCTTTTCTTCCCATCGGTGTCGTAGAAGTCGACTGTAGGATTTGGGTTCAATTTGGCCGCTGGAAAGGCAACGTTTCACTACATTAACACAGTTTCGTTTTTTTTAATCCCCCAATTGCCAAGAGTGACACCAAAGACACTGAAACTTGTACAGTTGCATGTACTCTTTCTACCCCGTTTGGGAATAAAAGCAAGCAAGAGGTTTTGTATGTATTTAATATAAGCACGTAGCTAAAAATAAGCAAAATATGCGCTCCTAAACGATGACTAAATGACGTCATTTAGATATCAGAACCTACGTTTGGATTGGCAGGGAAGACGGTATTATTTTACAACATTTTAATGAAAGTAGAAAACTCCTGATTTCCGGGAATAATCATGAATATTCCAATTAGTTTCAATTCTTAAAATATTTTCTTTGAATGAACCGAACTTACCCTCCTAACTCCAGACTTCTATATATTGAATTTGAAATAAAAATATTTTCCCCTCACTAACTCGGAAACACATGTTTTGTCCTTTAATACCAGCGAGTAAAAACGCATTTTATCCACTAGTGGATAAAGTAATTTGACCTTGAATAGAGGCAAATTTTCTGCTTTAAAATTGATAAAAGTGGGTTAATCTAGTAATGAAAATATTTATTCTATTAAAAAAAAAATTATTATATATATTATTAAAAATGAAGATGTTTTACCACCTGTGGCACTACTGGAAGCAATGATAAACGTGTTTTTGCGTTGTACTTTCCTCGCTATAGTGAGGGGAAAAGTTTTGTGTTACACACAAGTGCAAATGTATTTTACTTCTCGTGTGTTGAGAAACTCGCAAGCTCAGGATTCTATTCGCTCTACTCAGGATTCTACTCGCTTCGCTCGTGGTTCAACTATAGAATCCTTTCACTTGCTCGTTTTTCAATTCCACACTCGACGTTAAAATACAACTTTGCACTCTTGTATAACAAATAACTATTACACTTTACTAATAAAATGAGTCTGTTCCAAAATGTCAATGAAGAGTATTATTTTCTATTTTATTCTACACTAGCTTTTGCCCGCGGCTTCGCTCGCATTAAAGTCGAAAATTGCGGAATACTCCATACAAACGTCCACCCCCATTTTAGGCAAGTGGGGGGTTGGAAAGAGACAAAAAGTAGCCTATGTCACTCTCCATCCCTTCAACTATTTCCACTTAAAAAATCACGTTTCTCGCTCCGTTTTGCCGTGAAAGACGGACAAACAAAGAGACACACACACTTTTCCATTTATAATATTAGTATGGATATATGTAATCGTTGGTCATGCAAGTTACAATCTGACACAATGATAAATAAATAAGGCTTGTGTTGACTTGAACCCCCAAAGAACCCAAAATACCCTTAAAGACCACGCCATCTCAAAGAACCCAAAAGCCCTCAATTAGAACTCGAGCAGTGAGCTGCAAAAGCTCTGTGAACGGGATTTACGGAGCTTAAAGCTTTTGAGTTTCGGAGCGGAATTTCACTCGGCTTTTGGCTGGTAAAGTTTCAACCGCTTTTCCGACAGAGTTTTGTTTTCCTGTCTTAATTAGAGACGTGCTTCTTTTGTCTTCTTATGAGACATGAAAGGAAAATTACAAACAACTAGCAGGGCTACCACATGATTGTCGTGAGATTATGTCGCCGCGAGATAGTTTACCCGTCCTTATGTTATTAATACAGTTAGAAGAAGACGTGGCATCTATCTCGCGGCAATCATGTGCTAGGCCTAATGATTGTCGCGAGATATTCGTCCTTATGGCATTAAGATCAATACGGATAAGTGTGTCATAAGGGGTAGTGTGTCTGGACTTCACATTTGGCCCGTTTAAACAATGATCAGTGTTTATTAAAAGTTTTCGTTTTCCACTAATCGTGAGTAGAAAAAGCACCTATGACAATTAATAATAAGAACACTCCCGAATAACTCAGCTTTCAAACAAAAAAACTAAATCGAAATTGGTTCATCCGTTCGAGAGCTACGATGCCACAGACAGACACACACACAGACAGACAGACAAGCATACAGACAGACAGACGGATAGACGGACAGGATGGACAGACAGACAGACAGACACGTCAAACTTATAACACCCCGTCGTTTTTGCGCCGGGGGTTAAAGAGGCTAAATGTGAAGGCCAGACATTTTCGATTAAAAATGTGTGTAATATTTTTTTTAACTTGGCCACTGAAAACTCCTGTCAGCCATGTAGTGACGTCATAGAACCTAACTTAATTTCATGTTGAGTCAATCACTGACATAATGAACTTTGTGCCTCATACTTAAATGTCAGAAAATTTTGTGTTCAATTCGATTGACGTCAAGAACATAAAATCTATAGATAAACATGGCTAATGTTGTTTTTAGCCTGATTAAGTGAAAGTATACTTTAAAAATGTTTTCTGCGGTTTTCAAGTCATAATAAAATATGGTACTTAATTTTTTTTTCGGCTAATTGGACAGTGATTAATAAATTTAATAATATAAGATAGACTTTGAAAAGGGTCAAGTAGCCTATACATGAAATAACGTAAAACTACTAGATTGCGCTTTTATTTTTGATGGCAAACATGCATACGGCTCGCTTGTAAGTCAGCATTCTCCGTAACCTATGGACGCTTGCAACTGCAGAATTTAATTTTAAGTTATTTATATCTACCACCAAAAGGCGTCAATTCTTATAAAGACGCAGATTTCCCTGGAGTAACAACTTAATAAATCGTCTTACTTAGTCTAGATTCTCGTATATCACTAGTCACAAGCTACGCAGGCACTTATTGATGACACACTCTAGACACTATAGTCTGTATCTTTAACTATTTAAATAAATGTACACAAAAATCTACCCTGGCTCGTGTGGTGACGGGTTAAGAATTTCATCACCCCTTTCTTCCCGTGGGTGTCGTAGAAGTCGACTGAGGGATATGGGTTAAATTGCGTAGGCGAGAGGCTGGCAAGCTGTCACTGCAATGTCACGATTTTGTTTTCTTTCAACCCATTGATTGCCAAGAATGGCGCTGAAACTTGAGTAATTTCATGTGCTCTGCCTACTCCTGTATGGGATACAGGCGTGATTGTATGTATGTATATAAAATCTACCCTCAAAAGGCTCCTTATGCTAGTTGAGGGTAATTTAAAACATTACACGACCATATAAGAAGATAGGTAAACGCAGGTTTCTCAGTGACAGATCCACTTGGTTTTTGTATTTGGTTGATTAACCGATAAATTATTTAACTATAGCTACCCGTAAATGTACAAATTATTTGCTTACCTAATTTTACTAAGGATATGTGAAAATACATGGCGACCCAAGCCTATGACACATGGCATGAAGGGAAAGTACCATATTGTCTGAGATTTTACCTTAAATATCGTCTGAAAGAAGACTGTAGGTATTTTATTTTTAAAAGTTAGTAATTCTGCATTTAAATATATTCTAAGAATTACTTACTTCATCTGGAAATTGAACCAACTTACATGTAAAAAAAAAACAATCAAAACGATGCCCATCGAAAGAATGTCGAAAAATAGTAAAATTGTATTTTCAACTAAATAATCGGTCATGCCTCCATGATCTATGCTTCATCTAATAGTTAATAGTCTGTGATCACTAGTTCCACAGAATTCGAGTATACAGAGGCAGCAAGACGGATTACCACTCAGCGAGTGACAGTAATACGATCCGCCGACAATAGGGATATATCGTCTAAAGATAGATGGCGGTGATAATGCGAATGTGTGAGATTTGTAGTCATTTTAGAGTTCCATACATACAATCACGCCTTTTTCCAAAAAGAGCAGAGCATAATAGGAAATGCGTCAGACTCAGTGCCTCTTAGTGTACCCTGGGTATTTTCAGAATTTGGGCTCCCCCAATTAGCGAAAGTTGTTAACAAAAATTAACTCGATGTCAGTTTTGTGACGACAATTAAGCATAAAATCTGTCAAAAAAAATAATTTTTTTTCACATTCTGAATGTAGATTATCGCTTAAAGTTTATGTAATTAACATAAAAACAATATTTTTACTGTCAAGTTTAATTATCGTCACAAAACTGACAGTGAGTTAATTTTTGTTAACAACTTACGCTAACTGGGGTGTCTCAAACTGAAAATGCCCACCTACGAAACTAATTTGTTCCGTCTATTGTCCTTTGAGTCGTCGGCAACCCAAACCCTCCTTAGAACTTGTATACTCTTTTTTGCTGTGTACTTAACACGGCAAAAAGGAATGTACAACTGTCTAATGGGTTGGCAACGCGCACGTGACACTCCTTGAGTTCCAGACGTCCATAGGTGACGATGACTGCTTTCCATCAGGCGGACCGTATGCTTGTTTGCCACCGACGTAGTATTAAGACGATACAGGAGGGGTCAATTCTCCATCCATACAAACGCTCTCGACTATTTCCTCCCTGGTTTTTGAAGATAGAGCAATGATTTTTTCAACACAGATTATTATTACTATTATCTGTGTCGGACCGTTTTGATTTTTTTGATATTCTTATTTTTAAAAACGCTAGCCCATCAAAAATTTCCATAAACGGCGTTATTGATTATGCCGTAAAAAAAGGTGTGGTATTCAAAATTTGTGACAACACTGACAACTAGCCAAAAGAACTCAACGGTCCAACACAGATCATTTCATTGTTATTTAGATTCTCAAATTTCATTACGATTGAATTAATTAAGTTTTGAAGGAGGAAACAGTCGAGAGCGGAACCTCGTTTTTAAAGATTTTTTCGCAATATCTTTTAACTGAGTTGTTCTTAATGGACAATTTTTTTTTCGATAAATCTAGTTAATAACACTAGTATATTAAACTAGAATTCCCAAATTAAAAGGGAAGCTCCTTTCCTTTTTAGCATTTTCGCTCCTGTAGCGTCTTAAAAAAAAGGCCTGACGGCAACGGGGCGGCGGGGCGTCCAACGGGGTGGGCTAGCTTGCGTCCACTCTAGAGCGTCCACTCAGTACACTTGTATGAGCTTCAATTGTTTGACAACCACGCCACACGCCCCAACCCGCTGCACGCCAAATATGAGCGTGCACTTAAGCAAACCTGCCCTTAACTGTTTCGATACCTAGTATCTTTGTGTATGCATATTTCCAACTACAACTGTTCCCCTCGATATCTGTGTTCTTGTGCTCTGCAATATTATAGATTTGCCATTACCTAGGTACTAGTTCTAAAGCTACCCCTCAACCCGAGGCGCTACGGAAGACCAGCGCTGTGGTATTCATATCATAGCATATGCTGAGTGGCGTCCTTTTGTTGCCACTACACAGGCGCCAATGTTTCTTTCACAATCCCTGTTTATTTATTTTTTTGTTCTACTGATGCACCATCTATTTTTGCGTTTATCTTTGTGTAACTGGTTTTAGGTGTAATCAGTATCTAGTAACCTTAAATGTTTAGAGTAAGTTGTTCTTGTAACGTAGGTTAAGGCGCCATATGTAGAATGGTTTATACAATAAATTATTTTTATCTTTTATCTTTATCTTTAAGCCTTAAAGTTAGCAGTAAACGGGTAGGATGAAGCCGAAATTTTGGCTTATCGCCCACACCACAGGGACCCCTCACAGTCGACTTCTACGATATCCGTGTCAGCAAAGGGTGTTTTTTTATACCACGTCGGTGACAAACACATACGTCCGCGTTTTTGAAGAACCCCAAAAAATTTTATTGAAGAACTCTAAAAATTTTTTTGAAGAACCCCAAAAAAGGAAGAGAAGGAAGCGGTGTGGTGAGTTTTAGCCTGTCACCACACGGTGTGCGAATAAAATATATATGTCAGCAAAGGGTGTTTTTTTATACCACGTCGGTGACAAACATACGTCCGCGTTTTTGAAGAACCCCAAAAAATTTTTTTGAAGAACCCTAAAAATTTTTTTGAAGAACCCCAAAAAAGGAAGAGAAGGAAGCGGTGTGGTGAGTTTTAGCCTGTCACCACACGGTGTGCGAATAAAATATACGTCTAATTTATCCGTATCTTTATAACCCAGCTTGTTTTAACTAGAGTAGGGTCTAAATCCATTTGGGAGTAATCCTCCACTTGTTCGGAACGAGGGTTAAATCGTTATGACTTTTAAGTTTTATCAGTCTAAAACAACTATGACCTGGGTGGCTAGCCGAATGGCACAATCGCTCACGAAACGCTCACGAAACGAAGCGCTAGTAGATATCTATCTCTATCGCGCTTGCGTATTGGCGCGACAGAGCCAGCGGCGTATCGCTTTCGCAAGCGCGATAGAGATAGATATCTACTAGCGCTTCGTTTCGTGAGCGTTTCGTGAGCGATTGTGCCATTCGGCTAGCCACCCTGGCTCCGTAGCCGAATGGCATTTCTCCGACGCTAAACGAAAACCAAACGCCACGAAAGGTAGTCTGGCTCCGTTGTGCCAATACGCAAGAGCGATAGAGATAGATATCTACGACCGTTTCGTTTCGTGAGCGTTTCGTGAGCATTTGTGCTATTCGGCTACGCAGTTACGCACACAGATATGAAGTTTAATAATTGGGCCGAATATCAAAAATCTAGTTTTTGACACGTATGCCACTTTTGTTCGTGCAGCCGGTCTGGCGCAGTCGGTAGTGACCCTGCCTGCTACGCCGCGGTCCCGGGTTCGAATCCCGGTAAGGGCATTTATTTGTGTGATGAGCACAGATATTTGTTCCTGAGTCATGGATGTTTTCTATGTATATAAGTTTTATATATTATATGTATCGTTGTCTGAGTACCCACAACACAAGCCTTCTTGAGCTTACCGTGGGCCTCAGTCAATCTGTGTAAGAATGTCCTATAATATTTATTTATTTATTTATTATTTATTATTATTTGTTAATAGTTTAAAACGTAGGAAATATTTCAATTAATTAGTTGAAATTGTTCCCAGTCGAAATTATGACCTAGCGCCCCTAGCGGTTCTAGCATGCGACTTTTAATCCGGAGGTCGCGGGTTCGGATTCGGACCCAGGCTCGTACCAATCTGTTTTTCGGAACTTATGTGCAAAACATCATTTGAAATTTTCCAGTCGCTTTTCAGTGAAGGAAAACATCGTGAGGAAACCGGAATAATTCCAATAAGGCTAGTTACCCTTCGGATTGGACGGTCAGATGGCAGTCGCTTTCGTATAACTAGGTGCCTCTGCCAAATCTTGGGATTAGTTATCAAAGCGGATCCCAGGCTCCCATGAGTGAAAATTGTCCCGCAACTTTTTTCTTGACACTTACAATATTTGTAAAAAAAAATATATTTGTGTCTTAATAAATGGTTTCTCAACAAAACAAACAAACAAAAAGACAGAGTAAATATAAGATAAAAGTACAAGTGTTCAACACTTTAACCCCTAATTACTGACGACCGGTCTGGCTCAGTCGGTAGTGACACTGCCTGCTAAGCCGCGGTCCGGGGTTCGAATCCCGGTAAGGGCATTTATTTGTGTGATGAGCACAGATATTTGTTCCTGAGTCATGGATGTTTTCTATGTATATAAGTATGTATTTATCTATCTAAGTATTATATCGTCGCTTAGCACCCATAGTACAAGCTTTGCTTAGTTTGGGGCTAAGTTGATCTGTGTAAGGTGTCCCCAATATTTATTTATTATTATTATTTATAAATAAGCAATAGTGCAACTTCACCGTAAATGGGGAAGCATTTAACGGCAGGTACAAAAGCTTTTAAAAATACATTGTATCTGCTTTAATCTTGTTCCGAACACAATTAAAAACCTCTTGTTTATGCAGCGGCAGCGCCTAAGTTATTGAGTACCTTTACTGTCTTCGTTAGTGCCTATTTGGTACAGACTATCCCTCTGAGACACCGCAGAACCAAAGAGGATCGAATATTATAGAGAGTTACTGTCAAAGTAAAATGTGTAATCACAGCGCATAGACTGCCATCTCTCGACGCAAGCTAAAAACTTTTGAACCTGAGTTTTAACAATTTGGCCATATTGTTAGCTTGATATGTGTTTAAATGTCAAATATTAATATTAGCGCCATCTAGCCGAGCGTTTCCCAAAGGTGTAACGCCATCTA
Organism: Leguminivora glycinivorella; assembly: GCF_023078275.1. Taxonomy (NCBI): domain Eukaryota; kingdom Metazoa; phylum Arthropoda; class Insecta; order Lepidoptera; family Tortricidae; genus Leguminivora; species Leguminivora glycinivorella. The sequence continues at coordinate 481,980 of NW_025952828.1, forward strand.
GGCCACCGAACCTTTTTCTCTAGGCCTTTGAGGTACGTTTTTTTCTTAGATTTCATCCGTCTATACTGAGTTACAAATGTCTTTGGTAGAACTCTCAAACTTACCTACCAAATTTTATATAAAAAAAAAATGAAATATGCGTAACTCCGACAGAACTTTCACACCAATAGGAATTAAGAGGATACGGTAGCGAAAATGCTAAAATGGAAAGGAGCCCCCCCCCCTATCAACTTGGAAATTTTAGTTAAATATACAAGTGTTATTAACTAGATTTATCGAAAAGAAATTGTCCATTAAGAACAACTCAGTCAAAAGATATTCCAAAAAAATCTTTAAAATCGAGGTTCCGCTCTCGACTCTCTCCTCCTTCAAAACTTAATCAATCGGAACGAAATTTGAGAATGTGAATAACAATAAAATAATCTATGTCGGACCGTTTAGCTAATTTGGTTAATTGTTACCAATCTTGAGTATCACACCTTTTTTTGCGCCACAATGAAAAAGGCCGTTTTTGGAAATTTTTGATTGGCTCTAGAGTCTTTAAAAAGCAGAATATCAAAAAAATCAAAACGGTCCGACACAGACAAAAATAATAACAATCTGTGTTGAAAAAATCATTGCTCTATCTTCAAAAACCAGGGAGGAAATAGTCGAGAGCGTTTGTATGGAGAATTGACCCCTTTTTTTTTAGGAGGGGAAAAATGCATTACGCATACCACTCGGGTGCGGGGAAGGACCCGAGTGGTTATGTGGGACTCCTTGTTAAGGGCTAATGAGACCCCAAGTCTACCCACTAAACAACCCCCCCATCTGCCGCCATTGTTCTGTAACGGTGGGCTGCAGGTACACTCCCGCTTTACATCTACAGCACCACCAGAACCAGTCCGCTTTGCAGAGCACCACCTCCGGAGGCCCTTGATAGCCTCGGACACAAATGGACCGTATCCAGTACGGTCGACCTCTCAGGGACCGCGTGTGCAATGGATGGCAGGCGTCCCCGTGCCTGTCATCCTGCGATCAACCTACGGAGGCAGGCGGCGGTCGTGTGCGACCCGTCTGCGTCGAGCACGCTTGCGGCGCCGTTGATCGGCCATTGGGGCGATCTCCCTAGCGCGTTCCGCCATTTCCTTCTGCTGCATGACCTCTTCGCAGAAGAGAGAATTGACCCCTACCGTATCGTCTTAAGTAAAACACAAATCACACCAATAACATGGTAGTAAGTACTCGGTTCAGTGTACGTAGCCAAATGCACGAACGGTCACGGTAATATCTGTTTCGTAGTCTGTCGGTGTTTTACAGATTGCACTTCGGAGAGTGTGCTCAAGAGCTACACGAGCTTATTCCACCGTCCCCATTCTACCATCGGCCGGCCGGTTTCCATTCTTAGGGGCGTCCATCTACAAGTCCAATACAAGTGTGTGTAGGTTCAAGAACTTTATAAATACATGTACATATTCTATCAATACAAATCACCCAGCAGGTCCGATCTCTTTCTATTCTATATTTGTGGTACTTGGCCATGTTGACAAAATACGAATCATAAATTTAAATAGACATCATACACGAAAGAAAAAACGACAGGGCCCACTGGTGGCCGAGCCGGGAATCGAACCCGGGTCTTCAGCTTACGCGGTTAACGTCCTCACCACTAGACCACCCGCCCGCCCATTCCATTCTATTCTAGTGCGCCCAGTCCATTCTAGTGGTGAGGACGTTAGCCGCGTAAGCTGAAGACCCGGGTTCGATTCCCGGCTCGACCACCAGTAGGCCTTGTCGTTTTTTCTTTCGTGTATGATGTCTATTTAAACTTTAAATTTATATATAGTAGTGTGACTACTTGAAAAAAGAACAAATCGAAAAATATTCAATAAAATAATTTGATTTGTTCCCTAGTTGAAAATACGAATTATTCATTATCTGTATCTTCGTAGTTATCCCTCTTTATCGCACTATTATCCATAACTACGATATGCTACGAAGTTTGAACGATTGGCTACTTGTCTACGCAGCCTGATACTGTATGGTAAAGTTTCTGTCGTCTTACTTATACGATCTAATATTGTAAATGATCTGTGGAAAATAACAATACTGTAGCAGTATTTTTTAACTAAATACATTCTTCCCAAGTTTTTACATAGTACAACAGTATGTATTTCAACGTACTAAGTACTTTGAAGGTTATTAATGTTATTATATACCCTTGAAGAAATCTAATTTAACTCGAGATCTTTAATTAAGTATTCCTATTGAGTTTGTTTATTATTACCATTAAGTGTTGGAGAATTCAAATATTAAGCATCTCAGATGTCAAACAACAATAATTTATTCGAAAGTCTTTAAATAATTTTAGCATAAGCTGTTTATTGGAGTTGATACATTTAGAGCTGAGTAAATGGACTTTTTTTTCTTTTTTTAGGGTTCCGTAGTCAACTAGGAACCCTTATAGTTTCGCCATGTCTGTCTGTCCGTCCGTCCGCGGATAATCTCAGTAACCGTTAGCACTAGAAAACTGAAATTTAGGGCGTGTAAATTAAATGGCTCTGTGTTATGATTGCTGCATATGGTGTCGTAGACAGTCCTTGCGTAAAGGAACCTTGGGCAAGTTTTAATAAGGTGTTCCATGGTTTGCTGTGTGATATTGTCACATGGACACGCGTCATTGTCTATTTTCTTGAATCGTTTTAAGTAGAATTTGGTATACCCGTGACCAGTTAGAATGTAGAATTTGTGTCAGTTGGAATGTGATCATAAATTTTAAGTTATAGTTAGATAAGATTGGTAATTTAGTGAAACCTATACCTATCACATTAGGTCTGACAGTATAGCAAAAATATCAACAATAAAGTAATTATACCTAACAATTTAATATTTCGAATTTCATAAACATACATATTTATAGACACTAATTTTAAGCATGACTGTAACTGGTAACGAGTTTGTGTTCACGTGATGAAGCCTGCGTTTCAAATTTAAGAATATACATACATACATACATATAATCACGTCTGCATCCCATAAAGGGGTAGGCAGAGCACATGAACTACTAAGTTTCAGTGCCACTCTTGGCAAAAAGGGGTTGAAAGAAATCCAAATTGTGACATAATGTGTGATGTGTGATTTAATAATATGGTCTCTGAATAAATAATGGAAATAAAAAACTGCCAATTTTAAACACCATGATGGCGTGACTTTATGGGTGTCTATTTACAACCTGGCAAAAAAGTGTAAAATTTGAAAAGTGTCAAATCTAATCATCTCGTTCTCTTCCATATAGTGAATTGAAACGACACTAGTTTTGTTTCTACTTGTTGCCACGTGTCTGGGGGTCGAGGGTCTTGGGCAGGTAGAGGAGAGAAAACGATGCTGCTTGGTTCAGGTCTATATTAAAAGTGAATGTACTTATTTTAATACTACAGTTTTAATGGATTAGCATGACAAATTATGTTTGATAATACCGCCATCTATCGGTGGTATTGGGAACTACAAGACTATCTTAATGACATATCGACTGGGAACATGCGATCCTTGAGGTAAGCCATCTAGGATTCGGACTAGTATGTAAAAGTAATCATAGATGGCGCTGTCAACAGATGACAAGTTGACACTACTCTTTTTTTGAAAGGAAATATTTTTGTACAATCTCCCAGTATTATAAAACAGCTCAAAAAGCTACAAGTTTCATGTTTGGCTTTAAGTAAAAACAATCAATATATGACGTAGGGCCGCATAAGAGCAGCTATTAATAGAGTTAAGCCTGCTTTGTTTGCATATCTGGGTCACACAATAACGTTAGCTGGGAAGCCTAGATGCCTATTAGATCGGCTCTGAGGCAGTAACAATCAGATCGCATACCTACAGATTTACATAGAAAACAAATATCAATAATTTCAATCATAGTATTTAGTATTCTAAAGTAGGTAAATAAATGAACTGTCCCACTGATGGTAAGCAATCTCTAGCCTCTAGCTGTAAGTTACAGCCTATAACATATTATGTTACGTGAAACTCCTGAGGTGATACATGCGCGTTGCCAGCCTAACACACCGTACTCGTACCCTTTGAACTCTTTTCATGATCGTAATTATTTATATTCTTTTGCCATCAGCACTAGTGTATCTATCATGAGATTTTAACAAGTAACTCGATTGTGTAAAGGTACGATAAATGAAATTTATTTTATAGAAAAAGTAAACGGTATCCCCAAAATGTTACTTACTACGATTTGTTTTTTAGTACAACTTGATATATTAGTTATATTAGGTACAGTCAGCTGCAGAGAAAAGTAGACCACCTGCCATACAAATTTGTATGCAAGGGGGGTCTACTTTTCTATGCAGCTGACTGTACTATCACCTGCAAAAGTGCATGGCGAATTTATCAATGAGTTCATTCATAATTTCTCCATGCAATTTTGAACCTCACTGTACGCTATCTAGAGTAACGTAATTTTATAATTAGTTTTTGGTTTTGTACGTTTTGTATAATGTGGAAATGAAACGGTTACCAGCACTTCAATTCACCAAAAAATCAAAACTCGGAAACTGGCCTCTGCTCATTTGCATTAGGACACCCGATCCAAACCTGAATATTCATCGCCTAAGTGGAGGTTTGTTAGAGAAACTTGGAGTTGTTCAAAACCTCTTACAAAGTTGCAATTCCCTATATCAAAGTGGGCATTTAAATTTTATGATCGTTCGCATAAACAGTTCTGTTAACAGCTATGTAAATTTTGTAGACGGAGAAATTATTTCAAATGCTTAGCGAAAGACTGATTTTCTTTCGAAATTCACTCATTCATTCATATCTACATAGCATGGAGGAATAAGTGAGGGGAAGAGTTGTAACTCCATGCATCAGTAAATGCGGGTTATTTGATAGGCATAGTTAAGTGACATCTGGAGCGCAGCATATTAGGTGTAAAATTAAGGGATAGGATCCGGAACACCACGCTGCGCTCTAAGACTCAAACAATAGACGTAGCTCAGAAAGCGGCTAAGTTGAAGTGGGACTGGGCTGGCCATGTCTGCCGAATGCCGGACGACTTGTGGGCCAAGATAACCACGGAGTGGGAGCCCCACGAGTCAAACCGGGGATCCGGCAGACCACACCGGCGATGGCGGGATAACCTGGACTCATTTTTGATTGGATGGCCAGAAATAGCACTAGACAGAGAAGATTGGAAAAAGAGGGGGGAGGCCTTTGCCCAGCAGTGGGACACAGTAGGCTCTGAATAAAAAAAAAGTGACATCTAGCGATAATCACGCGTCAATCACGCGTCAAATACCGTGAATGTTCATCTATGTACATATAGTTACAAATTATTGCCTATCAGTTGTTCTTTGCTAGAGATTTACCACTTACGTTTCGAGGACGGCGTTATCCCTTTGGTCTCGGAGAAGACACTATTCTGCTCTTACCATACAGACTATAATTATGTTTTCACCACACCAACTGGTAAAGGCTTTCTTTGCTATTCGAAAACAGATAGCAAAATTGCATTTTATCCACAGGGGGGCAAAGTAATCTCAAACAAATTTTAACTCTATGTCTTAATCTGGCTGCTAGATTTTACCTATAAATGATGATTTTGAATCATAAGTGTTGAATAAATTGATGAATTTCATTTATTTTGATGTTTTATAGTCAGTATTTTTTTCGTGTTGGTGTGGTGAAAAATTTTGTGTTTCACTCGGTGGCAAAGTTTGTTTAACCTTCGTACCTTGAAACGCTCGCAACGCTCAAGATTCCACTTTTTGAACCACTCGCTATGCTCGCGGTTCAATATTGGAATCTTTCGCTTGCTCGGGTATCAATATTGGCACGTGCGGTTAAACAACTACTTTGCCCCCTTGTAAAACAAATAACTATTTAAATGTTCAACCTTTACAGAAGTTTTTTTAAGGTTAATATTTATTAAGCACATAATTAAAAGCCTTGTAAGGCTTAAAAGGCTTGTAAGGCTTAAGAGGCTTGTAAGGGCTGAGTGCACGCTCATATTGGGTGTGCACGTGCAGTGGCGCGCAGCGTACGGCGTGTAAATCAAAAAATTGAAGTTCATTCAAGTGTCCTGAGTCGACGCTGCATGGGATGCACGCTCGGTCGCCCCGCTGTACGCCCCGCCGAACGCTCCGCTTCGAGCGTCCACTCAGGCCTTACCCTAAGTATTAAGTTATCATGAACCCATTCAAAGCTCATTTTAACGTTGTTTACAGGACTCGACACTGCTTCGGCCGCGCAATAGCAAACGGCTATCTGAGAATTGTCCGTACTGTTGCAGGAATTATGTAACGGCAGTATTTCAGGAGGCCCATTAGCAAATTGGCTTCTTGGGGATTGTCTGGAGTTTACACACGGGCCTTTGTATTGTTTGTTACTTGTGCCTGAATAATAGTTATTTGTTATACAAGGGGGCAAAGTTGTATTTTAACGCCGAGTGTGGAATTGAAAAACGAGCAAGTGAAAGGATTCTATAGTTGAACCACGAGCGAAGCGAGTGGTTCGAGAATAGAATCCTGAATTTGCGAGTTTTTTTAACACACGAGAAGTAAAATACATTTGCACCCGAGTGTAACACAAAACTTTTCCCCTCACTATAGCGAGGAAACTACAACGCAAAAAATGCGTTTATCACTGCTTCCAGTAGTTCCACAGGTGGTAAATCATCTTTATTACTAGATTCACCTACTTTTATAAATTTTAAAGCAGTTAATTTGACTTTATTCAAGGTCAAATTACTTTACCCACTAGTGGATAAAATGCGTTTTTACCCGCTGGTATTAAAGGACAAAACACGTGTTTCCGAGCTAGTGAGGGGAAAACATCATTTATTAAATAAAATACTTAATTGTAGATTAAACATACCATTAAAACTAAAGTTAAATCTAAAAATAAATAAAACTACATAACAAACTATACCTACATACATATAAAAATATTTACCTACCTACAGGAATAACCTAGTTACAAAGAAAATACCCCTTCCTGAATAAACTGTAAAAAATCCTGCGCTATGTGTCTTTTTTAACCTCCGACGCAAAAACGACAGTTTGACGTGTCTGTCTGTGTGTGTCTGTCTGTCTGTCTGTTTGTCTGTATGTCTGTCTGTCTATGTATGTGTCTGTCTGTGGCATCGTAGCTCAAAAACGGATGAGCCGATTTAGATTTTTTTTTTTGTCTGAAAGCTGAGTTAGTCGGATGTGTTCTTAGACATTTTTCATGAAAATCGGTTCACTATGTCACAGTCGGGTGTTTTTTCAAAATTTTTAACTTAATTAACCTCATATAGCGCAGGATTTTTTTACACAGTTTATTCAGGCGTCAGTCTTTTTCAACCTCCGACACAAAAACGACGTGTTATAAGTTTGACGTGTGTCTGTCTGTGGCATCGTAGCTTTCGAAATGATGAACCGATTTAGATTTGGTTTATATGTTTGAAAGCTGAATAAGCCGGGAGTGTTCTTAGCTATGTGAGATGAAAATTGGTCCATTATGTCGGTCCATTATTTTCAAAATATAAATTCTATTTTATTTTAATAACAAAATATAATATTTTATTGTGTTTATCATTTTTGATATTAAATCTCCAGACGTTTAAATTATGACCTGCCAGGATTTATGCCTTTCTAATATCATTTTGTAACAATGCTGATAATGGATATATCGTCACTACTTTGAAAAAATCTCGTATCTCACGCTGCTCCTCAAAGTTAAAACGCAGTAAGTCTATATGCATTCCATACATACTTACTACAATTTTCTTTTCATTGACAGACGAAGATACAAGTTCTTTTAAAATTAGTGACGATATTATTATCTTAAAACGACTGCATCTACGCATTTCCAAGAACAAAGCTAAAACATCGCAAGGAAAATTATTTAGGTCCGCTCTGAAACTTTTATTTTCGCTTTTTAGGTTTGCAGGATTAGTTGTGTATATTGCGGCTGACTTAATAAAAGCTGAATATTTTTGTACAACCATTTAAATTAGTATCATTACTAAATATTACTAAATATTTGTATTATTTTGAAATAATTATTACCAATCCTGAAATAACATTATTTTAGACGAAACCTCAGCAACGTCTAGCCGAAGAGACAATCGATGACGCTGCGTGGCCATCGAAATTCAGTCTGTCTCTGTCGCGCCAATACAAAAGAGCGATAAGGAGAGCTAGCTAACGAAGCGTAACTAAACGTTTGTAACGTTGGCTAGGTAGTTATGTAAACTTTTCTGAAAAAACGAAATTATAATTTCGTAGACATACAATTTCTATGTTAGCATAGAGGTCTCTAATTAGGTAGGAATGTTTGTATAGGATAATTTGATTTTCAAAGTTTATTTATTTATACTTAAGGCCTTTTTATTAAAACTACATATTTTTGTTATTGAAATTAGTTATTGTTTAACACCACTGTTTTATCAAAAAAATATATATCTATATACCTGCATATAGTATATTGAATAGTATGGCATATAGTTATCAGTCAAGATTTTCGAATGCAGCGCCATCTATTATTAAGTTAAGACAACTTTTCATGTTATTTTCCTTGTCTAAAGGTTTCTTATAGCACTTAAGGATGTGGACCCTTTCAACATGGAACGCCACATATGGCGGGTTCTTTAATTAAGTTTGATGTATTAATTCATCAACCAGTCAAATAAATAATTAATTTCTACACGGACTTATTTGCCAAAAAAGATGACAATAGTAAAATTTACAATTTAATTACATGTAATTAACCATAGAATGTCGTTCGCTAGTTTGCAGGTGGTACAGCGACATCTAGCGAAACATTTGAACATCAAAAAATACTTATACATTTTACGACAACAAGTCATTACCCAGTTTGCGGGGATAACAGTCATGACATCTAGCGAACAACTTGCACTACGGCATATAATTGTTTTTCACGCCCTCCATCGTTGAGTTTCCTAAACAAATCCTAAGTACATCGCATTAACTATTCGATTAGACTTTTCAGTCAAAGGAATATAAAAACACCTTGTGCTCTGCCTACCCCTTAATGGGATACAGGCGTGATTGTATGTATGCATAGAAAGAAAATAAATGTCCATACCAGGCAGGCAAGCATGGTCACGCGATAAAGGATAAAACATCAACTAAAAGTTACAAGTTACAAGCAGAAGTCTCTTTCCAACTTGTCATATTAGACATTGACAACCACTTGTAAATTGTAACTTGTACCTTCGAGAAATGGGCCCCAGGCCGTCCCTATCGAACATACAAATAGTGCGATAGGGACGGCCGGATGTTTTATCATTTATCGCGCGACCATACTTGCCTGCCAGCCGGCGTATCATGATTCCAAATTTATCACTTATAAATAAAATAAAATAAATAAATAAATATTATAGGACATTTTTACACAGATTGACTGAGGCCCACGGTAAGCTCAAGAAGGCTTGTGTTGTGGGTACTCAGACAACGATATATATAATATATAAATACTTATATACGTAAAAAACATCCATGACTCAGGAACAAATATCTGTGCTCATCACACAAATAAATGCCCTTACCGGGATTCGAACCCGGGACCGCGGCGTAGCAGGCAGGGTCACTACCGACTGCGCCAGACCGGTCGTCACCACGTGGATAAAGCATCTATCACGCTTTGGCAAGTATGTCAGTGTGAGAGTGACAGTTGTCTTATCCACGTGGACAAGTGATAAAATTGGAAGCATGATACGCCGGGATTCGAACCCAGGACCAAAAATGTTTTTTTTTTTATAGAAAATCCCGATTTATTTACCGTATGTGTTTGTTGTTATCACAGATGTCATATATACCATAGATCAAGCAAACGTATCTACTTAGCGTGTCAAATGAACTCAGTGAAATCCACTGAGTTGTCCGTCTTTACTCGCAGCTTGCAGCTTTCGGGCGTTAATTTTTGTAAGTTGAAGTCAACCAAAACATAAAAAATGCCTCGTTACGTGATATTCAATTGCAACAACACAAAAATTATGAACAATCAAGAGCCTGAGACATATTTAAAATTACAGGCAAGAATCAACTTCAGTACAAAATTTGACACGCTCGGCCCCTATACAAATATATGAATTTGTTTCTTCTATCTAAATTAAGTTCTGTGGTTGTTATAGTAAACCTCAGTCACATACAAACTTATTGACTTGTAATCAAATTAAGGCCAGTTTAGGATTAAGTTAAGGCAAGCGAATACCCCAAGTCGAAGTTGGATATTAGTTCCATAAAGTTCAACGGCTCTCCAAGAGATCCAACTTATACCGAGAAGTAACCGCCAGTTGGTAGAGACAACTAAACTAAACAGACTTGTTTTAAATGTATACAGTTCTTGCACTTAGTAATTTTTCCTCAGTCACCTGTTGATCACGAATGCTGTAAAGTGTTCGAAACGTCGGCATGAATTGTAAATTCATTATATGCGATATAATCCGTTTCCATAGTTTTATTTCATGTATATGTCGGCGGCCGATCGTAAAATCCGCCAGATCACGAGATTCCTAGGCATATCGTGACACAGCGCCAAAACATGAAATGCCTAAAAGTTGCCCAGGCATATCGCGATGTGCCTGATAAACAACACGGCAGATCGATTCCTAGCATCGATATTCCTAGCTCTATAGCGGGCACTTCGTAGATTAGTTTCTTTCTTGGCCATTGGTGGTGCTGCGTATGTATAAATTTTAATAAACTACATATATTAAGAATATTTAAAGAATATATAAAGAATATTTGTATTTGTATTTGTATATTAGCTTTATGGATAAAGACACAATTAAAATTAAAATTAATGAGAAGGGTTAAAATTAAAAAAAAAAACTGAAGTGTGTAATTTTGTTACGTAAAATAATTATACCTGGTAGGCACAAATGTCATACATACCATAGATCAAGCAAACGTATCTACTTAGCGTGTCAAATGAACTGAGTAAATTCCACTGAGTTGTCCGTTTTTAATTGAAGCTTGCAGCAGTTGCAGCTTTCGGGCGTCATTTTTTGTGAGTTGAAGTCAACAAAACATTAAACATGCGTACGTGATATTTAATAGGCTGATTATAAATCGCGAAGCGTCTGGTTGAGGTAACCGGTGACAGAAGACCTGGCGACTTCCTCGCACAACGTATCGGCATTGCGATACAGCGAGGAAATGTCGCCGGTATCCTTGGTACAATGCCTCAAGGGCCTATTTTAGACATTAGCTAGCTTTTAAGTTTAGTCTTAGTTTCTTATATTATTATGTGAATATGTTCATGTAAATAAATAATAAATTGTTAATAACACTAGTATGTTTAACAGAAATTCGTCACTACTTTTAAAAAATCTCGTATCTCACGCTGTTCCTCAAAGTTAAAACGCAGTAAGTCTATATGCATTTCATACATACTTACTATAATTTTCGTTTCATTGACAGACTAAGATACAAGTTTTTTTAAAAGTAGTGACGAATTCCCAAATTGAAAGGGGTACTCCTTTCCATTTTATCATTTTCGCTCCCGTAGCGTCTTAAGTTTGATTGTATGGGAAGTTCCATAGACGTCTGCTGCGTGCCGAGGATGTGTTGTCTGTAAAGATCGTTATCAGCGTGCTGTATAATTGGAGGCAGAGTATGGTTGGCAAAAAAACAAATACACAAGTATGTAAAACATTATATACTTAACAAATTATGAAATATATACATATTTATAATTACTTATCTAAATTACATTGAATAAATAACTAAAATTTGTTCAACAGATTTGGCTTCGTGCACTACTTTTGACTTGAACTACTTGAATAACAATTCTAGATATTCGTGTCTAGAGTGCATTTGATTATTTGGATTAAAATAATACACACTTCGTCGAGTAATGTATTTTTAAGACATAATTAATGTCATTTGACATAATTATATTGTTTTATAAATATATAGTTGGTCGGAAAAGGCTTTCTTTGTACCGTAGAGGTGTAATCCTAAGAAGGTAAGTATTTATTTTGTAGTTAAGAACAAAGTGAATATTTAAATGTAAGTATTTGTTTTTTTTGCCAACCGTATCATTTGCCACGAAAAGTACACCTTGATAACGATCTTTAGTTGTCTGTCAAATATGGTTGATGCAACTGGCCCTTAGTCTAATGAAACCAACCGTGAATCATTCAAAACTCTGAACAGATATTGATAGTGTGTTTTTGTTCATATCTGGTGCAATCATTTATATTACCAACAGAATAGTATTCTATTCAGCATTCTGCTTACATTTTATTTATCTGGCAATACGCCACGGATTGTTATGCCAAATCTGAACCCTTGTAATGAGTTATTGACGTAATGTTACTCCATAACTTAACGTTATGACTTATGAAATACATACATACATTCACGCCTGTATCCCATAAAGGGGTAGGCAGAGCACATGAAACTACTAAAAGTCTCAGTGCAACTGAATTGAATTGAATTGGCAATGAATTGTGTGTCTTATGAAATGTGTAAGTATGTAATTTTTCGTTATACATGGGTGTAGGTATTTTTTTAACCGACAATACTTAAGGAGGTGAATATATCCTATACAGAGCGGAAATCGCTGAAAAAAGTGCATCTAACTTAATTTTTACCAACATTTTCTTTTTGCGCGTGTGCGAACGCGTTAGACCGTTTTCAAATAATCCGATCCGATATCGAATGTCGCAAGGATTTATATTGAAGAAATCCAAGATGGCGCCTGTAATGTATGGGATATCGGTCCTACATCCGATATCGGATCGGATAATGTGAAAACGCACTTAGAGATTTTTGAAACAGAATGAAACTGTGTGTAAACATGATTTTTGATGTTTTCATTTTTTTCTACCCTACATAGATTGTCCATAAAATAACGCCTGTTATAAAATTACACTTCGCAGTGTAAGTAGGTAACCATTCGGCAGCGCCGTTTATTTTCTCCATACAATTGGTTTTTTTTTTGCGTGTACGCTATTGGGTAACATAATTTCTAAAAGATGAGAACTCAGGGTAGGCTTTGTGTGCTCTATAAAATAATACGGAATGCTGAGAATGTATGATTTTATAAGTTTTATAACACAGTATTGGAAGCTTTTATGCAAAAGTCGTAAATCTGAACGAGATGTTTTATTTAGCCAATATGAGTTATGCGGGGTTTTCCCTTGAATATTGATACGCAATTTATAGTATTTTCATGGAACAAGCATCAACAATTGAAGATTTTATGATATACTAAGCACTTCTGCGTAGAATAATTATATAGATAGAAACTTTATTGCTCAACATTATCATGACAATAGTCATTTGTTTGACGACCGGTCTGGCCTAGTCGGTAGTGACCTTGCCTGCTACGCCGCGGTCCCGGGTTCGAATACCGGGAAGGGCATTTATTTGTGTGATGAGCACAGATATTTGTTCCTGAGTCATGGATGTTTTCTATGTATATAAGTATGTGTATGTTATATATATCGTTGTCTGAATACCCACAACACAAGCCTTCTTCTAAAGAAAAAAAAGAAAAATAATACACGGGCATTTTCGCGAGAACAATCACCAAAAAAAAAGTTTTCTAAGGTAGGTAAATTTTATGTTTTTGCTACTCAGAATCACGAGCCCTTTCGATCTAGGACACAAAACAAGAGACAAAAAAATGGTCCCAAAATTTTCTATTAAACTTTTCACTTTGTAACCGCTCTTCTACAAGTGTTTGAAAAATGGTGACGAAGTGGAAAAAATACATTTAGGACGCTTTTTTCCGCCTAGTAGGATGTAAAGGGCTCGTAATTTTGAGTAGGAAAAACATTTTACCTATTTTAGAAGAAGAAAAAGTTTGAGTCTTTTTTCACGAAAATGCCCAAATATAAAACATTAAACTAAATTAAATCATTAATGTATTTGATGATGTAATTTCAATTTCATCATCCTCCTTGCATTAGCCCGGCTTTCGCCACGGCGCATGGGATAAGCTTTGACAACTAATGCCAATATTTGGCGTAGGCACTAGTTTTTGCGAAAGCGACTGACCCTCCAACCCGAAGAGTAACTAGGCCTTATGGGAATTTATTGTGTCTTAAAACAGTACATCGATTTACTGCTCCACTGTGAGGCTTGATCACATTACTCCCCCCACTTTGGCCACGCCGCAAACGCCTCAGTGTAATTTAGCGAGAGCGATGCTGTAATTATGGACCATGTAAATTGAATGAAGCGGATATGAGCTTTACATGAAACATTTTCTATTATATTCATATTTACGGAACATTAAACGCGCATAGACGCGCCTTTTTAACCCCCGACGCAAAAACGACGGGGTGTTATAAGTTTGACGTGTCTGTCTGTCTGTCTGTCTGTCTGTCTGTCTGTCTGTCTGTCTGTCTGTCTGCCTGTCTGTCTGTTTGTCTGTGTGTGTGTCTGTCTGTGGCACCGTAGCTCCCGAACGGGTGAACCGATTTCGATTTAGTTTTTTTTGTTTGAAAGCTGAGTTAGTCGGGAGTGTTCTTAGCCATGTTTCATGAAAATCGGTCCACTATGTCGCGGTCGGGGGTTTTTTCAAAATTTTAATTTTAAAGGTGTATGGTACCCAAAAGTCTAACCAATATATCTCTCAAGTTATAAGTTGTTTTATCCATCAGGAGTTTGAAGGTAGACGGCGCACAGAACTTGACTACAGTATAATAAATAGTACTATCGTACAGTATGGCCACTCCCGCTCCCCGCTGATAGCGCCGCCCACCCCCTCTCGGTTACCTCACAGTTACCGCCTGTCAAAAACGCGAACCGTCAACCTTTCATATCTCACTCATACAAGCATGGTACGCGTTCACCTACACGAGCTTAGAATGTGTGCTAGGAACGCGCCTCTTTCATATATTTGATCGCCAGTGTCCGAGATGTGACTCGACGCTAAGCGCGACGAGCAATGTCAGACCACCTGTAGCTATTAATTACAATTATGTCGGAGGAGTGCTGACCTGCCGCGAGTGTTGTCGCACATTCGTAACAAAGATTGGAGAGCACACCAGTGACGCTCTCAACTTTAAAACGCAGTTACCAAAGTCGAAAACGGCTAGGAGGAGATAATGATAATGATGATGAGTTTAAAAACTTATTTGCCAAGAGTGGCACTGAAACTTGAGTAGTTTCCTGACCCTGTGCTCTGCCTACCCCTTCATGGGATACAGGCGTGATTGTATGTATGTATGTATGTTTGATAAGTTTTATCCAAAGGGGTAATGCGGCCAGTGTTCTGCAAGTCCTACCGAGCGCCCAGGAATCAGGAATTTTTTAACATACATACATAAACTCACTCCAGTGACCCCAAATGGGGTAGGCAGAGCACAAACCCGTCAAGTTTCAAAGCCATTCTTGGCAGTTGTTAAGAGTTTGAATTGAAAGAAAACCAATTGTGATAATAGGTTGCCAGCCCATCGCCCGCACCACAATGGAACCATTTTTGTCTTTTTGAAGTGAAACTCTTAATGCGACTTCCAACGACTCACGGCGTTAAACGTTTACTTCCTACTTTTTCCTACTGACAACGTTATACGTTTAACGCTCACTGTTGCCAACTCGAATTTTGAAATACCCCTTCCTATTTTCATTTTCACATTACGAAATTTCACTTGTTCGTATGTGGAAATGAAAATAGGAAATATGTATTTAATAAGGTATGTATTTAAAGAAGATTAAATTTCCTCCTCTAGATTGTAAAAAAGCGAGTTAGCTACCGTAAATGCTATCGTAAATGTTTGTATCAAGCTCGTCGGTAACACTATCTACTTATGATATGATATACCAAAGGCATTGGCCTCAGGGCTGCGTCAAAGGGCTCTTTGTTTACACGAGTGGCATTAATAATTCTCTTTGGCTCTCTATTCAAGTACCCTTTGCCAATTCGGCCATGCCTCCCAGAGTAACAGTATTGGCTATGGATAGGTATTTGCATATTTGCGATATTTGAACACAAATCCAGAGCCTCAATCATTGACGTTTTCTCTAAGTAGGTACATATTGTAAATTATGCGTTAGAAAATAAAAATTGCACAGGCTTACGCGTGAGAGGAATGGGGCTATGGACGGATGCGGATTGGGGACTTCACATAAACCTTTTCAGATGTATGAAGATTTCCTCACAATGTTTTTCTTCACCGAAAAGCTAATGGTAAATATCAAATGATATAGCATATATAGCGGATCGTGGGCGTATCATACCAGATCCGTTGTCAGGACCTTCCGTAGTTGTTTATGAGAGCTTTCAATGAAATACCATGTTCATATGATGTACTGCACAAAACCGATTACACATCACATCATAGAATACCTTCCGCCTGTTATTTCGAGCAAACCGCCGGATTAGACCGATAAATCTCCAACAAAGCCAAGACTCCTCAACCATTTCCCCTGCAGATCGATTGACCGCCTTCAATCATCTGTTTTTCGATTCTGTTCTTTTAGGGCCACTTGCACCAACGAAAATGGAGGGTTAACCCGAAGGTTAACCCACCATTTAATATGGAATTTGACAGTTGACAGCCCACTAACCCCGAGTTAAGTGATTCGTGCAAGTGGGCCTTAGACCGTAGCGTCCTCTCTAACATTTTAACAGAACTCAGTGGAATACCAGCCGGGTTGTTCGAAGTTGTAAAACCCTTATTTGCTGTACCTGTCAAATAAAGCGTGATAAAACGTATCTTAAACCACATTTTGCTCGTTCTCCGACATATATATGTATAAGTTCCGAAAAAGTTATTTGAACTAGCCAGAATTAATAACCCGTGACATCCGGATTGAAAATCGGGCGTCATATCCACTTGGCCACCACTATTTCTTCGTAAAAAAAGCTTCTAAAATGTTCCTGTACTTTGATACTTATTTACTCGTACACACGAACTACGTAGATATAACTGCGATAAAAAGGTCCATTTAACCCATTAACTGCCGAAATTGAGCAACCCGATCATCAATTAACACTGTTGACTTCACAATCAACGACTCAATTAACTTATGTTCGAAATACAAAATTAACATTCCATAGTGGGCTACTTTAATCGAAAATGTTTGTTCGATAATCATGATCGATAACATTATCTACACTCTATAATTATGCTTAGGAACGAAAAAGAAATGAGTTTTTAATAATTCATCATTAAGACTTATATTGACCGGAATGTATAGGCTGTTAGACTCTTATCGAATTTGGCACAAGAAATGATTGTTTCCTGTAGTATTTGACTGAAACCAATTTTTATACATTTTGGGTATTAAAAGTACACGCAGTATGGTGGCTACGTATTTTCGATTAAAAATGTGTGTAATATTTTTTTAACTTTGGCCACCGAAAACGCTGTCAGACGTGTAGTGACGTCATAGAACCTAACTTAACTTAATGTCGAGTTAATCACTGACATGATGAACTTTATGCCTCATAACTTAAATGTCAGAAAATTTTGAATTCAATTCGATTTACGTTATGCGCAGACAATCTATAGATTAACATGGCTAATGATGTTTTTGCCTAATTAAGTTAAAGTAAACTTTATTAATGGTTTTTGTGGTTTTCAAGTCGTAATAAAATATGGTAGTATTTTTTTTTCGGTTAATTGGACAGTAATAAATAATAAGAGACAAAAAATTGGCCTAAAAATGTTCTATTATTTCACATGCTTTCCACTTTGTATCCGCTGTACAAACGAATTGTTTGAAAAATGGTAACGAAGAGGAAAAATTTAATTTGGGACGATTTTTTTTACCTAGTTGGATCCAAAGGGTCCGTGATTCTGAGTAGGAAAACAGTAAATTTACCTATTTCGGCAAAAAAGGTTTTGAATCTTTTTTCGCGAAAATGCCCAGATCCCTTTTGTCCGCTGTTTTACAATTTCAAATTCGGTACTCTTTCCTGTGCTATAAATTTCATGTGAAAAGCCATGAAAAACCTTGGAAATAATTCACTTAAGGCTGTTACCACTAAGCAAGACGAAGAGCGCAGTTACTTTGCCAAATCGACCGAAATTGACGAAATTGACGACCGGTCTGGCTCACTCGGTAGTGACCCTGCCTGCTGAGCCGCGGTCCCAGGTTCGAATCCCGGTAAGGGCATTTATTTGTGTGATGAGCACAGATATTTGTTCCTGAGTCATGGATGTTTTCTATGTATATAAGTATGTATTTATCTATTTAAGTATGTATATCGTCGCTTAGCACCCATAGTACAAGCTTTGCTTAGTTTGGGGCTAAGTTGATCTGTGTAAGGTGTCCCCCAATATTAAAAAAAAAAAAAATATTTAAAATATAAAATGTCTTATACCAACACGAGTTTTAAGTGAAATAAGATGTTTTCTCATTTGACAATGAGATTGACGAGTAGAATTTCCAGTAAAAGCTTTTGGTACAGTCGGCGACAAAGATTTATTTACAGTCGACCAATCTGAATCCTAGGCCACTGTAGAACCCTTTCACAGTAAAAGTCAAAGTTACCGCTATAGCAAATAAAGCACGGTGTCAATACGGCAGGGTTCCAGAGTGGCCTAGGATTCTAATTGATTGACTGTACAATGTACATGGCACCTTTGACCATCTCTTACGCCGTATCTTGCGTGGGCGACGGTCGCGCGACCGTCGGCGTCGCGTCTCATCGCATCGTCTACTTCCATATCGATAAGGTTTGATTTCGTATGCGTCGCATCGCCGTCGCGCGACCATCACGCGACCGTCGCCCACGCAAGCCACGGCGTTACGCTTACGCTTGCGTGGACGACGGGCACGCGACGGCGATGCGATGCGACGCGGGGCGACGAAATCAAACGTTCGATCTCTATGGAAGTGTCTTATAGGTGGGCGACCTCGTTAAACTAATGGATGATTGACGATGCGATGCGACCGTTAACGCAGCCACGGCGTTAGACTAGTTGGCAGTGACACTAGTAACCCTGCCGGTGCAAGAAGTTCTGGCAAAGTTACTTGTTCTCAGGTATTTGCCATAGAATATTCATGTCAACTTCGAAGGTTCCAAGCTTAATAATGAAGGCTGAAGGCAGTAAACTTGCCAGGATAAGCTTTGTACGCATATTTAAAGTAAAACATTAACTAAAAACGGGTAGATTTTATTTCTTTGTCTACCCCGAACATTTATATAAACTAATATAGGGTAGTTTGGTGGTGTTGACATCTCCGGTGACACTTTGCTGGGACGTCAGTCTTCCGCGACCATGGCCAATGCAACCTGGCCGAAACGGTGAAAAAAAGGTAAAATAATGTTAATTAATCGCGTTCGACCTGTCTGTTAAATATGCCAGGATAACGCAAGGACGATGATGTTGACGAACAAGACATTGTCATAATAATGTGAACTTTAGGTATTTTTGACGTCAAGTGTGCGCCATAAGTACACAGTACACACGTGTTGTATATTATGCATGTTTTGCAACAAAGGAAGTAATTTTAGAACGGAGCATATTCCATTTATCGTACATAACAAAGAAATTTCTTGTGTAGACTTCCATTTTGCTGTATTTGCCCTTTGCCACGTGTAAGAATAACAAATGTGTTATTATTAAAGTAACGGAAAAGTTATAACTTTTCCGTTACTTTAATAATAACTAACGGAAAAGTTATAACTTTTCCGTTACTTTAATAATAACACATTTGTTATAGCTTTTATAAAAAACGTCTCAAGGTTTTAATTAGTTTGGAAATTCGAGTGTAACTCGCTGGAAGATTTTGTTTTTTAATTAAAGGAAACATTTAAAATTCAGCGCCTCGTGTAAATTACAGGCGTCTTTTTGACTACCGGTGAATTTGATATTTACCCGAAATATCGGTTCACAGACACACCAACTGGTAACGGCTTACCTACTTTGCTATTGCTATTTGCAACGTAGTTTCATACATACAAATTTTAACTTGATGTCTTAAACATATGTAAAGTCACACACAGGTCGAACGCGATTAATTAACATGATGATGATGTTTTAAGCTGGCTGATAGAATTAAAGTATAAATAATGATTTTGAATCATAAATATTGAATAGATTGATGGATTTGATTCAGTTTAACGTTTTATAGTCAGTATTTTGTTCGTGTTGGTGTGGTGAAAATTTTGTGTTTCACTCGGTTGCAAAGTTTGTTTAACCTTCGTGCCTTGAAACCCTCGCAACGATCAAGATTCCACTTTTTGAACAACTTGCTACGCTCGCGGTCCAATAATGGAATCATTCGCTTGTTCGGGTATCAATGGCACGTGCGGTTAAACAACAACTTTGCTCACTTGTAAAACAAATAGCTATTGTAGCATTTAGGGTTCTGTTTGTATTCCGACTACACCAGCATAATTACTATTTCAATGAATGAATGGTTCGATACCCGGCTCGGCCACCAGTGGGCCTTGTCGTTTTTTCTTTCGTATCTATTTCAATTCAATGAAAATAGTTTAATCAATGTTATTGTCAGGGTTTGATACTCAAATATGAATAGGTATAGTTTGGTAGGTATTTATTGGCGGCAATTCATATGATTTAAAGAAGGCTCGAAATATTTAATAAAAGAAGTTGGCAGCAGCTGAACAAGGCAGACTTAAAACTTGTGCGCATTCATTGACCCGGAGCTTCAATGCAATTCAATTTCGAAATTGACATCGTATTGAACTTCAATTCAATTCAATTTAGAAATTGACATCATACATTGTGTTCCTGCCGGTGAGTAAGGCTGCCAGAGCTCAACGAGGGTGCGGTGCTGATGACGGGAGGACTTACGGAACTAACTTGTTCCGTATATTGTCCTTTAGAGTCGTCGGCAACCCGAACCCTCCTTGGAATTTGTACACTCCTTTTTGCTGTGTACTTAACACAGCAAAGGGGAATGTACAAGTTTCTAATGGGGTGGCAACGCGCATGTGACACTGTTTGCGTTGCATGCGTTCATAGGTTACGGTGACCGCTTTCTATCAGGCGGACCGTATGCTTGTTTGCCACCGACGTAGTATAAAAATATATATATATATATATATATATACTCAATTGAAGCAAAAGTCTTTAGGTATCTTAAAGACCCTTTATTTCTACTCGTGTAGGTTATATATTGTTGAGAAAGTCTAGCAATACAATAAGTCCAAGATATATCAGTCTGAATTTTGATCTTTCATAATTAGATGTTTTCAAGTTCAATACAAATCGAATCCATTACTTCTCAATAAATTAGACTTTCAAATGACATGCAAGACTTCACATTAAAATAGGCCTTTTGCACAGAATGAATGAAGAGCACTCAAACAATTTTATTTCCTCAGAGACTTGTATTTCGAGTTAAAGAGATCAGCCGGCCTATTAGCCGAAATGTCAATCGTTGAAGTTAAACGCTGATCAAAACGCGGTCTGGCTCTATCCCGCCAATACGGAAGAGCGATAGAGATAGACAGCTACGAAAACGATATTATCGTAAGCGTTTGTGAATTTGGCTACGTACCCTGAAAGGATACCGAGATTAGGTTAAATGAGCGGTACATATTAGATTCAATTCGTTTAGTATATTAAACATGAAATAAGTCCTTTATTAACTTTTTTTTGCGGACGACACGGCCCAGCACACTTTGGAAGAGTGCGGTCGCTGGGCTGCTGAAAGAGCCACCCTCAGGGCGGCGACGGGGATGGCGGACCTCTCGCTACGCAGCGTAGTAGAAGCTATGCTGGGTAGCGAGAAAAACTGGAATGCGGTGGTTTCCTTCTGCGAAGTGATCATATCGCAGAAGGAAGAAGCAGAGAGGGAGCGAGAAGCAGCCGCAGACGCTCTTCCGCTACGACGCAGGCGGCAGGGTCGAAGGCGAAGAGCGTACGCTCGCCTCGAGCCGTAAGGGGTATTACCCCCCTGATTGAATGCCAGCGAGGGGGATCAAGCGTCTCTGATCCCCCTCTTTATGCGGGTGCCTTGGCCGGGCAATGCCGGAGGGCGCCGTGGTGAATGACATGATGACAACATCGATCCCAGCGCGCCCTCACGAACGGCAAAGAGGATAGAACGCCGGAGTGGGTTTAGTGGGTAGGGCCAAGTTTCCCCCCTCTCGACAGGGGAGGGGAAAGAAACGGCGAGTCCCACACATCGTGCGTAACAGCATTCCCACTCCGTCAAAAAAAAAAAAAAAAAAAAAAGGGGTATACTTTTGCGAAGAACCAATTAAAATGTTTTACTGTAAATAAATCGTTTTCTTCATCAATCGCATTCTTTGTCATTTATATAATACTAGCTTTTGCCCGCAGCTTCGCTCACCTATTTAGGGAAGTGGAGGGCTAGAAAGAGACAAAAACCGGCCAAGTGCGAGTCGGACTCGCCCACCGAGGGTTCCGTACCTACAAAACTTTTACGTTACTCACATAATTCTAAAGACTGGGCTAGGCTAGAAGTATAGGTTCTCTAATGAGCATAATTGTGTTTAGCGCCACCTCTCGACGAATTCGCGAACTAATTAGCACAGCTTGCGTGAGGTCTTAAATGTTAACCAAATTCAACATTTTTTATTTTATTTTAAAGTAGGTGTTTTATGTAAAATTTCGTAGCTATAAATTTTAACACCCTTATTCATAAACGTACACTAAAGTATCCAGCCGATAAAGTTCGTTTGTCCCTTTCTATCACACCAATACGTCGGAAAGGGACAAACGAAATTTATCGGCTTGATAACTTTTTTTTTCATTTATTTATTTCGCGACTTTTAATCTTAAGATTATGCCAGTCCCATCGTAACTTAAACTAAATTACAGTCATCTACGGCCTTACAGTATACTGAATTAAATATTTATATATAAACAAATATATCTCCTTTGCCTCTTCTGAGATCGGTATAGCTAAGATACTTTGAAATGCGCCTATATCTAATTTATTTATATTTAGTGACACAATCAACTGTTGTCTGATATTTTCGTTCCACACACATTCCGCTAATACATGCTGTACATCTTCTACAACATTGCAAGCTTCGCAGTTTGGGGATGGCACTTTCTTCATCATAAAAGCGAACTTTTTAGGAGGAATGTGTCCTGAACGAAGTCTCTTCTAAACCTATCTTAATTAATGTTCTACTTAACCTAGCATTTGTAAACCAAGGGATATGAGGTGGCTCACTTTGCATAGTCCTGTACCATACACCTTTTTCTTTGCTACGCTCGTCAAAATGTTCTTTCCATATTCCCCGTACTTTCTTATTATATTTATGTAAGATTTCTGAAAAGTCAGGAGTAATATAAATTTCTGCGCCAATATTGCAGGCATCCTTTGCTAAAGTGTCAACTTCCTCATTCCCTCTCAATCCAACATGGTGCAGGGATCCATTGCAGTCTCAAAGACCTAATATCACTAGGAAATGAATATAATTTATTCAGCACGGAGTAAGCTATCGCTGTACCTCTGTTTCCAGAGATGCAGCGAGCTACATGCTGCAACTAGCTACTATCTGTAAAGATGAGATTTTTTTGCATTTTAACGTAACTGCATACGATATAGCCTCAGAGACTGCAAATAGCTCCGCCGACATAATGCATATTTCCGAAGTGATATTATAACAACTTTTCATCTTTCAACTTTTTCTTTTCGGAAACATCGAAACTCGCCATTTTTGATTGTTCCCCCGCTCCTCCATGCAAATTTTTCACTATACGAACTATTGGTTCGCAAACAATAGACTATTGTTAGTTATTTAAAATAATAATAATTAAAATATATTCATAACTTCTCAAGCAATAGTGGTTTAAAGTTAACTCGAAAATCGAGCATTTTAGTAAACTTTCATAAAAATTCTTAGAGGAAGTGTAAGAAATATTATAGTATGCCATATATTCGTGAACTACTCAGTAAGCACTTTCATTCGATACCCCACACGGCATGGTTTGATGAAAATTTGTTTTTTCTTTGTATGCGATTTTTGATTGCCAGGGTGCGGGAAAGGGGACCACAAAACTGGTTGGCAACATGTGTTTATATGGTGTCCGGAATCTATAAAATATATATCTGAAGTCAGAATGAGGTGCGCTATTTTTGCAAACGAACATCCCCTTGGAGCCTGCTCTACTAATGATAATTTTTAATTTACCATGTTACTTCACGTACCCTACCCCTAAAAATGTCTATTGAGTTTCTGCCACAGACCACCATGCGGTTTCTGCATATTCTGCGCTGTGCATAGAATTTGCAGAGACATTGCAGAGAGCGCACGCGGACACCGGCGCGGCGCCAGTGGACGCGTCTGTGTGCGTGAGCTAGGTATGCATACAACTACAACTGCTGTAGGCACCGCCCCCCTCAGTAGATCGATGCGATAACATCGATTTAAACTTCCCTAGCCTCGTGGCGCCCACCATACAAAATTTTTGCTAGGGAATTTTGATTCTTATTGTACTTGAGATTGAATTCGATTTCAGTTATTCGAAAAATTTTAGAAACAAAAGAAATTATATTTTATTTGCTTACATGAGAGTTAAAATTCCATTGAAACCATTATGTACTTTAGAAAGTACATTCGGCGCCACGAGGCTAGATACACTGTCACCTACAAATTCGACACTCAAAAGTGTCCGATCGCTTAGTTGCAAATGTGTGCGTCTAGTTGACAAACGAAAACTTCGCAATGTAGTAAAAACTACTTTCATTTTTTTTACAAAAACAACGTTATTTCTTAGTAATTAAAGTTCAATTTCAAATGCAAGCAATTGGCGGTTATGACATTAATAAATGTGATCATCGCGCAAGCCATAAAATTTTATTACCGCAGGTGGCAGTAGGCCTAGCACATGAAAGCCGCGGGAGTATGTCGCCGCGAGATAGATGCCACGTCTTCTTCTAACTGTATTAATGACATAAGGACGGGTAGTCTATCTCGCGGCGACATACTCCCGCGGCCATCATGTGCTAGGCCTACAGGTGTGCATATTTTTAAACAAATCTACGTCTTATTGCAGCCAACATAAGTTTAATTCAGTTCGCGCTGCTGCGCGGTAGTTTAGATCGATGCGATAATTCATCAATAATCAGATAATCACCTAAAAACGCGACAAACGCCGTCCACTGCCGCGATCTAGATAATGAATATGACACTGAATTGTGCAAACTATACATAAACCGCGGACGTGGCCTTGAGCGTTCGGATGAATCGGATGGTGTCCTGCCGCAATCTGAGGCGCTGAATGTTTTAAGACTGTGCACACTTACGCCGTGTCTTGCGTGGGCGACGGTCGCGCGACCGTCGCCGTCACGTCTCATCGCATCGTCTACTTCCATATCGATAAGGTTTGATTTCGTATGCGTCGCATCGCCGTCGCGCGACCGTCGCCCACGCAAGCCATCGGCTTATCAGTCGCGGTCGTCAGCCGCGTCCGTCAGACGCGTCCCATAATTTGTTTCAAGCTTTATACACAAGTTTTCCTTTCAATAGCAATAGCTAACGTAACGCTTGGCTTGAGTAATAAAAACTGTATAGTTAAATTAATGAAATATGTATAAGTAGGATATTGAAATCTTCTTTCTTCGTTGAGCCATCACAGCTAACTTTAACTTACAAACGGTCTTAAGCACCTGCACTTCTGAAGGCGCTTAAGTCATTTTTGCTAATAAAAAAAACCACAACGTTCTATGAACATTGGTCAAGTGCGAGTCGGTTTTCGACTTTTCCATACAAAGAACTCATGAGCGCCTGAACGACTATGATGGCAAAGTTAACGTTTCGCACTTTCAAGACTTTACGTATATATCTCGGAAACGATAAGAGATAGAGCAAAATGGACTTCAGATTTGGGCTTTCGGTGGCATAAATTCTATGTTTTCGTCAACAGACACCTTTTTTTGGACCGATTTGAATAAAATTTTGCTCAGTCAATTTATAAACGGTCTTAAGCGCCTCCTTTTTAGTAGGAACTTAAGTCATTTTGTACAAATGAAAAAAAATTTGAACAAGTTCTAAAAAGAAAAAGACAGAAATGAATTTTTTTATACCTGACCAACGCGCTTACACAATTTTAAGACGTTTAGTACCTACTTGCAGCGGCAGTGAGTGAAATTCGTAATCTGAGTTTTTTTCTCTTAAGTCCGACTTACGCTTGACTGTAGATTTCTAATATGTTTTCCTGTAATCTACAGGGAGAGGGCTATCTCGTGTATTTTTTTGAAAATTTTACGCTAAGTAGTTTCGGAGATAAGGGGGGAATGGTCATTTTTTGCTTATTTTCTTAAATTACTTCTAAATTACCAAAACAAAAAATATAAAAAAAATATATTTCAGATGCTGATAAAATGCTCTTTCATTTGATATGTAACACAATATAGTTTTAATAACTTTGATTTTTAATTTTCAATTTTACCCCCCAAAAGTGACCCCTGTGATTAAATTTCATTTAATTAAATTACATGTCCGTCTTTGGGCCACAGGTTTACATATGTGTGCCAAATTTCAAGTAAATCGGTCCAGTAGTTTCGGAGAAATCGGCTGTGACAGAGGGACAGACAGACACGCGAGTGATCCTATAAGGGTTCCGTTTTTCCTCTTTGAGGTACGGAACCCTAAAAAGTAACCTATGTCACTCTCCATCCCTTCAACTATATCCACCTAAAAAGTCACGTCAATTCGTAGCTCCGTTTTGCCGTGAAAGACGGACAAACAAACAGACACACACACTTTCCCATTTATCTTATACTTTTAAACGAGCAATTCTTGTTTATTTATTTATATATTGTGGCGTAGGCGAGAGGCTGGCAACCTGTCACTGCACAGCCACAGTTTCGTTTTCTTTCAACCCCTTATTTGCCAAGAGTGGCACTGAAGCTTTAGTAGTTTCATGTGCTCTGCCTACCCCTTTATGGGACACAGGCGTGATTGTATGTATGTATGTATGTATGTTATTTATATATACCGACGATCTCGGAAACCGCTCTAACGATTTCGCTGAAATTTGTTATTTGGGGGTTTTCGGGGGTGAAAAATCGATCTAGCGTAGCCTTAGATCCCGGAAAACGCGAATTTTCGAGTTTTCATGAGTTTTTCTTTCGCGTTAGTACACGTAAAATATGGTCGTTAATTTCGCCGCGCGCGCATCGATTTCACTTAGCTCAGTCGTACGAGGTCGGTCTAATGTACGCAGATAGATCGTACGTGTCAGGGTTTCGAATCCCGGCCAGGAATTAAGTTTTTGTTTTTTGTTTTTTTTTTTGGTTTTTGTATTTATAAGAGTTGTTTTTTATCAAAGAGGTGATATATTAAAATAGAACCGAGCGAAGCTCGGTCGCCCAGATATTTAATGTTTATTAGTGGTATACTTGAGCAGTTTATTTGTTGGATACAGGTGAGAGTTTGAATTTTTCAAAAAGTAATTACATACCGAGTGAAATAAAAAGGACTTAAAACTTTGCATAGTGACTTCTGAGGTCATAATGAACAACTATTACTATGGGACCATAGATTAAATCGACCTTTTTTGGTCTTCTCTGTTTGGCCTAAAGGTTGACTGGTAGAGAATGCCATGTAGCATTAAGTCCGCCTTTTGTAACTGTATATTTTTACTGTGCAATAAAGTTTAAATAAATATGAGAAAATCATACCTTATCATACATTTAAATGCGATCGCCTAAGAACGCGCATACACTACACACCACACATAGATGGTGCCACAAAAAAATGTCTTGTAGCTATCGATTATACTTGTAGATGGCATTAAGTGTCACTTTTGATATATATTTATGGCTCGAAAAGTGACACTTAACGCTAATCTACAATTAATCGATGGCAAGAAGGCATTTTTTTGTGGCGCCATCTATGTGTGGTGTAGTGTATGCGCGTTCTTAGGCGGTCGCATTTAATGTATAGGATGGTATGATCTTCTTATATTTAATCTATGATGGGACCAATGCTGAAACCGCGAAAAAAATTTGGCGGTTCCATAGAAATGAGCGGCATCTTCTTCTTCCTATTTAAGAGCTAATGTAGCTCTTGTCGGTGGAGTATGCGTCATATTTCCCTATTCCCCGCTTTCCTCTTTAGTTCTTGATACGACATGACACCGGCCTTCTCCTTGAGCTGGTCAACAAAACTCCTCCTGGGTCTTCCGCGCCCTCTTCTTCCTTTCACCTTTCCTTCTAGGATATTTTTAAAGAAGGTATCATGTCGTATCAAGTGACCAATCATTTTGCCTCTTCTGTTTTCTATTTCTTTAATTAGTCTTCTTTTTTCTCCTACAATTTCCAGAACCTCTTCATTAGTTCTTCGTTCTGTTCAACTGATTTTCTCCATTCTTCTCCAGCACCACAACTTTTATTATGGGACCAATGCTGAAATCATGACAGCCGAAATGTATGACAGCCGAAATGTATGAAACAGCCAATTTTTTTTTGCGATTTCAGCATTGGTCCCATAATAAAAGTTGTTCATTATTACCTCAAAAGTCACTATGCAAAGTCTGAACGGTCCTTTTTCATTTCACCTTGTATGTCAAAAGTCACAGGTACAATAGGCAATTTTATCAGAGTGGCTTAGCCCAGCTATATTAGCACCAATTAACCTAATGGGGACACAATCTAAATATGTAAATGTCTGCTCAAGTACAGTTAGCAAGAGCATAATAATACTAGAGAGCAGCAGACACGCCGCCAGCGGACGTGTCGCACTTGTTAGCTCACTGAGCCATGGACCTTTAATGCGGACCAAAGAGGATCGAGTATTATAGAGAGTTACTGTCAAAGTAAAATGTGTAATCACAGTGCATAGACTGCCATCTCTCGACGCAGGCTTAAAACTTTTAAACTTCTTAGCTTGATATGTATTAAAATGTCAAATATTAATATTAGCGCCATCTAGCTGAGCGCTCCCCAAAGGTGTAACGCCATCTAGGCCACCGTACCTTTTTCTATAGGGCTTTGAGGTACGTTTTTTTCTTAGACTTTATCCGTCTATACGGAGTTACATAATTATGACTTTGATAAGGACTGAGCTCACATGTTTTTGCCATACTAAATTAAACCTTATTAGTAAAAGTAGTTACTTAACACGTGTGCGACAGCCTTTACCACTTCCTAATGTTATTTGTTTTGACATGTGCCGTCAATCACTTGACACTAACTTGAATTAATCCTTAAAGGTCTCTCACACTAATCAGTGTGTAATCAAATTCATTTATTATGTATGAAAACGATGAAAAATTTTTTTTTTCCGAATTTAACTAAAAGTGATATACAGGTTGGTTCTTGATAATGAACCTAACAACGTGTCGAATTATATGTATGTATGTATGTATAAGCTTTATTGTACATAAAGGAAACAAAAGAAACAAACATTCGAATTTAACGGAAAACAAAAAAAACAGTGTAGTACATACTATGCACTGAGCATAGATGTCGTTGTGTGCGTGCGTGAAGACACGACTCGCTGTTCGTTCGCATGTACACACACATGGAAATGATGCGCGTGTATTGCGCAATAGGAGCGTCCATCTACAAGTGTGTATTAGTCATAGTCATAGGGCTTACGGAAAAAAACTGCATTTTATCGCACATCAAATGCAAAAACGTCTTTCAAGCCCGCGCGCTTTATTTGCAATGCGTATAGTTCAAAAAGTACTGAACGGATTTTAAAGTTTTTTTGTTTTAATTTGCAGATGATATTATCAAATTATATTTCAATAAATACAAATGTGACCATATCGTAGAAAAAATATTCGTTAATTTCGTCAGAATAAAAAAAAATGAAAATTTCTTATTTTTCTTATTATTTGGCCGCCATCTTTAATTTTTTAAATGATTGTATTTTTTATATGAATAAATGTTTTAATACAAACTGATAGCCACCCCAACCATTAAAATCGGTGCAGCCGTTATGATTCCAAAATTTTTTACATCACGTGCAAAACGTCTTTCAAATCCGCGCGCTCCATTTGAAATGGGTATAGTTCAAAAACTACTTAACGTATTTTCATGAGTTTTATTTTATCATGTAGATAATATTATCAGGTTTAATTTAAATACATAAAAATGTGGCCATGTCATAGAAAATTTATTGGTAAATTTCACGAGAATGAAAAAAAAGTTTGATAATTTCATGTTTCTTATTATTCGGCCGCCATCTTAAATTTTTTTATGACTTTAATTTTTTATATTAATAAACGCTTTAATACGAACTGATAGACACCCCAACCATCAAAATCGATGTAGCCGTTATGATTCTATAAATTTTTAAAAGTATGCGGCCGCCATTTTGGAAAATGTCCGCCATCTTGAATTCTAGTGGATGAAGATCGTGTTTCCTCGGATGAAATCATTTGTATTGGTCCCTAGTATCACTGTGCAAAGTGGCTTGCTTTCTGCATAAAGTGCAGCTTTTGACCACAATTTCGCCGTAAGATGACTATAATATATGTTTTGTGTAAGTTCACTCGGAGGAAATAGAACTGGAGTAGCCTTTCAGTTACTTACCCCTCTGCCCAAAAACTTGAACAAATGTTCAGAAAGTCACGTAAATACAATTTCACAATCGATTTATGGTCATTCACAAAATCTCTTCTCCACGGATCACTGGTAATTAAATATGCCCGAATATGCCATGAGCACGTGTAGCGCCGTGGCTTGCGTGGGCGACGGTCGCGCGATGTTCGCGCGACGGCGATGCGACGCATACGAAATCAAACCTTATCGATATGGAAGTATGAGACGCGACGGCGACGGTCGCGCGACCACGCAAGACACGGCGTAATAAACACTCAGCCACCTCAAGCTTATAAAAATAAAGTATAAAGTTCCATATGTACACAATTTTAGTCATTTTTTGTTGTTCTTATATATTTTAGATAAAAATATTTTTGTCGTATGTCATATTAATGACATTTATCTAATCACGTAGAATCGATTTATAACTCGTTTGCAGATAATAAATACTTTTTCGAACGGGACGTACGATAGAGTTTTTATTTACGAAGCTTGATTTTAAGATTATGTAAGAATCAACTTAATTGTAATTATAATAGACTTTATAATAATATTGACGAGGATGATATGCCATACGTTTGAGTGCATCCTATTGAGCATGTGTTGTCTTTTTGTCAAAAATGTGCGTGTGTACTGACACGTATTTTTGGCATGTGTTATTTCCTCACCCCCCGCGAAATTCGGCAGACTTTTTTGTAAGCAAATGCAACATGAAGCCGCCTCCAGTTTATTTTTCCTCCGAGGTAAGTTCAGGAACTTGGGACAGACGTTTTCAAATACCTCCTCCTTCCTTCCCACATCAGAGTACGTAGCCGATTGGGACAAACGCTCACGAAACGCTCACGAAACGAAACGCTCGTGGATATCTATCTCTATCGCTCTTGAGTATTGGCGCGTCAGAGCCAGACTACCTTTCGCGGCGTTTCGTTTTCGTTTCGCGTCGCAGAAATGCCATTCGGCTACGGCACCAGGCCCTGAAACGCCGCAGAAAGGTAGTCTGGCTCTGTCGCTCCAATACGCAATAGCTATAGAGATGTATAGCTACGAAAGAGATAATAATATATCCGTGAGCGTTTCGTGAGCGCTTGTGCACTCGACTACACGCACTGTGATGTATTCATATATTTGTAGCTGACTGTACCGTTCGTTACCACAAAATATATTTAGTGCCTTTAGTAGGCAATTGTATAAAAGATAAAGCCCATTTTAATTATGTAAATGGAGTATGTGGTAGCTTAGGTAAATTTATAGGTCGGAGCTTAGGAATAGATTAGAGCGAATGGTAATTGAAGTATACCTTACTACATACTATCTAGCTACTTACCCTTAGGCACCTTAGGCATTGATAGATAGACGGACATAGTAGCACCATAACGGGTTCCTTTTTAACCCCCGACGCAAAAACGACGGGGTGTTATAAGTTTGACGTGTCTGTCTGTCCGTCTGTCTGTCTGTCTGTCTGTCTGTCTGTTTGTCTGTCTGTCTGTGTGTGTGTCTGTCTGTGGCATCGTAGCTCCGGAACGGATGAACCGATTTCGATTTCGTTTTTTTTTGTTTTAAAGCTGAGTAAGTCGGGAGTGTTCTTAGCCATGTTTCATAAAAATCGGTCTACTATGTCGCGGTCGGGGGTTTTTTCAAAACTTGTGGTTAGGTAATCTGCCCTTTTGGTACGGAACCCCAAAAAGGCTTTCTTGATTAAATACCCTAGCATCATCATCATATTATTTAAGAGCCAGGCTCTTGTCTGTGGAGTAATCGCCATTCCGTTATTTTCTCTGCCGCTTTTTTGAGGTCCTGATACGTCACTACGTTGGTCTTCTCTTTAAGTAAGAATTGAAAATAGAAGGGGAAACATGTTGGGGCACCTGATACGGCACGATACTTACATAAAATCAATAATCGAAGGGCGAATAGAAAAGAGGAGAGGCAGGGGAAGACCGAGGCGTGCGTTTTTAGACCAACTTAAAGAGAAGACCCTAGCATAATCTAGGATTAATCTATTTCAAACCAGACTTTCTTAGCTACCACCAACCACACCGACACTTCCGATATCCAGCTTCCTTATTTAATTAACTAAGATTAAGCCATTTCGCTAGAAATTGCCTCGGCTAACTATCAGGCGCCCCGTTGCGCCAGTATTAAAGCGTAAGCTGTAGCTATTTTAATTTAGGTGAGATAGGGTTAAGAGCGCACACCATTTTCTGATAATATGAATATCGTAGATATTAACCCCCTTATTCATAAACGTACTCTAAAATTATCAAGGCGATAAAGTTCGTTTGTCCCTTTCCGACGTATTGGTGTGATAGAAAAAGACAAACGAACTTTATCGGCTTGATAACTTTAGAGTACGTTTATGAAGAAGTGTGTATAGTTATACAAAAAAGCGCTGGTGGCCTAGCGGTAAACGCGTGCAACTTTCGATCCGGAGGTCGCGGGTTCTAACACTTCTAACCCCGGCTCGTACCAACGAGTTTTTCGAAACTTATTTGCATGACATTTCCATTTGATATTTGCCAGTCGCTTCATGGTGAAGGAAAACATCGTGAGGAAACGGACTAATTCCAAAACGGGTAAGCGTGTCACAAGGAAAGTGTCTGGCCTTGTTTCGCCTTGCTCATTGCCACAGGGGTTTTTGGGAGTTATACTTTTGCTACTCACTGATCATTGTTTTTTAAACAGGTCAAATGTGAAGGTCACACACTTCCCTTATGACACACTTACCCGAATTGACCTTATTCGATATCGTTAGTTGTGTAAGGCCTGAATGGACGGTGCGCTATGTTAGTGCGTTTTCACATTATCCGATCCGATATCGGATGTAGGACCGATATCCCATACATTACAGGCGCCATCTTGGATATTTTCCATTGAAATCCTTCCGACATCCGATATCGGATCGGATAATGTGAAAACGGACAGGCGGGGCGTGTGGCGGGGCAGGCGAACATGCATACAATCTATCACTTTAACCCCTTTATTTATAAACTTACACTAAAGTTATCAAGCCGATAAAGTTCGTTTGTTCCTCTCTATCACACCAATACGTCGGAAAGGGACAAACGAACTTTATCGGCTTGATAACTTTAGTGTACGTTTATAAATAAGGGGGTTAAAGTGTTAACTCCCAATAGGGATGACGACGACATAAAAAATGGCATTCTGTTTAGTCCGTCAGTTAGATCGTCCAAAAATACTGAACACATATTTTTCGCTTTTTCTAATTAATGAAAAAATACAAAGATATAGAGCATCAAAGTGCCGGAGTGGGGGCTTGTGACGTCACTTCTAAGTAAAAATTGTACCTAGGCGTGACGTCACGCGAAACTTCAACGCACTGTACCGTCGTCATTTTTCGTTTACGAGAAAAAATAAAAAATGTATCCAAAATTTTTTGATAATGTAACTGACGGACTTAATAGTTTTTTTTTAGTCGTCTCGACTATATAGGTTTTTCATTCTAGTTAATCAGTTTTACACATACTTACTTACCCTTCTTTGTTTCAGCTAGTGGCCGCCGACCGGCGCTTGCTATGAAGCGCAAACTATGCTCCGGTCCGTCGTTTAACTTCTCATGCGAAGACGACATGGAGGAGCTGAATGTGGTAAGCTGTCTCTTTTCTTCCTTCTAGTTTTACTTACTCACCTATTTCTGTCCCTCTTACACATTTCTTGTTTACAATTTTTCATGTCATTGCTAACACTAACTGAACATAGCATGACATTTTCTACTGACAAAGTAAGTGTGTTTTAGTATAGGTACTAAATAAAGTGTAGTGTTAGGATATGATTAACGGTTGAATCGAAAATTACAATATCATAGAAATGACAGAATAATCATTATATTTAATAAGTAGCTATTTCTAGGTATCTCTAAAACAGAAATAAAATCATATCATCTGATTTAAATACTTCATAATTAATTAAATATGCAGTCATATGAAGTTTAATATTCACATTGTAAGACTTTTTCTGAATGATAAATTTTTCAAACATTAAACAAAATTATCACAGATAAAGGAAAACACATCAACAAAATCATTGGTAAGGGTTTCGGCTGAGTTAGTCTTTTAAGTAAATGAAAATTCAAACACAATATAACAAAATACTCACGTCTCGGTCTCCACTTCACTAAACTCAACGGTGGAAACCGTTTCTTTCGACTTAAACTTCTTGCTATCTCTCTTAATCTGTGGTTTCACCGTCAACTCTTGTAATTCAAAGTTGATTCTAGCCTTATGCACGTTCAGATACTCTTCATAAGTATTTAAAGCTTCACGACGCTCTTTTCCTTCGGCTAGCGTGGCTTCCCATGAGAAAGATGTATGGTAAGGATTCTCTTTCACAGTCCTCATTGCTGTATCTTTCAAGTACCCATAATCTTCTATATACTCCCTCTTAACTGCACCTTTGTCTGGTGGCAGATACGTCTTCACAGGTTTCGGTGGTTTTTTAATTGCCTCAGGAAATAGGATAGCCACGGTGTCATTGAAAATATTTGTCTGATTCTTCATAATCTCGACCATCCTTCTTTCTTTTTCTAAACGCTGCGCTTCTAACTCGCGTAAAGGCTTCTCTTGTTCTATGAGCTCTGCCTTGTTTATTCTTTTTTTGACTGCAATAGTTCGTTCTATCAATTTGTTAACTATCATGGTCCATCTTTCTGCCGGTCCGATTACTCTCATTTTCGCTAGCCTTCTGGCTTCTGCTTCCTCTTCTAGTCGTTGGTCTTCTGCTTCTTTAGCTTTCCGCTTTTCTTCCTCTTTTTCTAACAACAGTGCTCCTTCCTTTCTCCTTATTTCTAGCAAAATGTGAGGGTTATGTTTCAGCCATTCATCTTGCCATTTTATAAATGATTGCATTACGTTAAGTTCTCTGCTAATCATAGCGTCAACACGAGCTTTGTAAGTTTCGTTTTCAATCATGAATATGGGTGGGTCTAAGAACATTTGAAAGGAGCCATTGGAATCACTTACTCCGATGATATTCTTTGCTAAAGGTAACGTGTGTAAGCTTATACCAGTGAGCTGCGTGCCGGAGAGTGTTTGTACGGCAATAGGTAAATCACTTCTCAGTAATAAATCCCAAGTTTCCATATTACCTTCTGACGTGGTGATGAAAAGCAGACTAGGCTTGTAAAGTGACCATACAGCGTCAGTTAATCTGTGAGGACGCTTTTTCCATATCAAGGGACGATTCATCAACTTGTCGCACCAAATCGCCATTATCTTTCCTCCGATAGTCATGGTGATATGATGAAGAAATGGGTTTTTCTTAGAACATGTTATTATTCCATCGTGAATATAACAACGATACTTCATGGCGCAGTACTCAGAGTTGACAACTTCTCCAGTATTGAACGCGTGACCCTCCCATGTAATTCTTCTCATCTCTCCGTGCTGTGAGCTACAGTACATGATTGTATTTAGATCTTCTTCTTTTTGGGGCAAGATGGAACATGTAAAATATTTTCTGCCCGTAGCAATTTCTTTAGGTGTATAAGTGTAAGCAATTGGACAAGGGGTCATAGCCATACTCTGTAGAGCAAGCGTATCGGGATGCCCTGTTATTCCTAGTATGATTTTATAAGTGGGTTGAAACACGCGATCTAAGATACAGAATGGGGAAACATCAACTAATAGCCCAGATGGCCTTCTAGCAATACGCAATGATTTCTTGATCTTCTTTCCCCCAAACACTGCCACATTTTCGACTGACAGGTTCCAAATTAATATTGTGCCGTCCTCTGAGCCAGTGAAAAATATAGACGATTTTTTCCCGCCCGTTAGTAGCTCTGTGTGTCCCGTCTGAGATATGAAAAAGTTTGGCGAGAACCACTCGATAGCAGTTACAGCGCCGTAGTGATTAGTCATCAAATTACTCAAGGCCGTGGCAGGGACCACTGCTTTATCAGAAATCCTCTTCATCCATCCCATATGTGCATTCATAGCTATACGATATTTTTCTCTAGTTTCACTCAATACTTCAATTTTCTCTACATTTTCTAATTTGTTAGTTAAATCCCACACAACAATTTGACCGTTTATACATCCACCGATCAGAATGTTTTCATTAAAAGGACAAAATGAAAGGACTTTAACTTCACGCGGTGATTCGAGGTAAAGTTTTGGGATTAAACTATCGATATGGCTCCAGATCATAACAGGATTCAACCCATATACCGCCCTTTTAATTGGATCCGGACGTGTACTAACCGTGCTCATCACAGCAGGTGAAGCGTCAGCATAGGAAATAGCGACAATTCCAGTCCACATAGGATGGAAAACTGCAGAAGACACGTACTTATTCTTTGCTCTGACGTCAGTAAAGCAAACATAATCCTCGAATGTCATAGAGTCGTATACTACGCCAGTCGCTCTCTGAGTCACTAAATTCGGATAATCGTTGCAATACATATCCATGACTGTATTCAGCGCTATAATGGACTCCATTTCTGGATCTTTAATAGACATAAAATTGGTCATCAACTTTATGTAAGACGCCCGTCGCATTCGCATTTCAGCGTCTCGAAACGGTTTAAGAGCAGCTTCATCTAACGGTTCTTTTGGAGGTTTTTCATCTTCCTCATCGTCGTCTTCGGCGGCTTCATCACCGCCGGCTCCTTTATCGGGCTTTGTATCTCCGCCGCCGCCCGCTCCTGTAGTGTCTGCTCCGCCAAGAGCATCAGCTATAGATTGCGTCCAGACGTTTTGTGGATATCTTAACTCAGTTTGTGCATGTCTAGTGATTCTAGGTGGATTCGCTTGAGCTCCCGTATCTATTCTCCTTTGAAACACACAGTTGAACTTCTGTCTATACGGTGTTAGTTCTAAGTAACCATCTCGTACGGAGCTCGAGTCTCTGACACTGAATTTTTCTGGCTGGTACACAGTGGGGAACGCAGTTTTAATTTCAAGCTCTAAAAACGGTCGAGTGTTTACAGGAATAAGTTCAATAATTTCTTTTTCACTGCCAAGACTTTTCCAAGGACGTGGTTTCTTTTGCACGGCCTTTTCTAATTTCTTAGCTTGTCTTTTTAGAAACTTCTCCGACTGAAATTTACAATGATCTCTCGCTTCGACAGTAGTACAGACGTAGAACTCATCGAGATCATTAGAATCATCTTCTATGAACCCCATGAGAACTTCATTTTGTGTATAAGCTTCCAAGTCTGCTTTCAAAGGGAAGAATTCTGATAGTTCGCCGCCGATTTCTAAGTTTTCCATAATTTTAGCTTTGCTGACGAGCTTCCAGGGGGCTTGAGGGGTGATATCCATGCCCATGACCATTTCAATTTGTATTTGGGTTTCTTCGCCAATAGCGATTCTGTGCACTCCCTCGATTTCATATTTTGGGATGAATCGCTTTCTTCTAGGTTTTGGCGGTGCTTCAGCCATTTTTCCTTGGTCAGAGTGTACTGAAATCAATAAATATATTTCAACTTAAATATCAAATAAATATTTTTGTTTACATGTCAGTAATCAATAGTTCGTGTCACTGACGTTGACGTAATAACCAATTTTATTTTTCAGAATGAGTGCAATCCAAACTTTTTACTCGAGTACCTTAGGAACGATTTGGGAACGATCAAATACTTAATTTTAATATTCAAATGAGGTGTTGAATATGGTTGAAATATTTGATCGTGTTTTAGATTATTTTAAGCTATTATCAAATCATTAGAAATTAGATTTAAAATTCAAATTAAAAACTCTTATTATAAAGCAAGTATAAATATTCTGTTCAGGCAATGGTTAAAATTAGAATCTGAATTTCAATGAGGAGGCACACTGACATGTTATCCCGCCAGGCGGCGCCTGTACAAGGTGTGTACAAGTGTCTAGGCAAAGATAATAGAATTTTGTCTAGGCATGTCACTGTCATTCATATACACAATATCTGGGCGACCGAGCTTCGCTCGGTTCTGTTTCGTATCCTTGACATGTGTCGCCATCTAGTTCAAAAATAGATAGTACCTACATCGAGCGAAAGAATTCTCAGCCTTAACAACACAACTACTCCACACGAGATGGCGCGCGTTTCGCCACAAAAGCTCAAATAGTGTTTTTTTCTATTCGTGTTAGCCTTGACCTGTGTCGCCATCTAGTCTTTGCAATACTTACATCGATCGAAAGAATTCTGTCTTAACAGTACAACTACTGCACACGAGATGGCGCGCGAATAAAAACGCATGAAAACTCAAAAATTCGCGTTTTCCGGGACCTAAGAATAAGTTAGATCGATTTTTCACCCCCAAAAAACCCCACATAACAAATTTCAGCGAAATCGTTAGAGCGGTTTCCGAGATCGTCGGTATATATAAATAAATAATTAAATAAATAAATATACAAGAATTGCTCGTTTAAAAGTATAAGATATCATCTTCTCGCTCTCACGTATGGACTAATAGGGTGGTGCCATCTGTCATGACCCAAAGTCATAACCTTTAAGTGTGCCTCCCCATTGCATGAATACAACTATACTAAGGGAAATGCTGCCATCGCGATTCTAAAATAATCTTTAGTTAAGGTCGATAACGTCGATAACCCTCAATAAGGGCCTATTTACACGGTGAAGAACTCATGCTCACGTTTTAATTAAGTTGGAATAACGCTCGACATGTTTCGATTCATTTCCGATTCCGAGGGTCTTTTCCAATGAGTTGCGACCTGGACCTATTTTATATAACCAAAATCTTGCAAGTTCGCCGTGTAAATTGACTCTAAGCCTACAGTGAAAATACGCCATCAGCACAGAGAGTTGGCAAAGTAGGCGAATTCTGAGTTTGCATATCGGAAATAGAAGTTAATTTGCTTTTAATTAAGAAATGCGCAAGATTTTAATGGGGTCTCAAGCCACGAGAGCTTAAACACCTTTCACAAATAAGTATACTTTAAGAAACAATTAACAATTTCTATGAATTCGTTGCGGTACTTTTTATCAAAAGGATCTCGAGTGTTGTTCTATACTTAACCGAACCGAACTTAACAAATTTAAGTTTTTAATGAAAAAAGTCGATTCCCCTAATTGCGACATCAGTGGGTCAGTAGAAGATGTTTATGATGTTCTGATAGAGTGCAATAAAAACCGAGCTCTCAGGGAGGCGCTCTTAGCCTCCGCCAACCTAAACCCATATGACGTTTGCGCCTTTATACACATTTTGAGTAAACCAACTTCAGACATAGCGAATATGGTGTATGGGTTGGCGGACGCTATTCTTAACAATGTAATTTGAGGTTTGAGGCCATGCAAAGCAGACTGACAGGGCCGATATGTAATTTTTATAAAGGTCGACGAACTGAATAAAAAAAGGTCTTTGATTCTATAATATTGGGGTTTCTTAAACTAAATTAAATTATATCTGGACTGGCTTTAGACCTGCGATATTAAGAACTAATATCAATGCTCTTTGGGCTGGGCGACCAAGCTACACTCTTAGGTGTATTTTATTATAAAATAAAAACTGCATGAAAACTAGAAAAGTCACGTTTTCCGGGTCCTAAGGCTAAGCTAGATCGATTTTTCAACTCCGAAAACCCACACATAAAAAATCTAGTTGTCCTAAACATTTTTATATTAAAGGAAAAAATGGAAAAATTTACGCTTCCGGCGGGACTTGAACCCGCATCATTTGCAATCCGTGCAAGGCTCTTAACCAATTGAGCTACGGAAGCCACGCCGGACATCGCAAATCTTTCCATGCCTTTCCTTATACATAACATACCATACACATACACATACATAACATACACATACATAACATACACATACATAAGGAAACACATGGTACATAAGGAAAGGCATGGAAAGATTTGCGATGTCCGGCGTGGCTTCCGTAGCTCAATTGGTTAAGAGCCTTGCACGGATTGCAAATGATGCGGGTTCAAGTCCCGCCGGAAGCGTAAATTTTTCAATTTTTCCTTTAATATAAAAATGTTTAGAATCGTTAGCAGACGTTTCTGCTTGTTAAAAAATAAATCTAGTTGTCCTAACCCATATAAAAACCCATAATTATAATTATATTGAATTGATTGAAACCTCTTCCGTCCAACATCCCTCCTTAAAAACTCCTACAACGATTGTCAGTTGACAACATTATCCTTTGACATTATCTGTCTACGTTTGACAAAATGTCAATGAACTCAAACGTTTCAAATTATCTCAAAAACTCGCTCTTAATACAATTTCGCAATATTACACAATAAAACATATTGTACAGTAATTGTTACTTAAATATAATATCAAAAGTCACTTTTAAGCTGAAACCGCGAGCAAACAAGTCTGTGGAGGACATTTCCAATTGGATTTTCTTGAATAAGTAATTCGTTTTCAGCTGAAGAAGCAATTTTTATTAAAACGCTATTTTGTGGTGTATTAAAATGAATAGAAGAAAAGAAAATTGGTGCAGTATAATATATGTCATGTATTAAAATGAAGAAAGGAAAATTGGTCAACGAAGCAAAGATCAAAATCAGGTAAATATTGCAAACGAGAGTTAAGTCGCGAAGGCTTTCCGGAGCAATTTAAAGACTCGAATTTGGACTTTTGTTACGCCCAGAGTTACACACAATCTTTTTCATCCCACTTGCAGTATCAAAAATATGTAAAAAGCTAAAAAAGTTAAATACGGTACCAGAAATGTCATAACTCCCTAGGGAGAACGAGTTTTCTATACCTATCGGTCTGAGCTCCGCCTGCGTGAAATAGCACATTCAGTGTGCGAATGTGATGAAAAATATTATAATTTATAAGACATTCATATTGACTGAGCTATGATTAGCTTAAGAAACTGGTATGTAATTTAAATTCTTAGAATATTGCTCCTTATCGTACTGATATTAAAGTTATAATTTACTTACGTTCCACTAGCGTCTGCGCCTCACCAGATGTCGCCACAGGCTCATCTTCGTAGCTGTCCGAGTCACTGTCAGCTTCGACTTCTACCGGTTTTTCTTCCACCTCACTATCCGAATCAGCCATTTTTACTTCTTAAATGTATTTATCTTCTTAGAGAATTGTCTCTTGGGTAGAAAATCATCGGCCAAATCAATCTCTTCTTCTTTCCAAGTTTTTATTCGAGCTATCTGAATCAGCTATTTTTACTTCTTAAATGTATTTATCTTCTTCGAGAAGTTCTTGAGTGGAGAATCATCGGCCAAATCAATAGAACTAAACGCTTTGAAGTCCCTTGAAGATAGCCTATTTGCTAGGTGCACGTCTGATGCTGGTGTAGTTAATTATGTCTTCTATTTTAAATCTTATGGTGTCAAACAAAGGATAAAGCTAGCATTAATGTTTAGACATTCCATATTCATCAAGATCATATTTATTTCTGGGAATTAGGGCCACTTCTTCATCCAGAATGTCAATAGCTTTAATGAAACGTCACTAAGCGTCTATGTACCAAATTTAATTGTCAAGAACTTGAATTTTTGTCTTTTGAAATTAGCTTCCATCTCAGTATCATGTATTTCCTTTACCTATTTCTTTTGTTCACGCAACTATAACATTCATACAAAAATCAACATTTATCAATGTATTTATAAAGTCCCGTGTGGTGATGGGTTAAAAATTTCACCACTCC
The DNA here is from genome assembly GCF_023078275.1 of Leguminivora glycinivorella. NCBI lineage: Eukaryota > Metazoa > Arthropoda > Insecta > Lepidoptera > Tortricidae > Leguminivora > Leguminivora glycinivorella. The sequence goes on from NW_025952828.1 coordinate 523,980, forward strand.
CTTTCTTCCCGTGGGTGTCGTAGAAGTCGATATGGGTTAAATTGTGGCGTAGGCGAGAGGCTGGCAACCTGTCACTGCAATGTCACAATTTTGGATTTTCTTTCAACCCCTTTTTGCCAAGAGTGGCACTGAAACTTAGTAGTTCATGTGCTTTGCCTACCTCGTTATGGGATACAGGCGTGATTATATGTTTGTATTTATAAAGAATAAAGTCTCAGTTTATGTAGATACGTTATCCACTGACTCTGTATGCACTAAAATTTAAATTTTCACTAGACTGACGAGGCAAATACGAATATGAGAGTAAGCACTAACAGAGAAGTCTGTACACAGTTTACTTTATTTAAACACTGACACAACAGTTGCTAAGGTAAACTAAATCTGAACTAAAATACGTTACGCCCTTGTACAGTCAACCAATTGGAACCCTAGACTCTACAACCATGTCAAAATGACAAGCAGTAAGAGATTTCTTACAATCAGATTTATAACGTCACTATGACATAGTTCTACAGTGGCCTAGGGTTCCAATTGGTTGACGTAGTCAAGGTAAATATAGATACGGATAATGTGCCAAAAATATTTAACCACAACCTTAAAGTAAAATATAATCAATAAAATCGTGTCTACATATTTTTGGCACTTTGTTCATATAAGAATTGGGATATTAATCGTGGAAACTCTAGTAGGTACACCATCAGATATAACGGAACGACCAAGGCTCTTAGAAATATCGACACACGCCATTGTCCATTAGGCGTTACACGGGCAACGCAATTGCCACTATTGCCGGAAATTCACATACCACTGCCGCGTTTGCTCCATAGTTAGTTGGTGCGTATTGACCAAACGCGGCAATGACATTTGAATTGCCGGCAATTGTGTTGCCCGTGTAATAAGCACCGTTAGTGCGTTTTCACATTATCCTATCCGATATCGGATGTCGGACCGATATTTCATATATTTACGGCGCCATCTTTGATTTTTTCCTTTGAAATCCTTCCGATTTCCGATATCGGATCGGATAATGTGAAAACGTCCTGAGAGTGCTTGTTGAAATGTTTTTGAGCACCTCGATATCTGTGGTATATTTGGTGGCGACTGTACCAGTGACAAGTGTTGGTGTGCGCATGCCCGAAATTGGTGGTACGTGGTGGTACCAAATGTGGGGTGAAAATATTCACAATTATGGTGTAAGACGAAAGTCAAAGGTACAATACAACGGTACTCTCTAGATATACATACAGTTAGTGCGTTTTCACATTATTCGATCCGATATCGAATGTCGGACCGATATCCCATGTGCATTGGGGTTATTTCGAAAGTCGTCTAATTTCGAAAGTCACATGAAGATAAAAGATTCCCCTCTCGAAATTTCCCGACCTTTTCTGTACTTCGAAATTATCCCAATGCACCCTATTTACGCTGCCATCTTTGATTTCTTCCTTTAAAATCTTTCCTACTTCCGATATCGGATCGGATAATGTGAAAACGCACTTAGGATCCCCGCAAACATAATTTTAATATCGAGCAAAAATCTTCCTAAAATACTGTTGAAAAGGGTAAGTACCTAGACACTTTAAACGAACAATAATTTAAAAATCTGTCTGTTTCACTTAGCGTTTCCCCAATGACGCGGAATTTGCTTTCGCCTACCAAAAATCGTTGTTACTACGAACGTGTGGACGGATGCGTTCAGCGACGATAAAGCGTTAGCGTGTTCTTACTAATGAGCGATTTTTGTTCGACTAGAGCCGATTTCGCGTCGATATTAGGTTTGGGGAAACCCAGTGAAACCTGTGAAACAAACAGATTTTTTTATGATTATTTATTTTTAGAGTGTACCCTTTTAAACAGAATTTTAGGAAGATTTTACTTGTCTCCGTCGATAACAGCTTTTCCTGTAGACCTGTCACCTTTTTTAATGTGACAGGGCTGGAAATTGTTCGTTGCCCGTAAACAAGGACGGATCCGGCAACAAATCCTTATTAAATATTTGATCTTCTTGAATACTTGATATCGTAACTCTGGATTTATAAGATTTAAAGGAATATTAGGCGGTATAAATGAGGAGGAAATAAATGAGGAGGCACACTAAAAGGTTATGACAGATGGCGCCACCTTATTATAGTCCATTGCACAGATAAAGAATTTCATACGTGACAGCGAGAAGATGATATATTTTTTCTCTCACACACATATGAATGACAGTGACATGTCTAGGCACTTGCACAGGCGCCGCCTGGTGGAATAAAATGACAGTGTGCCTTCTCATTACAACCGTCAATTTAGCGATAAGGTCAATTCCGACGGGAGTGCAAATTTCAAGTTAATATTGTAAAACATGGAAAAAATTGATTCGTTCAAAATTGACCCCAGTCGTAATTGCCCCGCTGTATATCTTAATAACAATAATATTAACAAGTAACTAAGAAACAAATCAAATAATTTTATTAAATATTTTCAAAGGCGATTAGCTTATTAGTGATAACATACCTATACTAGATAATTTTCGACGAGAACCACGACGGGCGGGTGGTCTACTGGTTAAGACGTTAAACGCGAAAGCTGAATACCCGGGGCGGGTTCGACCCCCGGCTCGGCCACCAGTGAGCTCGGTCGTTTTTTTCTTTCATGTATCCTATCTATATCAGTTAATTTTATTAATGATATAAAATGTATTTAACACCTAAAAAATATTTTTCTTCTTTTGCTACAGGCGGCTCTCTCCCGCCGTAAAGAGTCGGCGGCGCCGCTGACGGGGGACAAGGATGGCGCTATATTCGGCTTCTCATACCCTCTCGCTCTGGTGTTGCGTCTGCGCGTCTTACAGGTTAGTGTTGTATTTTCAAATTTATATACTGATGACGTCGAGTTATTAACTAAAATTAACTCGCTGTCAGTTTAGTGACGAGTTGACGACAATTATTAATCGTAAAATCTGTCTAAAAATTTACTTTTTTCACATTCTGAATGTAGATTCTCGCGTAAAGTTTATGTAACTAACATAAAAACAATATTTTTATTGAAATGTCATGCTTAATTATCGTCACAAAACTGACAGTTAATTTTTGTTAACACTTACGCTAATTGGGGGGTTCTAGATTCTGAAAATGCCCAATCACCCATTCACTACAAACGCTGTAAAGAGCTGCGCTATGACATGGGGATTCAACACATTAAGTGGCTCCCCTGATGTTGCTTATGTCCATGGGCGGCGATGACTTCTTCCCATCATGCGGCTCGTCTGCTCGTTTGCACCCTATATCATAACATAAAATAAAACCTAAACTAATGGCCCCTGGAGGAAAACTATCTTAAAACCATAAGGTACAACAGTTTTAGTGGGTCACTATCAAGTTTACCTTATCGCTAAACGACTGTTTCGGCTAGATGTCAGAAAATGTAAATATACAGTCAGCATAAAGTCAATTCAGCTGGGATGACATGAAAGGAGAATATCAATCAGCAAAAAGTCAATTTAACTGGATGGCTAACGCCGTGGCTTGCGTGGGCGACGGTCGCGGCATGGTCGCGCGACGGCGATGCGACACATATGAAATCAAACCTTATCGATATGAAAGTATGAGACGCGACGGCGATGGTCGCGCGACGGTCGGGCGACCATCGCCCACGCAAGACACGGCGTAAGACTTAGAATGAATGAGTAGCCAAACTTCTGGAAATATACATAGTCCGTATGATTAGCATATGTAAAAAGCCAAAAGTGTAGTTAGTTAATTGACGTCAACACAGAACGATACAGTAGCAAAACGTCCGGAAATATGATGTGTCATATAGTTTATAAATATGTAACAGTTCTTATTAACAGTGCGAGAAGGTTTGAATTCTCAAGACACTTAAGCATTTTAAAACCAGACGTTTTGCTAACGGGTCGTTTGGCGTTTATTCTGTTTAGCAATAAAAACATTAAGCAATCCAGATTTTTTGCTCCTTATTGACTATTTAGCGTTCATGTCAATGAAACTACGTGCTCAGATCAAGACTGACTCTTTATTCATGTTCTTACCCACATGCATATTAGATATTATAACCACCTACCCACAACCCCCTTTTCTACATTTAGATGTTTCAATTCCTATATTAGATCTCAAGTTACACATTTATTAATTTAATTCATTTAAACATATGGAATAACATAAATTACATATAAACCTACTTACTTTCCTTTTTCATAAAAAAAAAGGTAGGTAATCATAAATTCACTCAGTTGTACAATGCAAAATCAGTGAAGGTATTAAAGAGAAAATAAAATAATATACACCGTGTTTTTTTTTTGTTTTCCGTTAAATTCGACACGTAGCTAAGTTCATTATCAGGAACCATCCTGTATATCACTTTTAGTTAACTTCGCAAAAAAAAAAGTTTTCATCATTTTCATACATAATTAATTAATTTATTAGTGTGAGAGACCCTTAAGAATAACATTCAAAAGTTAGTGTCAAGTGATTGACGGCAAATGTCAAAACAAATAACATTAGGAATTGCTAAAGGTTGTCACACACGTGTTCAGCAATTATCTTTATTTATTTTTTAATTACTCGATAACGAGTTGAGACGCTAGCTTCTTAGAGAAATTAATTGTATGTGATCTTAAGAACCTTCCTTTAAAGTTAACGGAATTCAATAAAAACAGGTTGTAGGTATTAAAGACATCGTGATACCTGGTTTATTAATAGCCTAGAATAAAAATACAAATCGGCTCAACATTAATATACTTTTTTTTTATATATATGTCGGAGACAGACCGGATATTGGCACGGATAGTCAATTATAGCGCAGCGCGCGAAGAGTTGCAGCTGGACAGCTGACGTCACAACCAACCAGTTGTCCACCCAACCAGTTGTTGTCCCCACTTCGTGCGCTAGGACGGAGCCGGGATACCTGAGACCCAGCACTCTCTGGCGGACCACGCTAGAGACAAGAAGTCTTAGAGCCTCCTCGGAACTGTCCACGCTATAATTGTTCTAAACCAAGTTGTTTACCTATCAGTTATTGTAAAATTTAAAGTGTGTAAAATAAATCGTTGATTACTATCGTCTTCGTCTCAATCCTCGATGACCCAGCAACGCCCCGATGTCTGAAAATGGTGCCAATCCTGACCTGTCCCCGACATCAGAAGTGGGATCACATCGAGGCAAAGAGACGCAAAATAATTGCACCGGAACGGAAGTGCCGCCATATTGGCAATTTCTCGAAGCGCAAAATCAACAAATGCGCGCCCTTATCGAGACACTGAAAAGTTCGTCAATATCAACCTACAATTCTACGGGTGACCTTTCCGGACTTGGAACCCGACAAACAAGAAACCAACGCCATGACATGGTGTGCTACCGCCGACGTGTGTATGGCCAACGCACCATTGGAGGGCGACCAGCTTGTCGTCGCCATCCGCAAGTTGCAGTGACTATGAAGCGATCAAGGAAAATGTTGTTTATTATGAGTGATAAGAATGGAAACGGTCATACTCGTTTTCATAACCGTGAAAAAAAGAGGAAGTACCCGCTAAAAAATGTGTCAACGTGTTTAAAGGAGCAGCGTCTACGTTCGCAAATTGTTTACACAGTATAGCAGTAATAACTCTACTTACAAACTTCTCGCCGCGCAGTGCGTCGAAAAACTACCCTCGCACGCAGCGAGTACCTACATGCAAAACTGGGAAATATTGAGTTGGACAGTTGCGGTCGCGTGTGCGCGCTGTGTTAACGTGTGTGTGAAAATGACGTCGGTGCCGAGGACATTTCGTTACTGAAGTGTTTATGGGGGTATGGAGAACAGTTCTAAAAATCTGGAAATAATATTCTTCAGAATTCCTAGATATCCAGAAAAATGCCGACCGCGTCGTCCCTGCCGGAGATTTACTACTGAGTCGTCCTTACACTGTGTCGTTTACCGTAACGTGGGACCAGTTCCAGGAGCTGTTTATTGCGAGCTAATTCCTAACCTAGAAACGTGGTAGTAAGGTCACGTGTCTATTGTCTAACCTTGAATGCAGGTGAGTTCATTTCATAATGTTATTTGGTGAATTGTGGATCCCATTTGTGGAAAGTTTGAGAATACCTACACTTGACGAGAATCATTTGAAACGTAGTGATTATAAAATTTCGAAAAGCGTAATTATTGTTTGTGTTAAAATTATTTAGTGTCTTTTGCTCTCAAAACAAAGATTCTTATTCTGATTTTGTTAGTTTCCAAGATCCGTATTCTGTAACGTTCCGTAGTTTATCAAATTTGACAAGTTATTGCCAGTATTAGAGTAATACCTACCCCTTAATTCGTGATCTATCTCGAATTGTTTATTGTGTGAAAACAGAAGCTACGCATATGAAATTGTATGTTGCAGTGTGCTACAGTCAAGTCTACACAACGTGTGGTATCTAGGAATGTGTGCCATCACGCCAGTATCGCAGAAACTGCAGCACAGGGAGAATGGGAAAAAAAGGGGACAGGTTTCGTTCCAATTGTTTATTATTAAATTTTATTTAGTGCCATGGTTAAGCAGTTTAAATAAGCCGTTTTATTTAGTAAAGGTTTAAAGACAAACAAACACGTGCTCACACTTGTTTGTCCATTTCAAGTTTTATTTTAATATCAGAGAAAGTTCATAAAATAATAATTGTTAAATCTCATATCTAAGACAATGCCAGTCGTTGTTTATTTGTGAATTTGTTTCCCTTTGAGTTTTTACTTCGGTAAACAAGGAAACTGATACCGTGCAAATTATTATTTCAGTAATGGCCAGCTATGAAACGACGTCGCGTCGTGATTTCATCTGATGCTGCAGCAGCGATAGCAGTGGCAACTGAAGCCTTGAGTTTTCGTGCGTGAATTGGTCATCGTGAGGTCTACGAATAAGAACACACCTTTGGACTCAGATACTTTATCTGGTGAGCAGTTCTCATTATATTGGGATATTGTTGAGATATTTGTTCTGTTTAGGTTGTGAATTCTAAACAGAATAAAACTCATCTGTTGCTAATGCTAAAGTAAATTCATTTTTTTGGTAAACATTAGTTTGCAATCGAAGAATGAAACTCGTTGTTTTCATGGTTAACATAATTTTTATTTTTGTACCATATTACTATGTGTTGCTTTGGCTCAGACTGCGTACACCATTACAATCATTCGTAAACGTAGGAGTAAAATTCGGATCTATTTTTCTGTTTCTGTGCGGCCACGTGTGGGTGGCGTGCGTTTGGTTTGGTGGTGTAATCGGTCGATGTTGGATGCCGTATGGAGGTAGTCCATATTCATGTGATGAACACCGGGTAGAGGTGGTTCATATGTCGCCGTGTGTCAGCTGTATGACGTGTGTCAAGTTGCCGAATGGATGCAACTGTTAGAGCACTGTAACTCATTACCTTGATTCTGATTTAGTGACATTTTGATCAGTGAGATCAACACGTTGAGTTTCATTCTACTATTGTTGACTTATTTTGGTACCTACATACAATTTTGAAAAGGTTTTTTTGTCCTTAACTAAAATGATAGGACAAAATATAAAACTGGTAAAGTTGACTATTTGGTCATGTTTTTAGTTAGTTTCATAATAAAGAAAAAGTGAAAGGTTTTTTTTGATCTTACAATTTTAATTGCGGATTAGAGTCGTTGTTTTGGGAACCGTGAATTTTAGGTAGTTCTGTGACAGCAAACAAATAGGTTAACATTTAATGGGCTCACGATAGATTGAGGAAAATGCCAGATAGCCACGTACCATTTGATGATTTAGATGTAAAGATAGCGAGTGTAATATTGAGAATGAGGATCTCAGTTCGGCTGGTCAGACCGTACCAGAGGCTTCACCGTAGTCGTAGCCCGTTAGAAGTCGGTATCTGCTGTGTGCAGTCCGTGGGTGCGCGATGCGCGGGGAGCTCTGGCGGAGGTCGGGTCTTGCAGAGACCGTAGAGTCACAGGGTTGACTCGGCGATCCCGTGGGGATGCGCGTAGTGTGTGGTTATGGTATAACCAATAGGCCACGAATGAGATACTTGTTTGGATTTTATGAAATTAAATGTGTTGAAGATTTTATTGTGAAAAAAGACAACATTTGGTACTCGGTTGTTTTGGCATTGCGTATAGTGTGTAAATAATGCTATCCATTTTATCAAATTTAATATTTTGAAGATTTTATTGGGAAGAATAAATAACTAAATTGGAACTTGGTTGTTTTGGCATTGCGTATAGTGTGTAATAAATGCTATCCATTTCTTGAAATTTAAAGTTTTGAAGGTTTTAGTGTGAAGAATAACTAAATTGGCACTTGCTAATTAAACAACCGTTTTGGCACTACGTAATAGTGTGTAAATGCTATCTTAAAGTTTTTAACGTTGATCATTTTACTTTGAATTACCGAGTTTCTTTGAGATTTCGTCAGGAGTGACCGAACGGTGTACTTTGCGTGTCTATTATTGTTGCAGAGTAAAACACACGAGGACGTGTGTAAGCGCAGGAAGGCCGTGTCGGAGACAGACCGGATATTGGCACGGATAGTCAATTATAGCGCAGCGCGCGAAGAGTTGCAGCTGGACAGCTGACGTCACAACCAACCAGTTGTCCACCCAACCAGTTGTTGTCCCCACTTCGTGCGCTAGGACGGAGCCGGGATACCTGAGACCCAGCACTCTCTGGCGGACCACGCTAGAGACAAGAAGTCTTAGAGCCTCCTCGGAACTGTCCACGCTATAATTGTTCTAAACCAAGTTGTTTACCTATCAGTTATTGTAAAATTTAAAGTGTGTAAAATAAATCGTTGATTACTATCGTCTTCGTCTCAATCCTCGATGACCCAGCAACGCCCCGATGTCTGAAAATGGTGCCAATCCTGACCTGTCCCCGACATATATATATATAATTCGTAGCCTCGAGATTAGGTAAATAATTTCTAAATGATTACACAATATCGGCAAATACTATAAAAAACTCATATAGTAGCAAAACATTTTTCTTATTGTATACATAAAAAAAAATTACTGTAGCTCCATAAGTACATATATATATATTTTTACTGAACATTTTTTTTTATATACCTATTCTGTTAATCTTTAAAACAGACAAAGGCGAATAAAATATCATGCAATATAAAAGCTTTAAAGTATCTTCAGTTCATGAGGTAATGAACCATTTTTATACAGTATATTACACAATTGGTTACTAATCTATTATTGAATTATTACACTTTAACTTTAACGACTTAGCGACTATTAAGTAGGTACATACCTACTTATTATATTTTGTATTAACTACTTAACCCATTATGTTATGTACCTACTCGTACTTAGCACAGGTGTTCTTTACCTACATAACCTTTTAAAAACAAAATTAATCTCCAATGGAAATTGAACCTTACTGCTAGTTGTTTAGGTATTTTTTTTTTTTTAATAATGTACTTATACAAATCCATCTTCGAAACCGCGCATATTCAACCCGGCTGCTAATTAAAACCAATCAGGAGGAATCACCACCCTGCCAGAACGAGTGACATAATTATTGTTACTGTTTGGAGCATTATCGGACACTGGAGCCGTGTTGATGACAGCACGCTGCGCGTGCGACTGAGGCTGCCGGGCGGGCGCATGCGCCCTCGCGTTATCGTTATCACTTGTTACGGTGATATCGTCATAAGGCCGGGGACACACAGGTAACTCCGGCCTAAATTCCGAGTCTACTATAAGATGACGCCTGTTTCTCACTAAAGTACCACCCTGCATCAATTGAATTAAATATGATCTGATACCTTTAATTTGTAAAATTGTGCCACTAACCCACTTCTTATCTACTCTAACTTTAACCTTTTGGCCTGGCAATAATTGTTTTAAATCATGTGCCGTCTTGTCATACTGTAGCTTTTGTTTAATCTGTCTCTTTTCTAACTCTGCCGTAACATTCACTTGGATTTTAGGATGAAGAAGTTTTGGAGCATACGGGACGATACCACGAAACTTTCTATTGTTCAATAACTCTGATGGAGATGCTAACTGATTAGTGATGGGAGTGGTTAAATATTCTAACAGTGCTTGCCTGAAATCAGTTTTTTCAACACTAGTTTTCTTTAATATATTTTTTACGGTCTGCACATTCCGTTCAACCTGCCCGTTTGATTGCGAATAGCAAGGAGACGACGTTATATGTTCAAAACACCACTGCTGAGAGAACTGTTTGAATTGGCTGGAAGAAAATTCAGGGCCATTGTCTGATATTACAATGTTAGGTATGCCCTGATGACTAAAAACAATCTTTAACTGCTCAATAATATGGCTAGAAAGTAAACAATTTAGTTCTATCACTTCCAAGAACTTGCTAAAATAATCTACTACTAATAAATATTTTTTCTCCTTATAGTGAAATACATCTACCCCAATTTTCGACCAAGCCCTGTCCGGTATCTCATGTGGTATCAATGATTCTTTCCCATTCTGGTTTTTAAAGGTTAGACATGCTTGACAGTTTTTAATTAAGTCCTCTAGCTGGCTATTTATATTTGGCCAAAATACAGATTCACGCACCTTTAACTTGCATTTCTCTAATCCTAAGTGCCCAATGTGCACCCGCCTTAACATTTCCTTACGCATAGAAGCTGGAATAATAATTCGATCGCCCTTCCATGCCATACCATGCGCGACCGTCAATTCATCACGATAACCCCAGTAGGGTTTCACTTGGTCATCGACATCCTGCTTACACTCCGGCCAGCCTTCTTTAATATACCTTATTACCATTTGGAGTTCACTGTCATCCTGAGTCAACTTTTGTATATGTACAAAGTGCGAGTCAACAAGCGGGTTGCTAAGCAGAACGGCACACACCTGTGCGCGCGCGTCCAGCTGATCGCGCGGAATTTCATTCGGAGCGCTCGCCGGATCCACCGCACGAGAGAGAGTATCGGCCATATACATATACTTACCTGGTTTGTATACAAGTTTGAAGTTGTATGGTTGCAAACGCAGGAGCATCCTTTGTAACCTCGCAGGAGCAGAGACTATCGGCTTACATATAATACTTATCAGTGGCTTATGGTCAGTTTCCACTGTGACATCACCTCGACCATAGATATAACTATAGAACTTTTCGCAGGCGTATACGCATGCAAGGAGTTCTTTTTCTATCTGCGCATATGCTTGTTCAGCTTTTGTTAAGGACCTCGATGCATAGCATACAGGCAAATTGTCCTGTAGTAAACAAGCCCCTAGTCCATTCTTACAAGCGTCAACAGAAATAACCACGGGTTTTTTTAAACTGTAATACTGTAATACAGGTACACTTGTCAAACACTGTTTCAAATCGTTAAAAGCTTTCTCATGCGACTCCAACCAATGCCATTCTATGTCCTTTTTAAGTAATTGCCTGAGTGCATGATTTTTGTCGGAGAGATTCGGTACAAAGCTACCTACATAATTTATCATACCTAGAAATCGTTCTAGATCCTTAGTGTTTTTTGGACGAGGCATATTTCTTATTGCGGACGTATACGAGTCGTCCGAATAAATGCCATTTTGAGTAATCTTATGTCCTAAATATTTTATTTCGGACAGACCAAACCTACACTTGTCTTTATTTAGTTTTAAATTAATCTCACGACATCGGTCCAAAACGCGTAACAACCTAGCATCGTGCTCCTCTTTTGTACGACCGTAAATTAGAAGGTCATCAATGAATAAACAAACACCTTCCAAATCATCAAATTGTTCGTACATTTTTTTGTGGAATACTTCAGACGCTGAAGAAATTCCAAAGGGCAAACGCAAAAACTTATACCTCCCAAAACTTGTATTAAAAGTAACTAAATCAGTACTATCTTCGTGAAGACGAAGCTGCCAGAATCCTTGCTTGGCATCCAGGGTGCTAAAAAATTTAGAACCTCCGAGATTGACAGACATTTCATCCAAGGTCGGTAATTTAAAGTGCTCACGCCTAATAGCCTGATTTAAGTCCCTCGGATCCAAGCATAGCCTTATGTCACCGTTAGCCTTCCTTACAACGGTCATGCTGTTGACCCAATCCGTGGGCCCCTCTACCTTGGCAATAATCCCATCACTAACCATTTCATCTAACTTTTTTTAACACTATCTTTCAAGGCTACCGGCAACTTTCGTGGAGCGTGTACCACTGGCGTAACATTTCTGTTCAGCTCGATCTTATACACCCCCGGCATGCACCCAACTCCTTCAAACACATCCGAATACTCCCTATACACATGTCGCTCTAAATTACTACCGGTATTCATTTCGACGTGTAAAACTCGCTTGACAACATTTAGTTCAACACACGAATCCCTACCTAATATAGGATCTGAGGCCGTGTCGACCACAATAAAGTCTAGAATATACATCCGTTGCCTGTATTTTGTTTTCAAACTACATTTGCCTACTACATTGAGGGGATGATCTGAGTACCCACTCAATGTATCACCCGTCGCGCTTAAATCGTTCTTATTCAAACTAATTTGACTCAAACAGCTAAGCGGTATTATATTTACATCGGCTCCAGTGTCCAATTTAAATTTAATATTTCCCTTTTCGAACAACAAATCAATCCACCAAACACTCGAACTAGTACAGCAGTTTCCTACCTGATCATTGTTTTCCTCAGCTCGCACCTCGTAAACATTGCACATCCGCGAAAAATGGTCATAATTACTACACTTCAGACACCTTCTGCCAATAGCAGGACATTTTGAACTGCCATGAGGCAAACCACATCGCGCACACGAAACATTAGCATTAGCACTATTTACACCCCGCACTTGCCGATTAAACAGGTGATCCCGCCGGGCAGGACTGGGGCGCGCGGGCGCGGGGAGGCGGGCGGGGGCCTGATAACGGCCGCCCCGGCCCCGGCCGCGCGCCGCTCCTCGATGCGCCGGCGCTCCTCGGTGACTTACCCCCCAAACTTGATTGTTTCGACTACCTTCACTTGTCCAATTGTACTCATCGCTATGCCTCGGATTATTTTCCACCACATATGCCTTATGTTCCACAGCCTCTTGCTTTATAGCCCCCGCTTGCACCTTGGACATCTGGGCCAAGTTACAAATATCCAAAGACTAGCTTTTACCCGCGGCTTCGCCCGCGTAATAAAAGTATTCTTATTGAAACGTTTACAAAAAATAAGATTTTCATTTGGATCCTTAGGTTTCTTTGTAGGTACAGATGTCCGCGATTATTTCGATTAAGGTAAAGCGGGGCCATTCTCGACTGGAGGGCCATTGTAACTGATCTATTTGCTGTACGGTCCGGTTTTGGCTGACTGTACCTTACACATATTACTATTGCTTTAAAATAAATTCTTGCAATGATTGTAGAATTGTTACAAAGCAACCACAGCGTAGGTAGTAGGTACGAATATGTATGTATTTTACCTATTTAAATATTTATACTGGGGAAACTTCATACAACCCACATAGCCAGTATCTCGACGCTATGGTCGGTAGGGTAGAAAGTACTTCCTTGCATTATCGCTTACAATTTTTTCCATTTTGCTTATACTTATTGCAAACGTAAACATATAAAAGGCAAGCAAGCAACGATCTTCTTACAGCACATTGAATGTAATAGTTATTACGGATGCAGGATAGATAGATAGATAGATACATTTATTGGTACTAATCATACACCGTCAAACACTGTTACAATTATGTAAAAAATAAACTATACTTACTCGCTGATGCCTACTTACTAATACCTTCCCACTGAGCCACCTGCATTTTACACTGCCTTGATATCGATTGCCGACCAATTATTCCGACCCCAATCCCTATTCTTATCTCTATCTTTGTCCCCGTCCCCGTCCCCGTCCCCGTCCCCGTCCCCGTCCCCGTCCCCGTCCCCGTCCCCGTCCCCGTCCCCGTCCCCGTCCCCGTCCCCGTCCCCGTCCCCGTCCCCGTCCCGTCCCCGTCCCCGTCCCCGTCCCCGTCCCGTCCCCGTCCCCGTCCCCGTCCCCGTCCCCGTCCCCGTCCCCGTCCCCGTCCCCGTCCCCGTCCCCGTCCCCGTCCCCGTCCCCGTCCCCGTCCCCGTCCCCGTCCCCGTCCCCGTCCCCGTCCCCGTCCCCGTCCCCGTCCCCCCGTCCCCGTCCCCGTCCCCGTCCCCGTCCCCGTCCCCGTCCCCGTCCCCGTCCCGTGTCCCCGTCCCTGTCCCTGGCCCTGTCCCTGTCCTTGCCCCTGTCAAATTATCATGCTAGGAGGTGAACTTTAAAAAATCCTTTCTTAGTGCTCCTCTAAGGAACTTCCGTGTTAATTTGAAATCTCTTGAACCAGAAGTAAAGATAAAAACTAAAGCTATACTTATGGCTATTTTGGATATTTTAACCCCATTGCACAACAACAGGAGAGAAAATTTCTTTTCTACCTCATTAAATTTTAAAATCGTTGTATTTATCGTGATCAGCGACCCGATAAACCATAAAAACGATACCCATATTGTGCTTTTGACTTTACCCCTTTGCACCCCTTTAGGGGTCAAATTTCTTTAGGAATCCTCCTGTGAAGTTTCGAATAAAATAGTCAAACTAATCTTGTTTCCCCATACAAACTTTGAACCCCCATTTGACCCTTTTAAGAGGAGAATTTTGAAAAATCCTTTCTTAGTGCTCCTCTACGCCATATAAGGAACCTATGTGCCAAATTTGAAATCTCTAGGACCAACAGTTTCGGCTGTGTGTTGATATGTCAATCAGTCAGTCAATATCTTCTTTTATATATTTAAACCCCATTGCACCACAACAGGGGAGAAGGTATTTCACTTCCGCCTCGTTAGATTTTAAAAACGTTGTGTTTATCGTGATCAGCGACCCGATAAACCATAAAAACGATACCCATATTCATTTTTTGACTTTATCACCCCCTTTTCACCCTTTTAGGGGTTAAATTTTCAAAAAACCTGAAACACGTAGTCAGTCATATGTCTTAAGGAATCTTCCTGTGAAGTTTCGAATAAAATAGTCAAACTAATCTTGTTTCCCCATACAAACTTTGAACCCCCATTTGACCCCCTTAGGAAGTGAATTTTGGAAAATTCTTTCTTAGTGCTCCTCTACACTATATTAGGAACCTACTTGACAAATTTGACATCTCTAGGACCAGCGGTTTCGGCTGTGCGGTGATATGTCAGTCAGTCAGTCAATATCTTCTTTTATATATTTTTTTGATATTTAAACCCTATTGCACCACAACAGGGGAGAAGGTATTTCACTTCCGCCTCGTTAGATTTTAAAAACGTTGTATTTATCGTGATCAGCGACCCGATAAACCATAAAAACGATACCCATATTGATTTTTTGACTTTATCACCCCCTTTTCACCCTTTTAGGGGTTAAATTTTCAAAAAACCTGAAACACGTATTCAGTCATATGTCTTAAGGAATCTTCCTGTGAAGTTTCGAATAAATTAGTCAAACTAATCTTGTTTCCCCATACAAACTTTGAACCCCCATTTAACTCCCTTAGGAGGTGAATTTTGGAAAATCCTTTCTTAGTGCTCCTCTACACTATATAGGGAACCTACGTGCCAAATTTGAAATCTCTAGGACCAGCGGTTTCGGCTGTGCGTTGATATGTCAGTCAGTCAGTCAGCTTCTTCTTTTATATATTTAGATTTACTTAGCGTAAGATCTGGCTCACGTAACAGCCGCTCCCGTAATGCGTCCTCTTTTATACCACAAATCAGTCTATCCTTTATTAAATCCTGCATTAGCTTGTCGAATTCACAGGTGGCAGCCAGCTTCCTGAGCTCAAAAGCGTATTGCTCGATCGACTCACCATCATGCTGACAACGAGTAAAAAATCTGTGCCGTTCTATAGTTAAATTTTTCTTAGGCAAAAAAAACTTATCAAACCGCTCAATCAAACTCTTTAACGTCGTGCATTCCGATTCGAACTGTTGGTACACTTCCCGAGCTCGCTCCCCGATGACATGGAGCAAAATACTAATTTGCACCTTTTCCTCTTTCTTCGATAACTCACACGCGTCGAAGTAAATACTAAAAGCTTTTTTCCACTTAGTCCATTCCACAGACAAATTGCCAGAAGTCACATTTTCCAAATTATTATCGAAAATAAACGGCGACGGCGGCGGCAAGATAGACTCCATCGCGAACGGTCGCGAATATACTAAAAACAAATACTTTAACGGTTCTTTTATCTCGGCTGCGCCATGTAAAGGTATCGGGACGCGTCAATGAAACTACGTGCTCAGATCAAGACTGACTCTTTATTCATGTTCTTACCCACATGCATATTAGATATTATAACCACCTACCCACAATGTCTGTTTTGTAATACAGACATTCCAAGATGAAGATGTTTCGCAGTTAGATCATTTTAAATTGGTACGTTTCAAGATCCAGACGTTTTGCTAAAGACGCATTTAGCATTCATGTCTACGTAGCCACAAAGACAAAACGCAATCCAGACAATGTCGGCTATATAGTCTTTTAGCGATAAGGTAAATTTGATAGTGACCCGATTTAGTTTTTAATTTTAACACAGAATAATTAATAAACATTACATTAGTATGTAATTAAAAATAAATAAATAAATATTATAGGAAGCTCAAGAAGGCTTGTGTTGCGGGTACTCAGACAACGATATATATAATATACAAATACTTACAT
Source organism: Leguminivora glycinivorella (assembly GCF_023078275.1). NCBI lineage: Eukaryota > Metazoa > Arthropoda > Insecta > Lepidoptera > Tortricidae > Leguminivora > Leguminivora glycinivorella. Next base: position 540,603 of record NW_025952828.1, read on the forward strand.
ACATAGAAAACATCCATGACTCAGGAACAAATATCTGTGCTCATCACACAAATAAATGCCCTTACCGGGATTCGAACCCAGGACCGCGGCTTAGCAGGCAGAGTCACTACGCACTAGGCCAAACCGGTCGTCAAAAATGTTCCTATTTAGAGAGAAATATACCTAGTATAAATATCTAAATTATAAATCATTAAGTACCTATAGCTTTTGTTCGTGAAAAAGCAAAATGTCTTTCTCGATACAAAAGACCCTTTGTCCTATCTATATTTGACCTAAAGAAAGGAATTTGTATAACAAAGGAGACAATCTGAAGAAATACCACGCATTTCGTAAATAAATATGTATAATCAAAGAGGATCGAGTATTATTTATTTATTTATTTATTTATTAAAAAACATGTTATACTGTAAGGTCATGACCTTACAGTATAACCAATGCGTCACGAAACTTAGATAACAAAAACAAAGAGAGAAAAACACAAAAAAAAGAACAAAAAAAAGAAAATTAATTAATTCATTTGGGCGATGACATCACAGCGTGGCTCCGTTGCGTCGTTTGGCCTGGTGTAGGATTCGGCAGGTTGCCCCGGAACCGCCGAAAAACCACACTTTTCGGCCAGAAGTCTTGCGCTCGCGATGGTGTCCTGCAGCGGCCGCGGCACACGTACCACAAACGAACTGAAGTGCACGTAGTGACGCGACTGCAGCTGCTGCACCCTCAGCGTGTAGCCAGTCTTCCGGCGAACGTAGTCCACCACCTCGTCAGCCACGGCGGAGTAGTGTAAGCGCGACACGTAGAGCGCCTTGCTCGGTGTGGCGATCCGTAGACCTGAATTCACCGGTTCCGCAGAGCCACACACAGTCTTACGAGCCGCCCTGCGCGCGTTGCTCTTCTTTTCGACCAATAGACTCTCTATAATATTAGAGAGTTACTGTCAAAGCACAGTATAATAAAGAGTACTATCGTACAGTATGGCCACTCCCTGCACTCCCCGCTGAAAGTGCCACTCACCCCCTCTCAGTTACCTCACAGTTACCGCCTGTCAAAAACGCAAACAGTCGACCTGTCATATCTCACTCATACAAGCATAGTACGCGTTCACCTACACAAGCTTAGACTGTGTGTTATTAGGAACGCGCCTCTTTCCTACATTTGATCGCCAGTGTCCGAGGTGTGGTCAAAGTAAAATGTGTAGTCACACAGTGCATAGACTGCCATCTCTCGACACAAGCTTAAAACTTTTTGAATCTCAGTTTTGACAATTTGCCCCATATGTTAGCTTGATGTGTGTGTGTTAGTAAATGTCAAATATTAATATTAGCGCCATCTAGCCGAACGTTCCCCAAAGGTGTAACGCCATCTTGGCCACCGTACCTTTTTATCTCTCGATTGAAAGTCGTACGCTCTTACCACTAGGCCACCAGCGTTTCCAGTGCAGTAGAACACCGTTAAATAATTTTTTATTATTATTAAATTCTCAGAAACGTTTTTTGAACACAGATTGCTTAATATACCAGAGTGAAAACCGTTTGACAGAATTCCCAAGAAAATCAACAAGGAAAACGTGAGGAAGACCCTTTGACTTGGAAAAGCGGCAAATAAGACGTTTATCTCAAAGCAATCTCGGATTATACTTCTTGCTTTTTACGTTCAGTTACATCTACAGACTTATGCAAACAGTAGTAGTGTGTTACAAGTTACATTACATGTGTTACAAGTTCGGAAAAAAGGAAAATCGAAGAGCATTTTCAGAATTTGGTACTCCTCCATCAGCGTAAGTTGTTAACAAAAATTAACTCACTGTCAGTTTTGTGACGATAATTAAGCGTGAAATTTCTATAAAATAATTGTTTTTGTTTTAATTACATAAACTTTAAGCACGAATCTACATTCAGAATGTGAAAAAATGAAATTTTTAGACAGATTCTATGCTTCATTGCCGTCACAAAATTGACAGCGAGTTAATTTTAGTGTTGCCATAATTAAAATCGACACGAGTTATTAGGTATCTCTTCGCGAGTGGGCCATTTTTTTCAAAGTGGCCTCCACACATTTTTTGGATTTGGAAATTTTTGTGTGGTTTCCACTCAGAATCGCGAACTCTTTCAATCCTAATAGAAGAAAAAAAAGTGTCCCAAGATTTTTTTCCCATTCCGTTACCATTTTTTCATACATTTCGTATGGCGGTAACGGAATGGAAGGTTTGAAAAATGTATGGAAAATCTTGGGACATTTTTACTCAGTCCTATTAGTATCGAAAGACTTCGCGATTCTGAGTATGAATGGCGTAAAAATTACCCAAATTAAAAAAAAAATGGCCCGTGTATCGTCGATCTTTTACAGTTCATTAAATCATTATAATAATAAAATATGACCCTTTGAAGTTTCGACATAGAAAAGTACTACTTTGAGTACCAGGGTGGGAAAAACTACATTTGTACCTATTGTCTCTGCGGGCGTAGCACACTTGTGTGATTTATGAACCTTACTAGCTTTTGCCCGCGGCTGCGCTTGCGTTCAAAAGAGACAAAAAGTAGCCTATGTCACTCTCCATCCCTTCAACTATCTCAACTTAAAAAAATCACGATAATTCACTCAGTTTTGTCGTTAAGGACGGACAAATAAACAGACACACACACTTTTCCATTTATAATAGTAGTACTAGTATAGGACCTATATACTATAGGTATGGATTGCGTCGGGGCATACCTTTCGCAAACATTACAGAAAGGACGACCTTCCGTGATAGGCTGTACGGTGTACCTATACCCGATTGTGCTTGCCCGCCTGAAAGTGCTTTTAAACATAATTTTAGATATTTTTGTTCGTCAAAGTGTACAGATTTAACTGAACAACTGTACCGTACCGCATAATATCCTTATTTATTTTCCCCTCACTAGCTCGGAAACACGTGTTTTGTCCTTTAATACCAGCGGGTAAAAACGCATTTTATCCACTAGTGGGTAAAGTAATTTGACCTTGAATAAAGTCAAATTAACTGCTTTAAAATTGATAAAAGTTGGTGAATCTAGTAATAAAGATGATTTACCACCTGTGGAACTACTGAAAGCAGTGATAAAACGCATTTTTGCGTTGTAGTTTCCTCGCTATAGTGAGGGGAAAAATTATTTAAGTTATGGAACAATGGAAATGAGTACTAAAGCAATAGAGTACGCACTACAATCTATTTGAAGCTACATCGTCTTATAGTTACGGTCTATTCTTCATTGATTGCAGTTTCCTTTGATTTGTCTTATCGGAATTACTATATTAGGTATGCTAAAGTGACCAGTGTGCGTAGCCGAATGTACAAATGGTCACGAAACGCTCACGATAATATTTCTTTCGTAGCTATCTATCTCTGTCGCTCTTGCGTGTTGGCGTGACAGAGCCAGACTACATTTCTGGGGCGTTTCGTTTTCGTTTCGCGTCGTAGAAATGCCATTATACGCAAGAGCGATAGAGATAGATATCTACGAGCGTTTCGTTAGCATTTGTGCTATTCGGCTACGTACTCTGAGGTTCAAAATTTTTAAGGCTGTCGTAATGTAATTTTTATGTTTTCGTTGACTTCAACCTACAAAACACAGTCACCACATTTCACCTACTCAAAGGTTAGCTGGAAGAAATCCCTTAAAGGGATAAGTTCGCCTTTGTACTGTCTATCCTGTGTCATATTTGTGTTTTGTACAATAAAGAGTTTATACATACATACATACAAAAATTGACGCTCGAAAACCTGCTAGCTGTGATTACTTATAAAGAGTTTAAAGACGAACAACCTCGTTTGGACTGAGTTCGTTTCACTAAGTAGATCAGGTACGTTCTCTTGATATATATGACATGTGGGTTGGAGTCTTCTAATGAGTATAGTACCTATGTCAGAAGACTCCGATCTTTCATAACGAAATGCTTAATTAAAGAGATACTAAACTATACAATTTAATCTCTTTGCACGTGCACCACATTAAGCTCCTTATTTCTCATCAAAATATATATTCCAATTAAAATCATAGATACCCGCGATGTAGACAGCTAAATTTACCGCCCTGCGTGCGTAACCGAATGCACAAACGCTCACGAAACGAAACGCTCGTAGATATCTATCTCTATCGCTCTTGCGTATTGGCGCGATAGAGCCAGACTACCTTTCACGGCGTTTCGTTTTCGTTTCGCGTCGTAGAAATGACATTATACGCCAGAGCGATAGAGATAGATATCTACGAGCGTTTCGTAAGCGTTTGTGCTATTCGGCTACGTACTCTGAGGTTCAAAAGTTTCAAAGCTGTCGAGAGATGGCAGTCTACGCACTGTGACTAAACATTTCACTTTAACAGTAATGATCTATAATCCAATTACGAATTGAACGGAATAAACGTAAACAAACTGCTGTCACTGTCAAAGTAACACGTGCAGCTCAAGTCAGGGGTTCTCATAGTAAGGGCCGAGAGAAAATCGAATTACTTTTAACTAGTTATTAATGGTCACTCTATTACATACTTAAAATCGTGAAGCGATTGAACACAATGACTGTTATATTATGATCAATATAAAAATCGGTCCAAAATTGACGAAGTTCTGTCATATCAGATACTTACAAAACCAATAATTAAATTTATAACCACCATATTATCACCATCGCATTTGAAGACGGTTTTAATTAGCTATTAAAATTCACTTCCATACCTTGAATGGTGCAATTTTTTTATAGCACTGGCCACACTTTTGTTTACAATAATTCCGGCTAATTCAAAATAGGAATATACATACATACCCGATCCTCTTTGGTTGAACTTACGCACCAGTCGAGATTGCCCCCTATACCTTATTCCAATTAAAATCATATATACCCAGAGTGATGATGTGGGTAGCTAAATATTTCCTCAGTGATCCGATTATTCTGTTTTCAGAGCATTTCCATATTCATCAGTTGTTGCCACTTATCTTGTGGCGTCGTTTCACTGCCGGTTTGTTGACAAAGGATGTTTGGTTTTAACTGAAATCAATAGCGAGGTTTCTGAATCCCAAGCCATCGGGATATATAATTATACTAATATTATAAATGGAAAAGTGTGTGTGTCTGTTTGTTTGTCCGTCTTTCACGGCAAAACGGAGCGACGAATTGACGTGATTTTTAAGTGAAAATAGTTGAAGGGATAGAGAGTGATATAGGCTACTTTTTCTCTCTTTCTAACGTGAGCGAAGCCGTGGGAAATGTCAAAACCAATCACTTATAAAAGTTATTTTATAAGTGCTTTGTTTTGGACAACGGATTTTTGCTTAAAAATTAACAAAAATATATTTTTCTTTATATAAATACTCAAGTGAGTCTTATTTTAAAATATTAGTATTATGCCGCAAAGAAATATTCAAAACTGATATCCTTAAGCAAAAATAAAATATTTGTCCTACATAAATTGTTTCATTGTAACTGAGATTCTCAACTTTTCACATCTTTTACCAGAGTTGTTGTTAATTGTTTTTCTTCAAAACTAGTCAGAAACACCCAGTTGTCCACCCAGTCCAGTTAATTTTAGCATTTTGACGCCTGTTGCGTTTTTAGCCCTTAAATGCATGACCTTGACAATGATCTGTTCTTGAATTTTGACATGTTGTCAATAAAGTCAAAAACATACGATGCATACGAGTATAATACATCATTGTGCATTTAACGGTGTCCTGCCGTTTCGCCAAAAAACGTTTCGTCAAATTTCATTTCCCAATAATCACATAGCAATAGTTTCATTTCCCAAAGTATTGTTTGGCAAAGGTATGTTTCGCAATGATTTTGTTTGGTCAAATTATCATTTGGCACAATGTTACTTAGTCAAATTTTATTTAGACAAAACTTTATTTCGCAAACGTTTTTAATGGCAAAACTTATATCCCAAAAACATGTTTGGCCAAAATTTCACATCGCAAATTTCGAAAATATTTAGGCATTTGCATTTTCATTTCTACGGGATTAATTTAATTTACCGAAGATTTTTTTTGCCAAATTTAACTTAAAATTTTATTGTCAAATGATAATGTCAGTTTTATTCCCAAGGCATTCAGTTGGGCACGAAAAGTTTGCTCAACTTTATTTTTGTCAAATTAATATTACTGGACAAAATTAACTCTACTCAACTATTTTTTTGTCAAAAAATGTTTCTACATGCAAAACCACGTTTGACAATAATTATTATTACAAGGCATAAATGTAATGTAATAATTTTATTAGTATTATAACAGAAAACTCGTGTGTGACAGGGTCAGTTTAGGTGCGACGACGAGCGAAGCGAGGAGGAGCGTGTTAGGTTGACAGTGAGCAAACCGGAAATGGATTTTTAAAGTAATTAAAAATTAATAGAACATAATGGTCTTGAAAACATAAGGTTAAGGGATAAGAGGAAAAAAGTACGACATACACATTATTTCACACAAATCTTGTCCACACAAAGTATAAAATCAACAAACAAATTTCTAGTGCGTCATTTAATTACAATATATTGGGAAATGGAAATTTTGCCTAACAATACCTTTGACTAAATAATATTTGGTAAAATGAAATTTGACCAAGTAAATATTTTGGGAAACAAATACTTGCCAAAAAAAGTTTTGCTAAATGTCAATTTGCGATAAGTTGTTTTGCCAAACGTTTATTTGGGAAATGATAATTTGGGAATAATAGTTTGGGATGTGAAACTTTGGGAAACGTTTTTTGGCGAAATACTAATATATAAATGGGAGAGTATGTATGTCTGTTTGCTTGTCCGTCTTTCACGACGAAAGGCAGAGACGTATTGACGTGGTTTTTAAGTGAAAAGCGTGTTGAAGGGATGGAGAGTGACATAGGCTACTTTTAGTCTCTTTGTAACGCGAGCGAACCCGCGGGCAAAAAGCTAGTTCTTTATAATGCCATCGTCTCTCGGTTCGATTTTACCCAGCCAACATTACAGGTGAAATTGATCAATTATTTATATTGACCTTTGCAATAAACTCTAAAGCATCAGGTCAAGTGTGCGAGGAACGACTCGGAGGCCCCGAGGTAATCTCGAAATTACAAATAGATCGACAACATGGACTTCTAAGTTACATATTTACTTTGCTTGTGAATTCTGTAGGCACTTACCGTAAATTCAAGTCTCAATAGCAGGTTGAGCGGAGGAAAAGAGGAGGCCTTTGCCCATTAGTGGGACACTAAAGTAGGCTAAAGAGAGAGATAGAGATATATCTTATACTATTAAACGAGCAATTCTTGTATATTTATTTATTTATTTATTTATCTATTTATTTATTTATACCGACGATCTCGGAAACCGCTCTAACGATTTCGCTGAAATTTGTTATGTGGGGGTTTTAGTGGGTGAAAAATCGATCTAACATATCCTTAGGTCCCGGAAAACGCGAATTTTCGAGTTTTCACGCGTTTTTCTTCGCGCGCCATCTCGTGTGGAGTAGTTGTACTGTTGAGACAGAAGTCTTTCGGTCGATGTAAGTATTATTTACTTCAAAGACTAGATGGCGACACAGGTCAAGGCTAACACGAATAGAAAAATACACTGAGTTTTTGTGACGAAACGCGCGCCATCTCGTGTGGAGTAGTTGTGTTGTTAAGACTGAGAGTTCTTTCGATTGATCGATGTAGGTACTATTTATTTTCGAACTAGATAGCGACACAGGTCAAGGATACGAAACAGAACCGAGCGAAGCTCGGTCGCCCAGATATTATATATAAGTTTTACTCTCACTCAATATTTTATCCACTTTTAACACATTGATTGCCACAAAAATATTGAATACCCGACAACCGGGTACAGTTGCACATTTATCGGATGAATCAAAACTACACGCCAAGACAGCGCTCGGAGCGGAGCGGTCGGCGGGGCGTACACTCGTACAGCCTATGCAGCGTCGACTGAGCACACTTGTATGAGCTTCAATCGTTTGATATGCACGCCGCACGCCCTGCGCCGCTGCACGCCCAGTATGAGCGTGCACTCGGGCCTTAAGGTAGCATTCGGATCCCAGCAGTCGCGACCCGGCAGCCGCTGCCCAGCAGCCGCGACCGGGTCGCGCCGCACCGCTTTGTAGGGATTTATATGCGATAGTTTCCGACGCAAGCGACCGAGCAGCGCTGCCGGGCCGGGCGGCTGCTGGGCAGCGGCTGCCGGGTCGCGACTGCTGGGATCCGAATGCTAAGCCTTATAGCCGTTTCACGAGTTGAAAAACAAGTGGTCGTTTTGACGACCGGTTTGGCCTAGTCGATAGTGACCCAGCCTGCTACGCCGGTGTCCCGGGTTCGAATTCCGGTAAGGGCATTTATTTGTGTGATGAGCAGTGAGCACAGATATTTTTTCCTGAGTCATGGATATTTTTTATGTATTTAAGTATTTGTATCGTTGTCTGAGTACCCATAACACAAGCTTTCTTGAGCTTACCGTGGGACTCAGTCAATCTGTGTAAGAATGTCTTATAATATTTATTTATTTATTTTAAGTGTTGTAATGTGTGTTGTGGTAAAACATATGTTCAGAAGTAACAGTTCTAAAGCAATTATGTCAGGACAGCGCTGAATAACAAGATAAACTTACGTAAGTTTGTCTTACGCCATGTAACTACATAGACACATGGCATTTCACATCATCTTCACCACAGATTTATCACTATAGGTTGATCATCGCTACTCCTTTTAAAACAAAGTACCTCTGTATGTTAGTTTATAAGCACAAAAATCGTACTTTTATGCGGTTTTCACCCATGAATAGACTGATTACCCACATTTTTTAAAATTTTGGAAAAAACCTCCGACCGCGACATTGTGGACCGATTTTCATGAAACATGGCTAAGAACACTCCCGACTAATTCAGCTTTCAAACAAAAAAAAAATAAATCTAAATCGGTTCATCCGTTCGGGAGCTACGATTCCACAGACAAACACACACACAGACAGGCAGACAAACAGACAGACAACCACGTCAAACATATGTCAAAAGGCAGACAAAGGTCTACAAAAAGACCATGACGTGTTATTTAAAGAATGATTTACTCCCTTTATTAGAAACCTTCTTTGACATTTGCCTTTAACATCCATATCATAAATCGAATTAACCAGCAAAATACTTTATAGAAACGTTTTTTTTAATAATCCAAACTTCAAAATGCGGAATTTAATAGAAGGAAATCTATTCTCAACTTTGCAGTAACTTCACCCCGTATCCAAACTTGCACTTAGTTCCTTTGAGGACTAACTTACTCCAAAACTCGAGTCCTCGAAAACAGATTTCAAATCGTAGACTAGTTTGACCACTTGATTTGGTCTAAGTAGTCTCGAAGTTAACTAAGATGTCTAACGGCTCAGCCACGACATTGGTCTAAGCGCGACAGCGGTGAGCGGCGGCCATACATTGGAGCGAGACACAGCGATGGGACTTTTCATTCGCACGTATGGCTGCCGCTCACCGCTGTCGCGCTTAGACCAATATCGTGGCTGGGCCGTAAGTATAAGGCCTGATTATAATTAATCTGGGCAACCGAGCTTCGCTCGGTTCTGTTTCGTATCCTTGACATGTGTCGCCATCTAGTTCAAAAATGAATAGTACCTACATCGAGCGAAAGAATTCTCAGCCTTAACAACACAACTACTCCACACGAGATGGCGCGCATTTCGCCACAAAAACTCAAATAGTGTATTTTTTATTCGTTTTAGCCTTGACCTGTGTCGCCATCTAGTGTTTGCAATAAATAGTACTTACATCGACCGAAAGAATTCTGTCTTAACAGTACAACTACTGCACACGAGATGGCGCGCGAAGAAAACGCATGAAAACTCGAAAATTCGCGTTTTCCGGGACCTAAGGATAAGTTAGACCGATTTTTCACCCCCAAAAACCCCCACATAACAAATTTCTGCGAAATCGTTAGAGCGGTTTCCGAGATCGTCAGTGTAAATAAATATATATATAAATAAATAAATAAATAAATATACAAGAATTGCTCGTTTAAAAGTATAAGATAGACGCTCTGTGCGGAGCACTCGTCGCGTCGACTCAGGACACTTGTATGAGCTTCAATTGTTTGACTTGTACGCTGCACGCCCCGCCCGTGCACTCAGGCCTTACCCTTAGGCACTGGTCCCACCAAAAGCTAGTAATCTATGAGCTATCGATCGACTATAAAAACGAACAAAATATAGTCGCTCCCGTGTAAATAACCTAACCACAAAATTACATACATACAATTACGCTTGTATCCCATAAAGGGGTAGGCAGAACACATGAAACTACTAAAGCTTCAGTGCCACTCTTGGCAAATAAGGGGTTGAAAGAAAACGAAACTGACATTGCAGTGACAGGTTGCCAGCCTCTCGCCTACGCCGCAATTTAACCCATATCCCATAGTCGCCTTCTACGACACCCACGGGAAGAAAGGGGGTGGTGAAATTCTTAACCCGTCACCACACAGGCAACAAAATTAAAATTTTGAAAAAACCCCCGACCGCGACATAGTAGACCGATTTTCATGAAACATGGCTAAGAACACTCCCGACTAACTCAAGTCAGCTTTCAGACAAGACAAACTAAATCCTAATCGGTTTATCAGGAACCACTACATTTTTTTTCATTTTTATATCATACCTTATGGATATCATATGTGTAAGTCTGTGATAATTATCATTCATTCTCTCAATTGTCACTTGTTTCAGATCGTATGCGGCATATCAGCGATGGTGATGGGCAGTGTGGCCTTCATAGAAGAGAGGCAGAAGTTTAACATGGGCCTCGGGATACCGGCTGGTGGCATCAGTGTTCTAGCAGCTGGTAAGTACGAAATTTTGCGTCTAATTACATAGGGTTTATCACACATTTAAATGTCTATTTGTACAGTATACACCGTGGTTTTTTCATTAATAGGAATTAGGAACACCAAGTATATCACTTTCAGTTAAATTGGAAAAAAAATCATCGTTTTCATACATAATAACTGAATTTTAATACATAAGTGTGAGACCCAAAAGAATAACAGTAAAGGTAGTCGATAACAGTTACAGTTAAGACACTAGTTTTTAAGAGAAATTAATTGTAATTGACCTGAAGAACCTTAACGTTAACGGAAATCAATAAAAACACGATGTACTGTACATAATTATATGAAATTTATGAAAGTTTTCGACAGATGGGTAACTTACTGAAAGGTAGGTTTGGTCTAGTTAGTTATGGTCTAAGTCGGAAGCTGAACGCGAAATTATGCGATGTCTATATGTATAACAATTTTTTTTCCCCTCACTAGCTCGGAAACACGTGTTTTGTCCTTTAATACCAGCGGGTAAAAACGCATTTTATCCACTAGTGGGTAAAGTAATTTGACCTTGAATAAAGTCAAATTAACTGCTTTTAAATTTGATAAAAGTAGGTGAATATAGTAATAAAGATGATTTACCACCTGTGGAACTACTGGAAGCAGTGATAAACGCATTTTTTGCGTTGTAGTTTCCTCGCTATAGTGAGGGGAAAAGTTTTGTGTTACACACGAGTGCAAATGTATTTTACTTCTCGTGTATTGAAAAACTCGCAAGCTCAGGATTCTATTCTCGAACCACTCGCTTCGCTCGTGGTTCAACTATAGAATCCTTTCGCTTGCTCGTTTATCAATTCCACACTCGGCGTTAAAATACAACTTTGCACTCTTGTATAACAAATAACTATTATGAGCGGCCTCGGTCGATAAACTTAATTTTCCATTTTCCACGCTATTCGGTGGTCACTGTTCCTCAAAAAGCCAACGGAGCGGCAACCGACTACGCTGAACTAGCTGAACCTATATACTAACGCCGTGTCTTGCGTGGGCGACGGTCGCGCGACGGTCGCCGTCGCGTCTCATACTTCCATATCGATAAGGTTTGATTTCGTATGCGTCGCATCGCCGTCGCGCGACCATCGCGCGACCGTCGCCCACGCAAGCCACGGCGTAAGAGTTATTTTATATATAGAATACGTTACTTGATAGCGTAAAGGTACTTAAAATATAAAAAAAATAGTACATTACGATACAAGTGCGTAAAAAAGGAAGTTCGAAACGAGTGGCGATAAATTAAAACACGACCGAAGGGAGAGTGCGAGAATTGGTTCATTATATGCCAGGTCGAAACTTCGGAGGGTCATCTGTACTGAAAAACGTCGTACGATACACGTGTAAAAAGTAAATTCGTAACTCGTGTCGATTTAAAACACTCCCTTCGGTCATGTTTTAATTTATCGCCACTCGTTTCGAACTTCCTCTTTTACGCACTTGTATTGTAATGTACTATTTCACCACACCAACTGGTAAACTCTTTGCTATTCGAAAACAAATAGCAGAATTGCATTTTAGCCACAAGAGTGCAAAGTAATTTCATACAAACTTTAACATGATAGGTATCTTAAGCTTGCTGGTAAATTTTACCTTGTAAATGATGATTTTGTAAAAAAAAGATGTTTTATACTTAGTATCTCTAGGTGAAATATTTTGAGTTTCACTCGGTGGCAAAGTTTGTTTAACCTTCGTGGCTATAAAAAACCCTCGCAACGCTCAAGATTCTACTGGAATCTTTTGCTTGCTCAGGTATCAATATTGGCACGTGCGATTTAACAACAAATTTGCCCCCTTGTAAAACAAATAACTACTTAGTTCTAGTCAGTAACCGTTTGCGAACGCTGTTTGCATTATCTATAATTAATAACATTTTTCTTAAGAGCGTTATAACATTTCGGCGTCGGGCGAAATTAGGTATTTTACCCGCCGCGCGAGCCCAATATGCCGACCCTTTCTAGCACGTCTTATCACTCGCTCGCACTACAATAATGGACAAAACAATCTTGATCCTTTCTATGGAATTTTGATAACAACCACAATCTACTATCTCGATATAAACTTTTGGTTTCTAATAAACATTATTTTGTACGAAAATACGAGAATATAGCGCGAAATAATATCAATTATGTTAAAATTTATTTAAAAAATTAAAGTAATAATTATAAAAGTAGATCCCATCCCAAATATTTGCTTTTGTTATATGATAAGTATTAGAGTAAAGTATATATTAATATGATGATAAAATAAGACAAATTCAATTCTAATTACTTCAAGGTGGTGCTCAGGGTCTGATGATGGAGCCAGATGGTGGTCACCAATACCAATGAACAATATGACTATACAACTTCGTGGTTTACATGTCATTCTAGCATTTTCACTTTCACATTTCAAGTGCATATACCACGAGTATAGGTTTTCGGGTGTGCTGATTTAAAAATTAATGACCGATTTGGAATCTGACATTGCTGACTGTCACTTTGACACAAAAGTCATCATGGGTGTCGTAAAATAGGTTTTAGGGGGTGCTGATTCCAAAATTAATGACCAATGTGGAATCTGACATTGCTGACTGTCACTTTGACACAAAAGTCGTCATGGGTGTCGTCAAATAGGTTTGCGGGGCTGCTGATTCCAAAATTAATGAGCAATGTGGAATCTGACATTGCTGACTGTCACTTTGACACAAAAGTCGTCATGGGTGTCGTCAAATAGGTTTGCGGGGGTGCTGATTCCAAAATTAATGAACAATGTGGAATCTGACATTGCTGACTGTCACTTTGACACAAAAGTCGTCATGGGTGTCGTAAAATTGGTTTTAGGGGGTGCTGATTCCAAAAATAATGACCAATGTGGAATCTAACAATGCTGACTGCCACTTTGACATAAAAGTCATCATGGGTGTCGTAAAATAGGTTTTAGGGGGTGCTGATTCCAAAAATAATGACCAATGTGGAATCTAACATTGCTGACTGTCACTTTGACACAAAAGTCATCATGGGTATCGTCAAATAGGTTTCCGGAGGTGCTGATTTGAAAATTAATGACCGATTTGGAATCTTGACATTGCTGACTGTCACTTTGACACAAAAGTCGTCATGGGTGTCGTCAAAAAGGTTTCCGGGGGTGCTGATTCCAAAATTAACGACTATTTTGGAATCTCACAGTGCTAATTGTCATTTTGACACAAAAGGAATCATGGGTGTAGTCAAATAGTTTTTAGGGGTACTGATTCCAAAATTAATGAAATGATTTAAAAAGTAATGACCGATTTGGAACCTGACATTGCACAGTACCCCTGGAAACCTATTTGACGACACCCATAACGACTTTTATGTCAAAGTGACAGTCAGCAATGTCAGATTCCAAATTGATCATTAATATTGAGATCAGTACCCATGGAAACCTATTTGAAGACACCCATGATCACTTTTGTGTCAAAGTGACAGTCAACAGTGTCAGATTCCAAATTGGTCATTAGTTTTCAAACACCTCCGGATACCTATTTGACGACACCCATGACGACTTTTGTGTCAAAGTGACAGTCAGCAATGTCAGATTCCAAATTGGTCACTAATTTTGGAATCAGCACCCCTAAAACCTATTTTACGACACCCATGACGACTTTTGTGTCAAAGTGACAGTCAGAAATGTCAGATTGAACATTGGTCATTAATTTTGGAATCAGCACCCCTAAAACCTATTTTACGACACCCATGACGACTTTTGTGTCAGAGTGACAGTCAGCAATGTCAGATTGAACATTGGTCATTAATTTTGGAATCAGCACCCCCTAAAACCTATTTTACGACACCCATGACGACTTTTGTGTCAAAGTGACAGTCAGCAATGTCAGATTCCACATTGGTCATTAATTTTGGAATCAGCACCCCTAAAACCTATTTTACGACACCCATGACGACTTTTGTGTCAAAGTGACAGTCAGCAATGTCAGATTCCAAATTGGTCATTAATTTTGGAATCAGCACCCCCTAAAACCTATTTTACGACACCCATGACGACTTTTGTGTCAGAGTGACAGTCAGCAATGTCAGATTGAACATTGGTCATTAATTTTGGAATCAGCACCTCCTAAAACCTATTTTACGACACCCATGACGACTTTTGTGTCAAAGTGACAGTCAGCAATGTCAGATTCCACATTGGTCATTAATTTTGGAATCAGCACCCCCTAAAACCTATTTTACGACACCCATGACGACTTTTGTGTCAAAGTGACAGTCAGCAATGTCAGATTCCAAATTGGTCATTCATTTTGTAATCAGCACCCCCTAAAACCTATTTTACGACACCCATGACGACTTTTGTGTCAGAGTGACAGTCAGCAATGTCAGATTGAACATTGGTCATTAATTTTGGAATCAGCACCCCCTAAAACCTATTTTACGACACCCATGACGACTTTTGTGTCAAAGTGACAGTCAGCAATGTCAGATTCCACATTGGTCATTAATTTTGTGTCAAAGTGACAGTCAGCAATCTGAGGTACTACATATTCGTAATCTGAAAGTAATCAAGTCAATAATTTCAGTTATTTTGAATCGACTATGATTCCGAATTATTGGTAATAGTAATGATTGTATAGATGATTAGTGATTCCTTTACATGTAATGGTAATTTACCGTTTCACTTGATTACATTACAAGTAATCTGACACCCAGTAGTGTCAGATTACAAAGTAAAATCAAGTAATCGTGTAATCCGGAATCGATTACGATTTCCCCATCTCTGGGTTTAGTTATATGGTTCATTGGTACTGGTGACCACCATCTGGCTCCATCATCAGACCCTGAGTACCACCTCTTGTCAAAGGTCTTGTTGAGACGAACCCAACGAGCCTAAACACGAAGTCGTTTACTTACATGGTTCACTGGTACTGGTGACCACCTTCTGGCTCCATCATCAGATCCCGAGTACCATCTTGATGTGTCTTATCATCTTGACCGTATTGTAATTTTCACATTTTTATCATCACAACGTTGTAATACTTTAACATTCAAACATAACAAAGTATTACAAAAGCAAATATTTACGGATCTAGGATCAAATTCGTTGGTCGCTGTTTACACACACACAATGCGAGGATAGCCCGTGTAGAAACAAGGCGTCCGACCCACACAACAATAAATATTCTCGACGTTTGCGATGAAAACTCGGAGACCAAAGTGACATACGTCTTACCTGCTCGAGCTCCGGCGCGGCACTGAAATCGCAGGCGTCCGTCGCCGGTAAAATAGCGACAGGAAGGCTAGTTTTAAAAAAATTGGCAAAAAATCATGATAAAATATTATAACGACAAATGGATAACAGCAGTTTAAGCACATTGTGCAGATTATTTATATACTAAAATAACTTCGATAACATGTAGATTTTCGGAGAAATGATCACTTGTTTCGATGTATTTTCAAGACAAAATTGAGTTCGTTTTACTTTCAATTTCTCAATTTCAAAGGATTAAATGATAAATATTGTTTAATGGGCCTTAAGTACAAGATATTTGGAACTTAAATTTACCTCATTTATGAGAGTGATCTTATCAAATTGTACATAATAAGAGCTCCGAATTCTGTGCTTCACGCGGTTTTTCCTAAACGAGCATCAGAAAAACAATCATTACTAATTGAAAAAGCTTTTTTTTTCATATGTTTTTTATTTAACCGACAGTTAATAAGATGTTCTAACTGAAACAAGTACTTTCACTGTCTTTTAGTATGAGTAAAGTGTACAATTTTGTCGATAAATATTGTGCATTTTACAATATATCGCCTTTTTTTGTCATAGCGCTCTTAATCATAAACTAGAACATTCCGCAAAAATAAAAATAAATACGCAAATAAATATAACAACCCACCGCCAAAAATTTATTTGCGTATTTATTTTTATTTTTGCTGTGGGAGGGTGGGAAAATTAATTGCATGTAAAAAATACGCAAGTAAGTATAACAGGTTAGCACTGATTGACTTGCACTTTATGAATTCGCGGATTAGCAAAGGAATGTTCTAGTTTATGATTAAGACGATACGGTAGGGGTCAATTCTCCATACAAACGCTCTCGACTATTTCCTCCCTGGTTTTTGAAGATAGAGCAATGATTTTTTCAACACAGATTGTTATTATTTTTATCTGTGTCGGACCGTTTTGATTTTTTTGATATTCTGCTTTTTAAAGACTCTAGAGCCATACAAAAATTTCCAAAAACGGCCTTTTTCATTGTGGCGCAAAAAAAGGTGTGATACTCAAAACTGGTAACAATTAACCAAAAAAGCTAAACGGTCCGACATAGATTATTTCATTGTTATTCAGATTCTCAAATTTCGTTCCGATTGATTAAGTTTTGAAGGAGGAAAGAGTGGAGAGCGGTACCTCGATTTTAAAGATTTTTTTGAAATATCTTTTGACTGAGTTGTTCTTAATGGACAATTTTTTTTCGATAATTCTAGTTAATAACACTTGTATATTTAACTAAAATTCCCAAGTTGAAAGGGGGGCTCCTTTCCATTTTAGCATTTTCGCTACCTCATAACATGGATTTCCGCAAAGTAACGCCTGATTCCATCGAACATTTTTCTTAACGCATCTATAGTATCTAAAACATCAAAAACTCATGGTAAATGGTCTTTTATTTTATTTGATGGCATTTTTACTTAATTACCAAAAGTAACTTTATTTGTTTATTCCTCCAGCTTTTATTTTATGTATTCGTTATGCTCAAGACGGACAAAAACCACAAAGTGGGTTACGTCAATGTCGTTGTCTAAAATAACATCCGCAAATCTTCGTCAAAATGTTCATATATGTTATACGAAGGTACACTTCATTAGTTTCATTGCGTATACAAAGGCCTTTGTTAAGTCAAATAACCTTTGCATACGCTTACGCTACAAGCATAAAGTACCTAATGCCGGCTCCACACACTTATGCTACAAACACTAAACAAAACACAGACTAAACAACGCTAACCTCAAATGGCATTTCCAGGTTTGACAAACACTCCTTTGGTTAATGCAGAAACCGATGTCGGTACCGATCAGTGGCAATCATGAAACAAAATACTCAAAAAATTAAGGTGGACAATAGTATAAAACATTGAAAATATTTCGAATTAAAGCAGTTGACATTGTGCCCCAGTCAAAATTGCCCGGTGTACCTTGTGTACATGTAAATAAAGTAAAATGCTCTAGTTAGTATGATGATGATGATGATCATGCTATCCTGTTATCCCTCATCAGGGACATAGGGCTCTCAGAAGGGACTTCCATTCTTCGCGGTGCAGCGAGGCCAACCTGCAGCAGGAGGAGGCTGGTGCAGGAGTTAGACCTGAATTAGACGGCATGCGAACTCGTATGCGATTTTAGTTACATTGCCGGCTGTATCGTTAATTATAGGGACAAAACAAACCTCGTCTAAATGTTGACATGTGCATAATTTTGTATTATTATTGTCCCAGAGTATGATCTGAAGGTATTGGTAAGTACTATTTGATATAAGAAGGTCTGATATTTTTTTTATTTTAGGGACTTTATGGTACTTTCATTAAGGTCTAGAAAATAAAGTTCGGACAACCCCTAATCTGGCTTAATTTGAGAATATCTCAAAGACTCTTTGTACGATTTCGACAAACAAAGGTTAATATGCTGCCAAAATATATTTTTTAAGAGTCCTCTTCATGGTTGTTCAATTGGGTACTTGCAGAATAAATGCGGTGAATTTATATAATTTAAAAAAACGCATTTTTGAGCAACGTTCCGGATTGCCGTAAATTTTTGATACAAGCAGGATGAGAGAAATAGATAAAAAAAATTAGGCATAGGCCAATGTCTAATAGACACAATAAAGAAGGTCACGCGCGTTGGGCTCCAGGGATCCTTTAGGAAGGCAAAAGATCGGCCTGAGTGGAGAGCACTGCAACGTCTGCAACGTACAGCGACTTATGGTGGTCACGACCCTCAGTCATGAGGTTTCGACGAAGAAGAAGAAGAAGAATAGACATTCATGGTGTTTGAACAGTGCCTAAACCAGATCGATATAAACAGTGTATGATAGTTAAATTCGACATCAAAGTCGGAGTTAGCGTAAGCGCCATACCACATTCTCTAAATGGCCGCCATACACAGATCATGAACTTTATTTTTTTTAAATAACTGTGGCTAGACTATGTCTAGATATTCTGCTTTGTGGATCATGTGTCGTTGAGGTTCGCACTGTACAATTTTTTTTCGCAATTGTGTCGTCTTGTACGCACTTTGTGAATTTTCTAGTAGCATTTGTCCGAAATCGTAATTGGTACTCGGGAGTATTAAGCCAATGCTGTCTAAACCACGTGCTTTACGTCAAGTTTCTAGGACAAAATGCGTACCTTATTATGTGCCTTATTAAGCCCATGTCTTGTTATAAGAAAAAAATATAATAGCAAATAAATACGGCTACTCAAAGTTGTCTCCATATGTATTTAACGATACAGTCTTTACATACAATTTTTGCACAACCAACAAATACCGCAATGTAATAAAAGTCGTATGCGAGTTGTCGTACCGTCTAAATGGGCCCTTAGTAGTTAGTATAAGAAATATAAAACAACGATTACCCGAAGTGAACAAAAAATTAAGTTCTTAATGGTACAATGTACAACACATACTCATCAGCTATTTCATACGGCACATGAAGATCATCATAAAACTCCTGAACATACTTAGCCACGTGTTCACATTTATTGTTTGCCGTTGTTTGCCAAGTGTGTGGAGGCGCCGTCACGTTTCGGTACGCTACTTATTACATTACCTGCTCACAAGATACGCTTTGTTACCTGTGACACTTGGAGGTGAACGGTTATGGTGATGAGCAGAGCGGGGTTTCATAAGCGGAGAGGTTTGTTGTCAACAAACGCCTCCGAAAGATATTAAAGATTAAAAGTAAATTGTATGACATTAATTACCATTTCTGTCACTAGTCATTTTTAACCCCCGACGCAAAAACGACGGGGTGTTATAAGTTTCACGTGTCTGTCTGTGTGTGTGTGTGGTCTGTCTGTCTGTCTGTGTGTGTGTCTGTCTGTGGCATCGTAGCTCCCGAATGGATGAACCGATTTAGATTTAGTTGTTTTTGTCTGAAAGCTGAGTTAATCGGGAGTGTTCTTAGCCATGTTTCATGAAAATCGGTGTACTATGTCGCGGTCGGGGGTTTTTTCAAAATTTTAATTTTTTGGTTAGGTTATTAGTGCAACTAATTCACGTTTGAAAAAATGGTTAATCCAAAACGAAAAACAGTCAATAAATGGATAAAGAAGTACCCTTGTCTTACTTACGACGAAAACAACTCAACAATAATTATACTGATAATTTCAGTTTAATCGATAGTCGATAAAATTTAACGTTCCAACTCTATTGACGTTTGATTTTTGCCATGAGCAATTCCGCCCTCTGATCATAAGCTATACTCTGTCAACCAAGTTTGTCAGTAAATAAGCACAAAGAAAACTATATGCATCCTTTTCTTTAGGGTGCTAGAGAAAAGGATACCTATAGTTTTCTTAGTTCTTATTTACTGACAGACTTGTTTGACAGAATATATGTGGTAAATTGAAATAATTGTGCAAAAAACAATTAATTTTCAGATGTTGCGTTTATTTACTCCCTGCAAACGACTCATTAAATGTCAAGCGTCACTTTTAACATTATTGCATCCCTACCGTAATATGGATGACGACACAAAAAATGGCATTCTGTTTAGTCCGTCAGTTTAATTAGAAAAAGCGAAAATTATGTGTTCAGTATTTTTGGACGATCTAACTGACGGACTAAACAGAATGCCATTTTTTTTATGGTAGTCGTCATCCATATTACGGAAGGGATGCAATAATGTTAAAAGTGACGCTTGACATTTAATGATTTCAAAATAAGAAAAAGCGAAAAATATATGTTCAGTATTTTTGGACGATCTATGAAAAAATACAAAGATATAGAGCATCAAAGTTCCGGACTGGGGGCTTGTGACGTCACTTCTAAGTAAAAATTGTACCTAGGCGTGACGTCACGCGAAACTTCAACGCACTATACCGTCGTCATTTTTCGTTTACGAGAAAAAGAAAAAATACGTGTCTAAAATTCTTTGATAATGTAACTGACGGACGAATTAGTTTTTTTAGTCATCTCGCCTATTATCAGATTAATTCAGCTGCAACCCTGTTTCCAGCGGTGTCCATCCACACATCGCGGGGTTGGGCAGTGACGAGCGGAGCGGCAGCGGGAGCGGGCGTGGCGAGCGTTCTGTGGGCTGGCGCGGCGTGTCTGCTTATCGCGCTCGTCGTGCAGTGCTGTAGGACGATAATGGGACCGCCTGGATTCGAACACGGGTAAGATAAATAATGTGTTTGTAATAATTTTCAGGTTCTTAATAAGTGATCTGTCTATAAATACGAGTAAACATTGGGGAACACCTTAATACAAATCAACCTAGCCCTAAATTAAGTAAAACTTGTACTGCGGGTGCTAGGCGACGACATGACAGGAAAAAATATCTGTGTTTATCACACAAATAAATGCCCATACCCGATTCAAACTCATGATTGCGGCTTAGAAGGCACTAGGTCATGATTTTACTTTATTGTTATTCCCATATTTTAATATTTCACCTAAAGAATTAATTTACGAATTCAATAAAAGTATTTTCACCACACCAACCTGATAAAGGCTTACTTTGCTATTCGAAAACAGATAGCAAAATTGCATTTTATCCACAAGAGTGCAAAGTAATTTCATACGAATTTTAACTTGATATCTTGAGCTGGGTCACTATCAAGTTTATCTTATCGCTAAACGACTATTTCGGCTAGATGTCAGAAAATGTAAATATACAGTCAGCATAAAGTCAATTCAACTGGGATGACTTGAAAGTAGAATACTCAATCAGCAAAAAGTTAATTTAACTGGATGGCTAAGACTTAGAATGAATGAGTAGCCAAACGTCTGGAAATATATATAGTCCGTATGATTAGCATATCTAAAAAGTCAAAAGTGAAGTTAGTTAATTGACGTCAACACAGAACGATACAGTAGCAAAACGTCCGGAAATATAATGTGTCATGGACGTCATGGTTTATAATAAATATGTAACAGTTCTTATTAACAGTGCGAGAAGGTTTGAATTCTCAAGGCACTTAAGCATTTTATAACCAGACGTTTTGCTAACGGGTCGTTTGGTGTTTATTCTTTTTAACCGACTTCAAAAAAGGAGAAGGTTCTCAATTCGACTGAATGTTTTTTTTTTTTTTTACTCGATATCTCCGAGAATCGTGGACCGATTTACAAATATTTTTTTTTGATCGAACGGGTATAACCCCGAGATGGTCCCATTGGCACCAAGTCAGGGTCTGATGATGGGATCTTGGAGAAATCGAGGGAACTCTTCAAATGTTATAGGCACATGTAATGTTTTTAGTGTATTTTTCAAAGGTACACCAGTATTTATGCCTGACGGTAGTAATTTTATGTGGCTGAGCTGATGATGGAAGGTCAACTCCTCAATGGTTAGGAGTTAAAGGATAATTCTTTCACTACTGTACATATATTCGGACTGATACATATAATATCACTAGGAACCACTAAAAATCAACAAATAAATTAACTTTTTAACAAAAAATAAAACCGCCTTCAAAAATAAGCGCGTTACAAAACACGGAGAAACTAAAAAGCAAAAAATAATAAACCTTTGAATTCAGATTTCTTATCGTATTGCAATAATCTAAACATCCAAATTATAAACAAATCAATTATTTTTGGAGTCGGTACCAGCCTGTGTATGGTTGGGTGGGGCAAACAGGCAATAGCAAGGCGACGAACAGGTCTGGTACCGACTACAAAAATAATTGATTTGTTTATAATTTGGATGTTTATTAGCAATAAAAACATTGAGGTATATGTACTACGTACTAGAGGCGACGTTGCCAAGCGAAAACTCTGCGAGTCTGCGCATGCTGACAAATGCGCGGGGTGCGGGGAGCGGTTATTTACGCGTAGAGTAGGTCTACCATCAGATGTGACACATTATTATATTCTGCCTAACGGGAATTTTACATTATAGTTAAATAAAATACGGATATTCTAGTCAAACTTATTTATTTCTTTACAACTTAAACAATACAAATTAATACAAAATAATTGTGCTGTATTTATCTTCTTCTTTAAAATATTAATACAAAATAATTGTGCTGTATTTATCTTCTTCTTCTAATATACATAATAGATAATCAAACGAACTTACCTGTAAGTGATGTTCGATGACTATTAAACGATGTGATTCGCCCGAGTGATTACACTGTACTTTACATGTAGTAGCACGCGAATGTGCTGCCATCGTACACAATTTTAGAGTAACATTTTTAACAAAAAAATATCTCGCCTAAATTGGGGGTATTTCATACACGTTTCTTATAAAAAAGGCCATCAAATACGTGTGCTATTTCGTGACCAATTGGGTAGAATCTGGAGCTTGACCAGTTCGGGTCAGGGAGGGTTGTAATCACTCGGGCGAATCACATCGTTTAATAGTCATCGAACATCACTTACAGGTAAGTTCGTTTGATTATCTATTAAACTTCTGTGATTCGCCCTTCGTGATTACACTGTACTTTACATGTAGATGTTTAGAGTTACACGAAATAGCAGATTAAATAAAACATGTATGTTTGAAAAATGTAAATAAAACAAACGTTTACGTCAGTTTAACTGTAATCAACAGACACTTCAATTATTATTACCATGTAATATTGTACGAGCAAATACTTCGGACGAGTCCGCTAGAACATCTCTATTATAGAACCTAGCGAACGTCAAGGAATTATCTGAACAACCGGCGGTCTTCTTAATCAGTTCTATATTAACCCCGAGCCGGTTGGCTGCTGACGTACTTGCGTGTCTCGTACTATGCGATTTGAAGATCGATGTATCAATACCACTCTCGAGCAAAGTGGTTTTGATCCATCGACTCAAGGTCTGTGAACACACTTTTCTAAATGGTTTTTTAAAACTTGTAAAAAGAAAATCACAATCGCTTGGGCGATTGGTAGATGAGACAACCAAATAACATTCTAAAGTCCTTGCAGGACAAATTGACTGATTTTCATCGAAATAAGGCAGAATCAGTTTTGGCTGCATGCGATTAACTGCGGATGTCTTAATCTTATCTGTAATGTTAATAATATATTTCCTATTACATTTATGAACATTACTTAGCTTGATTAACGATAATGTTTGCACACGGTGTGCCGTAGCTAATGCCAAAATAGTTATTAACTTCCTAGAAAGATGCTCGTAAGAAAGGCTTTAATTTGGATACCAACAACTTAAATGATTAAGAACGATTGAAGGGTCCCAAGTAAAATCATATCGTGGATTTGGAGACCGCAGTTTGTATACTCCCGTCATAAAACGTTTCACGGTTGGATTATTTATAACATTATTATTCAATATTAATGACAAAACTGCTTTCGCAGTATTAATTGATCCAAATTGACAACCTTGATTAAAAAGTAATGTGAAATAATCTAATACTTCTGCTACGCCGACATCAAAAATATCATAACATTTTTCTTTACAAAATATATACCATTTCTTTAAATAACAATTATATTGCTTAAGTGTGGTTTCTGTAAGTGACGCTAGCATGATGTCTGCCGCTTCTGCAGGAGTGCCTTGCCTCATGAACGCCGCCCGGACAACACTCCGGCAACCAGGGTAAGGCTCCTGTGCAGCTTGTGTTCGACACTGTAAGGGGAGGACAATAAATTTGGTTTAGGTGGGAGTTCTATTCGTTCAGAAATCAATAATCTCTCAAAAAAGAGGAAACCCGGGTTGTGTAGGCCATAGTGGCACGACAACAATGCTCTCCGCTTTATCTGTTATTATCTTTTGCAACATCCTAAGTATTAGACAAAATGGTGGAAAAGCGTAAAAGAAATACGACGACCAAGATATGGTAAACGCATCGATATTGTACGCGTCAGGATCACGATGCCACGAAACAAATCTAGTACATTTTTTGTTTATTCGACTCGCAAAGAGGTCAATCTCTGGACTTTTGTTTAAAAAATTACAAATTTTCCGAAAGGCACTGTCGGCTAGCTCCCACTCAATGTCTGCATGTTTCCGGCGTGATTCTGCATCTATATCGTTGTTTTCTGAACGAACATACGAAGCAAATATATGTATGTCGCGTTCCTCGCACCATTGCCATATCTGTCGGCTTAATTCACTCAGATGTGGGAATCGAACACCACCCATGTGATTGATATATGAAATCGCAGTGGTATTGTCTATCCTTAGCAAAATCTCACAATTTTTGTAATCTTTAGCAAATATTTTTAAACCAAAAAACGCGGCAGTTAACTCTAGACAATTAATGCGTTGCCCAAGCTCATGACTGGACCACTGACCACTGGCTGTCATATCTGAGCAACTTGCTCCCCAGCCTGTTAGCGACGCATCAGAAAATATCTCTAATTGATAATTTCCTGTCTTGATCGGATTACTACATGTTTCTATATTATATATCCACCAATCTAGATCATCATCTAAGCTACCCGGAATGCTAATGTATTGATCATAGTCATCATTTTTACTTAAATAAAGAAATTTGATTCTTTCCAATCTCTTAGTATACAACCAGCCGTATGGTACTGCCGGACAAACAGAAACTAATAATCCTATCAAATGTGCGAAATTACGAAGTTTACATCTTCGAATGGATTTAAAGTATAAAAGTTCGTCTTTAATCCTCTCTCGTTTTTCGCATGGAATATTAATTGTCAAATTTGCAGAATTGAAACTAAACCCAAGAAAATTTGCCGTTCGACTTGGTGTACCTATTGATTTAGCAACATTTATTGTAAATCCTAATGATTCTAACAAGTCTTTCGTTACATTAAAGTTATGTAAACAGTTAGAATACGTGTCACCGAAGAGTAACAAGTCGTCTAAGTAAATGACTGATAAAAAACCTTGATTGCGCAAAAACTGCACAACAGGACGCATTAACTTCGTGAATATGTTTTGTTTTTCCAAAGAAATCGTAAATATTTTCTGTAATCAGGATCAATATTTATCGCAAAATAGGCGTCTTTCAAATCTATTGAACACATGTAAGCGTTTTGTGATAAAAGTCTCATTGCTGTCCTATAATCTTCGAGTTTGAAGTGCGGGGTACATATAAACTTATTCAATGATTTTAAATATAGAATGAATCTATTTTTTCCATTACTCTTTTTAATAAGAAAAATACTGGACAAGAATTGATCCTGACACGGATCACATTCTTGTATGGCACCAGCACTAATAAGTTTTTTGACTTCCTCGTTCATAATCGTCTCGTGTGCAACCGACTCGGGTTTGTTAACAGGAATATTCGATTGAGATATACAATCCGATATTGGAATACGCACACCACGGACCCAAGACAATACGGTGGGATCCTTGGTAATGCCTAACCATACTTTATAAAAGAATTGAAGTCTACCAGCCTGAGGTTGTGTATCAGCATCCGATGCTAGCGGCGCGAGGTCCGGGCGTGCGGCCGCGGCGGCGGCGCTCGGCGGTCGCTCGCGCGGCGGGACGGCGGCGGCGGTCTGCGCCCGCCACGCGTGTAGCTCGTCCTCGCTGGCGTCTGGCGACTCTGGCGAGGCGGCGGCCGCGACGCCGACGACGGCTGCCCCCTCCAGTTTAAAGCCCTCGATGTCGACGGTCCTGCTCCTGCCTGCTGGTGCTTGGGCGTCCATTTAGGCTTTGTGACAGTCGGTCTCAATTCTGCTCCGGTTTTAGTCATTGCTTTTATTGACTTCAGACTTTCTTGTAAGTCTTTACCAAAAAGCAAACTATCGCGCTTTAAGTCCTTAATATTATCCTTGATCTCCTTATTTAAACTAGGCATCAAGAAATTACGCCTGCTCTGAGTCTCTGAAAAATGTAAGTGACATAATAGTCTACCTGTATCGCTCAGTGACTTTATGATCCCCTGTTTGTTGTTGTCTAAAGTTGAATATGTTGTCAAGATATTCGACAATGTATTGGCAACTCCTGTTATAATAGTCGAGAGCAACCCAACTTAGAATATTATCCCGTTTTAAAACATTATCATTACACGCGACCTTAATCTCGGGATTGAGTATAGGAGCTTGCGCTAATTTTAAATTTTCTGGTATTTCGTAACGTTTTAAAATATCATTCTTAATATCGTCCTTCATACCATTAACTAGAATGTCGGACCATCTCGTCGAGATATCGTCGTGAATGCAAGGACCAAATGTTTCTTCTTTTACGGGCTCATCGCCCAACAAACATAATAAACCGGGATCAAGCGCGGTCACAATTGGCGTAGATTCTTGTAAACCAATTTGTTCACCGGTCACCTGTGTGGTGGTAGCTGCGGATGTAGGCGCGGGAGCGGGCGCTGCCGGCGTGGTGGTCGCGGCCGCGGGCGCGCACGCCGGCGCGGCGGCGGCGGCGGGTGCGGGAGGGGGCGCGGGGGCCGGCGCGTCCACCGCGCGGGGCCCGGCGGCGCTTCCATTCTGTATGACCACCGATCGCAGCCCGCCAGCAGCAGGCAGCGCACCCGACGTTGAAGCACCGGCCTCATCATCGGTTAAGTCGTATACAGTATTGTTGGTCAAGGGATTCTATAACAATACGGTCAAATAGCCTTCACAATGCTGCTCTAATTTCAGCAACAAAAAATAAGTGTCCATTATCTTTGACCCTTATCTCTATACATGATGTTTTCAATCAGAGACCAACGCTTATACTGGTCAGACATCATAAGCGGCTCGGTGATCTTTGTGAATTGCCCATTTTGTAGGGTAATAGGTAGTGTTTCTACCGCCTACTTCCTCGATGTTGGATGTTATACTATAACTACGTACGTATCTACATACGTATCTACATATCTATATACTTACGTATAAAATAGTACATATAAGCCGTTGTAATTAACGTAATTAATGTTCTTAAACATATAGGCAGTCGTGCTACAGTCTCGCGGACTGTAGTCTAGACTGATAGCATT
This sequence comes from Leguminivora glycinivorella, assembly GCF_023078275.1. Taxonomy (NCBI): domain Eukaryota; kingdom Metazoa; phylum Arthropoda; class Insecta; order Lepidoptera; family Tortricidae; genus Leguminivora; species Leguminivora glycinivorella. The sequence continues at coordinate 568,501 of NW_025952828.1, forward strand.
GACAATTCGCCGCAACCAGGTATTTTACCTATAGTATTCCGGCATAGCCTCACGGACTGATGCTCTAGGAATATATGTGCTTCCCTTTTACACAGCGATCAACCTCTCGGATTGAACTGAAGGTATAAATTAGGGTCGGTAATAGCCTTACAGACTATACTCATTGCACAATGTATCTATTTAATAAAACAAAGCTGGCATGTACATAAAACACATTCTATCAAATGATTAGACGAAGATAACTGAAAATCTTACCTTCATATTAATTATCTGTATATGAGGACGTACTAGGGCTATAACTACGATGACGGCGCCTGCGACGAATCTTCAATCTTTTCCTCTCGAGACTTCGGATTTTTCTTTCCAAGTAATCTTCCTCATCTTCCTCACGATGTTTGCGTTTTCCCATTTTATCCGCAAACACAAAACACTACACTAAACTTAGTAAAAACACAATTATTTCACTAACAAAGGAAAAGTACGTGCACGATGGCCGCCACACAAAACGTGTATGAAATACCCCCAATTTAGGCGAGATATTTTTTTGTTAAAAATGTTACTCTAAAATTGTGTACGATGGCAGCACATTCGCGTGCTACTACATGTAAAGTACAGTGTAATCACGAAGGGCGAATCACAGAAGTTTAATGAACATATATAGTGGTCAGTTGGTAACCAAGTTTCCTCAGCACGATTTTTTTGGACAAAGAGTATCAATTGTTCTCTTTTTTCATGACCAGGCCGAAGAAAACTGCAAAAAGTGTGCGTGCTAAAAATACAATTTTACTCAAAAACTATTAACTATATATATTAAACAAATAAACTTTTTCTATATTTTAGTAACATAATTAATGAAATAGTAAGTAGTTACTTAATAATTTTCCAAATAGAAATTTTTATATTTCGCAACTCTATTAGAGGTGAAACACACTAGTAAGAACAGTGTAAATGGCACATCTGCGCGGTTAACTTTTTATAGTCTATGATTGCGTCACCAAAATGGCGGCATTGTCGCTCCCGCTCGCAAGTTTGTAGAATATTCAATCTTAAAATATTATAGACGAGTTTTTTGTTTAATTTACCGATGAAATGTCACACCTTGGCTTTTATTTGATTTCCTCGAGTGATTAGTACAATTTTTAAGCACACAAGGAGGCATTATTCACGTGGAAAGTATGTGTATCACGGCACGTCACTGCACCGCAAGGACCTGGTAAGGACTGACAACGTTGCGGTCCATTGGACCGCAGTGGGGTGTGTAAAAATTCTCTTAGCAACGTCGCCTCTAGTACGTAGTACATATACCTCAATGTTTTTATTGCTAAAAAGAATAAACACCAAACGACCTACATATACCTCAATGAATAAAAACATTAAACAATCCAGACTTTTTGCTCCTCGACTGTTTAGCGTTCATGTCTGTTTTGTAATACAGACATTCGAAGATGAAGATGTTTTGCAGTTAGATCATTTTAAATTGTTACGTTTTAAGATCCAGACGTTTTGCTAAAGACGCATTTAGCATTCATGTCTACGTAGCCACAAAGACATAACACAATCCAGACATGTCAGCTATATAGTCTTTTAGCGGTAAGGTAAATTTGATAGTGACCCCTTGAGCTGACTGGTAGAAATTACCTATAAATGATGATTTTGAATTATAAATGTTGAAATAATTGATAGATTTGATTTTGTTTGATTTTCTGCATATTATAGTCAGTAGTTTGTTCGTGTTGGTGTGGTAAAAAAATTGTGTTTCAATCGGCAGCAAAGTTTGTTTAACCTGCGTGCCTTGAAACCCCCGAAATGCACAAGATTCCACTTTTTGAACCACTCGCTACGCTTGCGGTTCAATATTGGAATCTTTTGCTTGCTCGGGCTTCAATATTGGCACGTGCGGTTAAACAACAACTTTGCCCCCTTGTAAACGAATAACTATTTTTCCTCTATCAACAGGGACGCATACGATGAAGAATCCCGCCCCTCACCCCGCGACCTGGTCGTCATAGCGTACGTGCAAATCGCTCTCGCGTTCGCTACACTCCTGAGCGCGGCCGTGTGCGCGCGGATCGACTGCGCATGACGCGAACCTCCGCGGACACTCGCGCGCCGACGCGTGTCCGCGCCTGCGGATCCTGCGCCCACCCCTCCGAGGGAAAAGGGGGGGAGGGTGGCTTGGTTGATATAAAAGGTGAACTCTAAGTCATAATACCTATTCATGTATTTACAAGTGTGACTTTAATTGTTGTAATAGTGACAAGGTGGACGGTAACTAAGTACTTAGTTATAGTATTTATTTATGAACACATGTGATTGTATAATTAATTATGTCTGAATGGTGTGGTAAATTGAATAATATTATATTTACAGTAGTAAAATTATGTATATTATGTATTAACTGTAAAATATTTTTAAGTACTCTCTGTTAACATTTCATATCTAAAAGTTATTAAATAATATACGTTCTTTATTTTATTAGCTGTTTATTAATAAGTTTGTGTGTGTTAGTAAATATATTTTTTTTTATGTTGGAAACTCAATCTAAAATAGATAAAACACTATGCAGTAGTTATATCTAACATTATAAGCAGGTTTTACAAACATTGATTTTAAATCATAGTTAAGTATCTCTTCATCAGAAATATATACAGAATATACAGATACAATAAATACAGAATACAGATCTACAATTTCATATCACAAACAGCCCCAAAATGTAAAACGCTTTGGACCCGCCATCGCCTCCGCTCGCACAGCGTCCCGACCCTAGCTAAGATACCAGCATACATACTGACATGCTTTTACAACAGTTATGAAAGGAGCTCCCACAATGCGGACAGGCGGAAATCCGAGGAAAGCCAAACATTGTATTATGTTGCGGGAAAACTAATAGGATTTATTGCATTACTAGTTTTTGCCCGCGGCTTCGCTCGCATTAAAATCGAAAATTGCGGGTGCTCCATACAAACTTCCACTCCCCATTTTAGGGAAATGAAACCCCCTAGGTTAGAAAGAGACAAAAAGTAGCCTATGTCAGTCTCCATGCCTTATATGTACAGTCAGCTGCAGAGAAAAGTAGACCTCCTTGCATACAAATTATTAAGTCGTCACTACTTTTACCGACCGACCGGTGTTGACGACCGGTCTGGCGCAGTCGGTAGCGGCCCTGCCTGCTACGCCGCGGTCCCGGGTTCGAATCCCGGTAAGGGCATTTATTTGTGTGATGAGCACAGATATTTGTTCCTGAGTCATGGATGTTTTCTATGTATATAAGTATTTATATATTATTTATATCATTGTCTGAGTACCCACAACACAAGCCTTCTTGAGCTTACCGTGGGCCTCAGTCAATCTGTGTAAGAAGAATGTCCTACAATATTTATTTATTTATTATTTATTATTTATTTTAAAAAATCTCGTATCTCACGCTGTTCCACAAAGTTAAAACGCAGTAAGTCTATATGCATTCCATACATACTTACTACAATTTTCTTTTCATTGAAAGGCGAAGATTCAAGTTTTTTTTAAAGTAGTGGCGAAATACTCATAGCAAAGACCTCAGAACCATACAGAAAAGGTACGGTGACCTAGATGGCATTACACCTTTGGGGTACGCTCAGCTAGATGGCGCTAATAATAATATTTGACATTTTAACACATATCAAGCTAAGAATATGGGCCAAATTGTCAAAACTGAGGTTCAAAAGTTTTAAGCCTGTGTCAAGAGATGGCAGTCTATGCACTGTGATTACACATTTTACTTCGACAGTACACTGAGAGAAAATACAACCAGTTTTCATGTTCGTTCAACAAGTTTTTTGGTTAAAATAGCGCCTACGTGCTCTTTGGTTCAAACAACAAGCTACTTGTCATTTGAATCGGCAATATATTTGAATCAACAAGTCGATTTTATAAAAAAATCTGACACATATTGTTTTAAACATACGTTTGGCTGATTCAAACGGATAAACCGCAACAAGTCGAACTTGTTAAATTCACAATGCAAATTTCTCTCAGTGTAACTCTCTATACTGTAATTACTGTGTTTTTTGTTATTAATTGTGCAATAAAAAGTTTACTACTACTACTACTACAAATTAGTATAGGAGGTCTACTTTTCTCTGCAGCTGACTGTACTATCTCTACTTAAAAATCACGTCAATTCGTTCCTCTGTTTTTCCGTGAAAGACTGACGAACAAGCAGACGCGTACACACTTTCTCATTTTATAAATATTAGTATTACTTACAGAAGAGTCATTATTGAATAATAAGATTTTTGTAATAGTTTATTTTATTTATTTGTTGTTGAGGGCAGACAAGGAGGTGTAAACAAATGTAAATAATCTTGTAAAATTGACACATAATTTAAGATGTAAACACAGTTATATACATTTTTATCATGATAATAAAATAATGTGTACTATCGTATCGTATATTGTCTAAATAAAATATATAAGGTGTTAACAAATTAGTCACGGACCGGAAGAATTTAAAGGAAAAAATCCAAAATGACGATATCGGATCGGATAATGTGAAAACGCACTATGGGCATTACTTGAGTAGACGCTCGGAGCGGTGCGTACGGCGGGGCGTGCAGCGAGGCGGGCGAGCGTGCGTCCACCTTATGCAGCGTTGACTCAGGACATTTGTATGAGCTTCAATTGTTTGATATAGAATAGAATAAGACAGAAAATAATGAAGTGCCACGAAATGGCCTCATCTCAGCGTGTTGCTGGGGACTTCCAGCGCTGATCTTCCGATGAGACCATCAAGTGAGAAAGATTCACGGAGGGTAACAGACAGAAGAAATGCAAAACACATACAAGAAAAGTGGTCAAACAATTAAAAAGAATAAAAGTGAAAACGTTACAAGAAAAATAACAACAGACTGTGATCTATATAAAAAAAGAATAATAACAAACAGAACACACTAAATTTAATTAAAAAGAAAAAAGGAAAAGTGTCGTACACCAGATTGCACACGCAGCGTTCCATCGTTTGGTCGAACCACACTATGGCTGTACATTATGCTCGCCGCACATCCCGCCCCGTTGCACAGTGCACACCCAATATGAACGTGCGTTCCGGCCTTATACCTTGTACTATTATATATTCTGTGCTTATACACTTACCCCCTTATTCATAAACGTTCACTAAAGTTATCACGCCGATAAAGTTCGTTTGTCCCTTTCCGATGTATAGGCACAGTATAATAAAGAGTACTATCGTACACTATGGCCACTCCCGCTCCCCGCTGAAAGTGCCGCCCACCCCCTCTCGGTTACCTCACAGTTACCGCCTGTCAAAAAACGCGAACAGTCGACCTGTCATATTTCACTCATATAAGCATGGTACTTGTTCACCTACACGAGCTTAGACTGTGTGCTAGGAACGCGCCTCTTTCATATATTTGATTGCTAGTGTCCGAGACGTGGTATAGGTGTGATAGAAAGGGACAAACGAACTTTATCGGCTTGATAACTTTAGAGAACATTTATGAATAAGGAGGTTACTGTTTATAATGTACAGGAAAACAATTATCAATACAATTATGCAAGTTCCATTTCTTTCATTTTTCAAAAAATTGTTTTAATTTATTGTGATGATATATTTATTCACGTGTTTTTAAATACATGATTTTAAGTATAGTAGTTAAAATAAGTATGAGATTATAGATAACGATACTAAAATTGTTAAATTCTAAATTATTTCCTTGTTATGAGTTAGGATATTTAATTAAGTATTATTACACTAACATTATTTAATTCACTAAGATTACTTAAATAATTGTCATAATTATATTATGTAAAAATAGGAAAATGTAAATTAAAAATAATATGCAAAATAGTTTCTAGTTACTACCTTGTGACTTATATTTTTGTAAATAAATAGATCAGTCCAAATTCTTTTTGTATTTTTTCAGAACCTTTAGCAGAAGTGTTTGACGTTTTACACGACGCTATAAATACCGTAAGTTATGAGACTTATGAGGAATGTAAGTATTTTTGGTTAGTAATGTAAGTTGTTCACTTTTTACAAACAAAGCATGCAATTTGTCGGGGTCATAGACAAGGCAGCAATTACACTGATAATAACACTACAGTACAACCTTTTACCGCATGTGACGTATGCAATATTTGTTCAAATTTTAACTGTTACAGCTGTCAGTAGAAAATAATTTATAACGGCCAAATATGGTACAATATGGTACAAAGGGATAAGACCAGTAGCACATCTCGGACACTGGCGATCAAACATATGAAAGAGGCGCGTTCCTAGCACAGTCTAAGATCGTGTAGGTGAACGCGTACTATGCTTGTATAAGTGAGATATGACAGGTTGACTGTTCGCGTTTTTGACAGGCGGTAACTGTGAGGTAACCGAGCGGGGTTGGGCGGCACTTTCAGCGGGGAGCGGGAGTGGCCATACTGTACGATAGTACTCTTTATTATACTGTGCCAGTAGTGACGCTTCTAACTTCGCGTTTGTACGCAACACATCCAATCGAATGAGAATGATCGAGAATGAATCTGTCTCATCCGCCTTGTGTTGCGTATGGACACAGCACACTTACATACATAACTCGTGGCGTACGTTTGTTATAGGACTTATTACGGGTCTTATACTGTGGAAACACGATGGCCTAATATTTAAAAAAAAATTAAAATATTCTAAATATATCATGTAATATACAGGTACCTGCTCAGTTCTAGTTCTCATTAACTTTATACTTGCTGCAAACGATGTGCAATTTTCCTCAAAAGACTGCAGCTGTTAAATTCAGACTTTATTCAGGTATAAAAGGTTCCGAACTTCTGCACTCGAAAACTTGAAAACGCGACGCGCTTATTAATGTTTGCTGAAGTCAGGAGTTGCGAACCTGATTTAAGTTTTAAAAAGTGAAGAGGAATTGAAGTTTAAAGGCTTGCTAATAATATTGTTTTATTTCTTAAAATGAATTACATCACATTAAAATAAAATTAATACTTAGGCACTGCAAAGTACTAACAGCAACACTTATGCCCTTGTAATAAGGATTACAAATGTACAGCTAACAGTGTTGCCAATGGAACAAAATAAGTATACAAAAAAAAAAAGAAATACTAAATTTGGGCGATGACAAAACAGCGTAGCCCCGTTGCGTTGGCTGGCTTGCCATAGAATTCAGCAGGTTGTCACTTTACTGGCGAAACTTACATACTAACAATCGCCACAAAAAAATATTTGTATGCCTACAGGCAAAGCATAGCGACACTGACACAACTCCATGTAAGATCTATATGTACCTATGTTTACAAATAAAATATTTATGATTATGATTTATGATTAACACTTGTATGAGCTTCAATTGTTTGACATGCACGCCGCACGCCCCTCCCCGCTTGAGTGCACGCTCAATATGAGCGTGTTATCTTATACTTTTAAACGAGCAATTCTTGTATATTTATTTATTTATTTATTTATTTATTTATATATACCGACGATCTCGGAAACCGCTCTAACGATTTCGCTGAAATTTGTTAGGTGGGGGTTTTCGGAGGTGAAAAATCGATCTAGCGTAGCTTTAGATCCCGGAAAACGCGAATTTTCGAGTTTTCATGAGTTTTTCTTTCGCGTTAGTAAACGTAAAATATGGTCATTAATTTCGCCGCGCGCGCATCGATTCCGCTTAGCTCAGTCGTACGAGGTCGGTCTAATATACGCAGATAGATCGTAGGTGTCAGGGTTTCGAATCCCGGCCAGAAATTAAGTTTTTGTTTTTTGTCTTTTTTTTGTTTTTGTATTTATAAGAATTTTTTTTATCTAAAGACGTGATATATTAAAATAGAACCGAGCGAAGCTCGGTCGCCCAGATATTTTAAGCCTTATACGAGTTCATGCGAGTGTATTTCGATTCCACCTTCCTACACATAGAGCGCCATGGAGCGCGCCATGCTCGGTATTAAGATGCAAGACCGAGTCAGGAATACCGAAATCCGTCGTCGCACTAAGGTGCAAGACGTAGGTTTCGTTATTACTAAACTAAAATGGAGTTGGGCAGGACATGTTGCATGGCAGGTGGACCAAAATGTTAACGGAATGGTGGCCGCTAACAAATGTAAGAAGTGCCTGGCGTCCTTTGGCTCGTTGGGTCGACGACATCCGAAAAACTGCGGGTCACAACTGGATGAGATTAGCCCAGGACCGGGAGAAGTGGCGTACTGGAAGAGATGCCTATGCTCAGCAGTGGGCGATAAATGGCTGATATGATGATGATGATGATGATGATGACACATAGAGGAATAAGTAAGGGAAGAGTAGCAACTCCATACATCAGTAAATGCGGGTTATTTGTATTGACATAGTTAACTGACATCTAGCGAAAATCACGCGTCAGCTAGCGTAAATTATCAGTACTGCTACTTGTCAATAGATGTGGCGACGAACGAAAAGACTAATGCTCACCAATTTTTAGCTAATATTACAATAGTATTAATCAGTATTCTGTTTTCAATTCCTTCTGCTTGTAATATAATTTGTAAACTGTTATAATATTAAATTTTGGGCAGACGAGACACAGTTGCCACCTAGTATCGAGTAGTGGTACTGATAATTCACGATATTTGACGCGTGATTGACGCGTGATTGTCTCTAGATGTCACTTAACTATGCCTATACAAATAAATAGTTATTTGTTATACAAGGGGGCAAAGTTGTATTTTAACGCCGAATGTGGAATTGAAAAACGAGCAAGTGAAAGGATTCTATAGGTAGTTGAACCACGAGCAAAGCGAGTGGTTCGAGAATAGAATCCTGAACTTGCGAGTTTTTTAACACACGAGTTGTAAAATACATTTGCACCCGAGTGTAACACAAAACTTTTCCCCTCACTATAGCGAGAAAACTACAAGTTCCATAGGTGGTAAATCATCTTTATTACTAGATTCACCTACTTTTATCAATTTTAAAGCAGTTAATTTGACTTTATTCAAGGTCAAATTACTTTACCCACTAGTGGATAAAATGCGTTTTTACCCGCTAGTATTAAAGGACAAAACACGTGTTTCCGAGCTAGTGAGGGGAAAAAGCATTTACTGATGTATGGAGTTCTTTCCTTACTTATTCCTCTATGTTCCTACATCATTTTTATTTACCATTTATTTTCCAACCTCACACTTTACGCTCGCGTCATTTTTTATGAACGATTAAAACCTGACCTTACTCAGCGTCACACGAAGCTGTTCCTTATCACCATTGTAATAAAGTCCAATTATAATAACAGTTCCAGAACTTTCCTTAATGACTGCAATATAACACCACCGTCAATGAAAACACCGAAAACATATTTAACGTTACTAATTGCCGTGGCATTTTGAGTCTTAAGCTTTTTGTGCTAAAGGCTGTTTTCATATGGGAAGAATTTACGAGACGTTTAAGTTAACGGCTATAATAAAAGGGGTTGGTTATTGTATGAAAATAGCGTTAAATAAAAGGATAAAATAATTGCAATGTGAAAAATAATTGCAATGGGCAAAATTAACATGTGGCTGGGACGGGTTAAAGGTAATGTGGACGAAACAATAATAAAATATTTGGGGAAAACCGACAATATGCAAAGTATCTGTGATCAGTTTTCAACTACTTTTACACAGGAAATTGTGGATATAAAACATAATTGTAACTTTAAGTTTTTGGACAGAAAGTCTTATGTCGAACCGAGTAATGTATCTTTTAGATTTATTAAAGTGAGTCCGAGTGAGGTTGAAAAAATTATAGACAAATTAAGTGACAGGAAATCACCCGGTATAGATAAAATTAGAGTTCAAGATATCAAATATGCTAAAAAGGATTTAAGTGTAGTTCTAGCCAAATTTGTTAATATGTGTCTATCAAAAGGTTTATATCCGGATAAATTAAAAAAGTCCATAATTAGACCTATTTATAAGCAGGGATGCCATTTAAATTATACAAATTATAGACCAATTGCTATATTACCAGTAATTAATAAAATTGTGGAAAAGGTTGTGGTAGGACAAGTCAGCGCTTTCTTGGAACATAACAATATAATTTCGCAGTCGCAGCATGGTTTCAGGAAGGGCCGCAGTACTGCCACGGCCTTGACCCAGTTCTCGGAATTTGTAAACCGGAGCCTCGGCGACGGACAGCAGGTGCTCGCCGTGTTTATAGACTATAAAAAAGCATTCGACACGCTGGACCATGAACAGCTGTTGCTGGCGATGGACGAGTGTGGTATCCGCGGGCCCACGAACCAGTGGTTCCGCGAGTACCTAACCAACCGTACCCTGCGCACGGCCGTCGCCGGCACGGAAGGCGCGGAGGCGCGCGTCACTCTCGGCGTGCCGACCGGTTCGGTGTACGGGCCCGTCGGCTACATCATGCATGTGAACAGCGTGTCGAATGTAGTACAGAACAGCGCGGTGTACATGTACGCGGATGATATGTGCCTGCTGTTCGCCGGCGAGGACATCGCAGACATGGTAAACAAAGTGCAGTCAGACTTCGAGCGTGTTACTAAGTGGGCCCATGATAACGGGATACTATTAAATATTAGCAAAACAAAATGTATGCATATTTTTTCACCGTATAATAAGAGAGCTAAAATTATAACAAATAACACTAACATTAACATCATAGGGCACTCTTATGAATGTTTACATACGAATAAAAATAATTGTAATTGCATAAAAATTGAAATAGTAGAGGAATTTAAGTATTTGGGATTATTGATAGATAAACACTTTAATTGGAAAAATCATGTAAATCTAGTATGTAATAGGCTTCGGTCTGTTTTAGGACAGTTTTACCACCTAAATCGAGTAGTAAGTAAGGCCACACTGCGCATTGTTTACCATGCACTCGCTGACGCATTAATAAGTTACGTTCTTAGCTGTTACGGGCTTACATTCAAAACTTACCTAGACCAAATAAAAAATCTTCAGATAAGATTAATTAAATATCTAGTTAGCAACGAAATTAGGAGAAGGCACAAAAATAACTATGATAAACTATTTTCTATTTGTAAAATTCTCCCTGTGCACTGTAAAGTTGTATATTTGAATGTTTTACATAGTTATTACTCAGATTGTCATAAAAAAATCAGGATAAGTAAACGTGTCACTAGGTCTAGTAAAATAATCAAACTGTTTCAACCAACGGCAAAGAATTACTATGGACGAAGAACAAAAAGATATTTGATTCCTAAAATTTATAATGATTACCCACTTTTACTCGAATCACCAAAACTCGGTATAGGCAGCTTGAAAACCAAATTTAAGCGGCTGTTACTGAAAAAAAACCTTGTAAAGCCTGCTGATCATTCGTGAACCTTATTGAAATGCGATAGCATTCACGAATGGTCAGTTGAGCCTATTGCTGTAGTATAAACCTACCAACTATAACGGGTTTTAAGCCCCATGTTGTACACTCAATAATTTATCTACTTTCATAAAAAAGTTTCTGTTATCGTAGACTGACAATTGCTATATACTTATTTCAATGTTGTTATCTTAATCTTAGTGTAAAGTACCTAATCTAATGTAGTTTAAAGTTTAATTGAGCGCTACGCCAACAAACTGTCTCACAGTTTGGCGAAAATTTAATTTACGGTACTATGTAACTGTGTTTTTTTCTTTAAATAAAAAAAAAAAAAAAAAAAAAAAAATGTTGAGCGCGCCACAAGGTCACTGAATTTCTGAGCTACGCTTCAAGTGCTACGCGCTACGCGCACTGAAGGTCGTAGAAGAAAAGTGTAAGTGCGAGGTGTGAAGCGCTGGTATCCTAGCGGTAAGAACGTGCGACTCTCAATCCAGAGGTCACGGGTTCGAACTCCGACTCATACCAATGAGTTTTTCGGAACTTATTGTGCAAAATGTCATTTGATGATCATTGACCAGTCGCTTTTAGGTGAAAGAAAACATCGTGTGGAAGCTGGACTAATAAGGCCTAGTTAGAAGGTTAGATGACTGTCGCTTTCGTAAAACTAGTGCATTCGCCAAATCTTGGGATTAGTTGCCAAAAGACCCTAACTCCCATTTCGCAACGAGCGGTCGTCAGTATTAAAACAATTCACTGCAAATGCAATATTTACTGCAATAGTTTTTTTTTTTAGTATGAATAGGTAGACGTTTGATCATGATCACACATGTTGGTAAGTGATGATGCGGTCTACGGTGGAGCACGCTTGATACCTATTTACTCTTGCTTTAAAGAGACCTGGATTGTACTCATGCGGAAACACAGACTCAGGCAGGGCATCCCACTCCTTGGCGGTTCGCAAAAGAAATGTTGAAGCGAAATGCTTAGTGCGTATTTTTGGAATACTAACCGTGAAGCGATGCCGCATTGCCGATTGTCTAGTTAGAATTTAAAAACTCCCTATCCCATTTTAGGAAGCCTTTTAGCTAACCGCATATTTGCACCGGTAGTTCAACAAAGCCTGGCTTCAGGGTATGTTTACATTGCACACTGTTGGCGTTCGACGTTAACCCTTGCCGTGCTAACGAACATTTATTCCTATAGTGTTAAAGCTAGGGATATAAGCTAACAAATGTCATATGACACTCACATAGATTAAATACACCGTTTTTATTGAATTCCGTTAACTTTAATGGTAGATTCTTTATTTCAAATGCAATCAATTTCTCTAAGAAACTAGCCTCTTAACTCTTACGGTTATCGAATTATTAAAAAAAAAATACTGAACACGTGTGTGGCATCCTTTACCACTTCCTAATGTTATTTGTTTTGACATGTGCCGTCAAACACTTGACAATGACTAATGTCGTGATTAAGGTCCTCTCACACTAATTAATCCATTTATTATGTATGGAAACGGTGTATAAAAAGATCATACCATCCCATACATTAAAATGCGACCGCCGAAGAACGCGCATAAACTGCACCACACACAGATGGCGCCACAAAATGTCTTGTAGCTTTTGATTACACTTGTAGATGGCGTTAAGTGTCACTTTTCACATATATTTATGGCTCGAAAGTGACACTTAACGCCAATCTAAAATCGCCGTCAATAGAAATTGTCAACAATGTAAACAAACTATTATATAAAATATCAATATTTTAGCACAATTTTATTATTTTAAGGTTGAGGATCATAATGTGAGATGATTTGATTAAATAACACATGGATTTAGCCAGTATCTGATGATAATTATGTAATCACAGTGCATATACTGCCATCTCTCGACACAAGCTTAAAACTTTTAAACCTCAGGTTTGACAATTTGGTCCATATTCTTAGCTTGATATGTGTTAAAATGTCAAATATTAATATTGGCGCCATCTAGCCGAGCGTCGCCCAAAGGTGTAACGCCATCTAGGCCACCGTACATTTTCCTATATGGTTCTGAGGTACGTTTTTTTCTTAGACTGTAGCTGTCTATACGGAGCTACATATGTTTTTGACTATGTTAAACATGACAAAAAGAAACATAAACACCCATACATTAATGTAATACCTCATCTCCGTCATATGGGGAGCAGATACGCATTTGGTTTAGGCGATCAATCAAAACCTGTGCTTCATTATCACTTAGAATGCCTCGCAATTTCCCCTAACAAATTGCTATTTTACGTGTTATGGAAAATATTATAAAAACAGTAAGTAACGCACGTTTTTCAAATCTTGGCTGAGTTTATAACTCATAAATGCTACAAATTATTCGAGTTCCTTTTTCACAGATGTGTTTTGCGAGTTTTCTACCTTTAATGTCAGTCAGTCAGTAAGTTTATCCTGGTATTAGTGGCCAAAGTGGACCCCAGATTCGCATGAGCTGTGGCAAAAATAATGCTAGGTGACAAAACCAGTAAGAATTACAATAATTACAAGAATTATAATAATAATAGAAAGGACGAGGCTTAAAATGTGATTTTACCCCACTTGACTGTACGATTTTCGAAACTTTTATTTAGAATTTTAGTTTCTAAATGCAGTCAAAAATAAACCATTAAATTTGTCGCGTAACATCATCCCCGCCCTGTATGTCATTGTGCACGAAAACTGTAGACTGTAACCTGTACACCTGTCAGCACGACTCCACGTCATCAACTCCAAACACAGCTTTAAGCCACTGTACAGTCGGCAACAAAGCTATGAATACCGCCAAAGTGCTAGAAATATGTTACACAGGCTTAAAACTTTTGAATCTCATCAGTTTTGACAATTTGGCCCATATTCTTAGCTTGATATGTTTTAAAATGTCAAATATTAATGTTAGCGCCATCTATAGCTGAGCGTACCCCAAAGGTTATGGTTAAGGTCGCCATCTAGGCGAGCGTACTTTTTTCTGTATGGTACTGAGGTACGTTTTTTCTTAGACTTTATCTGTCTATACGGAGTTATATATTATGCCTTTGATACCTACAAAACTTTATTGCCTGTATACATTAAGGTGTGTTACTGTGTATACATTTTTTTTTTTTTTTTTTATTTATTTAGAAATCAAACAGCCTTTTACAAGTACGGTTTACAAAAATATATATAAATCTAGGCCTAGAGTTTCCTACATTACTAGATGGTTAAATTTAAGTAAAAATAGTTAACAAAATTACACACGCAGTAGTTGAGTAGGTACACACGCAAGGATGCATCTTATAAAATCTACTTAATGAAAAAATAATACAGTTAACAAGAAAACAGTAATTGCCGAACCTTGTTCTTGAAACTGGACAAATTATGAGAAAAAATATCAATATTATTAATCGAATTATTATAAAAGTTACAAGTGCGCCTAAAGAAAGAGTTTTTAGCATACTGTGTGCTACAGGAGGAAATAGCGAAAGTAGGTTTAGAACGTGAGTGGAACCGAGATATTTTGAAGGAGATATTTTCTAATAAAAAGGGGGAGTCAATGTGATTATTAATAATTTTAAATAAAAACAAAACATCAAGATAGGTTCTTCTTTTTTCTAAAGGAGGAAGACTATGCCTAGCCGCAGACGAGAGATAATCAGAGTTATATCGTCCAATTCTATAATCAAGAGACTTACAAAAAATTTTTTGAATCCTTTCAAGCCGAGACTTATGAATACCATAGTGTGGAGACCAAACAACACTGCCAAATTCTAATATACTTCGGACGAAGCTATAATACAAAACTTTTAACGCAAATGTACCATTGAATGGTTTACTAAAACGCAAAATCATTCCTAATTTTTTATATGCTTTAGCCACGATATTATCTAAATGTTCATTAAAGGAAAGTTTAGCGTCCAGAGTAATTCCTAAATCGCGAATCGACGAAACACGCGAGACACTGCTACCAGTCAATTTATAATCAAAAGTAATTGGGTTATGTATATATATTTTGGCACTTTGTATTCACAGCTGTGTTGCTGACTGTACTCGCTCGTTACTTCTGACAAATATGCCTATTAGGCCCGGCCCGACGTGTGAACGTCGTGGTTTCTGAGATAAACGATTTAATTAATGGGCATTTTGCATTCTGCACCCTGGTTTTA
The DNA here is from genome assembly GCF_023078275.1 of Leguminivora glycinivorella. NCBI lineage: Eukaryota > Metazoa > Arthropoda > Insecta > Lepidoptera > Tortricidae > Leguminivora > Leguminivora glycinivorella. The sequence goes on from NW_025952828.1 coordinate 583,982, forward strand.
TTGAATTCTTTAGGTCAAATTAAATCAATTTCTCTAACTCCTCTTAACTCTTACGGTTATCAAATTATTTAACAAATTAATTTAATTACTGAACACGTGTGTGGCATCCTTTACCACTTCCTCATGTTATTTGTTTTGACATGTGCCATCAAACACTTGACAATGACTTTAATGTTATGATTAAGGTCCTCTCACCAATATCCTAAAACTAAAATGAACCTTCATTAGTAAACAGCGGGGCTATCATATTTGCAATTTTATCACTTATCAACGTGGATAAGACATCTGTCACTCTCAAACTGACATAGTTGCTAAAACGTGACGGATGCTTTATCCACGTAGATAAGTCATAAAATTGCAAGCATCATAAGCCCTGGAGGACGGTTTGTATACTGCAAAGACATAATTATATTATATAACTCCGTATAGATAGATAGTCTAAGAAAAAAAAACGTAACTCAGTACCATACAGAAAAAGGTACGGTGGCCTAGATGGCATTACACCTTTGGGGTACGCTCAGCTAGATGGCGCTAATATTAATATTTGACATTTTAACACATATTGAGCTAAGAATAAATATGGGCCAAATTGTCAAAACTGAGGTTCAAAAGTTTTAAGCCTGTGTCAAGAGATGGCAGTCTATGCACTGTGATTACACATTTTACTTCGACAGTAACTCTCTATAATACTCGATCCTCTTTGGTATACTGTATACGTGTTCTCCTTACCTTCTGTTATTGTATATTGAATTAATTATAGTAATTGGTCTTAGGATTAAATTACAGATCTGCTTGAATTACAAACATGGAATAGGAAACGCAAATTAAATTAGATCAAGGCCCGATTCAAGTCAAAGTTACGGACAATAACAATATGGCCATGTATCGATACAATTAAGTTACCTAAGGATTTAATATTTTTTTATTTTATTTTCTTTATTGGGGAAAAAAACAGATACAGACCAATAATATTTACAGACAAGTTATAAAATCTTACTTATAGCCTACATCCTAACACAATTCACCTGTCTGCTCGTTTGCCTCCTATCCCATAAAAAAAAAAAAAAATCCCACTAGGAGGTATGGCAGTAGTTTTAGGGACAGCATTGTATATAATATTTTAAGGAAAACGATCAAAATTATTTGTTTGTTTCAACATCTTTGTTGCCAAGAATGGCGCTGAAACTTGAGCAGCACGGGAAGCATGGTCGCGCGATAGACGATAAAATAGCAGGCCGTCCCTATCGCACTATTTGAAAGTGCGATAGGGACGGCCTGCTATTTTATCGTCTATCGCGCGACCATGCTTCCCGTGCAGGTTCATCTGCTGTGCCTACCTCGTTTGAGCGTGCAGGCGTGTTTTTAACCCCCGACGCAAAAACGACGGGGTGTTATAAGTTTGACGTGTCTGTCTGTCTGTCTGTCTGTCTGTGTGTGTGTCTGTCTGTGGCATCGTAGCTCCCGAACGGATGAACCGATTTAGATTTAGTTTTTCATTGTCTGAAAGCTGAGTTAGTCGGGAGTGTTCTTAGCCATGTTTCATGAAAATCGGTCTACTATGTGACTCAGTGACGCGCGCGCAGCGATCGGTACCGGTTGTGTGCGCTATGGTTAATATTTAATCGCCTTGTTCGAGACGAAATTCGCAAAAATGACGAATGTGCTTAAGTGTAACGCGTGTAACATCGTTATTGATGAACTGTTGTGCTATATACAGAATAAACTGTCGGTAATAGATGACGACACCTTAGTGCGCTTGTGTAAAACGTCGTTTTCCAGCGAAGAAATTAAAAAGTCGAAATGTTTATTGTTTGAATCTGTGTCGACTGATCAACGTAAAATATCGCGAAAAAACAGTGGCAAGGAAGTTCGAGACTTGGAGGACATTGTGGGATTATTGCGATCTATTGAAATAGATAAAGTGCCCGTGTTTGTTGCCCGTAAACTCGAGAACTTACCACCGATAACGGTCGATCATTTAGATTGTACCAAGCTGTTAAAAGACCTCGCTAAGGTACAAAATGACATTGCACTAGTAAAATCGTCTTATGCTACAATGAGCCAACTTGAGGACCTACGTTTCGAGTTAAATAACGTTAAATGTGCGTCAATACCGCCAATATCGCAATCTCCGTTCAGCAATGTGAATGCGAGACGGGGAGCGTGGATGTACGACAGTGGTCCAGTTGGGCTATCCCATTGTTCCACAAACTCCAAAGAAAACTCGCTTATGTCTCAAGTGTCGCCTACTATACCGCTAAGTAATGATAAGAGCATAAGTAGTCGTCAGATATCCTTGAGAGAAAAGAAACAATCTCCAATTAAGAATATTGAAATAAATAAATGCCCCAATAACAACGAAATTGCAATTTCGAATCCGTTATTATCCGTTGAGGTGAGTCATCCGCCTCAGACAGAGATCGTGGTGCCATGTACTCCAGCGGAAAATGATTGTACGACTACCCGCACCGTAGCGGCCGAAAACAACAGCCACCCGCGCGACCTCGACAATAATAGTGAAAGTGGGGACTGGATTGTAAAAACATATAAGCGTAATAAACCAAATTACCGATATGCCGGAAAACGAGGTTTAGCATGCGATGCGGAAAACAGTGCTAAGTTTAGGGCAGCCGAGAGAAAAATACCAATTTTTATCTCGAATGTAAACAAAGATTGCCTTGAGTCCGATATTATAAACTATGTCAAGGACAAAACACAGGAAATCATAACGCTAGAAAAACTAAATATTAGAAGAACGTCCCATAATGCATTCAAGTTTTTTGTATCGGAAAGCAAGGAGTCTCTGTTCCTGAATGCTAACATATGGCCGCAGGGTATAATATTTAAACGATTTGTGCACTTTAAACAAGGCACTACGAGCAGAAAGTTATCTGTTGACGGCTCACAAAATAACATTCGAAATGGAAAAAACATATAACCAACAATGTGATAATGACAGTGCAGTTATACAGTTAGTTAGTTTTAACTGCAAGAACGTAAAGCGGTCAGTTGATACGATAAGACAATTATGCCAGTCTTCATCTGTCATCGCCTTGCAAGAAACATGGTTACGGCCTGACGATATACAATACTTGGCTGAAATAGACACAAGATTTGGATATACTGGAACCTCAGCGATTGACACTTCGGCCGGCATTCTTCATGGTAGACCTTATGGAGGAGTTGCGCTACTGTGGAATAAGAGTGCGTTCCCCAATGTTTCTATCGTACAGTGTGATAACGCGCGCGTAAGTGCCATAAAAATTAACCTACCTAGTGAGTCCATACTTGTGTTCAGTGTTTACATGCCTACGGATAAAATGGTGAATTTAGTGGAATTTACGGATTGTCTTAGTCTGGTGAGTGCTACTATTATTAATGAGGATGTCCGTTCGGCGTACATACTAGGAGACTTTAACGCTCACCCGGACGAATTATTTTATAATGAAATGATGATGTTTTGTTCTGAACAAAAGTGGACCTGTGCTGACATAGATAAGTTAGGATTAGGATCAAATACCTACAGTTTTATCAGTGAGGCTAATGGGTCTAAGCGCTGGCTAGATCACATTCTGACAACGGAATTTGCTACAAAAACAATTTTAAATGTTAGCTTTATATATGATGTAATATGGTCAGACCACTATCCTCTATGTGTTAAATGTAACGTTGGTAATATTGGTTCAGAGTTATTTTACGAATTAAAATCTGTCACTAATAAGGTTATTTGGGGGAAAGAAAACCCGAACAAGTAGATATGTACAATAAAATTTGTGATGACAGGCTTAGCCAAATTGATTACTCAAATGATTTTGAAATTTGTTGTGACCGTTGTTGTGATAATGACAGGCATAAAAACCTTATAGATGAAATGTATGTAAATATAATAAAGGTCTTAAGTGACGCGGCCACTAGTAGTTATACTTTGAAACGTGTCTTTAAAAAGAAACCAACAGTGATTGGGTGGAACAAACATGTCCGCGCGGTGCACTTGGAGGCTAGAGATAAATTTAAGTTATGGGTATGGCATGGAAAACCTAAAGCCGGACATGTCTATGATGACATGCGAAATAGTCGTAATGTTTTAAAGAACGCCTGAAGTGGTGTCAAAACCATAGCGAACAAATTAAAATGGACATATTGGCAAGTCATCATAGAAATAAAGATTTTCGTAGCTTTTGGAAATCAACTAAGAGGCTAAATGGCAAGCCGAGTCTTCCGGCAAGTATAAATGGCGTTAGCGATCATATCAGTATTGCTAGTATATTTAAGTCTCATTTCACCGTAACATCGCCTTTGGTGGCATCGCCGACAAAAGGTGATGAATGGCCGCGTGGACAGGAAGTTAAAGCTAAATTTGATGCCAGCGACGTTCATGCAGTAATTAACTCAATGGCTCGAGGAAAATCTCCTGGACACGACGGTCTTAGCATAGAACACCTTAGACATGCTGGCTCACACCTTCCTAGAATACTGGCCTTATTATTTAATCTCTGCATCAGCCATTCTTACTTGCCGGATGCACTCATGAAAACTGTAGTTGTGCCAATAGTTAAAAATAAAGGTGGCGATATTAGCGATAAGACCAATTACAGGCCAATTTCTTTAGCAACGGTGATTGCTAAGGTACTTGACAGTCTGCTTAGCACTCAGCTTGACAAATACCTGGTTCTTCATCACAACCAATTCGGTTTCAGGCCGGGGCTGTCAACCGAAACGGCAATATTGTGCTTGAAGCAGACTGTCAGGTATTATACGGATCGAAACACGGCTGTGTATGCTTGTTTTCTTGACCTCTCTAAAGCGTTTGACCTGGTTAATTATGATATATTATGGCAAAAGTTAAAAAGCATCAATATGCCTGCTGAACTTTACCACATTTTTAAATTCTGGTATGTTAACCAGGTCAACGTGGTGAGATGGTCAAACGCATACTCAGATCCATACAGGTTGGAGTGCGGGGTGAGGCAGGGGGTATTTCCTCACCCAAGCTCTTCAACCTGTATGTAAATGCATTAATAGAGGAGCTCAGCAGCACTCATGTCGGCTGCCATATAGACGACGTATGTTTCAACAACTTAAGCTACGCTGACGACATGGTGCTGTTGAGTGCCTCTCCGTGTGGCCTGAGGCGGTTGCTTGGCATCTGTGAGCAATTTGCTCGTAGTCACGGCCTCGTCTACAATGTTAAAAAAAGCGAATGCATGGTCTTTCAGGTCAGAGGTAAAGACCTGCCACCTGTTCCTCCTATACGTTTGTATGGTACTCCATTGAATAGGGTAGAATCTTTTAAATACCTTGGCCATGTGGTTACCTCTGACTTGAAGGACGATGCTGATATTGAGCGAGAGCGAAGGGCGTTGTCTGTTAGGGCAAACATGGTGGCCCGCAGGTTTGCTCGTTGCTCCGCTGAAGTTAAGTTAACTCTCTTTAGAGCCTTCTGTACAACTTTCTACACGAGCAGCCTGTGGATCTCCTATACCCAGAAACAGTACAACGCCCTCCGTGTACAGTACAACAATGCCTTCAGGATGCTGATGGGACTGCCCCGCTACTGCAGTGCATCAGGTATGTTTGCCAATGCTAGAGTAGACTGTTTCTACACCACGATGCGGAAGCGGTGCACATCCCTGGCGCGTAGGGTGCGGGACAGCTCTAGCGGCCTCCTGAGGGTATTTGCGTCAAGGTTTGACTGTCAGTACATCAATCATTGCCATATGATTCATGTACTGACAGGCAAGCCTATATACTGTACATAAATGTGTCTTTTATGTTATGTCCTGTCCTGTTTTATATCTACTAACCATAGCTGCTATAATTATTTATTACTAATTACTAACACATGTTTTGTTTTGTAAATTTTGTGAATTTTTTGTATATTTTAAATGTATATGGACCTGGTCTGAAATAAATGATTATTATTATTATTATTATTATTATTGTAGTTTCCCGTATTTTTTTCAAAAACTGTTCAACTTATCAAGTTCAAAATAATTTTCCTAGAGTCTTTATAAAGTTCTACTTTTGTGATTTTTTTTTTATTTTGGAGCGATTATTTCCGAATATACAATTTTCTCGCCATAAAAATAATGACTGACATTGACAGCTATCATCAACCACCACCCGCAGTGATGCGATCTGGTAAGCACATAGTAGCCCTCATTATATTTTAATCACATTAGCCTAAGACCGGTACGATATTTTTGAAAATAATTCTATAACAGTAGTTTTATTTCATATACAGCGCTTAATCGCAATTTAAAAAACCTATATTTTCGAATCCACCAATAGTTTGGAATGGAAGATATTAAAAAAAACTACGCCTAGAAAATAAGCGTTTTCTTTCAGCAAAATACCTCACAGTAATTTAATGGTGGAAACATGTAGAAAAAAATCAGTTTTAAGGTTTACAACCCGAAGCCACCTAAATATATGACGGGAAATAAGACTATTTTTATTGATATAGAATTTTTGAATTTTGTCTAACGTGCTCTAGAGCTGATATAATAACAGATATTTTTAACCAGAAATCAATAGCACATAATTTTTCAGATATTTAACATATAAAAACCACCAATATATTTATATGGAAATAAAAAATCTAAATATTTGACCGGGCAAATTCGAAACAGATAATAAATAGTACGAGGTTGACTTTTATTGTCCCTATTTAACAATATTAACAGCATGATAATCCACCCAATAAGTTTGACCTTTATTTAATACTTTAATTTATTTAATATATTTACATTTTTTGCGTGGTTTGGTTTGGACCTTAGTGTCTTACATTAAGTACATTTAGGAATCCATATGGCAAACCACCACGCCGGTGGAGCTGAGCCGAGGGTAGGTGATGAGCCGTGTCGCATGCTTTTTATTCTGTTCTTCTATTACACATTAACGTAAATGAGGAGGCACACTAACATTTTACCCCGCCAGGCGGCGCCTATGCATGTCACTGTCATTCATATGTGAGAGAGAGAAAAAACATAATTATCAGCTTCTCGCTCTCACGTCTCACGGACTAATAGGGTGGCGCCATCTGTCATATCCTTTGAGTGTTCCTCCTCATTACATGCCTGTTTCTACATAAGTAATATTTTAAGTAGATTAAAAACAGACGTTTCCCACCGATAATAAAGTCCAAAGTAATTAAAAAAATTACACATTTATTTTAGGCATGCGATTTGACAGTCGTCGAAAAGAGTATATACTTGTCAGTACATACATCTATCTCACGTTTTTCTCTTCTACCATTTGACAGATCTCCGTCATCTTGTGAAATGTATTCTTCCATTCTTCAGAATCGTTGAAGCAACGCTTGTTACAAACACGCGAAAGATATGCAAAGTCTAATTTCGACCCATATGTCACGGCCAGGTATAGCCCCGGCGATTATCGTTAGACTTACAAGCCACAGGTCACAAGTTCAAATCTCAGTCGTCGCATACGTTTTTACAGCTTTTTTAATTAATTTTTTAAGGTTTGATTTATATTATAAGTTGATGAGTACAAGCTACTGCAATGACATTAAATACAAGGACGCACAATTCATAACAAAAATGTTTTAAAAATCTGGGTCTAAATTGCATTTATAACATTCTTGTTGATGCTAATAACGTTAACTTCTTATCTGCTTAGGAAAAAAATCGTTCATGTCATAACCAACATAGTGTATAAAGACCTAAGTATCAAAATTGCAAATGGAACTGCCACACACTAAAAACTCTTTATCAAAATACCTTTTGTCATAATATGCTCAAATGACTTATATGTCAAAATGAATTGCGAACGAATATTGAACGAATGGAGCCGCTACCAATATATAATAAGTATGTAGGTATTAGATATTTCCAATTTATTCCATAAATATAAATACCTAAAAAAGGCCGCAATTTTACTTCTTCATTACATAAACTTTAAAAATACCCTACTGTATCATCTTTATCTTGGTCACTTGTACTCCGTTTATTACAATAAATGTATGTAATGTATGTATGTGTAAATTTCCTGAAATAAATGTCATATCTTGTTGTCACAAAGAAAAATTTACAAGGCTTCCAAGAATCTCGAGCTGGAAGGATACAAATTAAAATATTTTCTATGAAAACAATTAAATTCGACAGCAGACAACCCAAAGGTTTATCGGATTTATTTATTATAGGCATTTGTTTTAAATTAAATACCAGTGGTTCTGATCTGATAGTGTAGGATATTCTTTAAAATTTATTTTCAAAAGGAGATTTAATGTTGGTAATGCCATTCAAATAATATTAGAAGTGTCTAATACGCGAGTGTTCGAATTTAATTATAGGATAGCACATATTGAAAGTACTGTAATATGGGTACAAAAGCCTGCCTATTGAAATATAAAATACATAGCAAAAAGTATAGAAAGGACCTACTTTTCGACTTTTTATTTACACTACGTACCGACCATACAACTGACTCTAATTAATCTTGGTATTAAAAAGAGTAAAATGTAGTACGTTTTTCCATTATCCGATCCGATATCGGATGTCGGACCGATATTCCATACATTACAGGCGGAATCTTGGATTCTTCTATTGATATCCTTCCGACATCCGTTATCGGATCGGATAATGTGAAAACGGTCTAATAGCGACTCAATAGTTTTTGTTCCTTGAAAGTCATTAATTTGAACAAATAAAATTATTCATTGAAATCTATACAATTACAACGAGTATTATAATGTACTAGCTTTTACCCGCGGCTTCGCCCGCGTAATAAAAGTATTCATTAAGATTTTCATTTGGATACTTAGGTTTCTCTGTAGGTATATTTATCTGCGATTATTTCGATTGCACATAATACTTTTGCTTGCAATGATTGTAGAAATATTACACATCGACCACAGCGTAGGTAATTCTATATACGCTGGGGAAACCTTTATAAACATCCCACATAGCCCGTATTTCGACACTATGATCGGTGGGTAAAAAGTACTTTTTTCTATTATCCCTTACAATTTTTTACATTTTGCTTAAGTATACTTATCGCAAACGTAATCTTCAAGCAAGCAAACAACGATCGTCTTAGAGCACATTGATTGTAAGAGACCGCCGACCGATTATCCGTATCCCTCTAACGATACCCATATTATCCGTATCCGTATCCGTATCCGTATCGCTAACGCTATCGCTATCGCTATCGCTATCGCTATCGCTATCGCTATCGCTATCGCTATCGCTATCGCTATCGCTATCGCTATCGCTATCGCTATCGCTATCGCTATCGCTATCGCTATCGCTATCGCTATCGCTATCGCTATCGCTATCGCTATCTCTATCGCTATCCCTATCGCTATCCCTATCGCTATCCCTATCGCTTTCCCTATCGCTATCCCTATCGCTATCCCTATCCCTATCCCTTATCAAGATGTTTAATGATATAACACTTTAAGTTCTCGCGCTTTGTACACATATTTAAAGTCACATACAGGTCGAACGCGATTAATTAACATTATTTTTACCTTTTTTCCCAACGTTTCGGCCAGGTTGCACTGGCCGTGGTCGCGGAAGACTGACGTCCCAGCAAAATGTCACCGGAGATGTAAACAACACAAAACTACCCGATATTAATTTATATAAATGTTCGGGGTAGACAAATAAATATAATCTACCCGCTTTTAGTTAATGTTTATTTCCCACCATGTTTATTTTAAAGGTAAAAATAATGTTAATTAATCGCGTTCGACCTGTATGTGACTTTAAATATATGTTTAATGATTTCTTATCAAGTGCTAAAATATAAAGTTTCATGGTTTTATCATTTAAAATTAAGAAATCCCATACAAACTTTCAACCTCTTTTTCAACCCCTTCATCCCTTTTTTTCGAAATAAAAAGTAGCCTATGTTCTGTCTCAGGGTCTAAAGATTGTCTGTTCCAAATTTCATCAAAATCTGTTGCGTGGTTTAAGCGGGAAAGCGTAACAGACAGACAGACAGACAGACAGACAGACAGACAGACAGACAGACAGAGTTACTTTCGCATTTATAATATGAGTATGGATATAACACTTTAAGTTCTCGCGCTTTGTACACATATTTAAAGTCACATACAGGTCGAACGCGATTAATTAACATTATTTTTACCTTTTTTCCCAACGTTTCGGCCAGGTTGCACTGGCCGTGGTCGCGGAAGACTGACGTCCCAGCAAAATGTCACCGGAGATGTAAACAACACAAAACTACCCGATATTAATTTATATAAATGTTCGGGGTAGACAAATAAATATAATCTACCCGCTTTTAGTTAATGTTTATTTCCCACCATGTTTATTTTAAAGGTATAAATAATGTTAATTAATCGCGTTCGACCTGTATGTGACTTTAAATATATGTTTAATGATTTCTTATCAAGTGCTAAAATATAAAGTTTCATGGTTTTATCATTTAAAATTAAGAAATCCCATACAAACTTTCAACCTCTTTTTCAACCCCTTCATCCCTTTTTTTTCGAAATAAAAAGTAGCCTATGTTCTGTCTCAGGGTCTAAAGATTGTCTGTTCCAAATTTCATCAAAATCGGTTGCGTGGTTTAAGCGGGAAAGCGTAACAGACAGACAGACAGACAGACAGACAGACAGACAGACAGACAGACAGAGTTACTTTCGCATTTATAATATTAGTATGGATAATACATTAATTTTGTAATGTAATCCAAAGAAATAACTTAAAAGAAATATATTCTACCCTTTTTGCTTGTTTTCTGATTACTATTTAGCCAATTTTTCATTGACTCATACCATGGACTTTCAATAGGGACTGAGCTCACACTTTTTTTGCCATACTAAATTGAACTTTATCACCGGTGCAGAAAGGCGTTCTTATCAGACTAGTAAAAGTGTGTCCACATGAGAGGGTCAAAGTTGGGCTGGTGTCCCTCTCGCACCTGTGACCAGTGTTAAAGAGATTACTACAGTAGTAGTATTTTTACCTGTATGATAACTAAGTTTATAAACTTCTTAAATTATTTTTGTATTATATCGAGGCAAGGATATTAATACCTTGTAATGAATTGGTAAGTCATTATTATGAAGCCATAAAACCAAAGATTTGCGCAATTAAAAAAAAACCTTTAATTCGGTATTAGTAGATTTGGTAGTAACTTTGAATATTGACTGGTATCCCCAAATAATGACAGTGATGACGTCATTCAAATAATTTTGACAGTGGCAATAAGTGCGAGATCACCAGCCCCAACTTTACCCTCTCACGTGGACACACTTTTTGGCCTAACAACTCAATCTAGCTTAATGATATATAAATCTATTAGTCATACCGGACAACTGTCACTGTACAGTTGTAATCCTTATTACAAGGGCATAACGTCTAGCGATGGTTAGCTAAGACAGAGTATTGCGGTTAGTAGGAACGACGCACGATGTTGAACCTTAGGTTACCTTCAATCAATACTAATACTGAAAGACAATTTTTAAACTTATTGCATTACATGTGTCTAACAAAATTTCAATGAAATGGGTTGTAAATCTAATACTAAAAAATAAATATTTAAAAAGAGAGGGTTTAAAAGGGTGTAAAAGATAAAAAAATAACAAGAAAAAAGATTTCCACTGCCGAGGATCGAACCCACGACGTCAGGTCAGGAGCGCGCCCATCGTCTTACGCTACTATAACTGAGCTATTTAAGCGATAGTGAAGGTGGCGAAATATATTATTATACCGCGATGTAATGAAAATACGAATGAATAACTAACTTTTGAAATAATGCAGAAAATGACATCGTCAATAGTAGAGTTTCTAGGTAAATGAAAAATATGAAAATACTTCTTTCAGTACAGATTTTAGAGCTTCTTGGCGTGCATTTAAAGGTGGATTATTTTTTATACTTCTTTATTTTGATCTTAACGAAAAGTCTGTTCCAATTTTTTTGCTGATATAATTTTTGCCCTGAATGTTATTCTGAGCTAGTAAAATACTGAACTTCCGTTTTGTTTTTAGGGTGGTTTCAGTAGAAATAGTGTTTCAACACATAATGTAGATACAAAACAACCATAACTTCACTTGTCCTATTATTGCTTGCGTCATAACTAATTTAATTACTCCGCTTTTTGCTACTACGAAGTATCATTCACAAAAATAGGTGGTTTCTTAATGTGTTATAAAGATCATAAATTAAAGTAGTCGAATTTAAAACAAAAGTCCTGATACCATTTTCGCCTGATTTTTAGTGAATTAAAATAATCTTTTTTTTATTATATTATACGTTTCTTGTCACAAATTTTGGTGGCTTAACTAAAAAAACTGTACCAAATTACCAAACTTAATTTTTGGTGAGATAAAAAGTACTGTTATAGAATTAAGTTATTTTCCCAGTAGTAGCAAGACCGGATAGCTCTTGGGGTACATGTGCAATACGCAATATACTATATATACATATATACATGAAATTATGTAGATATAGCAAGAGATAAAAAAGCGTTCACGAAAAAAATGTATAAAATAAGACGAAAAAATCGGTGTATACACCGTGTTTTTTTTTTTGTTTTCCGTTAAATTCGACATGCATGTCGTTAGGTTCGTTATCAGGAACAACCCTGTATAACACTTTTAGTTAAATTCGCAAAAAAAAAATTATCGTTTTCATCCAAATAAATGGGAAAGTGTGTGTGTCTGTTTGTTTGTCCGTCTTTCACGGCAAAACGGAGCGACGAATTGACGTGATTTTTTACGTGGAGGTAGTTGAAGGGATGGACAGTGACATAGGCTACTTTTTATCTCTTTCTAACGCAAGCGAGGCCGCGGGAAAATGCTAGTACATTATAAATTAATTAATTAGGGCGAGAGACCCTTAAGAATAAATTCAAGTTAGTGTGAAAATTAAAAATAAAAATTGTTTATTTTGACATAGACATAGACATAGACATAGACATAGAATGGTTTTATTTAATATCACAAATTTCACAATGTCACAATGTTAAAATTAAAATAATTAGGTCAAACATGGATATTAAAAAGGGGCGCGACTCAGCATAATGTTGCAGTATTTTTTTACTGCAACGCTGGTTTTCAGTCGGACCCTAAGTACTTCACTAAACCTAAACTAATTAACCTAAACTAGTTTTGTGTGTGTGTGTGTGTGTGTGTGTGTGTGTGTGTGTGTGTGTGTGTGTGTGTGTGTGTGTGTGTGCGTGTGTGTGTGCGTGTGTGTTTGTGTGGGCGCGCGTGTGAACCTATTGCGTATGATTGCGCGTATAAAAGCGCTATAATAGGGAACTGTAGTCAAAACAAAATATTTTATACCATGCACAAAATAAAGCATCAGATAATTATAAGAAAAACATGGACAGAAGTTATTTTTAAATCCAATTTCTATTTAATAAGTCACGTAGAAATATATAAAGTAACTGAGTTGACCGTGACGTCACCCAATTCGACATCATACAAACTCTATATTAGCAAGTTGTTCAAATTCGCCTTGACAGTTCTTACAAAGAAGCCGATTTCACTAAGAAGCAAGTAGCCTATATGTGTATACAAGTATACATTATACATATTCAACGTTTATAAACAAAAGGCAACTGTTGTATGCGTACAATATTAATATTAAGACGGCCGGTCTGGCTCAGTCGATAGTGACCCTGCCTGCTAAGCCGCGGTCCTGGGTTCGAATCCCGGTAAGGGCATTTATTTGTGTGATGAGCACAGATATTTGTTCCTGAGTCATGGGTGTTTTCTATGTATGTATGTATTTATCTATGTATGTATTTATCTATTTAAGTATGTATATCGTCGCTTATCACCCATAGTACAAGCTTTGCTTAGTTTGGGGCTAAGTTGATTTGTGTAGGGTGTCCCCAATATTTATTTATTTATTTTATTTATTTATTTAATTATGCTATATACTTTGGCTGGGCTATTATCAGAGATAGGAAGGTATTACTCTAATGCCAAGAGGTAGGTTAATTTGAATTTGAAAAAGGTGTCTTTTTAGTCTAATTTTAAAAGTATTAAGATGGTTCAAAGTCTGTAATGGAGGAGGAATATTATTCCAGCACTTAGATGCCTGATATTTAAAACTACCTCGAAAAGCGGTCGTGGAGTGATGTGAAGCTGCTAATTTGTTGCTAATTGATCTGAGACCAAAATTTTTTAAAGTGTTTGAGCGCCAAATGAGTTTTTCAAAAAGGTACTCAGGTTTAGAAGACTTTAATACGTTGAACAACAAGGAAGATAGGTGCAGTTCTCGTCTGTATGCCATTTTGAGAATACCTGATGAATTTAAATAAGGTGTGATATGCGCTCGTGGGGGAACTTTAAAACAGTAACGTGCACATGCATTTTGGACTCTTTGTATAATGCGATCTGTTCTTGCTAATAACCGTGGACCATATACTACATCCGCGTAATCAAATCTTGAAAGTATAAGAGTATCACAAAGTTTGATACGAAGATCAACGCTAAGAAAATCACGAATTCTATACAGGACTTTTAGTCTATAAAACGAGTTTCTGGCAATATCTGCTATGTGACTTTCAAAACGAAGAGACTCATCCATTATGAGACCTAAGTTGCGCGATTCAGAGACACGATCTATTTCTTCACCCGAGATAGAGATTATTGGTTTATGGTTATCTATTACTTTAATTTGGTTTTTAGAACCAAACAACATAACTTTGGATTTGCTGGGGTTTAGCACTAAGGAATTAGAAGATGACCAATTTGCTATATTGTTCAGATCTTCATTGATTTTCGCAACTGCTTGAGAAATATTATTTAGATCACACGGGACGTATATTTGTATATCATCAGCATATATGTGGAAGTTACTATGTTTTATTACGTTACAAACATCTGCTGTGTATAAAATGAATAATAGCGGGCCTAGGATCGATCCTTGCGGCACTCCTCTAGATAAAATAGATGGTTTAGACTTCAAAACTGTACCACTACTATCTTGAAGTTTAACAATTTGCATTCGGTCATTAAGGTAACTTGAAAACCATTGAATTGTGTCTGGTTCAAAGCCATAATATTTCATTTTAGATAACAATAACTTTGTATTAATTGCATCAAAGGCACGGGAGAAATCGAGAAGTGACATTATGGTTCCTCTGCCCATATCTTCTGCAGATAATATATTGTCTACTACGTCAAGAAGTGCTGTTGCCGTACTACGCGATTTACGAAACCCAGATTGCAAAATAGGGAGGATTTGATGTTTTTCAAGAAAATCGGATAGCTGCGCATATACAAGCCGTTCGATTATTTTAGAGATGCAAGGAAGAATGCTTATAGGTCTGAGATCTTTTAAAGTACTGACGGTACTTTTTTTAGGAAGGGGTGTTACTAACGCTACTCTCCAGGCATCAGGGAAGACTGATGTTATTATGGATTTATTTATTATTGCAGTGATTGTACCCAGTGAATGAGGAAGAGTTAAAAGCAGCATATCTAATGAAATACCGTCATCGCCCAGAGCAGAGGATTTCAGTGATTTAATTGTTTTTAGTACAAAGCTCTCATCTACTGTTTCCAATTTAAAAGAAGAGGTGTGATAGCGATTGGATTCAAAGTAGGTCTGATATGACTGCGAAGCTACAGGGTTACCTGGAATATCGAGAAAATGTGAGTTAATAAGGTCTGGGTTTTGTAAATGCAAAGGAATATCGCAGTTTTGAAGTTTTTCAGTTATTTTCACGGTACGTTTCAGATTATTCCATAAAGATCGAGAATTACTAGCATTACGATTTATATGTTGATTGAAATATGCTCGTGTTTCATTAAAAATAGCTTTATTGACGCAGCTTTTTAAATCAGAGTAATATTTTTTATGTTCATTTAGTCCAGATGCTTTAAACCTCTTATGAGCCTGATCTCGCAACCGCATCATTTCCCTAATTGTGTATGTTATCCAGGGATAGCTTTTATCTCTGATAATAATCTGTTTTTGAGGAGCGTGTAAGTCAAATAGTGATATAATCATGCTATTAAAAGAATGTACCATTTCATTTACAGTTGGTAGCGAAGTAATGCAACCCCATGGGAGACGTTCAAGTGTTTGATTAAATATTAGTGAGTCAATATCGTTTAGAGGTCTTAACGTTATTATTTGTGGTATAAGTTTACTTTTCTTAATATTTACTTCACAAGATAAAAATGCGTGGTGACTAAGGGTAGGTATATAATCTACTTGAGTATTTAAAACGGTAATGTTGCTACTAATCAAATCTATCAGTGTACTGCTATGGCTTGTAAAGTGAGTAGGCTCCTTTACATGTTGTGTTAAGTTGAAATAAGTTAAAAACTGGGTGAGTTTAATGCGATTTCCGTCGTTATTTAATAAATTTATATTAAAATCACCCATTAGTATAATGTAATCGTAATTGGAAAACGAGGAGATAGTATCAGTTAGTGAGTCTAAAAAAATATCAATATTAAACCATGGTGGTCGGTAAGCCGTTCCTATAAGTAAGACTACACCTTTAATAGATAATTTGAGCCACATTTGCTCGGTGGCGGAGTCGGAGGGATGAGCACAGCGCCGCGCAGTGATGCCGCGTTTGATGTAGAAGCCGACGCCGCCGCGCGCGCGCGCACGGAGCGCGGGCGCGGGACGTGGCGCAGGGTGTAGTTTGGCACGACGGGCGCCCGCCCCTCCTCTCCCTCCCGTAGCCAGGATTCATTTATAGCCATTAAGTCTACATTACGTTCTTGCACTGCAACTATAAATTCGTTATGATTAGTCCCTAGAGAGCCTGCATTGAGAAAACCTAATTTTAAATTTATTTTCTTAGCCATGTATAAATAGTATGTAAAACTGCGGTGTTTGGTTTAATATATAAACTGGACGATACCGGAGCAGGCTCTGAGAGAGAGGGATAGCTGAATTTAAAAATACGACGTAATATATACATATTTGTATAGTAATTGTATAGAGTTGAGTAAGTGTATACCAGTAAGAATGTAGTATTAGTAGGCGCAAGTAACATGGAGTGGCCGTAGTACAGTTTTTGATGTCAGTATATATATCTAAGTTGTTGTATTGTACATTAATGTTAGGCCGGTACAAACAGGAGGAACGCCAAAAACCTTTGTGATATCTTCATCATTGCGGATCCTTTGAGCTTGGGTATTGGGTAGGCGCCTGGCGTAGATTCTACCGTCACGGGTCCAAATATACCGCCAATTAGAGCGTGTACCTTCTTGACGCGCTTTATAAAACAGCTGTCGATTGGCGCGTGTAAGCCGTTCGTTAACATAGAACTTCCTGGGTGGACCGGGCAGATCAAAGCCTGTGGTATCTGCACCACGTGTGCGGCGCGCCGCGCGCAGTAGTTGGTCCCGCAAAGCACGTCGTGTCAGTCGAACAGCCAATGTACGCGGTCGACTGTCGCCGCCTCCAGCGCCTTCACCTGCCACGCGACGTAGTCCTAACCGCTCAGCGCTCACGATGTCTTGCGACTCGATCTCTATGCCAAGTTTTTTAGACACCAAAACTGCAATGTGAATGGGGTTCTCGTTGTTTAACTCAGTGATACCACTTATTTCAACATCGGTAGAGAGCAATTCCTGGTCTCTATCATTGAGTTCAAGCTTCAGGCGTTCAACTGTCTCTGTCAAATCTTTAATTTCGATCGATTCACTGGCCGGCCGGTGAGAGCGTTCCTCCAAAAGTTCAACTCTTTGTTCCAGGCTGCCGATCCGATCATTGAGCGTATTGACGACTATAGAGAGTTTTTTAAAATGGGCGTTGAAATTAGAAAGCTCTAGGCGCATGGCTGTAAATTCAGATCTGAACAGCTGAAACTCACCGATTAGGCTGGTAAGATCGGCACCACTCATCGCAGGCGAAGCTGTTTTGCCTACATTGCCCGGTGGGCTGGTTCCATCAGATATTGGTCCATTATTCATTTCGAAAGACTCATTTTGGAGGTTTAAAAGCGATACATCGGATATGTTCATTTGGTGAGTGATACTCTTCTCTTGTTCTTTGGGTTCGTTGTGGTGTGACTCTACGGGTGGTTGGTTTTCGAGAGTCGGCGAGTTAGAGTGGGTTATACCTCGGTTAGACGTGGCCTTCGTAGATTTATCGATACAGTAACGGCACTTCCAATTATTTTTGTGTTCAATGGTCATAAGCGCAAAACGTTTATAACTTACACTCATTTCTTCCAAGCATTCCATACAATATTTTTCGTTACATGTATAGCACATTAAAAATCTGCGAGGCAAAATTTTGCAACCGCATTTTCCACAGGGTAACATGTTTTTATTGTTAGGCGACATTGATTTACAGTAAAAGGAGTATAAGAAATATAATTAATCACAAAATAAATAAAATATTTTCAGGGGAGAAAAAAATTGACGTTGACACTTCTTGACACACTCTGGTTACAATATTTTATACAATTTACAATAAGTTTTGCTAAGAATCTCCTAATAAGTATGATAAATACTTGTGACAGAAGACTCCGCTACTAACTACAAGGTTTTATATTAAGTAGTAACCGAACATAATCTTAGAAACATATATCAAATACAATTTTGTATGAACTTAAGCTGTAGTGTCAAGTGATTGACGGCACATGTCAAAACAAATAACATTGGGAAGCGGTAAAGGCTGTCACACACGTGTTCAGTAATTATTTTTAATTTTTTAATAACTCTATAACCGCTAGTTTTTAGAGAAATTAATTGTATTTGATCTAAATAACCATCCCTTAAAGTTAACGGAATTCAATAAAAACAGGGTGTATAATATATCATAGACAGACAAGGGGTTGATGTCCTTTTATTCTTTGATCTCATATTTCAAAAGATACTTCTTGTTGATACACATATATATACTGAAATGAATGTTCTCTTTAAATCTATTCATGCATATCACATCCCAGGCTAGTGAAGCATGCAAACCAATGATAACTCTTTGATGCGAGCCAATCGCCTGGATATGTGAGATAACCAACTTTATAGTGGCCATTCAGGGACATATTGCGTAGAACAAGGGTGAATAGTGTGTCTGCTTCTGGTCCTTTCTACAACAAAAAGAAAACAGGATACGTAGCCTAAGGCCTGATTTAGATGGCGTGCGAACTCGCATGCGATTTAAGTTACATTGCGGGCTGTTGAGGGTACATACGATTTTGCACAGCCATCAAATACCGCAATGTAATAAAACTCGTATGCGAGTTCTCGAACCGTCTAAGGCGCGCCGCGAGCTAGTAAACTATGAGCTAGCGGCTATAAAAACGAACAGAAGATAATCACTCCCGCGTAAATAAAAGAGACACGGCGATGTTTGTAGTTACTTGCCAGCCGGTGAGCTATCAATATCGCCGTGTCTCTTTTATTTGCACGGGAGGGCTTATCTTTTGTTCGTTTTTATAGCCGATAGCTCATAGCTTACTAGCTCGCGGTGGGACCAGTGCCTCAATGGGCCCTAATGCACAAACATCTTTCCCTCTGCCGTATTGGCGCAACAGAGCCAGACAGACTGCGTTTTAATCGACGTCTAGCGTCAACAACGATTGCATGGCATTTGGGCTATGCCGGCTGGCCGCATTACCAAGGTGCCAGATGGCTTACGCTCCAAAACGATCGAAATGAAACTATCAACAACTATCTGAGAATAAAGATTAAAAAAAATGGAACTTCGAGAAAAGGATGGTACGGCCGGGCAGCTTTTTTGCTCGAATTACCGGAGAGATTTAAAGCATTGCGATGCGAGGGTTTCAAGGCACGAAGGTAATCATTGTCACCGAGTAAAACAATTCGTTAATACAACAGCATAAAAAAATTCTAACTGTAATACATAAACCAATCAAATCCAAAAATGTTATGATTCGAAAAAATCAAAGTCAATTTAAGAGCGTTATAACATTTCGGCGTCGGGCGAAATTAGGTATTTTACCCGCCGCGCGAGCCCAATATGCCGACCCTTTCTAGCACGTCTTATCACTCGCTCGCACTACAATAATGGACAAAACAATCTTGATCCTTTCTATGGAATTTTGATAACAACCACAATCTACTATCTCGATATAAACTTTTGGTTTCTAATAAACATTATTTTGTACGAAAATACGAGAATATAGCGCGAAATAATATCAATTATGTTAAAATTTATTTCAAAAATTAAAGTAATAATTATAAAAGTAGACCCCATCCCAAATATTTGCTTTTGTTATATGATAAGTATTAGAGTAAAGTATATATTAATATGATGATAAAATAAGATAAATACAATTCTAATTACTTCAAGGTGGTGCTCACTGCTCAGGGTCTGATGATGGAGCCAGATGGTGGTCACCAATACTAATGAACAATATGACTATACAACTTCGTGGTTTACATGTCATTCTAGCATTTTCACTTTCACATTTCAAGTGCATATACCACGAGTATAGGTTTTCGGGTGTGCTGATTTAAAAATTAATGACCGATTTGGAATCTGACATTGCTGACTGTCACTTTGACACAAAAGTCGTCATGGGTGTCGTAAAATAGGTTTTAGGGGGTGCTGATTCCAAAATTAATGACCAATGTGGAATCTGACATTGCTGACTGTCACTTTGACGCAAAAGTCGTCATGGGTGTCGTCAAATAGGTTTGCGGGGGTGCTGATTCCAAAATTAATGAACAATGTGGAATCTGACATTGCTGACTGTCACTTTGACACAAAAGTCGTCATGGGTGTCGTAAAATTGGTTTTAGGGGTGCTGATTCCAAAATTAATGACCAATGTGGAATCTAACATTGCTGACTGCCACTTTGACACAAAAGTCATCATGGGTGTCGTAAAATAGGTTTTAGGGGGTGCTGATTCCAAAAATAATGACCAATGTGGAATCTAACATTGCTGACTGTCACTTTGACACAAAAGTCGTCATGGGTGTCGTCAAATAGGTTTCCGGAGGTGCTGATTTGAAAATTAATGACCGATTTGGAATCTTGACATTGCTGACTGTCACTTTGACACAAAAGTCGTCATGGGTGTCGTCAAAAAGGTTTCCGGGGGTGCTGATTCCAAAATTAACGACTATTTTGGAATCTCACAGTGCTAATTGTCATTTTGACACAAAAGGAATCATGGGTGTAGTCAAATAGTATTTAGGTTTTAATGATTTAAAAAGTAATGACCGATTTGGAACCTGACATTGCACAGTACCCCTGGAAACCTATTTGATGACACCCATAACGACTTTTATGTCAAAGTGACAGTCAGCAATGTCAGATTCCAAATTGATCATTAATATTGAGATCAGTACCCATGAAAACCTATTTGAAGATACCCATGATCACTTTTGTGTCAAAGTGACAGTCAACAGTGTCAGATTCCAAATTGGTCATTAGTTTTCAAACACCTCCGGATACCTATTTGACGACACCCATGACGACTTTTGTGTCAAAGTGACAGTCAGCAATGTCAGATTCCAAATTGGTCACTAATTTTGGAATCAGCACCCCTAAAACCTATTTTACGACACCCATGACGACTTTTGTGTCAAAGTGACAGTCAGCAATGTCAGATTGAACATTGGTCATTAATTTTGGAATCAGCACCCCCTAAAACCTATTTTACGACACCCATGACGACTTTTGTGTCAGAGTGACAGTCAGCAATGTCAGATTGAACATTGGTCATTAATTTTGGAATCAGCACCCCTAAAACCTATTTTATGACACCCATGACGACTTTTGTGTCAAAGTGACAGTCAGCAATGTCAGATTCCACATTGGTCATTAATTTTGGAATCAGCACCCCCTAAAACATATTTTACGACACCCATGACGACTTTTATGTCAAAGTGACAGTCAGCAATGTCAGATTCCAAATTGGTCATTAATTTTGGAATCAGCACCCCCTAAAACCTGTTTTACGACACCCATGACGACTTTTGTGTCAGAGTGACAGTCAGCAATGTCAGATTGAACATTGGTCATTAATTTTGGAATCAGCACCTCCTAAAACCTATTTTACGACACCCATGACGACTTTTGTGTCAAAGTGACAGTCAGCAATGTCAGATTCCACATGGGTCATTAATTTTGGAATCAGCACCCCCTAAAACCTATTTTACGACACCCATGACGACTTTTGTGTCAAAGTGACAGTCAGCAATGTCAGATTCCAAATTGGTCATTCATTTTGTAATCAGCACCCCCTAAAACCTATTTTACGACACCCATGACGACTTTTGTGTCAGAGTGACAATCAGCAATGTCAGATTGAACATTGGTCATTAATTTTGGAATCAGCACCCCCTAAAACCTATTTTACGACACCCATGACGACTTTTGTGTCAAAGTGACAGTCAGCAATGTGAGATTCCACATTGGTCATTAATTTTGGAATCAGCACCCCCTAAAACCTATTTTACAACACCCATGATGACTTTTGTATCAAAGTGACAGTCAGCAATCTGAGGTACTACATATTCGTAATCTGAAAGTAATCAAGTCAATAATTTCAGTTATTTTGAATCGACTATGATTCCGAATTATTGGTAATAGTAATGATTGTATAGATGATTAGTGATTCCTTTACATGTAATGGTAATTTACCGTTTCACTTGATTACATTACAAGTAATCTGACACCCAGTAGTGTCAGATTACAAAGTAAAATCAAGTAATCGTGTAATCCGGAATCGATTACGATTTCCCCATCTCTGGGTTTAGTTATATGGTTCATTGGTACTGGTGACCACCATCTGGCTCCATCATCAGACCCTGAGTACCACCTCTTGTCAAAGGTCTTGTTGAGACGAACCCAACGAGCCTAAACACGGAGTCGTTTACTTACATGGTTCACTGGTACTGGTGACCACCTTCTGGCTCCATCATCAGATCCCGAGTACCATCTTGATGTGTCTTATCATCTTGACCGTATTGTAATTTTCACATTTTTATCATCACAATGTTGTAATACTTTAACATTCAAACATAACAAAGTATTACAAAAGCAAATATTTACGGATCTAGGATCAAATTCGTCGGTCGCTGTATACACACACACAATGCGAGGATAGCCCGTGTATAAACAAGGCGTCCGACCCACACAACGATTAATATTCTCGACGTTTGCGATGAAAACTCGGAGACCAAAGCGACATACGTCTTACCTCCTCGAGCTCCGGCGCGGCACTGAAATCGCAGGCGTCCGTCGCCGGTAAAATAGCGACAGGAAGGCTAGTTTTCAAAAAATTGGCAAAAAATCATGATAAAATATTATAACGACAAATGGATAACAGCAGTTTAAGCACATTGTGCAGATTATTTATATACTAAAATAACTTCGATAACATGTAGATTTTCGGAGAAATGATCACTTGTTTCGATGTATTTTCAAGACAAAATTGAGTTCGTTTTACTTTCAATTTCTCAATTTCAAAGGATTAAATGATAAATATTGTTTAATGGGCCTAAAGTACAAGATATTAGGAATTTTAATTTACCGCATTTATGAGAGTGAGCTTATCAAATTGTACATAATAAGAGCTCCGAAATCTGTGCTTCGCGCGGTTTTTCCTAAACGAGCATCAGAAAAAAAATCATTACTAATTGAAAACGCTTTTTCATCCATATGTTTTTTAATGAACCGACAGTTAATTAGATTTTCTAACTGAAACAAGTACATTAACTGTCTTTTAGTATGAGTAAAGTGTACAATTTTGCCGATAAATATTGTACATTTTACAATATATCGCCTTTTTTTGTCATAGCGCTCTTATGTAAAATGCCTTTGCATGTAAACGTTCACATCCGATTTAGTTGATTTAAAAGTTAGTTTAGCTATCTAAAGATGGTGATATAAAAATAAACATGTATTTTTGTAGGCACTTTTATTTATATTGGCATTTATCTTATGTAAAACCGAGGTCATTCCGTGGACCCAAAACTTGTTTACTGTTTTTTGTCATATTACTGGCACCAGAAATCTTATCATAGTTCAGAGTTCTTATTGATATGCGTCGAGTTCCTATTGATAAGCGTTGTAATGTTACATCAAACATCATGGTTATAGATCCATTCATGTTGACGCGCAGATTTGTCAAATCCAACTTTTAAAGTCACGTGTCTTAGTTAATGACAGGATTGACATGGCACATTATATCACATCTTTTTTTAAAGGCCATCCGCCAGTTAGTTCCAAAGCAGACAATCATAATGACGAATCTGTTGCTGTTCGTGTTTTTGAGTATTTTCTTAACATTTGTAAATGCTCAAGAATTGTCTAGTTTAATCAGAAATACAAATTTGGGTAGGATTGATCCTGTGACAGATAAAAAGATTTTAAATGCTGTTGTAAGAGCTAATCCTAATCTAAATGAGTATCCAGACCTTCGAGACACGACATCGCAAGGGCTACTATATGTTTCTGTGAAATATCAAGATAATCGTCATGCTATTATAGGAGTAATATCTGGCCCAAGTCCATATTCTGGTAAGTTCAGCATTTTTATCTACATTAAGTTTATAATGGTAGATGTGGGTGTTAAGTCTGCAAGGCTCAAGTGGGATTGGGCAGGACATGTCTGCCGAATGCATCCAGATCGGTGGGCCAAATTGGCTACCGACTGGACACCACAGATTAGCCGGGGCAGAGGTAGGCCAAAGAAAAGATGGCGGGATGACCTCGACGCATTTTGCAGCGACTGGCCAGAGCAGGCGGCAAATCGTGATGAGTGGCGGAAGAAAGGGGAGGCCTTTGCCCAGCAGTGGGACACAATTATAGGCTAGGAAAAAAAAAAAAAAAAAGTTTATAATATGCTTGGGAGCGATAAGCAAATGGCCCATATTATGAAATCCATGCATATTCATTTTTAACCCCCGACGCAAAAACGACGGGGTGTTATAAGTTTGACGTATCTGTCTGTCTGTCTGTCTGTTTGTCTGTCTGTCTGTCTGTGTCAGTTTGTCTGTCTGTCTGTCTGTGTCAGTCCGTGACATCGTAGTTCCCGAACGGATGAACCGATTTAGATTTAGTTTTTTTTTTGTTTGAAAACTGAGTTACTCGGGAGTGTTCTTAGCCATGTTTCATGAAAATCGGTCCACTATATGTCGCGGTCGGGAGTTTTTCCATAATTTTGTGGTCATTAGGTACTTTACGATGTCGGCAACGGATAAAATTTAGAACTTCTATTCAGAAGAAAAATCATATTTGCTCATCATCAGACAGTTCATCGATCAGTCATTTGTTTCTCTTCAAATATGGAGTTCTCGCAACGGGTAAATGAATCCTTAGAAATCTTATCGTCTGCGCAGAATGTCTTTTTCTTCCATCTATCGGTCGTCATCTCAATCTCATCATTCATTTGCATTCGTTTCATCATCTCCCTCACAGTCCATCTATCCTTTCCTCAGTTTTCACCTCCCAACGTATGTCTGTTTCGGTTGCTTTTCGATATCAAAACATTAACACAATATTTTCTAATATAATGAAAACGTATTTGCTAATAATTCCTCATGTTTTGTCCATCAGGATATGTTGAAGTCACCTTTAATGGAGGCCCCCTGCCTACCTCCCCTAGTTCTCCTCTGCACCAAGGTTCGGGCAAACTGAACTTGTCAAGGTTTACTGAATTAAACCGTAACCTAGGACTACCGAGGGACTAAAGAGACCCACAGAAAATAATCCAGGCATTCATGACTAAAAACCCTAGGCTTCCAACGGGTTTAGGAAGCTTCCTGGAAGTGGGAAAGATCACAAGGACATCTGCATATTTGTACGTGAAACAACCTAATTTTCAATACGAGGGTGACGTATATGTGTCATTGTAAATAAATCACAAATAAATAGAACAGAGACGACCCTAGTGTACTATTTCATTCGTAATGTTACGTTATGTTTTTGAATAATTTTGTTTTGGCATAGATAAGTATAAGTTAGAAATTAGTAACTCGATCCATACCTACCGAATAATTTAATTTTCCCCTCACTAGCTCGGAAACACGTGTTTTGTCCTTTAATACCAGCAGGTAAAAACGCATTTTATCCACTAGTGGGTAAAGTAATTTGACCTTGAATAAAGTCAAATTAACTGCTTTAAAATTGATAAAAGTAGGTGAATCTAGTAATAAAGATGATTTACCACCTGTGGAACTACTGGAAGCAGTGATAAACGCATTTTTAGCGTTGTAGTTTCCTCGCTATAGTGAGGGAAAAGTTTTGTGTTACACTCGGGTGCAAATGTATTTTACTTCTCGTGTGTTAAAAAACTCGCAAGTTCAGGATTCTATTCTCGAACCACTCGCTTCGCTCGTGGTTCAACTATAGAATCCTTTCACTTGCTTGTTTTTCAATTCCACACTCGGCGTTAAAATACAACTTTGCCCCCTTGTATAACAAATAACTATTTTGAATCTTAACTTTTTGAACATTCGAATGCCAAGGACCACTAAAAGGTCATAGCCTGTGTATCTACGACGCCAATTTCAAGACACGTCATCGTCATGCAGCAGAAGTCTATGAAAAACCCAATACAAAAATTTTGCGAACACTAAATTTGATGATAAACGATTTGGTGCAATCGACCCTTAAAGAGTTGTGGCGGACGGTTATCAAGGCGACTTTCCTACGACCAAAGACATATGTAACTCCGTATAGACGGATAAAGTCTAAGAAAAAAACGTACTGAGGTACGTTTTTTTCTTAGACTTTATCCCATAGAGAAAAATTAAAATTTTGAAAAAACCCCCGCCCGCGACGTAGTAGACCGATTTTCGTGAAACATGGCTAAGAACACTCTCGACTAACTCAGCTTTCAGACAAAAAAGCTAAATCTAAATCGGTTCATCCGTTCGGGAGCTACGATGCCACAGACAGACACACACACACACACAGACAGACAAACAGACAGATAGACAGACAGAAACATCCCGTCGTTTTTGCGTCGGGGGTTAAAAAGATACGATGGCCTAGATGGCGTTACATTTTTGGGGAACGTTCGGCTAGATGGCGCTAATATCAATATTTTAGTACATATCAAGCTAAGAATATGGGCGAAATTGTCAAAACTGAGGTTCAAAAGTTCTAAGCTTGTGTCGAGAGATGGCAGTCTATGCACTGTTATTACACATTTTACTTCGACAGTAACTCTCTATAATACTCGATCCTCTTTGCTACTACTGACACTTACTGTCAGTCAAGTTTTATATTCGCTCTTGACCAGTTGACATTTTATGAGGTTTATCGGCCCGGAAAATCATTCAAAAGGTCAGCAGCAACGGGCCAATAGGGAACTTGACTGTAGTTAAAATTAAATATTTTATACCACGCACGAAATAAAGCATCAGATAATTATAAGAAAATCATGGACAGAAGTTATTTTTAAATCCAATTTCTAGATAATAAGTCAGGTAGAAATATATAAAGTAACTGAGTTGACCGTGACGTCACTCAATTCAATTTCATATAAATTACAAATTAGCAAGTCGTTCAAATTCGTTTTGACAGTTCTTAAAAAAAAACTGATTTGACTAGGAGGCAAGTAGCCTATTATCCAAGATGTCATTAAGTTATCGCGCCGTAAACCAGCAATTCCCGTCAACTTTGTACAAAAATTAAGGGAAAAGTTAAATTTGTTTTTATTAATTCCTATTTTGTTACCAAGATTTTGTTGATGAATTGAGATTTTATTAAGTTTTATTTCGTCATTAAGGTTCTCTAGTATCTATATTTTCTTAATTATAACAATTATCCTGTATATATCTTACGAAAGTCGAATTATATTACTAAATGTTGGTAACAAAATAGGATCAATTAAAATTTGCTGACGTGGCATTGTACAAAGTTGACGGGAATTGCTGAAACATAAATAAAGATCTGTTTTCATGAAAATCATCAGCAAACACTTTTTTCGCTAAAGATATTATAAGACGAGTCTATTATTATTCCAAATACGTAATGATATTCTTATTATTTACCTCAAATACATATAACAGACTCGTGTGGATTTCCACGTGCCAACATAATAAGCCAATAACAATAAACAGGCGTAACGAGAAGGCAATCTTGGGGTAAATATCAACATATCAATACTTGTGCGTAAACCAATATTCTAAAGCTTAAGCTACATAGGTATACAATGTACTATCAGCTGTAAAAGTGGATGGCGAATTTATCAATGAATTCATTCATAATTTCTCAATGCTCTTTTGCAGCTGATATAGGCCAAAACATAGACTATAGAGCTTGGCAAAAAAGCGTAGAAATGGATCAAATTTTTCAGTACAGATGGTGTTTTTTTTACGCACTAGTGCCAGAAGTGGTTCATTATATGCCAGGTCGAAATTTCGGAGGGCCATCTATACTGAAAAACGTCGTACGATACACGTGCGAAAAGGAAATTCGTAACTCGTGTCGATTTAAAACACTCCCTTCGGTCGTGTTTTAATTTATCGCCACTCGTTTCGAACGTCCTTTTTTATGCATGAATTGTATCGTAATGTACTATTTCAGTACAGATGGTGTCTTTTTACGCACTAGTGCGAGAAGTGGTTCATTATATGTCAGGTCGAAACTTCGGAGGGCCATCTGCACTGAAAAACGTCGTACGATGCACCTGCGAAAAGGAAATTCGTAACTAGTGTCGATTTAAAACACTTCGCCCGTGTTTTAATTTATTGCCACTCATTTTGAACTTCCCTTTTTTCTCACTTGTATCTTAATTTACTATTTTATCATAGCAACACTTTTTTTTCTCATACAAAGTTGTCAGAGTAGTTGCCATATGCAAAACGGCTTACATGGAAACGGTGACTCCCTTATTTATTATTTTCTACCCTTTTTTCCAGGCTGTACGCTTTTTTTTATACCACATCGATGGCAAATAGGCATACATTCCGCCTGATAGAAAGCGGTCACCGTAACCTATGGACGCCTGTACATTCCTTTTTGAAGGACACTTTCGAGTACCTAACGTATTCAAAATTTTCTAAATCGTCAAAAACCATGGCAGAGGTAAAGGTTTTGACGACCGGTCTGGCCTAGCGCGTAGTGACCCTGCCTGCTACGCCGCGGTCCCGGGTTCGATTCCCGGTAAGGGCATTTATTTGTGTGATGAGCACAGATATTTGTTCCTGAGTCATGGATGTTTTCTATGTATATAAGTATTTGTATATTATATATATCGTTGTCTGAGTACCCACAACACAAGCCTTCTTGAGCTTACCGTAGGACTCAGTCAATCTGCGTGAATGTCCTATAATATTTATTTATTTATTTATTATTTAAAGGTAAAAAATAAAACTTTAGTTTGCATCGCTCCGCTTTTTCCTCGCGTTATGCAGTTTTTAATTGCATTCCACACTTTTCGTTCGTACCGGGGTTGGTCGTTGCAGCAAACATAAATTCAATTTATTTATTCGTTTGGAAAATCAACCGGTTCGTGAAATATTTTAAAACACACCCGACTTAACGAAACTGGGGAAATGTACTATCAGCTCTAAAAGTGCATGGAGAGATTATGAATGAATTCGTTGATATATTCACCATGCACTTTTGCAGCTGATAGTACAACGATAATTGGATGAAGTTAATCTGAAACATTACGCTGGTGTTCAGATTTTTGTATATAAGTGTACATACAGGGTGTTACCACCACGCGGGCATTTATTGAAAGTAATAATAAAATGATCCATTAAGTAGCAATCGTTTACGTATATCAGCAAAACAGTAATTTAAATCAACTGTAAAATAATTTTTTCGAAATCCGCACATTCAATTTACTGACACATTGTCCACGTTAAACTTTCGTGCGACATTCAAATAATGAATGAATCTACGGATGTACTCACGTTATTATATCGCTATTGCTGCGACATGTTTCGGGCCAATTTGGAGGCCCCTCTTCAGGCATATCACGCGTCCATGGAGTTTAGCCGCCGCGTGAACTCCTATATAGGCATATCAGGCGATGAGGAGCCTTCAAATTGGCCCGAAACATGTCGCAACACTAGCGATATAATAACGTGGACATCACATTGTCGTTTACATTTTGTGGAAAAAATCATGCAGTATGGTGCGAGAAAAGGGTTTTTTTAAACCATTTTTACGCCACTCTTTGAAATTCATATTCAGGACATAATAATACATACAAACTACGAATTAAAAATATGTATTACAAAATATTCTAAACGTGTTAATAAACACATAAATGTGAACTATCTCAGCGAGCGTCAGTGTACAATTTGTAGTTTTCCTTTCCCAAGAATCTCAAGTGTGGCAACAACTTGTACGATGTCTCGTTACCCGCAAACTATCTCGTTATGTAACTCGTTTCTTGAAACATTCACACATCTAGAAAAACTAGGTAAGGTCAGTGCGGGCAAGACCGGCATACTTTATTTGAAATAAAGTTTGAGTGGATAAAACTAGACTATTAAAGTAGTCCTATGGGCTAGCAAATTTTATATTATACACAGCTTTAATACTTAATACTTTGGTGAAGTAAAGTAAACTTATGTGATAAAAATCACTATTTTTCAGGCTCGGCAGGTTGGCCGTCCCCACGCGCTGAGTACGTAAAGACCGTCTAGTGTAGTCTAATCGCGTAATTTCATATGGAAATAAGTATCAAAATCATGTTCATTGTTATATATTCTGTAATAACAGGGAGTCATGTGATAGATATTAAAACAAATAACGTTGATATTTTCAACATATCAGCATTTTTCTATTTAAGGTCAGTGTGGAGAAGACCGTCCACCTAGAAAGACCGTCTACTGAATATAACTTTTGTATTTATATATCTATCACTTCTTACGCCTCCGAAGGTATACCAGTTTTTTATCCTTAATCCATTGGTCTTCAATAGATATCCCTAGGAAGAACACTAGTTAACAAAAAACTTTATTCGTGTTTCAAAGGCCGCAGAAATGCAGTCTGGCTCTATAGCGCAAGACCGATAGAGATATTATCGTTTCGTGAGCATTTGTGCATTCGACTACGCGCACAGGTAAGAAGTATTCCATCTTACACCAGTGACCTATTTCACCACACTGATATTGAAACTTGATACTGACAATTTTGTGCCTACTTCTAGGTTGATAAGTAACATTGCAGCGTTAATATTTCCTTGCTAAATGGCGAAGTGTCACTGTCAGGCGACAACCATGTTTTGGCCTTTGAATTTCATTTTCCATACCTACTCATTATACCTGTTAAATAAACCGGCCAAGAGCGTGTCGGGCCACGCTCAGTGTAGGGTTCCGTAGTTTTCCGTATTTTTCTCAAAAACTACTGAACGTATCAAGTTTAAAATAATTTTTCTAGAAAGTCTTTATAAAGTTCTACTTTTGTGACTTTTTTCATATTTTTTAAAAGTTAGAGGGGAGGGGGACATACTTTTTTTTCCTTTAGGAGCGATTATTTCCGAAAATATTAATATTATCAAAAAACGATTTTAGTAAACCCGTATTCATTTTTAAATACCTATCCAACAATATATCACACGTTGGGGTTGGAATGAAAAACAAAAAACAGTCCCCACTTTACATGTAGGGGGGTACCCTAACAAAACATTTTTTCCACTTTTTATTTTTGCACTTTGTCGGCGTGATTGATATACATATTGGTACCAAATTTCAGCTTTCTAGTGCTGTCACTGAGATTATCCGCGGACGGACGGACGGACAGACAGACATGGCGAAACTATAAGGGTTCCTAGTTGACTACGAAACCCTGAAAACTAACCTGTAAGTTCCTAAAATACCTGTTTCATTTCTCAATCCCGAAAAGCTTTAACTTTTTCTCACACTAAACGAGGGCAATATAACCCTCTATATTTTAGAACTGAAAATGGCTCTGAATTCTCGAAAACAAAAGCTAGGGAAACGACCCAATCTGGCGCAACGAATCGTGGGCCAGTGAAGCCAATTCGACACACACTGATGGTATTAAAATGATATTTGGTATGCCTGCTAACACTAGTTTGAAAATGAAATGAGTGATATTTCAACGAGATCAGTTAGAAATCATTAGCACAGTATAATGAAGAGTACCTACTATCGTACAGTATGGCCACTCCTGCTCTCCGCAGAAAGTGCCGCCCACCCCCTCTCGGTTACCTCACAGTTACCGCCCGTCAAAAACGCGAACAGTCGACCGTGGTTTCTAATTGGCCTATAACATCTGATATCAAAATTATGTTATTTTAAAATAAATGTCATATACAAACAGAACACCAACAAGGAGGCCTTGTGTCCAGACCTGGATTCGAACCAGCGTCCTCCGTTAACCGGACGGATGCCTAAACCGCTCGGCCATCTAGTCACGATGGCAAGAGTCGAAAATGACAAAGTGACAATTTCCGAAGGATTGTGGCACCCCCTGGCTATCCTTCGGGTAACAGAATGTATGTTAAAATCATTTGCCCATGAGCACACCCCGGACACTAGCGATACTGGGAATATGAAAGAGGCGCGTTCCTAGCACAGTCTAAACTCGTGTAGGTGAACGCGTACTATGCTTTTATGAGTGAAATATGACAGGTCGACTGTTCGCGTTTTTGACAGGCGGTAAGTATAAGGTAACTGAGAGGGGGTGGGCGGCACTTTCAGCAAGGAGCGGGAGTGGCCATACTGTACGATAGTACTTTTTATTACACTGTGCTATTTATTATTATCGCTCGTAGTCATCGATCTAAAGTAGTGGTATTTATTACCTATATGTACGTACAGATATCTAAATAACATCAATCATAATATTATTGTTTTAATGTCAAGTGTATGTTCGAATTTACCTTCGTTTGGGTGAAAATGGAGAAAAACACGCTCGGGTAGTGCAAAAGGGAGGTACCGTGGGTCAGCAATTCCCGAATAGTTTGTACATTTGGATCACGTCTCCGATTTGAATGAAAATTGGTAGGCTGATAGAGTCCATGATGCTGAGCAAGATCCACTAGTTTTCCCAAAATGTCCTAGGTTGATTGTATGAAACTTTCCTTTTTT
Source organism: Leguminivora glycinivorella (assembly GCF_023078275.1). NCBI lineage: Eukaryota > Metazoa > Arthropoda > Insecta > Lepidoptera > Tortricidae > Leguminivora > Leguminivora glycinivorella. The sequence continues at coordinate 616,920 of NW_025952828.1, forward strand.
GTTACCGAAAATGTATAGAAATCTGGTAACAAAAAAGGAAGGTTTCATACAAACTACATAGGACATTTTGGGAAACCTAGTGGATCTTGCTCAGCATCATGGACTCTATCAGCCTACCAATTTTTATCAAAATCGGAGACGTGATCCAAATGTACAAACTATTCGGGAATTGCTGGGGTACCTAGATCGGTTGAAGAATCGCCATTCATTCGTAGCGATGGTCACTCGCTTGGAGAATGTTGAACAGTCAAAGGGTTTTTTGTGGTAGAAATGGGGATTAGTACATACATGACAGGATTATATTTAGTACCAGTGATCGGAACTATGGGAGCAAAACTTTAGCAAAACCTTAGAGCTGACATAAATTTAAAATAAAACCAAGATTATTATTTTCAGATCAGTGTTAAAATTGATTTTATACCTGAATCTATGATTTCTAATAGATTACTACAAGGATATTAATATTTTTATGGCTGTAAGTACTCTAAAATTTAATGTCCACTTAGCAAGTTTTGTTAAAGTTTTGCTCCCATAGTTCCGATCCGATTACTATAACAGACGGCGTAGAAATTTGATTTTAGTGCCTATTTGGTATTTTTGTCACATTATTTTATTTTTGAATTGATAGCCCAAAGGAATAATCCATACTAATATTATAAATGGGAAAGTATGTGTGTCTGTTTGTTTGTCCGTCTTTCACGGCAAAACGGAGCTACGAATTGACGTGCTTTTTTAAGTGGCGAGAGTTGAAGGGATGGTAGATGACATAGGCTACTTTTTGTCTCTTTCTAACGCGAGCGAAGCCGTGGGAGAAGGCTAGTAAACATATAATTATGTAATGAAAAATATACAATCTTACATTTATCAACGTGTCGAAAGGGCCTCTACGTGTTTACTTCGGTTCTGCGCTCCACTTTGGGTGGTCCGGAACACCATTGTGCATTAATGGGAAATACAATAGTTTAAAGAAAGTATAATAACGTTTCAAACTAAATTATTATAAAAAAGTCGTTTACTCCAGTTTAAAGAATGTATTCTAAATTATTAATTTTATATTAATTTCAGCAACAATATGTAAAGCCTTACAATTAATTATGAAACAAACAATAACCTCGCAATTTGGAAGCCATTTAAAAGGTACAACGAAACCCAATAAAACTTGGTACATTAGCAAAGCTGAAAATCCATACTAATATTATAAATAGGAAAGTGTGTGTGTCTGTTTGGATGTTTATTTTATTTCATTTATTTATTTATTTCGGGAAACAAACAGCATGCAATAATACGAAATATAAACAATATGAATAAAACATTGCGCTGGTGTTCAGATTTTTGTATATAAGTGTACATACAGTGTGTTACCACCACGCGGGCATTTATTGAAAGTAATAATAATATGATCCATTAAGTAGCAATCGTTTCATATCAGCAAAGCAGTAATTTAAATCAACTGTAAAATTACTTTTTCGAAATCCGCACATTCAATTTACTGACACATTGTCCACGTTAAACTTTCGTGAGACATTCAAATAATGAATGAATCTACGGTTGTACTCACGTTATTATATCGCTATTGCTGCGACATGTTTCGGGCCAATTTACAAAATATAAACAATATGAATAAAACATGAGCCGATGTCATGTCTTTCACGGCAAAACGGAGTGACGAATTGACGTCATTAAGTGGACATAGTTGAAGGGATGGAGAGTGACATAGGCTACTTTTTGTCTCTTTCTAACCCCCCACTTCCCTGAAATGGGGAGTGGAAGTTTTTATGGGGCAATCCGCAATATTCGAATTTAACACGAGCGAAGCCACGGGCAAAAGCTAGCTAGTAACCTAGAATGATGACAGCGTGGTCATTAACGTCTACCGAATAATGCCGTAATTTTTTCGGTGATTAATGTAGCGGCGCAAAAAGTGATATTAAGCAACTGTACCTTCACATTATTTATAGAGTAAGGTACAGCGGGGCAAATGTCGACTGGGGCAAATGTAACTGGTCTATTTTTTCCATGTTTTGCAATGTTTGCATTATTAAATAGAGTGTCCAGGCCCCGTAGCCGAATGGCATTTCTCCGACGCCAAACGAAAGCGATACGCCGCTGGCTCTGTCGCGCCAATACGCAAGCGCGATAGAGATAGATATCTACTAGCGCTTCGTTTCGTGAGCGTTTCGTGAGCGATTGTGCCATTCGGCTAGCCACCCAGTTGTCCACCGGTTATATATGGTTACTGATGTAGATAAAAGATAAAGATAAAAGACATTTATTCATGACGCTCACAAACACGTACGTACATGTACACACAAGAATAGGACAAAAAACAGAGAACAGAACATTAAGTAAGTGCGCATCACGAAATGGACCCAACTCAGCATAATGCTAGCTGGAAGCCAGCGCTGGTCTTCCGTAGGGCCCATTCGGTGATGCCACGACAGATAACAAACACACAACAAAGAAAAAGAAAATGAAGAAAAGAGACAGAAAAAATAAAACTATTTACATAAAAAAACCAAGAATACACATAAATACACAAGAATACACAAAAAAACCAAGAATACACATAAATCACAAAAACGGGAAAAAAAGGAAAACATAACAGAACACAAATTTTAATAAAACATTATCAACTACATACATTACATTGAACGCGACCACATCAGCTGTCAGCCCAGCCTGCCGCATCTAGTGCCACCCAGCCCGGTGGCAACAAACGTAACTAACGTGTTATTGGTGCAATTCGCAGCGAAAAAGGCTACAAAGCACAAGCAAATATAATTTGTTTTACTGATGTGGTCGCGTCATGTAACAAACATCCTTAAGACTATTATTTCGGTGTATATGCGGTTGCGGTAATGTTACAGCCTCAAGTAAAATGGGCATTCCGCGACACAGAAAGCAGCGTGATCTAACCTAAAAAACATACATAAATTAACAAGCTGGAGTGATATGGCAATGCAAATGGGACAAAAACGACTGGTACGGATATATTATATGTTTAGATCATATGCAACTAGTGTCATGACTCAAAGTTTCCTGCGTTCTTTGATGTTGAAGCATGAAATCTTTTAGTTTACATCTAAAACTATATACATTTTGCAGGTTCCTTATAGGCGGGGGAATGTTATTCCAGATCTTCGTACTGGCGTATCTGAACGAACCACGGAATGCTGATGAGGTGTGCCGGGGCGTCACCAGCTGTACAGCACACTGCCGGCGTTCACGCGCCCTGATGATCGAGAGCTTGTCGTACAGATATTTTGGGGCATTGAACTTCAAGACACCAAAGAGAAGACAGGCTAAATGCAGTTTGCGTCGATGTTGCAATTTTAACATATTATGCTTGTTAAGGAAAGGCGTGACATGTGATCTTGGAGGAATACTGAAACAGAAACGAGCACAGGCATTTTGCACGCGCTGTATAAGTTTCTTAGTCTTGGCAAGTAGACGTGGACCATAGACACTATCAACATAATTTAGTTTGGAAAGTATGAGAGACTCGACCAGCTGTATACGCACACTCTCACTTACAAATGGCCTTATTTTATAAAGTACTTTCAGTTTGTAAAAACAACTCCGGACTACATTTACTGTGTGACACTCAAATCGAAGGCTGCTATCCATAATAAGCCCTAGATTACGAGCTTCTTGCACTTCCTCAATTGATTGCCCCATTAACAATACTTTGGATGTGGGATTAAGTCTGGTCAGTTGATGCTTGCTGCCAAAAGCTAAATATTTGGTCTTGCTAGGATTAAGCACTAAACCATTTTTTGTGGCCCAAGCAGCAACTTTGCCAAGATCATGATTTAACATTTCGACTGCATTATCTACTTCCCCTGGCTTGCAAGTAATATAAACTTGAATATCATCGGCATAGATATGATACTTACAGTGTGTGATCTGTGTGGCTATGTCTGCGGAGTACAGTATAAATAGGATCGGGCCGAGAACTGATCCTTGAGGAACTCCTCTTTTAAGGCCGGCCTGAACTGAAGTTTGTGTGGTACCATTGCTCTGACTCAATTTTACACATTGATATCGATTATTGAGGTAGCTATCAAACCACTTTACTGCATTACAGTCAAATCCATAGTAAGCAAGCTTAGAAATCAGCAAATCAATATTTAAACAGTCAAAAGCCCGGGAAAAATCTAGCAGCACTAACAGCGTGCACATCCCTTCATCCTGGGAACACAAGATGTTGTCAGTGACATCCAACAAGGCTGTCACTGTGCCGCGCCCCTTCCTGAAACCCGACTGAACATCTGGTAAGATATTGTTGGTCTCTAAATAATCAGTTAACTGCTGACTCACCACTTTTTCTATTATTTTAGAGAGGCAGGGCAGGATGCTAATCGGTCTTAAATCTTTGAGTTCAGACGGGTTTAATATTTTTGGTAATGGTCTGACTAGAGCTAGTTTCCAGATATCAGGGAATGTACATGTCAAAAATGAGGTATTAATTATTTTGGTGATTATGTCAATAGTGTGTGGAAATGTCAATAATAACATATTCAAAGTAATTCCATCACATCCCTCAGCATTTGACTTAAGACTCTTAACAATTTTAATTATATGGTCAGAGTTAGCTGGGTGTAAATGAAAGATGGAGTTATTAAACCTGTGAAATTCATAATAGGTGAGATCAGACATACTAATTTTTGAAGTACCAGGAAGAGTCAGAAAATGAGTATTAATTATTTCAGGATCGTTGAAATTATTCGGTAGTTCAGTATTTTTCTTAGGCAATAAAGTTGATTTTAGATTTTTCCATAGTGACTTAGGGTCGTTTATTTTGTTATTTATATTTAATTTAAAATATGCTGATTTTTCATAATATAGAGCCCTGTTTACTATGGATTTCATGTCCTTGTAATATTGTTTTTTACCTTCAGACTGGTTCTTATGATAGTCAGCTGCAGCCTTATCGCGTAGTCGCATCATATCCTTGACTGTGTCTGTAATCCATGGGTTAGAATTTCCTTTGAGCCTGATTGTTTTAAGAGGCGCATGTAGGTTAAATAAAGATAGTAAGCTGTTATTGAAAACACTAACCATATCATTCACATTTCCAGAATTTGACAAGCAGTCCCACTTCACACACTGTAAGTCTCTTTCAAAATACTCCATTTGTATGTTTTTGAGAGGCCTGTATGTGCCGCCGGAAAGTTTCCAAAATTCTGAAATTTTCACATAGGAATACTTCGTAAACTTTCTATACTTTGTATGGACAATTGTATGGATGGAAACTTTCCATTTCATAAATTTAAATTCCCTTTATTTTTCGTGAAAGTTTCGTGAATATTAATAGTCCTTACACCCTGGCGGGTGCCGCCTCTGCGTGTGTCCTATGATACGAGCAAGGGCAACAATCAACATCCACTGGGTCCATTTCATTAAAGTGTCAAAAAGGCCTCTACGCGTTGGCTTCAGCACTCCTCCCAAACTTCCAAAAGGCCAGGAACACGTTCCGTGATAAGAAAGAGATACTTCGATGACAATCTACGATACATGACGAAATTATTAATAAATTATTTCTAATTTTAGCCTTAACAAAGAAACTTCGACGTATTTAAACTTGAAATTACGAAAACAAGCGATTTCAACATTGAATGAACGTTCCAAAATTAGAATATTGTGCGACGCGAAACAAAGTTTGTGGTAAATGTTAATTTACGACGTGACGAAAAGATAAGACTTACCTATATTCTAAACTGTGAACAACTGTACTAGTAGGTAGGTTTTACCGTACTTCGGGCTTTTACATTGAACATATATAGAAAACATATCGTCACTACTTTTAAAAAATCTCGTATCTCACGCTGTTCCTCAAAGTTAAAACGCAGTAAGTCTATATGCATTCCATACATACTTACTACAATTTTCTTTTCATTGACAGGCGAAAACACAAGTTTTTTTAAAAGTAGCGACGATATGACTCAGAAACGAATATCTGTTCTAATCACACAACTGTTACTGGGATTCGATCCCAGGACTGTGGCTTAGCAGCATGCGTAGCCGAATACACAAACGCTCACGAAACGCTTACGAAACGAAACGCTCGTAGATATCTATCTCTATCGCTCTTTCGTATTGGCGCGACAGAGCCAGACTATCTTTTGCGGCGTTTCGTTTTCGTTTCGCGTCGCAAAAATGACCGGTCGTAAATTACGTTTCATACATTCGTCCTACCATCTACGTGTGTGGAGTGACCAGAATGGATCGGATCAGGATACCTACCATGTGTGGAGTGACCAGAATGGATCGGATCAGGAATGAGTATATTAGGGGAAGTTTGAAAGTTGCGCCTATAACGGAAAAGATGAGGAGTGGCAGGTTGGCGTGGTTCGGTCATGTAATGAGGAGGGATGAATGTCATATAGGCAAAAGAATGTTGGAGATGAAGGTTGATGGATGGAGAGGAGGGGTAAACCCAAACAACGCTGAATGGATTGTGTGAAAGAGGATATGAGGAAGAAAGATGTGTGTGTTGAGATGACGAAAGATAGAGGAGAATGGAAAAGGAAGACGTGTTGTACCGACCCCACATAACGTGGGATAAGGGTAGGAGGAAGAATAAGAAGACATTCGTCCTAACATCGGACTACTAAGCCAACAAAGACGATGTTTTTTTTTTTTAAATTTTTTCAGAAAACGTACGCCGGTACATTTTCTGAAACAATTTCGGTTGCAGTGGTTTTATTGTGAGGTCGGCACCACTGCAACAATCATCTGCTAAGATATCGTGGCCAATAATGATGTTGATGACAATGATGACTAACGTGGTATTACTGGGCACTAAGACACATGGCTCTCATAGGCGTAGCAATTTTGATAAGAAGCATACCATACTACTTTCGACAACCGGTCTGGCGCAGTCGGTAGCGTCCATGTCTGCTACGCCGCGGTCCCGGGTTCGAATCCCGGTAAGGGCATTTATTAGTGTGATGAGCACAGATATTTGTTCCTGAGTCATGGATGTTTTCTATGTATATAAGTATTTATATATTACTATATATATCGTTGTCTGAGTACCCACAACACAAGCCTTCTTGAGCTTACCGTGGGCCTCAGTCTGTGTAAGAATGTCCTATAATATAATAATAAAATTTTATTTATTTATTTATTTATTACATACACATAAACTATCAATAACAGGGCATCCTAATACGATAGTATGGAAATTTACACAACATTTTATACATTTCCGTAGCACAAAACATATAGCGTAGCCTTTGTGAATTCGTTCAGAGAACAAGAGAATATATCTAACTCGATCGCTACTCGATTGATGGTCCGGAGTGCGCGCGTGAAAGGGGCCTGGCGAAGGAGCTGCGTTCGAGCGCGCGGCTCGGCCAGCAGAGTCGGCCGCCGCCGCCGCCACACATACCGATCAGGTACGTTTAAACGCACCTCTGCCAGGACTCCAGGATTACACAACTTGCCTCGTACCAACTTAAATATATACAAAGACAGTCCCAGTTCCCGTCTAACTTCTAGTTTATTGTATCCTACCATGCCTAATACAAACAATGTAGGATAGTTTAACGGGTAAAAAGGGTAAACTCCGTATAACTTTAAGTACACAAATCGAATGAATTTATTCTGGATGCGTTCCAACATTACCCTATACTTAGACTCGTGTGGACTCCAGATGGCCGCATTACCCTCTAAGTGACTCCTGACTATTGCCTCGTACAGGACGCGAATTGCGTTAATGTTGGTAAACGCGTGGGCCTGCCTCATTACAAACCCCAGATTTCGGTAAGCCCTTTTACAAACGCTAACAATATGGTCTCTAAACGTGAGGTCGGACTTCAGCAGCACCCCTAAATCCTTCACTTCTCCGACGCGCTGCATCGGTGTCTCTTTTAACACATACTGGTAGCAAAGTGGGTTCCGAGATCTGGTGAATGAAACGATGGCGCATTTTGACGCGTTAAAATGTAATTTATACGTTTCGCTCCATTTGACCACTCGATGTATGTCCTCTTGTAACTTAATACAATCGGAGCTGTCAATAACTCTGCGGACAAGCTTGAGGTCATCAGCAAAGAGTAGACAAATGGAATATTTGACAACGTCAGGAAGGTTATTTATCATTAAGATGAACTCTAAAGGACCTAAATTGCTGCCCTGACTAACGCCAGACCTCGTGAAATACGCTTCTGACACGTGACCAGCACAATCCACATACTGTCGCCTATTTTTCATATAGCTGGCGAGGAAAGTTAGAGTATGTGGAGTGAAACCCGCGTCCGCCAGCTTCATAAGCAAGACGTCATGGTCTACGGTATCGAATGCCTTCCGGAAGTCAAAGTATGCCACATCTACTTGGTCTCCTGCATCCACAGCCGGCACTATGTTGACCATGAGATAATAAATAATAATACTACCCTAACACGTACCTACGTACATTCATACTGTTTATTACATAATTGTTATTTCAAAAATATCCATATCCATACTTAATATTATAAATGAGAAAGTGTGTGTGTCTGTTTGGTTGTCCGTCTTTCACGGCAAAACGGAGCGACGGATTGACGTGATTTTTTAGGTGGAGATAGTTGAAGGGATGGAGAGTCACATAGGCTACTTTTATACTCTTTCTGACTAACCTCACAATTCCCTAAAATGAGGGGTGGATTTTTGTATTCCACAATTTTCGAATTTAATGCGAGCGAAGCCGCGGGCAAAAGCTAGTTACATAATATATCCCTTATTTGAAAAATATGTAAGTAATATAATTTTCTCAAACATGGTATGAAATATTGATTTTATGTGCCTTATAATTGGCAGCGAAGTATGACGTTGCAGGTGCGGCTAGGACGATTGATAGATAATGGAATTTCATACAAACCTTGCAGGCCAAGGCCGGCAAAGTCTTCTTTTTTAATTTCCAAACACAGATAAATTGTGACATAACATCCAGGTATTTAGCCAATTACAAAAAAAAACTATAAGGGGCTTTATAGACGTGCCGACTGCAACCGGGCCCTAGACAATATTTGATTTTGGGTGCGTTTTCATACAAAAAAAAAATTTTTCGTTTTTTTTTTAATTGTTTTTTTAACTTTTTGCTTTTTTATAAGCGTATACAGTTACTATTTTCAGTAGACTTTATTTATTTCATACCATGTTTGAGAAAAGCACTATACATACCTCGGCGGGAAATGGGGTTCCCCCCTTTGTCCCGGCCTCTGTAGTAATGTACTATATTATATGATAGATTATCGGTGTAGGTGACACTTTTGATAGATAAGAGGTGCTTATATCCAATATTTTTTTGTGTCATGAATTCAACATCACAGAGAAACTGAACGTTAAAGTATCAGCGCCTAATCGTTATTTAACGTTATCGTCATCGTTATTTTGTATTTTTTATTTATAAAAATTTTTAGGGTTCCGTATTTTTTAACATAAACTTGCAGTTTTCTTTGTTTTTGGTACTAACGGAAATTGACACTTAATTTAAGCTCATTCACACTCACAAATTTTGTCCCTTTTTAAGTATGACATTTTGAAAGTGGGAAAGATTAAAAACCGGCTATCTTAGGCGCCTTTTTTAATATGCCCCATTTTGTATGAGATTTTGAACAGTGCCCCAAGCGGGGTGTTTTGAAAACAGTTTATAAACAAATTGATTCGAAAACGTCGTGTCTCAATATCGGAGCACTGTAATAATATTTTCGGTTTCCTTCTAATCGGCTTTAAGCCCCCCTGTAATTGTAATTAATTTGACAAATCCCTTTATAACTGTTATGTTGCGAAGCCTTTGGAGCTTAGTCAAAATTACACTCTTTAAACGCATGTTTTATCACACTCGCACAATAAATGTGCAATTGCACGCAAGCGAAGCGGGAGTTATAGAAAAACTGTTCTCCCACCACGGTAATAGGTAATGAAATGAAATTAGTACTATTTTCTCGTTTGTAATATTGATAGAAACCGATAGTGTTTTGTTTTTCGCATCCATCAACGATTGTCACCATGGCTAGCCTAGCGATAACGCTTTGACGCCAAGAACGCCTAAAAGCGCCAATGAACTTATGCCCGACGGGCATGGCCGTGGCGTAACTGGCGTATACACCTTGTGTAAGGCCCAAGTACACGCTCGTATTGGGCGCGCTACGGGGCGGGGCGTGCGGCGTGCATGTCAAACAATTGATGCTCATACAAGTGTACTGAGTGGACGCAGCTTATGGCGCAATTTCATTAGTCGATAACTCGTTCGGTACAAAGCATACGGGGAGTCCCCGCAGGCGAGATAACAACCAATGAAAATGGTGCAATTCAATTGGTCGTCAACTAGTTCGGTATGCAGTATACGGGGAGTCCCCGCAGCCGAGATAACAACCAATGAAAGTGGTGCAATTCGATTGGTCGTTATGCAGCGTACGGGGACTCCCCACAGGCACTATTACTATTTATTTTCCCCGAATGCGGGCCCTGTGGCACGCGTTCCAGAAATCTCTCGTAGCCCGCATGCGGGCCCTATCGACTAATGAAATAGCGCCAATACAAGTGTCCTGAGTTGACGCTGCACAGAATGTACGCACGCTCACCCGCTCCGCTGCACGCCCCGCCGAACGCTCCGCTCCGAGCGTCCACTCAGGCCTTACACTACAGAGCAATGGCGTACGATGTCAAAAGTGTTAAAGTATACACTATGATAACATAAGCATATTAAGTTCTTGTTATTATGTACCTAAATAAATATTTTCCTTATCATATTCCTTTTCCTACTTTAAGGTAGAAATGAATAATTTAATATTACCCGCAAAGTGCCTCGCGGATCCAAGGAACTAGGAATTGTTTATGAAGGAACGTTTTAGTTCGTCTCTAGCGAGCCGGGAACCAGACGTATACATCAAACATGCATAATGACGTGCAGAGTAAACTTGGTTTGGTTTTATTTTAGCGACTGGCTGTAACTTTTAGGTTTTAATAAGACATGATGGCAAACGCATACGGCCCGCCTGATTGTAATCAGTCACCGTAGCCTTAGTCTTAACCTTTAAAAATCTGTAGTATTTACCTATCTTTTTTGAAGAACTATATACTCTAGAGTCCAGACCCTCGGGAAAACCTCACAGCCGGAGCATTCACGAGATGATTAGTGTAATTAAGCATAATTGGTACAGGTTTTTAAACAAATCAATATCTAATAGTGATTTGTAAAATTAATACAACAACGGTTAACAGGGACTATAATGAATTTTAATGATTGTATTGAAGTTATTTAAACATTCAGCAGCAAAAACTAAAGGTTTTTACGATAAAAATATTGTTTGTGACCTTGGACTGTTAAATATTCATTATAATCAAAAATTCTCTCGCACTGCCTTTTGTCCCTTTTTAATATCAATAATTTCTCATTTCCTAAATGGACGATATTTAAAACGACGAGCATTGTTAGAATTCTTGACTGGAGCGGTGGCAGAGGTCTACGGTTCTAATCGATTTGCTTTTCGTACCTATGTTCGGATGCACGTCTCCTTTTGCACAGGTCAAAACTCTCAAGTTCTCAACCGATTTTCATGAAATTTTTCGACCAAATTCTATGTTTTTTTTTGTCAGTCGAGTTTTTTGTAAATTTATACGGTGCTTAAGAACATCGTGACTTTACTGTGATAATAACTTGAAAATGTTGAAAAACTATTTGTTTTTACAGCATTATGCGGTCTACACAAAATCACTAGGTGATCCTATCCATCCTATCCATCTCGTTAACCCGATTGATCGTATAATTTGCGCAAAGCTAAAGTTGCGCATGCTGTTTTTTTCTTTTTTTTTGACATTCTTACACATAATAATATTGACTGAGTCCCACGGTAAGCTCAAGAAGGCTTGTGTTGTGGGTAGGTGCTCAGACAACGATATACGTAATATACAAATACTTATATACATATAGAAAACATCCATGACTCAGGAGCAAAATATCTGTACTCATCACACAAATAAATGCCCTTACCGAGATTCGAACCCGAACTTACATTGTGGCTTGTTCATTTCAGATTCAGATTCAGGACACTAACCAAAAACATCAATGAAACTTATATGCGAGTTTACGCACCGTTATGTCGCAATTTCATTAGTCGATAGGGCCCGCGTGCGGAGTAAAAGAGATTTCTGGAACGCTTGCCACAGGGCCCACATTCGGGGAAACGTTTTCATTAGTCGATAGGGTCCGCATTCGGGGTACGAGAGATTTCTGGAACGCGTGCCACAGGGCCTGCATTCGGGAAAATTAAATAGTAATAGTAACTTTCATTGGTTGTTATCTCGCCTGCGGGGCTCCCCGTATGCTGTATACCGAACGAGTTATCGACTAATGAAATTGCGCCATAGGCTAGCTTCACACCACACTTACACACGAATAAGCATACTCACATAAACATACAAGTACAAACACATGCCTATGAACACACACGATTACCTTCCTTTTCCCGAATGTTAGAGACTAAGAGCCTATTTCAAAATCTGTCGGACTAAAAATAACACGCTCTTATTCCTCTTGTAGGTGGAAGAAAGTGTTATTTTTTATCTGACTAACTGGAGATTATGAAGCAGGCCGTAACAAGCGGATTTTTCCCTAAAAATAAACGCTCGCTGAGCCTTTTCCTCCTAATCGAACACTCAATCCTAAGTGGGGGATATAAAAAAATCAATAGAAGGTCAAGTCGCGACTTTACTCAAATAAAAGAGATCGTGCTTTGTCGGCTAATCAAATAAAATTAGGATCTTATTTCCTGACGACAGGACTGATCCAATTAGAGGGCTTGTCGACTGGCCGGGACAGATCGGCGTAAGTTACAAGATTAAAACTTCCCAGTGATGAGTTAAGAATTAGAGAGTAAACTAAGTAACTTTAAAGTAATTAAAACAAAAGTTATGACCAAAAAACCAGTTTTTGACCCTAAAATTGTTCAACTTTGATGCCAAATATCACAGAAACAATGAGCTGTAGCGGCCACTGTAGATGCAAGTGATGCAACAAATGGTCACGTTTTCTCATTTGTTGTCTGTCTCTTTTGCGCTCATGTGATGTTCATGATAATATACGTGATAGCTTCTCTTTCGCACACTTCATCTGTCTTTAAGCATTAGCAAAATGTTAGGTCTGAGCAATGGAGTCAATATTATAGGAGCCACTTAAACGCTGTCAACTCTTGATTATACTAGCGTCTTGTATGTAATAAACAGAATTCCAAAAACGCAAAAGGAAATTATTCCACATACTTTACGCTCTGGGAAGAAACGAGCGAAGTATTTGCTTATTCTTGATCTAAAATGAATATCCTCCGAATCTGAAGCCTGCTGTGTACATAAGTTAATATTATTCATATTTCCTGTTTTCCCTACAAAAGAATTTCCAACGTATTGAAATCCTCAATTCGACGACCGGTCTGGCTCAGTCGGTAGTGACCCTACCTGCTAAGCCGCGGTTCTGGGTTCGAATTCCCGGTAAAGGCATTTATTTGTGTGATGAGCACAGATATTTGTTCCTGAGTTATGGATGTTTTCTTTGTATATAAGTATGTATTTATCTATTTAAGTATGTATATCGTCGTTTAGCACTCATAGTACAAGCTTTGCTTAGTTTGGAGCTAAGTTGATCCGTGTAAGATGTCCCCAATATTTATTTATTTATTTATTTATTGAAACACTCCCTCTACCTCCTCTAACTTAAACCTCACGAACTGCCAACAGTTCCTTTCCTTTATTTCCTACCTTCACGTGAGCTTGTTACTCTCTCAGTTTGTCGAGTTATGACTGGAAACATAAACAGCTTCAACTCATTTTCTTTTTAAATGCGTAAACAAAACATCAAAGTGAATTTTCCCGTTTTAAGTATGGATTAAGTACTGCGGGTTTTATAAAGAACGTAAAAATGAGTAATATTTTGGCAGGAAATAAAAAGATGCTTAGGGTCTCCCCAAACCAATTGACGCGGAATCAGCTCTAGCCGACCAAAAATCGCTCGTTAGTATGAAGAAGATTACGCGTCGGAAAGCTGAACGCATGTTTATACTGACGAGCGAACTTTGGTCGCCGAAAGGCGAGTCCACGTCGATAGGTTTGGGGAAACCCTTACGGTTGAATTATAATTTAGAAATAATGGTGAGAATGTTACTTTTGCATTGTTTTAAAGTTGGTAAGTATCTAAAATATGATTCTTGATCGAAAAATACAGGTCGTTGCGTTCCCCAATTGCCTGATTCACACTTAAATATCGTCAAAAATTTGCTCTGAATAGATACGATATATGTATAGGTTTTTGAAGTTGAAGGGAGTAAATACATTTAAAAAAATCTTTTATCTCGAATTAGAAGTTGTAGCAATTTCACTCACGTACATTTTAGTATGCACGTGACATATTTCAGAAAGTCTAGGTCTCCATTTTCAAGCACTGAAAGTGAAAACGTGATTGTATTCTTTATTTTAACCCCTGACGCAAAAATGACGGGGTGTTATAAGTTTGACGTGTCTGTTTGTCTGTCTGTGTGTTTGTGTGTTGTCTGTCTGTGGCATCGTAGCTCCTGAACGAATGAACCGATTTAGATTTAGTTTTTTTCTGTTTGAAAGCTGAATTAGTCGGGAGTGTTCTTAGCTATGTTTCATGAAAGTAGGTCCACTATGGCGCGGTCGGGGGTTTTATCAAAATTTTAATTTTGTGGTTAGGTTATTTAGGCGATATTTATGTAGAGCATTGAAACGTTGCGTTGGTGGCCTAGCGGAAAGAGCGTGCGACTTTCAATCCGGTAGTCATGGGTTCGATCCCCGGCACCTACCAATGTTTTTCGGAACTTATAAGGGAAAGTCATTTGATATTTTGCCAGTCACTTTTCGGTGAAAACATCGTGAGGAAACCGAACTAATTCCCAATAAGGCCTAGTTACCTTTCGGGTTGGAAGGTCAGATGGCAGTCGCTTTCGTAAAAACTAGTGCCTACGCCCAACTCTTGAGATTAGTTGTCAAAACGGAACCCAAGCTCTCATGAGCCGTGGCGAATGCCGGGATATCGCAAGGAGGTTGATGATGTGAATAGGCATAACAATAACACTATCAACGTACTCTACTATGAGGAAATTCTAAGAAAATATATATATTTAATTTTTCCCGAACAAAAGTAAAAGTAATCAACTTTATTGTACATTTCTATAAATATAACGTGAGAATACCTATCAACGATGACGACAAAACTAAATTCGCAGTCGTAATGTATCCTATACGAAGTTATCCTATAAAAGTGAGCACGAGCATGATTACGATTAGGATCCGTTTCTTGAGGCCATTCCACACTGGAGTTCTTTTTTTATAAATGGGCTTACTCTTGGCCACAGACCAGCCAAAGGCAAAGACGTGGCCTACTATGGAGTGAGCTCGCCCAGAAGATGTCTGTTCACTCTTGATTTAATTTTGAGTTCATTTTGTTATAATTTTTTCTATCTAAATTTGGTATCAATGCGAGGTGATTTTTTACTGTAATGCACCGCCGCGGGCTTGGTATATGGTAATTATGGAAAGTTAGGATTTTATTGGGTTACAGCAGATAAAATCACTTCCTCAATTATTGCCGGTTACAAAAATTAGACCCAGTATGCGAAATGACAAGCGCAAAAATGGTGGGACAGGAGCTGTGACGTCATAAAATTGTAAAGAAAACAATTTTTTTCTTATATGTACCAACTACGCCAGCAGAAAACTCAACGTCACTGGCACTGAATGTGCTAATGTACGATTCTCGCAGATAAATGTAGTGAAAAAGTTGCTTCGTCATTTTAGTGTGAAAAGGCCCTTACGACCCAGTATCGCGTTATCCGAACCAAACCCTTTTAATATTAAACGCCGGTCGTTCATTTCAATCTACCTTGAAATATACTAACAGTAATATTTAAGCGTTACGTTGCCATAGCAACGGTAGATTAGAAAATTGATGTTAACGTTTTATCGCTATGTTATGCAACATGCTTTATAAGTACAATTCTCTCTAGATATCTCGGTAGTTCTCGAGTTCTGTGACTGAGAGAAGACAGACAGACAGAGTCGCACCATAAGGGTTCCTTTTGTACCTTTTTGGTACGGAACCCTAAAAACGGTCACTTTCCTCTTAAACCGATATTTTTCTCGAACAAGCGATAAATTATCCGTGCGAAAAATGGTGTGGAAATGAAGTACCTACTTATAAGTACTTACACGAGAACTTCCGGCAGAGTTTTTCAAGCGAATTATTTATAGCTAGGGGATGAATATTATATTTTTTCATAAATTTATGAATACGTGTAATATTTAGAGATATTCGCTTGGTGAGAAAATATTATGTATGTTGTGATTTCAAGAAAACCATTTAAGTATTTATTATTATGCGTAATTTTGTACTAAGCAGGGGGATATCTGGGCATTTTCAGAAATTGGCACCCACAATTAGCGTCAGTTAACGTTAACGAAACGTTAACTCGCTGTCAGTTTTGTAGCCACCTTAGCTAGTCTGTGGCCGCCAGCCCATTTATAATAATAAAAAAGGCAAAGCCAGCCTTCATATCGCCCTGAAACCCCTTACAATCTTAAAGGCCCACAAAATATTATTTACAGCCCTAATACACCATATATTATAATACACGGAGTCCATAAATCAAGAAACAAGAGGCTCAGCGGACCGCACTTATCGGGGTCAAGGGGGTCTACAGACCCTCGGACCGCTATTGGGTTATCTGGGAGTTATGGCGCAATTAGGTTGTAATAAGAAGCTGAGGTTTAGCTAAGAAGTTGCGAGTTTGTATAATGAAGTCGTATCTTAAGCTTTTAAACGAGCAATTCTTGTATTTTTATTTATTTATTTATTTATTTATTTATATATACCGACGATCTCGGAAACCGCTCTAACGATTTCGCTGAAATTTGTTATGTGGGGGTTTTCGGGGGTGAAAAATCGATCTAGCGTAGCCTTAGATCCCGGAAAACGCGAATTTTCGAGTTTTCATGAGTTTTTCTTTCGCGTTAGTAAACATAAAATATGGCCGTACAGTACAAATACAGTCGTACGAGGTCAGTCTAATGTACGCAGATAGATCGTAGGTGTCAGGGTTTCGAATCCCGGCCAGAAATTAAGTTTTTGTTTTTTGTCTTTTTTTTGTTTTTGTATTTATAACAGTTTTTTTATCTAAAGACGTGATATATTAAAATAGAACCGAGCGAAGCTCGGTCGCCCAGATATTATTATTTTAAAGATTGTGTCTTTCATAGGGTCGTGCTTTGGGTCGTATGATCATGCTGACAAAGATTAACGATTTGACGAATTCGTACGTCATCGTGAGCTACACATGACTAAGTCGTTAGTAGGTATTCGTTTGAGCTGTTTAAGGTTTTAAAACGAAACCTTAGCCAAGTTTCATGAGTAACACTAATAAAATCTGTCCTTGCAAGGGACTTCAGCAAACAGTCTGCATAAGATTAGACAAAATACACTTTAACTGTCGTCAATATAACTTCGCCAAACTGCGAAATAGTTTATTGTGGAATTACATTATGTACTGCCTATATTATGTATTTAAGTATAAGCACTGTCAGCGTTCCTAATTTGTTACTTTTTTGCGAAACACAATATAACACCTAAATTACGCTTAACTACATCATCCCCACCATTAACCTAAGCGATACGAGCAATGAATTACTAAGCGATTATCCGCCTAATCGTTCATGACATGACGACTGGCCGCCCCGGCGCGGCGCTGAACAAATAAAATGAACCGAGTACCTAATGGTAACATGGAACTTTTTTTGTATTGTACTTGCAATAAAAAACATTTTTCAATTACCTAAATCATTTTTTAATACTTACATAGAGAAAACAGTACTAACTATACACTACACATCGATTGATATTGGTCCTCCAAAATTGAACTCAATTTCTCATATCTTTGTCTCATATTGGGCGTGCATGTCAAACAATTGAAGCTCATACAAGTGTACTGCGTGGACGCAGCTTATGGCGCAATTTCATTAGTCGATAACTCGTTCGGTATACAGCATACGGGGAGTCCCCGCAGGCGAGATAACAACAAATGAAAGTGGTGCAATTCAATTGGTCGTTAACTCGTTCGGTAACTAGTAACTTTCATATGAAATGCCGATCTGATATCGAATGTCGGACCGATATCCCATACAGTACAGGCGCCATCTTGGATTTTTTCTATTGAAATCCTTCTGACATGTCGGATGTCCCTGCGGGGATAACAACCAATAAAAGTTACTATTACTATTTCATTTCCCCGAATGCGGGCCCTGTGGCACGCGTTCCAGAAATCTCTCGTACCCCGCATGCGGGCCCTATCGACTAATGAAATTGCGCCATTAGTGCGTTTTCACATTATCCGATCCGATATCGGATGTCGGAAGGATTTCAATAGAAAAAATCCAAGATGGTGCCTGTACTGTGTGGGATATCGGTCCAACATCCGATATCGTATCGGATAATGTGAAAACGCACTTAGGGTGGACGCACGCTCGCCCCGCCGAACGCTACGCTTCACAAAGCGATTATCTGACTAATCGCTCTTGACGGTTGGCTTCAGACGTTGTAGAAATCAGACAGACTGTGAATGTTTCGAGCAAGTTCCTTTTAAATCGGAATTGAAAAAGTTTGCTTTTCCATTTTGCTTTCCACTATTCTAGAGTAAGATTAATTAACAATTTGTGAGTATTTCTTTTATTTTCGCCACGGTTATGAAATGTGATATTTTTGAAAAAAATTATGCTGTTTCTACTCAGAATCACTAGCTTTTTCAATCCTAGTAGTTAAAAAATTGTCCCATACGATTTTTTCTTATTTGGTTACCGTTTTCCGTTTATGTTGTGGGGGGTAACAAAAGAGGAAAGTAACAAAAATGTATGGAAATTCTGGGACACTTTTTGTCTCCCAGTGAGATTGAAAGTCCTCGTGATTCTGAGTACAATCGACCTAAAATTCCCTAAAAAAATTTAAATAAAAAAATGGCAAAAAAAATAAGAAATGCTCTTGTAACGGTTTTGAAGTTTCATATGGCTTTTACGATCGTCTATAGTAACGAGGAGGCACACTCACATTTTATCCCGCCAGGCGGCGCCTGTGCAAGTGTCTAGGCATGTCAATGTCATTCATATGTGAGAAAGAGAAAAAACATATCATCTTCTCGCTCTCACGTATGGACTAATAGGGTGGCGCCATCTGTCATAACCTTTGAGTGTTCCTCCTCATTTTAGTGCTCATCTCATGCATGATTATAAAAAGTTAAAGTTAAAATATATTTATTTGGAAAACACATCTGACGGACCCTAAACACAAAAGGATGACTCCACTCCACTTCACACAGGAGTGCGAACAAAATTACAATAAGTAGTTTTAATTTAGCTGTATACACATGCAATTTCCATACACGTTTATACAGACGTAGAAACGTGTATGGAAATTGCAGTTAACTTGCAGTTGTCGTGCAGTCCCGATTGTTGCAATTATTAAAGTGTGTCTGCATCAGCCCTTTTTATATACAAACTAGCTTTTGCCCGTGGTTCGCTCGCGTTAGAATGAGACAAAGAGTAGCCTAATGTCACTCTCCATCCCTTCAACTATCTCCACTTAAAAAAAACCGGCCAAGTGCGAGTCGGACTCGCCCACCGAGGGTTCCGTACAAACTTTCTTTCAAACTACCTAGTAAAAATAATCTCATATTTTCATATAACTCTAATGACTTGACTAGAAGACAAAAGTATAGGCACTAATGAGTATTATAGTGTATAGCGCCATCTCTCGGTCAATTTGCTAACTAATTTGCGCGACCTGGTTTTTCAGGGATAATTCTTTATAATGTTAACCGATTTAAACAGTTTTTACTTCATTGGACAGAAGATGGTTTACGTAACATCTCGTATTAATTTTAAGTACCATATACATCCGCAAGGGTGGGTAAATTGAAAGTAAAAATCTGAAAAGTTTTTTGTGAATTAAAAAAAAAGTTTTCAAAACACAAACACGATTATATTTTTCCTGTAATATATAGCATAAAACCAATGTTTACTAAAATTTTCATAATTTTTCGTTGGTAAACTTCGGAGATAAGGGGGGGGGGAACGGTATTTTTTTTTACATTTTCCTTCAAAATTCTTTTTTTTTCCACAACAAAAAAATTATAAAAAATAGTTTATTTACGTTCAATTTGCGCTCTTTCCAACGATACCCCACTTGACCTAGTAACTTGAAATTTACAGTTTGCCCCCCTTTCATTTTGGCCATTTTCTACAATTAAAATTAATATATTTAAAAAAATTATACTTTCTATTTGTAGAGGTTTACAATGTTCACAACTATTCCAAATTTCAAGTTGATAACATTAGTAGTTCTCGAGATATTTAGGAATGTGACAGACGGACAGACAGACGGACAGAGTCGCACCATAAGGGTTCCTGTTGTACCTTTTTGGTACGGAACCCTAAAAATCACGTCAATTCGTAGCTCTGTTTTGCCGTGAAGAACGGACAGACGCACACACTTTCCCATTCATAATATTAGTATGGATAAGTAGGTAATACCAGGTTTTAAACAAGTTTCAAAACTAATTTCCTGACTGCGTATTTTGTATAGTTGGTTGTTTAAGTAAACAAAAGAAACTAACAAAACGGAGTAAACTAGAAAAGTTTCGAAACTGGCAATGTTTGTTGATAATTAACCTTTCCATACAACAAAACCTTTTCAAACTGTATAAGTTAGAAAAGGACGGCATGAGTGTAATTCTTTAAGACGCAACAGGAGCAAAAATGCTAAAATTTAAAAATCCTCATTCGCTTTGGGGCTTTTAATTGAATATGGAGTTACTAAATAGATTTATAGAAAAAATGTGACAAAGACAACTCAGGTGAAAAATATTGAGAAAAAAAAACATCAAAACTTAGCCAATCGGAACGAAATTTGAGAGTCTGAATTAGGTACAATAAAATCACCTGTGACGGAAAATTTAGAATTATTGACTGATATCAATGCCGTTTTTGTAGTTTTTTATAAGCTTCAGCGCCACTCTAGCGCCTTTAAAATTTTAGTATATTAAGGCCCACTTGCACCAACCACAACAACTCAGGGTTAGTGGGCTGTCAACTGTCAAATTCCATATAAAATGGTGGGTTAACCCTCGGGCTACCCCCCATTTTTGTTGGTGCAAGTGGCCCTAAAAAAGCTTAACTGTCCGACACAGAAAATAAAATCATTGATTTCATCATAAACCATTGCAGGGAGGAAATAGTCGAAAGCGATTGCACGGAGAATTCTCCTGTCCTGTTGCGTCTTAAGAAGAATATTAGGTTTTAAATTTGTTTTTCTCGGTATTCTACTTGTTTCAAAGATGATTTCTGAGAGTATAAACGGATTATTCTCCCATTTGTTTTTATTGCAAACGTTGGACAGTGAAAAATGGCCTTTTAACGAAGAGTTATTTGACGCCTGTCATTACAAATTGCGAAGGGGATGACCGGTTTCCAGCCTTTTTTGAACGAAATACATTTATTATGCTAAAAACTTTTTAACAAAAAATAAAACCGCCTGCAAAAATAAGCGTGTTACAAAACACGGAGAAACTAAAAAGCCATAAACAATAAACCTTTGAATTCAGATTTCTTATCGGATTGCAATAATCTAAACATCCCAATTATAAACAAATCAATTATTTTTGTAGTCGGTACCAGACCTGTTCGTCGCCTTGCTATTTCCTGTTTGCACCACCCAACCATACTCAGGCTGGCCCCGACTCCAAAAATAATTGATTTGTTTATAATTGGGATGTTTAGATTATTGCAATACGATAAGAAATCTGAATTCAAAGTTTTATTATTTTTGGCTTTTTAGTTTCTCCGTGTTTTGTAACACGCTTATTTTTGAAGGCGGTTTTATTTTTTGTTAAAAAGTTTATTTATTTGTTGATTTTTAGTGGTTCCTAGTGATATTATATGTATCAGTCCGAATATATGTACAGTAGTGAAAGAATTATCCTTTAACTCCTAACCATTGAGGAGTTGACCGTCCATCATCAGCTCAGCCACATAAAATTATTACCATCAGGCGTAAATACTGGGTGTACCTTTGAAAAATACACTAAAAACATTACATGTGCCACATTACATGTGTTACATTTGAAGAGTTCCCTCGATTTCTCCAAGATCCCATCATCAGACCCCGACTTGGTGCCAATGGGACCATCTCGGGGTTATAGCCGTTCAATAAAAAAAATTTTGATTCGGTCCACGATTTTCGGAGATATCGAGTAACATACATACAAAAAAACAGTCAAATTGAGAATCTCCTCCTTTTTTTAAGTCGGTTAAAAAGTACCCGTATTTAACAGTGTTCCAGTGTGCCACTTTCATTGTAAAAAACTGTGAGAGACAGGTATCATCTATATTGGTACAGTAAACCAATTGGAACCCGGGGCCACTGTAGAACTATGTCAAAGTAAAGTTATAAATCAGATTGTAAGAAATCTCTTGGTGCTTGTCATTTTGACATGGTAGTAGAGTGGCTTAGGTTTCCATTTGGTTGACTGTCATGTACTAACCTTAGCAAGTGCTAATAGAGGATAATATTGGGAGAGGATGGGGCTTCTAAGAGGTCATATCTGGGAAGACCCACTAACGGGTCAACTCAGATACCGCTGGGGAGACAGTATGATGGCGGATCTGCATCAGCTATAAGGGGCGTGCTCTCGTTTTGGCGGCCAATATCCTTTTTGGATCGCAGAGACATTATTAGTTAGTTAGTTAGATAAGTGCTCCTGAGGATGCCTCGTAGAGAAGCGAAAGTGTCGAGTTTTGTATTTTTGGTGGTGGGTTGTTATCAGACATCGGATTCCTTGGGGCGAAACTTCTTGACAGCTAGGGACTTCCTATATCGATAAACTCATTTATCGATACTAGTTCTAAGTACTAGTGATCACACAAAGGTTTACTTATAAAATATTTTTTTATTAAAATAGTATGCGCATGTGACACTGTTTGAGTTGCAGGCGTCCATAGGTTACGGTAACCGCTTTCCACCGCACCGGACCGTATGCTTGGTTGCCACCGACAAAGTATAAAAAAAAAACATTATATAATAAAATAAGAACTCAATTTTCTTCTTCTTTTTTGAAAACGTTTTTAAAAGTTTACTCGTCACAATTTATTTCGACGCTATTTATTTTAGACGCTATATATGAATTTCATACTGGTCTTCAGAACAATAGTTACAAAAAACACACACAATGTTGGGGGCGGTCACTAGTATATATAACTAGTATCGATAAATGAGTTTATCGATATAGGAAGTCCCTAGCTGTCAAGAAGTTTCGCCCCACGGAATCCGATGTCTGGTTGTTTTATTTATTTGCGTAAGGTACTTTTGCAGTGGGAGTGTGGTAATAGTCTAATACGTCATCGCGGAAGATACTGCAAACGAGCGCAACTTGAATCGCGACGGCTTGCATGTGCGAATTAAAGACTCGCGTTTGCAATATCCTTACGCCCTGAGTTACGCACAATATTTTCAACACGCAATTCAAAAAATATACGTTGCTATAAATTTCATAACTCCCTCGGGAAACGAGTTGTCTATAACTCCCGCCTGCGTGCAATAACACATTTACTGTGGGAGTGTGATGAAAAATTAATTGATATTTAGATTCCTTTCTTGTGTATCAACTTTCAGAGAACCGCCTACTCTTTGTCTCGTATTTGATGTTCAAACAGATTGTGTAATCATGTTGAACCAGTTTCTTTGTTATTTTATGCCGTAATTAATATTACGATGTTCATATTTAATATACCTAGGCATATTCGTGTATAAGCGTAAAATATTCATTTTGTTTCAGCAGCTCGTATTTGATAATAAAATGTAATATGAGTTTTTGTCTGTTAAATTCATTACGAATGGCGGTCGCGCTCCAGCAAAGAGCAAAAATACATAATACTTAATTTAATAACTTAGTGGTCTATCCACTTAAGTAATATAAAAATATATATATATAATAATCTATCCAAATTGACTGAAATTCGTAACCACTTACCTAAAATTACTGTATAATATAGTATTTTATGCAACTGGTGGTTAAAAGAGGTTAAAAAAGGTGAGTGGCGTGGGTAACAATTTGAGGCGAAGCCGAAAATTGTTAATAAAGACGCCACGAGCATTTTTTGACTCAGTTAAACACCGTTGCATACAATACTTTTTCTACGACCAAGCACTTATTTTGAAAGAAAATTATAAATCAATACCTACTTTCAGTCATCTTAGTTATCTAGTGGACCGCCTACCATTTTGAATATGCAGTTTGAGTGCAAACATGAAAATAAAACTGTCTATGGTATGGTTCTTTGAAGCCTAGCCACTAAGACGAATCGAGCCGAGTTGAATCGAGTTCTCATACATTTGAATGCGATTCGACGCGTCGCCAATGAACGCAGCAGAAAACGAAGGAGTCTCGACTCTGCGAATTGGTTTGTTAAGTTGGTAGCAATGTATTTACTGAACTGTAACAGCTATATCGTGCTACTGCTACTAAATGTTTTCAGGGTATAGACTAGATAGACTTGTCCTGACATCTTTTATGTAGGGTTTTTAAGTTCTATGCACGACCTTGTAACTCACGAATAACAGTACGGGAGTAGAAAAATAATTTACTTCATAATGTACCTATTACTTCTTATACACCGTGTTTCACTTAACACTAAAAACCTGAAAACAGTTTGTTCAGAATCGAGAGTAGAATCGATTGAGCTATATCTTGATGGGGGTAATATTTTTATTTAAATTAGTATTATTAGTTATTTTTTACGTGCCCATTCTATTCTACTCGTAATACAACATTGTGTATATCGCATTGCTAGAGGTTGTTTACCTTTTCTCAGTATTTAGGGGTATTAATACTGGCTGGTTACTTGGACGATTATTTTTTCCGCTACTAGTTTGACGTTGTTTGTCAGTTTAATCTTAATGTTTATCATAAGTCATAACAAATTGAACTCGTACCTAATTACAACCTTGTCATTTTGAATATTGAGTTTATTTGCTTACTGCGATTACCTGTCCAATTTGAAGTTTACTGTGACAAAGATTTAAAGTGTTTTACAGTGACATCTTAGCTGTCTATTGGTAAACCTTATGTCGTTGCAGTAACGTACACAAATAAATAGTCTTATGGTTTATGATGGTAGTTAGCAATTATTTTATTGAGTGTAGAGCTAAAAGTCAAGTAGAGCTGTACAGAAAATTAAAAATTCAATAAAAAAAGTAACGATCAGATTAAAAGATGAATACTCTAGATGAGTTTAAAAAAATAAAAATCAGTTGGGGTGTCTGAGGTTTTGAGTGATACCGGAAACACCGTGTATATGATAAAATGTATTATTATTAGCATTAGAAATACAATACTGCGCTCCAGAACGGGAATAACGGACATCTGCAACTGGCGCCAAGCTTAAATGGGACTGGGCAAGACACGTCTGCCGGATGCCGGATGCCCTGTGGGCCAAGATAGCCACACGTTGGGTACCACAAACTGTAACGGCTCAGCCACGACATTGGTCTAAGCGCGACAGCGGTGAGCGGCGGCCATACATTGGAGCGAGACACAGCGATGGGACTTTTCATTCGCACGTATGGCTGCCGCTCACCGCTGTCGCGCTTAGACCAATGTCGTGGCTGGGCCTTAAGGCGTCGCGGTAGACTTCGCCAGAGATGGCGTGACGAGCTTGACGCCATTGACGAAGACTGGTGGGAGACTTTTCAAGGGATAGGGATGCGTGGAGGAATTTGAGGGAGGCCTTTGCCCAACAGTGGGAGAATATGAGCTCTTGATATGATATATGATATATATGATAAAATACTGAATAATTGGAATAAAGACCTTTTGCCTGCATTTTAACATAAATACTAAAACTCATCCAAAATTAATTGACCCTTTACTCAATTGGTTCAAATCACAAAGTAGCTCTAAATAAACTGGTAAAGAAAATACAATACATTACTAAAAATTTCCACTCATCGTACGTAGCTAAAATTGTATACTTAAATGCAACAGTATTCCTTTGATCATAGAATATAAAACTCGTATGTTAATGAATGAGATACGAGGTTGGAAAAGTAAACAGGTATGCAAGTAAATATGAAGCTTGGCCATTATTCAGTGCATAACAAGGTGTTTTTAGCTATTCATTTGAAATGAAAGAGGAAATAGGGGTTTAATTTTAAACATTTATTCTGAAAAGGATAGTTTCAGGTTAAGAGTGCTTTCAGGAATAATAAAATATAACATGAAATAGACTGAAATAAGAATTAAGTAAGAAAGTCTTGAGTAATAGAGACAGGCGGATTCGAAACAGCAGATTCGTGCCAATCGTTCAGACTCAGTAGCGTATCTCCATTGCTCTATAAGTTGCCATTCGTAAGTAGGATGTAATTCGTATATCGTGCATTTCGCTTGTGCTTGCTCGTAACCGTATTCGCGTGGGCGAGACGCGTGACATTTTTCAGAGCACGCCTATTGGCTACGCGGTCTGGCCGTAACCCAGCCACTAGATAAAATACCGTTATAGCTCTCCTAATTTACTTATCACCTCAAAAACTAATTAAATTATATTGAAACATTGTCAGAAAACTTAAGGTCATATGGTCTTATTTCCTACAGATACTACAGAGGTCTATAATACTATAATGAAGCTAAACAACAGTAATGCGGTAGGCTATGATGGCATAAACACAAAAATGCTTAAGGAATGTGCAGCAACCATCAGCGAACCCTTAAGTTATTTGATCAATCTGTCGTTTTCAGAAGGTGTCTTCCCCGAAGAACTTAAATTGTCGATTGTCAAACCCATACTTAAGAAAGGGGATCCTACAGACACAAATAATTACCGACCAATTACGTTGATTCCAATCTTGAGTAAGGTATTTGAAAAGATTATTTATAGCAGAATTGATAATTTTGTCACTAGATATAATATTATAATACCGGAGCAATATGGGTTTCGGAAAAGAAGCTCAACATCTTTAGCTTGTTTTCACCTAATAAAATATGTCACCGAATGTATAGATAGAAAAATATCAACAGCGACATTATTTCTTGATATGACTAAGGCATTCGACCTAGTTAATCACAAAATACTTCTTAGTAAATTGGAGCGTTACGGAATAAGGGGTAAGGCTCATGATTGGATATTAAGCTATCTCAGTAATAGAAGTCAGTGTGTAGAAATCCCAAGTATGACCGGTAGTGGAAAAAAATTAACATTAAAAACTTACGGCTCTTCTTACCAACAAAATGTTAATGGTGTCCCTCAAGGAAGCGTTCTTGGTCCGCTTCTCTTTTTGCTTTACGTTAACGACCTGCCTAGTGTCTCACCTGACAAATACATATTGTTTGCTGACGATACGTCGGTAATAATTAAAGCCAACCCAGGTGAATCACTTAAGGATAATATTAATACTACATTGGCGAAACTCCATCAGTGGCTATCTAAAAATAATCTTAAGTTAAATTTAGCTAAGACTAAAATTATCCAATTTAAAACACACAAGTCTAATCCGTCTCCAGTTGACATTGAATTTATGCAAGAAAATATAGAAGAAGTCGACACTACAACGTTTCTCGGATTAAGGCTAGAAAACGTGTTAACATATAAATCTCACGTAAAATACGTTTGTGACAAACTACACCGGTTCGTTTATGCATTAAGACGCTTAAAACAAATTGTTTCGCAGAAAGCAGCTATCACCGCATATTACGGTTATGTCTATTCGAGCCTTACCTATGGATTAATAATCTGGGGTAACTCAACCGAAATTGAAGATGCTTTTAAAGCTCAAAAGAAATGTGTTCGCGCTATTTGTAGTGGTGGCCATAGGGAAAGCTGCAGGCAACACTTCAAAACATTAAACATTTTGCCCCTAGCTTGCATATATATAAGGGAAATCTGTATTTTTGTAAAACAAAACTTGCAATTATTTAAATTACAATCTCAGGTCTCAAATCGTTCTTATAGGTATACTTATAAACTCGCAGCACCCTTTTATCGCCTAGTATGTAGCCAAAAAAATGTATATTATATGTGCATTAGAATTTATAATAATCTACCGTTTGAATTTAAAGAACACTGTTTCCATGTCTTTAAGAAGAAAGTCACAGAATGGCTTCGGCAAAATTGCTTCTACAGCCTTAAGGAATATTTTAATTGTAACGCAATGTAATTATTTAATATTTAATTTAATATTGTATCATGTTTCAATCTTAATCTAAATTTGACATTAGTATATCCAGACATTAATAATTGACTTGTGTAGTAAATAATAATTCTTAATTTTGCAATATTTAAAATTCTGAAATCATGATAATATCTAGACATGTGTGTAATAAATAGTGTAACAATCTTTTACTTGTTAGGACCTTGTATATTTGTATATTTATTAAGTTAGATTAAGCACACCTTCTTTGCATGCTTTGATAAGCAGAATGTACTATGGGACATAATGTATACTGTAAGAACTTGTTTTGTGTACTACATTCTTGCAAATGAATAAATGATTATTGATTATGTTTATTTGACCAAAATACTCGTTTTGCGCCTTTTTCTTAACACCTACAGTAATCGCAATAAGTGCATTAGTATACAAGCCTCTTTTATTGACGATATACTTACAAACGTAGGGATCATGTTTCAAAAATGCGAGAAACATTTTTTCTCAAGTTTTCTTGTATGCCAACAAAAAATAATAAAGAGAGAGTGGATAGATAAACAATAAGATATAAGGAAAATATTGAGTTTCGTCTATCGTGTCGTATTGATATTCATTATACGAACAACATATTTTTCATCAGTTAAGTGCAAAGGACGTATTTATTCTAACTGTAGTTATGTAGTGATTCTAATCTGACTTTTTTGGGTGGGTTTTAAAAAGTAAAATTTCTCGAATCGTTAAGTAACTACCTACACTTTTCAAATTGACAATTCATAGCTATAACAAATTAAATTAAACAAAAAACAAATTAATAATAAGGATCCGGTTTTAAATAAAAATCGTACAAAAAGCGATCACAGTACATCTTCATCAGCAATCCGATTCGATCGTACCAATGTCAATTTGTTAACCCCTGACCAAAAAGTGCAAAACCTAAAAGTAAAGGACCATTTACACTGTAATCTGTGCATTCGCCGATATTTTTGGACAAAGGCATTCTCGCTCATTAGTAGAGAGAGAAAACCGCCCGTGTCACTTGAAACTTTGGCTGTAGCTCTAGGGTTGTCAAATATGCGGAGATCCGGAGATCATTAACTTTAATGAAGCCGAGTTTCAGATATACGAGTAAAGACTATGTATACAAAAAATGTGTGAATATGTTCCATATGGGTGCGTAACGATCGATATAACTTTTTTTGATATATTTTTAGACGTAATAACGTTCATTTGATATAATAATTGAATCATATAACAACAAATAATATACTAACAAATTGTATAATTCTTATTTGATATAATGATCATTTTTTCGAATAACATTTATTATAACATACTTTGAGTATAACACTTATTTCCAATAATAAATTAATTGTATAACACTAATTTCTTCTAAAACACAGTTAGAATAAAAAAATAGATCCATCATTTACCAGAAAAGTAGATTAGGTTAGAAGTGTTGGAACTGTGACCCCAACACACAACGAGCTTCTACCAGAAAAATAGGTTAGGTTAGGTTAGAACTGTGGCCCTTAATTTTATGTACTGCTATCAGAAAAGTAGGCTAGGTTTGGTTAGAACTATGGTCCCTTCAAAAAAGAATAAAATGAATTCATGAAATGTTTTATACTGTTTGCTAGTTATATTATACATACTAAGTAGTAGTATATCAATAGATAATTATACCATATAACGGTTATTGTAAATAAGTGTTATACGAAACAATGATTATACAAAATAAAAGTAGATATTTTGTTGTTATACCAAATGTTAATTATGTCTAATGAGTGATTATATCCTTTAAATATATACCAAATGTTGTTATATCAAATGTTATACCAAAAAAAGTTATACCAATCATTACACACCCGTTCGATATAGCCTATCGGTAAGTACGTGCGACTTTCGTTCCGGAGGTCGCGGTTCGAACCCCGGCTCGCAACAAGAGATTTTCTGAATTTATGTGCGAAATGTCATTTGATATTTGGCAGTCGCTTTTCGGTGAAGGAAAACATCGTGAGGAAACCGGACCAACTCCAATATGGTCTAGTTTACCCTTCGGGTTGGAAGGTCAGATGGCAGTGCTTTCGTAAAAACTAGTGCCTACGCCAAATCTTGGGATTAGTTGTCAAAGCGGACCCCAGGCTCCCATGAGCCGTGGCAAATGCCGAGATAACGCAAGGAGGATGATGATGATGTTCCATATCTTTCACAGCACGGAATAATATTCTCGTCTGTTGTGACTTTCTTGGAAATTTTCATTGCAAGTTTACATGTAAAACGAAATAGAGAATATTTTCTTACTTAATATTCCACAGGCACAAAGCCACAACCAACACGTAAAGATCTTCATTGTTTCTTAAAAACAAGTTGTGTTTTTCTGCTTAATTGCACCAGTAAAAGCTGCAGAGCCTGCAAACCGGTCGTACTTTAGATATACAGTAGAACCCGCTTAAAACGATTGTGAGGGGACCCAGCCAAAAAAGCGTATTATACGGGAAATCGTATTAAACGAGAAAAAATTGTGATTTTTCATCGTAAACTTTTAATATGGTTACTTTTTCTTAGAGCATTAATGTTTTTCTTCTTATTTTTGACATAACTGAACCAAAGATGGGGCAAAGAATTCAGAGACTCAACACCGACACTCCACACCGCAGCAGTGATAATGAGCGAAGTGTATGTAGGTAGGTACGAAGTGTACGAACCGCTGAGTTAGGACGACAAATTACAAATCGTCGTTGAGATTGCCAATTCCGTTATGTGCATTTTTTCGATTTTTCGTTTTTTGCAGATTTGCCTTTAAAATTGTATTCCACGTCTAATGCAAAAACCGGCATACGCAAATTCTCCTTGGATCATGTTTTAACTAAACACATTTGTGATTTTAGCCCCAAAAATAAATACACATGTACTTCCAAGCACATATAGGTTTTGGTAACCAAGTAAAATAAACGAAATTGATAATTACTACTGCACATTGTGGATTCAGTATGGATTGTTGCTTAGTGTGCTTATGAGTTTCGGTCACATATCTTTATTTTTCAATTTATTTTTTTGTTTTCTGGTATTCAAAGCTAAATATTTTAACCGTAAAGTATAACTTATTGTTTTTAATATTGTAAAGTACCTTTTTGTCGTCGATTATTCGGCAAGTTTTTCACATTTTCTAACACAGTAAGAGGGTAGCAATTATACTCCATTCTAACGTTCTTGATACTGATAAATTATGATAACTTCTTATCTGACTTATTTTAACACAGTCACGCACTCAGTAGTAATTGTTTATTGGTGTAGTTGGGCATCATCTACTGTGTAGTATATCCTGCGTGAGAGTAGCACCAACCCTGGTAAGAAGAACGAGGGTGTTGTAAAAGGCGACTAAGTTCACAAACGAAGCAGCTAATAGCTATAGGGGAGATGAGCCACTTGTCTTCGAGAAGAAAAACTACAAACTCAAGCCCGGGATGGAATCCCCGTTAGGCGCGAGTAAGGTCCAAGCTGAAATATGTGGTAAACTCCTCAACCTCCAACTAGCGCTTCGTTTCGTGAGCGATTGTGCCATTCGGCTAGCCACCCTGGGTACGTAGCTGAATGGCACAAACGCTCACGAAACGAAACGCTCGTAGATATCTATCTCTATCGCTCTTGCGTATTGGCGCGACAGAGCCAGACTACCTTTTGCGGCGCTTCGTTTTCGTTTCGCGTCGCAGAAATGCCATTCGGCTACGGCACCTGGTATCCAAAATTACGTTCTATCAAAGAGGATCGAGTATTATAGAGAGTTACTGTCAAAGTAAAATGTGTAATCACAGTGCATAGACTGCCATCTCTCGACACAAGCTTAGAACTTTTGAACCACAGTTTTGACAATTTTGCCCATATTCTTAGCTTGATATGTATTGATACGTATTAAAATGACAAATGTTAATATTAGCGCCATCTAGCCGAGCTTTTCCCAAAGGTGTAACGCCATCTAGGCCACCGTACCTTTTTCTCTATGGCTTTGAGGTACGTTTTTTTCTTAGACTTTATACGGAGTTATACATAGTATGTGTTTGGTTCTATATATAGAGCTTTCATGTTCTTAGTTAGGTCACAGTATAATAAAGAGTACTATCGTACAGTATGGCCACTCCCGCTCCCCGCTGAAAGTGCCGCCCACCCCCTCTCGGTTACCTCACAGTTACCGCCTGTCAAAAACGCGAACAGTCGTCCTGTCATGTGTCACTCATACAAGCATAGTACCAGAGATGGGCATCAATCGATTGATTTTTTAGTTAACTAATCAATCGACTAAAAATATCAATCGTCATTATTCAATCGCGATTGATTTAGTTGCGATTAAATTAGTTGTGGGAATGTTCGACTAACAACTAAATTAGTTTTAGTTTCAATCGACTAAATTCCACGAATAAATCATTAAAACTACACAGTCGGACGTTTTTGCATTTATATCTTATTTGTAACTACAAGTAGGTATGTATATAACATTGGAGGTACTCGTATGTTGTAACTATGTTGGTTTGGGTGGAATTTTGTGGATTATTTTGAAGTAGATATATTCGACCGATTGAGCTAAAATTACGTATACACGTTTAATTTGTAATGCTTGAATGACAATGCAATATTATAACGATATATCGGTAACGAAAAATAGCGAAAAACTGCAGTGTTCACAAGTAGCAAACAAAACAATTAAGTATGTTATTTTTTTTTTTTTTTTTTTTTTATTATAAATGGGCTTACTCTTGACCACAGACTAGCCAAAGGCAAAGACGTGGCCTACGATGGAGTGAGCTCGCCCAGAAGATGCCTGTTCACTCTTGATTTGAAGCAATACTACAATACTTTGAATACTTTGAATACTTTATTGCAATACTTTGAATTATACGATACTGAGTAAATCTTAGACATAGAAATTACCAGTATTTTGCTGTCTCTGTCGATAGTAAAACTCTTTTTAGTGGCACGTGGTGACAAAACATTGGGCTAAATGACTAATCCTACTTACCTGGAAATAATTTCATTTTGGTGCAAGGGCCGACGCATCTTCTAAAAATAAGACGTTCTATTGAATCAAACATCTGCATATTGTTTATCTATTATCTACGCGCACTATTTTGTTGTCATTAAAATATTTAAACCTCTTTGTAATGTAAAGAACTCTCAGCGTTAATTATTGTTCATCTTCCTTGCGGCATTCTACATTCAAATTTATATAATGGCAACAACGAATTTCACGATATTTGGTATATACTATACACCATATTTTTATTGAATTCCGTTAATTTTAAGGGAAGGTTCCGTAGGTCAAATACAATGAATTGCTCTAAAAAACTAGCGACTTAACTCTTACGGTTGTTGAATTATTCAAAAAATAAATCAAACAATTTTTTTTTTGGAAATGTATTTAAACCAGTGTACCGGGTACTTTTATTGTGTTTTTTAATGTTATTTTACTAATGCACAAACAAAGTACCCATTTTTTATTTACCCTTAGATAAGAGAAATTTAATCCAATTTCAAAGTGACTGTAGTAGCAAAATAATAGTTAGAACACCGATCTAACTCCTTAGAAATGGTTAAAATATCTTAAGTAGGTAATACATGATGATATGTTTAAACATTCTTTAAGATGTCCTAATCAGTCTGTCAACATTAGTTACGAGAAATAAGTCTAACTAATTAGTCGATTACAAAATTTAGTTGTCCGAAATCAATCGGCAACTAATTTAGTTGCAACTAAATTAGTCGCGCTCTATACAACTAAGATTGATCATTCGTGGTTTTCAATCGTCAATCGCAATTAAATCTTGTAATTTTAATCGTTAATCGTTAGTCGATTACATTTTGCCCATCTCTGCATAGTACGCGTTCACCTACACGAGCTTAGACTATGTGCTAAGAACGCGCCTCTTTCATATATTTGATCGCCAGTGTCCGAGGTGTGGTTAGGTTCTATTCTTTTTGACGTTTTCCTGGAAGCTGTCTGCAACAGCACTCAAAGCTAATGCAGAAGTGCATATTTAATAACACGACAACAAACTTCGTGGAAACTGTATGCAACGTGCATGTTAACTGCAGCAGTTATGCACTCCGAACATCCGTATCTCGTATAGGTAAAGTTTAAATTACTGTAACTTGACTGAATAATGTGTTAGTTGTTTGCGGTCCCCGGGTAAATAATATCATGCCATTGTGTACGTACTTATACGAATACAATAGGAAGTTACCTAAAAGTGCAGTTCTCAGCGAAAACAATTAACTTTTACAAGGTAACTTTGTACCGTGATATTGAGTGAATTGCTTGTACTTAAGTTTTAGTATTACCTCCAACGTTTCTAGGTCATCACGTCATTGTTCTCCTGGTTCAAGAAAACCAATCAATGTAAGAAATTTTTAAAATCATATCAGATGTTACACAACAAAATTAGGCATATTTAGTTTTACATCCTTATCATTCATCACTATAATATTTATGTATAATAAAACACTCGATAATTTTCAATAAAATTCACCTTAAAATGTTCAATCAAGATTGTCAACAAACACGATGGATGTTTTCTATGTACACTTAGTATTTGTACATATTACCAAAGACATATATAACTCCGATTAGACAGATAAAGTCTAAGAAAAAAACGTACCTCAGTACCATACAGAAAAAGGTACGGTGGCCTAGATGGCATTACACCTTTGGGGTACGCTCAGCTAGATGGCGCTAATATTACTATTTGACATTTTAACACATATCAAGCTAAGAATATGGGCCAAATTGTCAAAACTGAGGTTCAAAAGTTCTAAGCCTGTGTCAAGCGATGGCGGTTTATGAACTGTGATTACACATTTTACTTCGACAGTAACTCTCTATAACACTTGATCCTCTAGCTAAGAATATGGGCCAAATTGTCAAAACTGAGGTTCAAAAGTTCTAAGCCTGTGTCAAGAGATGGCAGTCTTATGAACTGTGATTACACATTTTACTTCGACAGTAACTCTCTATAACACTTGATCCTCTAGCTAAGAATATGGGCCAAATTGTCAAAACTGAGGTTCAAAAGTTCTAAGCCTGTGTCAAGAGATGGCAGTCTTATGAACTGTGATTACACATTTTACTTCGACAGTAACTCTCTATAACACTTGATCCTCTTATTTGATATTACATATCGCTGTCTGAATATCCACAACACAAGCCACCTTGAGCTTATTGTAGGACTCAGACAATCTGTCTAAGAATGTTATATTTATTTGTTTACACTATAAATTGCTATCTTTAGAAAACTAAGTACTGAGTCTGTGCTTTCGACAACCCTAGTGAGATCCAACCGTCGGCTGATTGCGGATTAAGTCACAAAGGACGTAACGATGCAAAAACTAGCGTCGGCGAAACTAGACTGTTTAAACCCGACGCTAAACGATTTAAAAAGTGAGTCGAATAAAATAAATGAAAGACCGTTTCTAGGTTAAGCTTCGTAAGCAAAAAATTAATAGTTTAAAAAACACTATAAAACACGCTTTTATAAATGCACGTAAAAGCCAAAAATAAATTATGGATCGTTCAAGTTGTCTCTATTTGTGAGCTGAAGTTTAAAAACTATGTGCTTTTAATTATAATATTTGATTGTAAAAGCGTGGGGCGCTGGAACAGGAAAGACTTTTTGTATAACTTGCTGATAAATCAAATTATGCTATGCTACGGGAAGGAGGTTACACAGATTGACGCGCTAACTGGAGCATGACTAGTAGGTTCTACATTAAACAGTCAAATCAATTAAAAGTCAGTGTTCAAAGTAGGTACCAGTTTGTCGAACTCAGACAAAATATGCGCTAGTAGCGAGGAGAGTCGACAGTCACCGACACTTAGAACGCCGCTTTTTTCCGGTAATCAAAGTACAAAAGGGGAAAGTGTCTACAGTGACAGGATGCAGAGTTCTTGTTCGTGGACGAGATATCTTTGGTTCTTTTTGGTAACCCTTAGGCGGCATATGTAAACGTTATGTTCTTATGCAACTTAATTCGCCAGGAAGTTCGGATTAGTATTTGTTTACAAGAAAGTCTTTCCTGTTCCAGCGCCCCACGCTTTTACAATCAAATATTATAATTAAAAGCACATAGTTTTTAAACTTCAGCTCACAAATAGAGACAACTTGAACGATCCATAATTTATTTTTGGCTTTTACGTGCATTTATAAAAGCGTGTTTTATAGTGTTTTTTAAACTATTAATTTATTTTATACTTTTTAGTCATTAATAATGAAATACTTTTAACATTTATACATAAATTTATTTCAAGTAGGCGGATTTTACATGCCATTTGTGGCTTAACGTGTACTTATTGCTAATTGCTACTTAATAATAACCAGCGGCTACCTTCTTATTACGGTATTATCATAAAAATGTTTATACCTAGTAAGTTATCCGTAAAAGATAGACCCCCTTTATTTGCTCTTAAGGGTCACAGGAAAACCATTACCCAACTTATTTTAAATACAACGTTGATCTTTCTTTTATGCTTGTTTGCTCTGAAAGGTCACAAGAAAACGCTAACCCAACTTATTTTAAATACTACGTTAATATTTCTTTTATGCGGGGGGCTTCGCCCACCGAGCCCCCCTTTGTTTGCTCTTAAAGGTCACAAGAAAACGCTAACCCAACTTATTCTAAATAGTACGTTGATCTTTCTTTCATGCGGGGGGCTTCGGCCCCCGAGGCCCCTTTTTCTTTACTTTTAAGGATCACAAGAAAAAAAATTTTTTTTTTTTCGTGGGGAATGCGTTTACGCATACCGCCGGGTCTGAGGTGGTGGGCGACCCGGTCGGTTATGTGGGGGTCGAGGCTGTAAAGAGTCCCCCCTACCCACTAAACCCCACGGTGTCCTCTCACCGCTTTGTGTGCGGGGTCCCGGGAAGCTGTAAAGTGCATCCGCGGCCCCGCAGCGGCCATCCTGGATCAGAATCCCTCGCTGGTCGGGCCATGAGCCGACCGGTCATCACTGTGGGAGCGCTTCCTGGACACAAGGGTGGCACTCTCCAACTCGAGAGCCAGCGTATTGGGCGGGGGCGCTCTAATGCATCCCTCGCCCGCTGGCTGTCTTTAGGGTGGCAGGTTCCG
The DNA here is from genome assembly GCF_023078275.1 of Leguminivora glycinivorella. NCBI lineage: Eukaryota > Metazoa > Arthropoda > Insecta > Lepidoptera > Tortricidae > Leguminivora > Leguminivora glycinivorella. Next base: position 654,262 of record NW_025952828.1, read on the forward strand.
CTCGTGAGCGGCACGTCTGCGACCTATGCATCACAAGAAAACCTTAACCCAACTTATTTTAAATACAACGTTGATCTTTCTTTTATGCGGGGGGCTTCGCCCCCAGAGCCCCCCTTTGTTTGCTCTTAAAGGTCACAAGAAAACGCTAACCCAACTTATTCTAAATACTACGTTGATCTTTCTTTTATGCGGGGGGCTTCGCCCCCCGAGCCCCCCTTTGTTTGCTCTGAAAGGTCACAAGAAAACGCTAACCCAACTGATCTTAAATACTACGTTGATCTTTTTTTCAGGCGGGGGGCTTCGCCCCCAGAGCCCCCCTTTGTTTGCTCTTAAAGGTCACAAGAAAACGCTAACCCAACTGATCTTAAATACTACGTTGATCTTTTTTTCAGGCGGGGGGCTTCGCCCCCAGAGCCCCCCTTTGTTTGCTCTTAAAGGTCACAAGAAAACGCTAACCCAACTAATAAGTTGGGTAGGGGTTGGGGTTGGGTAGCGTTTTCTTGTGACATGTCACAAGAAAACGCTAACCCAACTTATTTTAAATACTACGTTAATCTTTCTTTTATGCGGGGGGCTTCGCCCCCGAGCCCCCTTTGTTTGCTCTGAAAGGTCACAAGAAAACACTAACCCAACTTATTTTAAATACAACGTTGATCTTTCTTTTATGCGGGGGGCTTCGCTCCCCCAGCCCCCCTTTGTTTGCTCTGAAATGTCACAAGAAAACGCTAACCCAACTTATCTTAAATACAACGTTGATCTTTCTTTTATGCGGGGGGCTTCGCTCCCCGAGCCCCCCTTTGTTTGCTCTTAAAGGTCACAAGAAAACGCTAATCCAACTTATTCTAAATACTTCGTTGATCTTTTATTCATGCGGGGGGCTTCGCCCCCAGAGCCCCCCTTTGTTTGCTCTTAAAGGTCACAAGAAAACGCTAACCCAACTTATTCTAAATACTACGTTGATCTTTCTTTTATGCGGGGGGCTTCGCCCCCCGAGCCCCCCTTTGTTTGCTCTGAAAGGTCACAAGAAAACGCTAACCCAACTGATCTTAAATACTACGTTGATCTTTTTTTCAGGCGGGGGGCTTCGCCCCCAGAGCCCCCCTTTGTTTGCTCTTAAAGGTCACAAGAAAACGCTAACCCAACTGATCTTAAATACTACGTTGATCTTTTTTTCAGGCGGGGGGCTTCGCCCCCAGAGCCCCCCTTTGTTTGCTCTTAAAGGTCACAAGAAAACGCTAACCCAACTTATTCTAAATACTACGTTGATCTTTCTTTCATGCGGGGGCTTCGCCCCCGAGCCCCCCTTTGTTTGCTCTGAAATGTCACAAGAAAACGCTAACCCAACTTATTTTAAATACTACGTTAATCTTTCTTTTATGCGGGGGCTTCGCCCCCCGAGCCCCCCTTTGTTTGCTCTGAAAGGTCACAAGAAAACGCTAACCCAACTTATTTTAAATACAACGTTGATCTTTCTTTTATGCGGGGGGCTTCGCCCCCCCAGCCCCCCTTTGTTTGCTCTGAAATGTCACAAGAAAACGCTAACCCAACTTATCTTAAATACAACGTTGATCTTTCTTTTATGCGGGGGGCTTCGCTCCCCGAGCCCCCCTTTGTTTGCTCTTAAAGGTCACAAGAAAACGCTAATCCAACTTATTCTAAATACTTCGTTGATCTTTTATTCATGCGAGGGGCTTCGCCCCCCGAGGCCCCCTTTTCTTTACTCTTAAGGATCACAAGAAAACCTTAACCCAACTTATTTTAAATACAACGTTGATCTTTCTTTTATGCGGGGGCCTCGCCACCCGAGCCCCCCTTTGTTTGCTCTGAAAGGTCACAAGAAAACGCTATCCCAACTTATTTTAAATACTACGTTAATCTTTCTTTTATGCGGGGGCTTCGCCCCCCGAGACCCCCCCTTTGTTTACTCTTAAAGGTCACAAGAAAACGCTAACCCAACTTATCTTAAATACTACGTTGATCTTTCTTTCATGCGGGGGGCTTCGCCCCCGAGCCCCCCTTTGTTTGCTCTTAAAGGTCACAAGAAAACGCTAACCCAACTTATTTTAAATACAACGTTGATCTTTCTTTTATGCGGGGGCTTCGCCCCCGAGCCCCCTTTGTTTGCTCTTAAAGGTCACAAGAAAACGCTAACCCAACTGATCTTAAATACTACGTTGATCTTTCTTTCAGGCGGGGGCTTCGCCCCCGAGCCCCCTTTGTTTGCTCTTAAAGGTCACAAGAAAACGCTAACCCAACTTATTCTAAATACTACGTTGATCTTTCTTTCATGCGGGGGGCTTCGCCCCCCGAGCCCCCCTTTGTTTGCTCTGAAATGTCACAAGAAAACGCTAACCCAACTTATTTTAAATACTACGTTAATCTTTCTTTTATGCGGGGGCTTCGCCCCCCGAGCCCCCCTTTGTTTGCTCTGAAAGGTCACAAGAAAACGCTAACCCAACTTATTTTAAATACAACGTTGATCATTCTTTTATGCGGGGGGCTTCGCCCCCCGAGCCCCCCTTTGTTTTCTCTTAAAGCTCACAAGAAAACGCTAACCCAACTTATTCTAAATACTTCGTTGATCTTTTTTTCATGCGAGGGGCTTCGCCCCCCGAGGCCCCCTTTTCTTTACTCTTAAGGATCACAAGAAAACCTTAACCCAACTTATTTTAAATACAACGTTGATCTTTCTTTTATGCGGGGGGCCTCGCCACCCAAGCCCCCCTTTGTTTGCTCTGAAAGGTCACAAGAAAACGCTATCCCACCTTATTTTAAATACTACGTTAATCTTTCTTTTATGCGGGGGGCTTCGCCCCCCGAGCCCCCCTTTGTTTGCTCTTAAAGGTCACAAGAAAACGCTAACCCAACTTATTTTAAATACAACGTTGATCTTTCTTTTATGCGGGGGGCTTCGTCCCCCGAGCCCCCCTTTGTTTGCTCTGAAATGTCACAAGAAAACGCTAACCCAACTGATCTTAAATACTACGTTGATCTTTCTTTCAGGCGGGGGGCTTCGCCCCCCGAGCCCCCCTTTGTTTGCTCTTAAAGGTCACAAGAAAACGCTAACCCAACTTATTCTAAATACTACGTTGATCTTTCTTTCATGCGGGGGCTTCGCCCCCGAGCCCCCCCCTTTGTTTGCTCTGAAATGTCACAAGAAAACGCTAACCCAACTTATTTTAAATACTACGTTAATCTTTCTTTTATGCGGGGGCTTCGCCCCCCGAGCCCCCCTTTGTTCGCTCTGAAAGGTCACAATAAAACGCTAACCCAACTTATTTTAAATACAACGTTGATCTTTCTTTTATGCGGGGGGCTTCGCCCCCCGAGCCCCCCTTTGTTTGCTCTGAAATGTCACAAGAAAACGCTAACCCAACTTATCTTAAATACAACTTTGATCTTTCTTTTATGCGGGGTGCTTCGCCCCCCGAGCCCCCCTTTGTTTGCTCTTAAAGGTCACAAGAAAACGCTAACCCAACTTATTCTAAATACTTCGTTGATCTTTTTTTCATGCGAGTGGCTTCGCCCCCCGAGGCCCCCTTTTCTTTACTCTTAAGGATCACAAGAAAACCTTAACCCAACTTATTTTAAATACAACGTTGATCTTTCTTTTATGTGGGGGGCCTCGCCACCCGAGCCCCCCTTTGTTTGCTCTGAAAGGTCACAAGAAAACGCTATCCCAACTTATTTTAAATACTACGTTAATCTTTCTTTTATGCGGGGGGCTTGGCCCCCCGAGCCCCCCTTTGTTTGCTCTTAAAGGTCACAAGAAAACGCTAACCCAACTTATCTTAAATACTACGTTAATCTTTCTTTTATGCGGGGGCTTCGCCCCCCGAGCCCCCCTTTGTTTGCTCTTAAAGGTCACAAGAAAACGCTTACCCAACTGATCTTAAATACTACGTTGATCTTTCTTTCATGCGGGGGCTTCGCCCCCAAGCCCCCTTTGTTTGCTCTTAAAGGTCACAAGAAAACGCTAACCCAACTGATCTTAAATACTACGTTGATCTTTCTTTCATGAGGGGGCTTCGCCCCCGAGCCCCCCTTTGTTTGCTCTTAAAGGTCACAAGAAAACGCTAACCCAACTTATTCTAAACACTACGTTGATCTTTCTTTCATGCGGGGGGCTTGGCCCCCCGAGCCCCCCTTTTCTTTGCTCTTAAGGATCACAAGAAATCCTTAACCCAACTTATTTTAAATACAACGTTTATCTTTCTTTCTTGCGGGGGGCTTCGCCCCCCGAGCCCCCCTTTGTTTGCTCTGAAAGGTCACAAGAAAACGCTAACCTAACTTTTTTTAAATACTATGTTGATCTTTCTTTCATGCTTCCCCCTCGAGCCCCCCCCCCCCTTTTTCTGTTCTTATCTTCCGGCACCATCATCAGGCCTTGAAACCTAATCGTAGTCATAGTTCATTACAAGACTTTTCTAAGAAGCCCAAAAACAGCTATGATACGATGTTCCATCATGTAGTTCCAGTACATATCTTCCGGCTCCATCATCAGACCTTGAAACCTAATCGTAGTCAAAGTTCATTACAAGACTTTTCTAAGAAGCCCAAAAACAGCTATGATACGATGTTCCATCATGTAGTTCCAGTTCATATCTTCCGGCTCCATCATCAGACCTTGAAACCTAATCGTAGTCAAAGTTCATTACAAGACTTTTCTAAGAAGCCCAAAAACAGCTATGACACGATGTTCCATCATGTAGTTCCAGCTCATATCTTCCGGCTCCATCATCAGACCTTGAAACCTAATTGTAATCAAAGTTCATTACAAGACTTTCCTAAGAAGCCCAAAAACAGCTATGATACGATGTTCCATCATGTAGTTCCAGTTCATATCTTCCGGCTCCATCATCAGACCTTGAAACCTAATCGTAGTCAAAGTTCATTACAAGACTTTTCTAAGAAACCCAAAAACAGCTATGATACGATGTTCCATCATGTAGTTCCAGTTCATATCTTTCGGCTTCATCATCAGACCTTGAAACCTAATTGTAGTCAAAGTTCATTACAAGACTTTTCTAAGAAACCCAAAAACGGCTATGAAATGATGTTCCATCATGTAGTTCCAGTTCATATCTTCCGACTCCATCATCAGATCAGCTCAACAGTACCATATTATTGTATTGTCATCGGAACTACATACAGCTGCCAATTTTCATTACGCTACGATCCTTGGAAGATGGTTAAATTAGCCTCCGCAGATTCCATTACATAGTTAGTTACATACACGACGACCTAATAAAAGCGTGTTAAAAAAGCAAAGTACGAAGAATTTCATAGAATGACAGTCCATTTCTCTAACGAGCGGTCTGGCCTAGTAGGCCTTGAAAGAAACCAATTTGCACCTAATTTACTTTGCTCCCATGTGAATGAAATAAAATACGTAGTACATTTTTTCAGCACAGATCGTGCTTTTTGCCCGCACTAGTGCGCAAAGTGGTTCATTTCTCATCAGGTCGAAACTTCAGAGGCCCATCTGTACTAAAAAAACCGGCCAAGAGCGTGTCGGGCCACGCTCGGTGTAGGATTCCGTAGTTTTCCGTATTTTTCTCAAAAACTACTGAACCTATCAAGTTCAAAATAATTTTCCTAGAAAGTCTTTATAAAGTTCTACTTTTGTAATTTTTTTCATATTTTTTAAACATATGGTTCAAAACAACTAGGGAACAAATCAAATTATTTTATTGAATATTTTTTGATTTGTTCTTTTTTCAAGTAGTCACACTACTATATATAAATTATAAACCACCCACCACCAGTGGGCCTTGTCGTTTTTTCTTTCGTGTATGATATCTATTTAAATTTATAATATGGTTCAAAAGTTAGAGGGGGGGGGACGCACTTTTTTTTCCTTTAGGAGCGATTATTTCCGAAAATATTAATATTATCAAAAAACGATCTTAGTAACCCCTAAACCCTTATTCATTTTTATATACCTATCCAACAATATATCACACGTTGGGGTTTGAATGAAAAAAAATATCAGCCCCCACTTTACATGTAGGGGGGGCACCCTAATAAGACATTTTTTTCCATTTTTTATTTATGCACTTTGTTGGCGTGATTGATATACATATTGGTACCAAATTTCAGCTTTCTTTTCTAGTGCCAACGGTTACTGAGATTATCCGCGGACGGATGGACGGACGGACGGACGGACGGACGGACGGACGGACGGACGGACGGGAGGAACGGACGGACGGACGGACGGACGGACGGACGGACGGACGGACGGACAGACAGACAGACAGACAGACATGGCGAAACTATAAGGGTTCCTAGTTGACTACGGAACCCTAAAAACGTCGTACGATAAACATGTAAAAAGGAAACTCGTAACTCGTGTCGATTTATGAATTTTATGATGGTTTATTTTGTTTATATCCCGGTCAATATAAGGCTAAGTAATCAAAATTTTTCATTAGTTTACAAAATGCTAAAGATTCCAACACATTGAAAAGAGATTATTTCGAGTCATTATAAATAAATAATAAATAAATAAACAAATATTATAGGACATTCTTACACAGATTCACTGACACACATTAAATCCGTCTCGCAAAGTGGATTGCACTGAAGACCCAGTTCGATTCGATTTAGCTGAAACGTTTTGAATCTATACTGACGATTGAACTGCCAAAGACTAAAAGGACTTTCAGATCCTCACTAAAAACGTATAAATCAAGATAGGTACCTACGTACCTCCAATTATATGGTAAGGTAATGTGGGCGAAGATTGAAGATTTTTTCTTATGGGTATAATGATATAATTTAGGGTGGAGCGAAAAAACACTTTTCTGGAATTAGAAAACCAATAGTTATCAATCAATGACCCTTAGTGCGTTTTCACATTATCCGATCCGATATCGGATGTCGGACCGATATCCCATACATTACAGGCGCCATCTTGGATTTTTTCTATTGAAATCCTTCCGACATCCGATATCGGATCGGATAATGTGAAAACGGCCTTAGTCTATGAAACCTTTGTACGAATTTTCAGCTTTTTCCGCCTCCGAATTTTCAGCCTCCGCATTGGGTTTTAATTTTTGAAAATCTCATACAAACCTGAAAATTCAACTTTCAGATAAAAAAGGCGGAAGATGTTGATTTAAAAAGCTGAAAATTTTGCATAAAGGTTTCATAGACTTAGGTCACTGATTGATAACTATTAAGCCGGAGTTACATTTAGGGCCACGCCGCGTGTCGCAACGCAATCGGTTACATACATTTTTAACCGACTTCAAAAAAGGAGGAGGTTCTCAATTCGACTGAATGTTTTTTTTTTTTTTTGTATGTATGTTACTCGATATCTCCGAGAATCGTGGACCGATTTTCAAAATTTTTTTTTTGATCGAACCGGTATAACCCCGAGATGGTCCCATTGGCACCAAGTCAGGGTCTGATGATGGGATCCTGGAGAAATCGAGGGAACTCTTCAAATGTTATAGGCACATGTAATGGTTTTAGTCTATTTTTCAAAGGTACACCAGTATTTACGTCTGATGGTAATAATTTTATGTGGCTGAGCTGATGATGGAAGGTCAACTCCTCAATGGTTAGGAGTTAAAGGATAATTCTTTCACTACTGTACATGTATTCGGACTGATACATATAATATCACTAGGAACCACTAAAAATCAACAAATAAATAAACTTTTTAACAAAAAATAAAACCGCCTTCAAAAATAAGCGCGTTACAAAACACGGAGAAACTAAAAAGCCAAAAATAATAAACCTTTCAATTCAGATTTCTTATCGTATTGCAATAAGCTAAACATCCAAATTATAAACAAATCAATTATTTTTGGAGTCGGTACCAGCCTGTGTATGGTTGGGTGGGGCAAACAGGCAATATAGCAAGGCGACGAATAGGTCTGGTACCGACTACAAAAATAATTGATTTGTTTATAATTTGGATGTTTAGCTTATTGCAATACGATAAGAAATCTGAATTGAAAGGTTTATTATTTTTGGCTTTTTAGTTTCTCCGTGTTTTGTAACGCGCTTATTTTTGAAGGCGGTTTTATTTTTTGTTATGTATGAACGTGGTTACATTAGAACACCCGCGTGTCGCCGAGCGGCCGTATAACCGAATACAATCCCACGCGTTGCGACACGCGGCGTGGCTCTAATGTAACCCCGGCTTTAGGTTTGCTAATTCCAGAAAAGTGTTTTTTCGCTCCACCCTATGATATATGTTCCGTATCGTGAAGTCCTACTGGCGGCTTTCTATCTTAACATACAAGAAAAACCGTTCAATCTTCCCCCACCTTCCCTTAACGCCGTGGCTTGCGTGGGCGACGGTCGCGCGATGGACGCGCGACGCCGATGCGACGCATACGAAATCAAACCTTATCGATATGGAAGTAGACGATGCGATGAGACGCGACGGCGACGGTCGCGCGACCATCGCCCACGCAAGACACGGCGTTATACAGAATTACAGATGTATGACATCATAGAGTGGCATATTACGTAGGTACAGTCGAGTTGACAAACACCTTTACAAACCAACATTCCAAATATATGTATGCACGACCTTATAGTCATCTGTCATAGAGACGTGTAAACTTATCTTTGGCATGTTGGCTTGTAAAGATGTTTGTATTGTTTGTGAACTCAACCAAAACATTTTTTTTTGTTGCATATTCTTTGAGTCCAAATCATGATACGAGACGTATATATTTGCCACCAACGTGTTCTTAAAGAGAACTAGCTTCATGCTTGTAATAGAAGGTGTTAAGGAACCCTAATCTCACGGGCATCCGAGGGGAATGCACCGCGCGCGGGACGCAGCCGCATCTAATTTGCATGTCACTCTTCGCCGTTCGCTGTCAACGCGCGCTCACATACTTGCACCCTTTCTTAATCTCAAAATGGTGTAATTAAGTAATAAGTTAATTATATCAACCTGCATGTATTGAAGAAATCTAAGTAAAAATTATTCAAAGTTCATCTGCCAACGTTATTTATATCTACATCTTCAAATCATCACCAGTATCCTGCATTCAAAACCAAAAAGCAATTGACGCCAAAGTCTACATGGTCCTTCATCGAGCCGAATATACAAGAATCAAGCCCTAAGTGAGATATCCAGGACGTTTGAACCAGCTGAGCCGAAGAGTCAACACAACACATTTACCTACCTAAAGTGCAATCATCAAACAAGAAATTAGCAATTATACAAAGGATTGGTCGAAATCAAAGTGAAATTTAAAGTTTAAGGCCGAAACGAGTGGTTAAGAGTGAGTTCTTTCCAAATTGTTACCATTAAGGCGTTAAATAGGTATGTAAACCATTTATTTCTACCAATTACAATTATTTAGTGCAAATAAAAGTAAAACTTAGCGTTAGGTAGGTACGTATACGTATGCAAAACATTTAATACATTACTGCATACTATTACATACATTTTCATTAAAAATCAAACATTAAAATCGTAATTCATTAATATATCGTGCAAATAATTCATAACTTTAAAATCATTAGTTGTTTATCGCATAGTTGCATAGGTAGTTATCTCCAGGAGCACTGTTACTAGCCGGCCGGCGGCCGCAGCTGAGCGAGTTTCGACTTAATGCGCGTTGCATTTTTGCGTAAACAAGTGACGTAACCATGAACTCATTAGGAATTTAATGCGAAATGAAATTAAATTGGATTTGTTTACATGTTTAAGACTTAATACAAAGTATTTTAATGAATCAAATTATATACATTTTAATATCATATTGAAATCAATTCATTATACAATTCAATTCATATATACAATTTATATACAAGTTAATTGCAATTCATATACAATTTTAAGATCATTTATTTAAGGTTTTATACAAGTAACGGAATTTATCCTATATTCCCATAGCCCTACACAATGTCGGACTTAAAAGATTTAATACGTAAGCGTGGTGCAGTTAAGGGAGGCTAACCAATTTCATCAATTATGTTGAAAAATTAGATTCGTTGTCGTCATTACAAGTGATTGAATTACAAGCGCGTTTAAGTAAAATGGACGCACTTTATGCACAATTTGAGGAAATTCAATCTGAGATTGATATTTTAGTTGATGAAAATGATTTGGCCGTTCACTCCGCCGCCCGCACAGAGTTTGAAGATTTATTTTACGCGACTATTGCCCTTGCGCAGGAGATCTTAAACGCCAATAAACCTGCCAAAAATGATGATAACGATAATTCTTCCAGTGCCTCGTACGTTTCAGGTGAGGAGCATGCACGCTCGAGTACCAAGGTGGGACACACAAGCACTCGTGGAATTAAATTACCGACGATCCAGATCCCAAAGTTCAGCGGTCAGTACGAGGAGTGGTTAGAGTTTCACGATTTGTTCGTGTCCTTGATACATGAACACACGGCGATCTCGGATATACAGAAGTTTCATTACTTAAGGGCATCCCTGGAGGGAGCCGCTGCGCAGGTAATCAAATCCATAGAGTTTTCAGCTCGTAATTATAGAATCGCGTGGGATTTGTTGTGCGACAGGTTTGACAATAAACGTATACTAATTCAAAATCATATCCAAGCGCTGTTCTCTTTAGAACAAAACAAAAAAGAGTCATATCAATCAATTCGTAAAATAATAGACACTTTTACTAAAAACTTAAGAGCCTTAGAGACTCTAGGAGAGCCCACCACTTCATGGGACACTCTCATCATTTATATTATGAGTACAAAATTAGATTCAAGGACATTGAGGGAATGGGAAGAGCATAAATCCGATTTAAAAGGTATTAAGTTACACGATTTCATGACATTCTTAAAAAACAGAGCCGATTTACTTGAAACGTTACACATGAGTAATAACAACACAAACACAAGTGTCAGCGCCAGAGCTGACCGACACAAATCTGCCGAGTACGTCAAGAGTCTCGCAGCAGTCACTGGTTCACCAGAACCAAAATATACAACATATAGATACAGCTGCCCCTTGTGCAAGCAAAATCATCGCATTTATAGGTGTGAGCAGTTTCTAGGACAACCTGTCAACGAGAGAGCAGAATCGGTTAAGAGGTTCAAGTTATGTGAAAACTGCCTCCGCCCCGGTCATCAGGCTCGCGTTTGCAGATTGGGCCCATGCATGAAATGCTCACAAAAACACAATTCAGTACTTCATACAGATACAGAGTCAGGATCATCTGAGCCATCAGTTGTGGGTGCGACAGCACACTCCTTCAAGCCAACAGGGCGAGGCGTACTCTCAACTGCCGTGATCCATATGTACGACAAGGACAACCACCGCCATGAAGTAAGAGCCTTTATTGATAATGGTAGCGAGTCTTGCTTCATGACGGATTCCTTGTTACGTAAATTGCAAATTAAACATACAGATTTACAATCATCCATTACTGGGTTGAATGAACAACTCTTGTCACACATCACTAAAAGGTGCAATGCAACAATCGAATCGAGAACTAGCCAATTTAAAGCCGAACTAACATTCTACGTTGTTCCAAAAATTGTGACTCTAAAATCACCTGTACCTAAACTAAATATACCTAAACATGTGATACTGGCAGACCCAGAATACGACAACCCGTCGGACATAGATATTCTATTGGGCTCTGAAATATTCTGGGAGCTGCTTGAACAGGATCAAATTGGTTTGGGTACCGGTTATCCAATATTACAAAACACAAAGCTCGGTTACATAGTTGGTGGGCCTACCAGAGGGCTCAATCACAAAAATACACATTCAATTGAACCTATACATTGTAATCTGATCGCGAACAATACAGTACAAGAACAATTAGCTAAATTCTGGTGTCTTGAGGAGGTGTCGGACAGCTCCAAGCAAGTGTATTCTGTAGAAGAGCGTTTATGTGAACAGAATTTCGTGGAGAACTTTACTCGAATGCCAGATGGGCGATTCTCCGTCGCGGTCCCTCTCAAGAAACCAGAGTCTTGCTTAGGTGACTCATTCAATCGTGCTAAACAGTGCTTCCTATCGCTTGAGCGTAGGCTAGACAAACAACCACTGTTAAAACAAATGTACACAGACTTTATGTCTGAATATATAGAATTAGGACACATGTCTGAGGCGAAATCAGATGACACAAAAACAAACACACATCCATATTATTTACCACATCATGGTATTTTACGCGAAAGCTCTACTACGAAGCTTCGTGCTGTCTTCAATGGCAGTGCTGCCACAACATCGGGAGTTTCATACAATGACCTCCAAATGGTCGGACCCACGATACAGAGCGATTTGTTATCGATTCTTTTGCGATTCAGACATTATCCATACGTCTTGACCGGGGACATCGAAAAGATGTACCGGCAAGTTTTAGTTCATGACAATCAAAGACATTTACAACAAATTATATGGCGTGATGATCCCACTAAAGAATTAAAAATATACAGATTGAATACAGTCACGTATGGGACAGCATCAGCGCCATTTCTTGCCATCAGGTGCTTGAAACAACTTGCATTAGAATGTTCAGATCCACAATTAGCCCAAATTATTAGTGACGACTTTTATGTCGACGATTTGGTCACAGGTGCTCACACAAAGGAGCAATTGATAAAAATAAAAGAAGGCGTTTGCAAAGTTCTGTCCACAGGTTGTTTCAATCTCCGCAAAATCAGATCCAATATAGAACTCTCTCAGTCAGATTCATGTCAGACATTGAACCTCGGCGACCAAGGGTCATCAAATTCATCAAACACCCTGGGCCTGGGTTGGTCACCACGTGATGACACATTATATTATTCAATAAAGCAAACCGTTAAGCAAAATCCAACCAAACGGTCAATTCTGTCCGCCATAGGACAGATATATGATCCGCTTGGCCTATTAAGCGTATGCGTCATTCAAGCTAAAATCATGTTACAGAAACTTTGGTTATTAAAATGTAATTGGGACGATCCTTTACCTTCAAATATTGTAAATTTATGGCACAAGTTTCAATCTGATTTACATCATGTACTTGATTTAAAAATTCCGCGCTGTGTCATCAATGGCGATCCAAATAGTGTGATTGAAATTCACACTTTTTGTGATTCGTCTCAGGACGCATACGGCTCATGCTTGTACGTTAGGTCGGAATGTAACGGACAAGTGGAGATTAACTTGCTATGTGCAAAAAGTAAGGTCACGCCTTTAAAACCTACAACAATTCCGCGTTTAGAACTGTGCGGTGCCCTTGTTGCTGCACGTCTGACTGAGAAAGTACTCAAATCCATTCGTCTGCCAGTGAAAAGATGCATTCTCTGGACTGACTCATCTATCGTTTTAGGTTGGCTCCAAACTCAGCCTAACAAATTAAAACAATTCGTTAAAAATCGTGTTGCTGAAGTTCAAGAGCTCACTGCTAATCACGAATGGCGCCATGTGCCAACAGCTCTGAATCCAGCAGACATGTTATCTCGCGGAGTGAACATGTCAGAATTACCAAATTTGTCCATGTGGTGGAATGGACCAGATTTTCTAAAAGAAGATGAATCTAATTGGCCTACAAGTAATTTCGTAAAAAACAATTTCGAAATCCCAGAAATGGTAACAGCTACAGCAGTCTCTTTAGATTTAAATAACGATTTAATTGATTACAAAAGATTTTCTAAATTACTAAAACTGAAAAGAGCACTTGCATATGCATTGCGTTTCATTTATAATTGTAAAAATAAAATTAATAAAAAGTCTGGACCACTCACCACAATTGAACTACAAAATTCATTCACTTTACTCTTAAAATGGTCTCAAAGGCAATCATTTCAAGAATACGATCAGTTAGTCAAAAAACAACCATTATCTAATAAAAACAAACTTCTATCTTTATCCCCATTCATTGATGAAGCAGAGTTAATCAGAGTAGGCGGCAGATTAAACAATTCACAATTTCAATTCAACAAAAAACACCCAGTATTGCTTTCAGCTAAACACACATTGACACGTCTTATTTTCGTTGAAGAACATATTCGTTTATTGCATGCTGGACCCCAATTGTTGTTATCATCAATTAAAGATGAGTTTTGGCCCATTGGCGGTCGCAATTTAGCCAGATCTGTCGCACACAAATGCCTGAGGTGTTTCAAGCTACGGGCTCAAACAGTCAGCCCTATAATGGGTCATTTACCTGAGCAGCGCCTCAATCCAGGTTATGTTTTCCAAACCACGGGTGTAGATTACGCGGGACCACTTCTCGCTGCTGACCGTAGAGGACGTGGATGCAAACTTATAAAGGTCTATGTCGTAGTGTTTGTGTGTTTCACCACAAAGTGTCTGCACCTCGAGTTGGTCACAAGTTTGACAAAGGAGGCATACATTGCTGCCTTACACAGGTTTATTGCGCGTCGCGGAAAACCTGCCACCATTTTCTCAGACAATGGCACTCAGTTCGTCGGGGCCAAAAATGAACTTAACGCATTTCTAAAACAAAACTCGTCCTCCATTTCTGAGTTTATGGCGAATGAATTCGTTGCTTTTAAATTCATTCCAGCCTACGCACCACATTTTGGAGGGCTATGGGAGGCTGGAGTTAAGTCTTTTAAATACCATTTAACTAGAGTTGTAGGCGATTCCCACCTCACGTTTGAGGAACTTTACACGGTTCTAGTCAAAATTGAAGCTACGCTTAACTCACGACCTCTATCACCAATGTCTTCAGATCCTTCTGATCTTCATCCATTAACGCCAGGTCACTTTTTGGTCGGACGTCCTCTTACCGCTCTGCCAGTTCCTCCACTAGAGAACATAAATCCGACCAGACTACAGCGATGGGATCGCATTGAGCAAATCCACCAGCACTTCTGGACGAGATGGCATAAGGAATACGTCTCTGAGTTGCAGCAAAAAACAAAATGGAGGTCATGCAAAGGACACCTCGACACAGGAACGATGGTCATCGTTAAAGAAGACGCTGTTCCACCTTTAAAATGGAGTCTTGGACGTATCGTGCGTGTTCATCCAGGAATCGACGGAGTATCCAGAGTCGCCGATATCCAAACAAGTCGAGGCATCATTAGAAGAGCCTTCAATCGTATCTGCCCTCTTCCACTAGATGACGATCCTGTTGAAAGCAGGACTTTCAACGCCGGGGGGCATGTTAAGGAACCCTAATCTCACGGGCATCCGAGGGGAATGCACCGCGCGCGGGACGCAGCCGCATCTAATTTGCATGTCACTCTTCGCCGTTCGCTGTCAACGCGCGCTCACATACTTGCACCCTTTCTTAATCTCAAAATGGTGTAATTAAGTAATAAGTTAATTATATCAACCTGCATGTATTGAAGAAATCTAAGTAAAAATTATTCAAAGTTCATCTGCCAACGTTATTTATATCTACATCTTCAAATCATCACCAGTATCCTGCATTCAAAACCAAAAAGCAATTGACGCCAAAGTCTACAGAAGGTCGAAGAGTATTGTTGATGGCTTGAGTCTTCAAATTATTATAGAAATACCTACTACCTACTCCAACGAAATAATCACATTTCAAATGAATTAATCCCATCACCAAATAATCCGACCTGTTATGTAATTATACATGAACCATATAAAACAACAACCTTTCCTAACCTTGGCCGGACCCTCGTCAACGTTAACTGCCTATGATATCCCTCACAGACAGTCTGTGTCAATTTGTAAAGGTGACGCGGGTATCCACAACTTTATTGACATTATTTGTCTATACGGACAGCGGATGGCTTACCATTAGATGCTGTAAAAATTATGAAGGGCTCGACGCAATCTCAGTCCTGTGATACACATGTCCATAGCTACCACAACTGGCATGTCAGCCACGGAACGAAGTATATACTTATATACTTCGTTCCGTGGCTGACATGCATGCCAGTAATTTTGTGTGCGGCTGGTACGCTAGGCGAACGGGAGATAAACGCGTAGCACCGCAGTGCTGTGTAAAATAACCACACATTTCTTCATTAGCCTAAGTATGTATATGGTGTCCCACTGATGCGCAAAAGGCCTCCGCCTTAGACTTCCAATCCTCCTGATTTAAAAGCTGCATCCGTCCAGTAACTGACAAATGAGTCCAGTCCCTTACTGCCAATGCATGTAAGTTTTGAATAAGACTCCTGAATAGGCTTGTGTAGGACATGTACCTACTAATAGTACAAAATGAACGATTCCCTGCACTGTACTAGACCGAACTACTCCCAAATGATTCTGCTCTCTAGTACATTTAGTACACTCACACACGCGCAACAGAATAGGAGCGAAGAGCCGAGAAGTGACAATGACAGCAAAGCGATCCGTGTGATCCGACCGCAACCGAAATATAACCGACTGACTCGGACCGAGAGCGCTCGAAAACGGCCGATCAGCTCTCGGCTAGTACGAGCGAGCGTTACTGTACGCCATATGCACAATTTGTCTCTCGCTCTTTTGGTGTACTACTGTACTAAATGTCCTAAAAGAACGAACAAGTACCTACACTTCGGAGATCGTACTAGTTGGGAGCGATCTTTTCAGTGAACGAGCAGGCACAACTCTACTCCTGAATTATTTCATGATTGTGATAATTATCAGCTGTGGGCAGCAAACCTTCTATTTTGCCGGAAAATGAGAACAGGTTAGGTAGGTAGATGAAAACATATGGCATCTGCGATCCAGACTGGAGGCAGATCTCCGTGAACTCGGCGTCAGCGAGGGCTGGCGTGATGTCGCTCTGGATTGCGTAAAGCGGCGTGTGTGTATTGGACGCCACGACTCACTTTAGGTTGGGTCATCGCGCCAACAAAGTAAGTAAGTATAAAGCCTCCGCCACACATAAAGCGTAGCGTTAGCGGAGCGGAGCGCGTGCATCGCATATCGCATTCCGCTCGCAATCCGCGCTCGTTAGTTCCCGCTAGGGCTTCCAATACCGGGATCCCGGTATCTCGGGATCCCGGGATCCCGCCTGTTTTTGGGCACATTTCAATACCGGTATTTAATTTAGTAATACCGGGATCCCGGTATTTTTAGTAACTAACAAATTATGGCAAATGAACGTAAATTACTCATCAAAAACGTTATATTTCTGCATCATGATGGTCGCTACACGCGTAAATCTTGCTTCTTGCTCTCGTTTCTCGATTTGTCACATTTTCTGTTCGGTGTTTTACAATATCTGTATGAAAATGATGGTTTTTTCGATGATTACCTAGATAAAGAATTAAAGATACGTGTCAAAAGCATTCATTGAGGAGGGCCTGCCGCGAACCTTATTTGACACATTTGTCGCACTTGTGAACTCGCACGTAAGTGTGACAGAGAAGCAACACGTCAAACGTAGTTGCAACAGGCCACAGACCCTCTGTAAACAAATCACCTTGCTGCATCTATATCATAGATATAACTTTTCCAAAAAATTGATTAATGCATACGAACTAACGTATAACGTAGCTACTCAATGGTTTATTGTGCGTGTGCGGTAATGTGTTGAACTCTAGCGCAAAACTTTGCCGTAACATTCCCTATAGTAACGAAATTGGGAAATCTGAATTATCAAAATCAAGAAAATTACTTTTCTAATCCGTAAATTAAGTGTTCCTATTCCGCGAAGTAATCTTATTGGTTTTGATTATCATGGATTTCCGCAAAGTAATGTGTGATTCCATAGAATATTTCTTTATGTGATTTATAATAAAATAATCTGTGTCGGATAATTTAGCTTTTATGGCTAATTGTTCAATGATTTGGCGGATTTATTTTATTAGTGCTTTAGCGCCTCTAGCGCCACGAAAATCAAAAATACTACTGAATTAGAATAGAATAGAATAGAATAGAAAAACGTTTATTGCAGAAACCATCATACAGCATCACATACATTAAAAAAGAAAGAAAAAAAGAGATCTTAGGAACTAAATACTTAAAACTATATTGCTTATTATTAAATACAACAAAAGGTGCTGATGCTGCAGATAGAGGCCACAAAAGGACTCCACTCAGCATATGCTCCAACATATAATGCTACAGCGCTGGTCTTCCGTGAAGCCCAGGAAGTAAGAAGATAGCTCAGAAAACTAAAGGCAGTGTCAATATAAGGAACAAAAAAAAAGTGATTTGATTAAAATAAGGAATTGTACCACAGATATTGATTACAATGTGTTTCCAAAAAATATCATCTCATGTTCTAGTTTCAAAAGTCAACGATGAAACTGTAGAGTATAATCGAGAAATACTCTTAATGCTTGTTATTTAATAAAGTGATATTATAGTTAAATCTACAGTACAATGACATCATTAAATAACACTGACTATACATACAATGTAAAAGATTACCTACTGAACTACAAGGTTCTATTCCGCACGAGCCTAAAGAGATCGATGTGGCAGAAAACATGGTTTGCTATGACCGCGTCTTCTTGCGAAATGTCTGATCTGGCGGCGATATTTAACTTACATAATCACCTGACTAGAGATCTGGTGCTCTTTCCCGCTTGCTTTTATACTGAGTCCTCATGCAGTCCCTCTCGTAAAAAAAAATAAAGAGCACGGGGCGAAGCCCTTTGAACTACGTATACTTAAAAACAATAGAAGTTGAACCGACTTGGCAACATAAGTTTGCGAACCGTTTTGGGTTCAAATCGAAACTTATGAAGTTCGAAATGTATTCGATTTGACATATCACTAAGTCGGATTGGCAAGATTTCGCTGTAGTATAACACGCATGAAAAGTAACAAACGAGATTTTGAATAAAATTTGTTATTTTAAGCAAATTACTTGGTTTTTATATGTACCCGATTACAATACCGGGATCCCGGGATCCCGGTATTGAAATCGCCAATACCGGAATGAATACCGGTATTGGATAAGGTCCGGTATTTGGAAGCCCTAGTTCCCGCCAACGTCCGCTGGGCGCAACGCCAGCGTTCGTCCGGCGCACCCTCAGGCGCACCGCTATTATGTATTTCGCTCCGCTAACGCTCCACCTACGCTCTCAAGTGATCTTAGGTGATCTCTTTCGTGTCGTTGTGATGCTCAATCTTACGGTTGGTAATCTACGTCACTGGGTTATTGTGTGGCGAATGTGTTTAGATAAGTACATGTTGTTTGTCCAAGCCACTTGGGTACTCGCACAAAAGGGTCTACGCTGGATTCTGATTTGTCTTTTGTATTGATGATGTTACTGATGTAGTGAATTAAAGGCTACTCAATTTATTAAACCTTGATGGGAATAATGTGTTGCGCTTAACGTATGAAAGTGACTAACTAATGATATACATATGTTTGTGTCTGTGATGTGAGTTGATAATTATGGTTTTTAGTCCGTCGAAAATATTATTTTCCGAGAGCCACACATCGACTCTGACGTGGATCCATGATATAATGATCATCGATGTCTTAAATATTGTAAGTATGGAAATGAAATGAAAACCTTAAAAGGGGCACTGATTGTTTTATACTTGCAGTCAACACAGCGATTAACGAATACAGAGAAACAGACAATCTGCGTCAATTTTCATTTGTACTACCAGCTGCAAGCGTGCATGGCGAATTGAATTCATTCATAATTTCTCCATGTAATTTTGCACCTCACTGCACATTCAGTGATCGCATCCATTTAACGCTGCGTCACGCGTCAGTCGCATAAAACAACCACGGGCTAAAACTTCCAATCCCATGTGCGTTTTGTGACCTACGCCGCATGTCAAGCCGCTAGTGAGACCTAGAAACAGAAAATTTAAGAAAGGAAGGTGCAAATATTTATCGTCCCTTAGACAATTTGAATTCCTCGCCTTTTCTAGTGCCAAATTTGTTAGACCATTTATAGATGGCGCTGTTTAATATTGCAGATATCTTTCAAGACTTACTATTCCTTATAAATGGATTTACCTACCTTACGTACGTGATTCGACGTCGATACATAGTAAAATCTAATTTACCTAACACTCCAGCAAATCCTTCCAATATTTGTCGATCCCTCGAAGGGTCGCTATTCTAGTGGAAATCCGAGGCAAACAAGTTTGCCTTCGACTGTTCACGGGAATTATGCAAATTTACTTTTTCCAATAAATCTAACCCTTCTTCATCTTTGCTACGATTGGAGAAATTTCTATTTTTAGTTGTATGTCCAAACCAAATACAATTTAGATTATTAGAATGTCAAGCAGATACGTTACACAGTTACGTTATTACAATGTCAAGCAGTTACGTTACAAAGATATGAAAGAAAAAAATAACAAAAGTTTGTCTTGAAGTGTTCAGCCGTTGCCGATAAGCGCCTCTCATCATCATATTAGCCATATTTCAAAATATTTTAAGCGGGTTACTCACGTGTTAAGTTGATATAACGTTCGACATGTTTCGATCCATTTCCGAGGACCTCACACAGAGCAAGCGCCCGCAGTATGCGTCGCGCTCTCGACATGTAAAGGCGGGGTCGCTACTCTTGAGAAAGATCCTCGGAAATGGATTGAAACATGTCGAACGTTATATCGACTTAACACGTGAGTAACCCGCTTAAAATATTTTTAATATGTTTGAGTCTCACGGGAGTTTTATAGTTAAAATTATATTAGCCTTTAATTACCTACTCACTGCTTAGCATTGGCCCTTTGTGTATGCCACTAAGGGCCCCTACGACCGGGATAGCCCTAGGCTAGTCTCATTCAGAGCTGCTCCACAATTTTCCGAATACCATCCACCCAACGAACCAACGGATTTCAGGCGCTTCTTAAATCTGAAAGAGGCCACCATATTAGCAACATTTCAGTCCACCTGTCATGGCATATTTTTAAATTAATGGAAAAAAGGAAAAATTCACACCTTCGACAAGACTCGAACCTTGCCGGGGCCATCGCGCTTCCAACTGTGCCACGGAGGCCTGCTGTCATTGCTCAATCTGGCTGGTATCCTTTTCCGACAAATATGTCACAAGCTATTTGCTGCAATTCCAATGTAGACCTAAAGGAGTATAGGATATTTCCAATCGCAATTTAAAGTAATATTTGCCGTCGAAATGAACCAAGTTCAATCACTCGGTCTCCGGGGTTGGTCTGACAGTCACACCGTGCCGTGCCTACCCAATTCGAACCTTTTAAACGGTGGTAAAGGTTGGCTAGTTTCAAGGATTTTAAATTTTATGCATAGAAGAGTGACGGGACAGTTTACTGTAAGAAACCAAAGACATGAGGATAAAATCTAAGAAAAAAACGTACCTCAGTACCATACAGAAAAAGGTACGGTGGCCAAGATGGCGTTACACCTTTGGGGTACGCTCGGCTAGATGGAGCTAGTAAAAATATTTGACATTTTAACACATATCAATAATATGAGCCAAATTGTCAAAACTGAGGTCCAAAAGTTTTAAGTATGTGTCGAGATATGGCAGTCTATGCACGTGATTACACATTTTACTTTGACAGTAACTCTCTATAATACTCAATCCTCTTTGGAGAAACTAATACTGATTACTCGGTTGAGTCCCAAGGGGGAGACTGGACTTCTGATGGTCTTATGTGTGAAGCACTGCTGCAGTAATGTTAGTGACCTGAGTGCATGGACAGTATGAGTTGAAGCTCAAACAAGTGTCCTCAGTCGACGCTACATGGCGAGCACGCACGCACGCCCGCCCCGTCCGTTGCACGCCCCGCTCTGCTCCGAGCGTCCGCTCAGGCCTTTCACTCAATTCGGTCTTTATCATTATGATTAAAGATTATGCAACTATCTCTGATACAACACGGTGTGAAATAAAGCAAAGCAAAGTCAACCTTTAATCACGGAACAACGTTCAAGACGAGCGAAACTTAAATTTCCCACGGGGAAGCAAAATGAACACTTGAACTATCGCGAGACAATGTTGCCAACATTAAAGTTGGAGCGAGTAGTGTTCTACAGCCTGGAAAAAAAGGGTACAATATAATAGGGGCGCCAATGTCCATGGAAACCGTTGAGGTAATTAATAAATAAATAAATATTGGGCACACCTTACACATCAACCTAGCCCCAAACTAAGCAAAGCGACGATATACATACTTAGATAAATACATACTGAAAATGAAAATGAAATATTTATTTTTCAACTAAGTAGGCATATTACACTGCGCATATGAACGTAAAATAAAGCTACGCAGGGTTAGAACCCTACGCCTCAGCCTCCAGAAGATTTCAGTCCCCCCTCAGTTGGGAGGGGGGTATCCACTATGGGACCGGCAAGAAACTCGGCGGGCCACTTCTTTTCAAGACATTACATCTTATAATTAACATGCATTAAATAACAAGATACAATTTGACATGTAAAAGTATTCATCAAAAAAATCTTAACAGACTAGGTAGGTACTATATGAAAATTAATTTCAATAAATTATATTATGGCTTAATAATACGTCGTTTTTCTTAAGAGAAAACATATCAAATTGTCACAGAAGAAAAAGATAATACATATCAATCTCAATGTCATTAAATAATGTACTTTACACAACATAAAATATTTGATGTGCTTTCTTATCTGAACTGTGTTCTCTACACATATGCATAGAGAATACTTATATACATAGAGAACATCCATGACTCGAGAACAAAATATCTGTGCTCATCACACAAATAAAAGCCCTTACGGGGATTCGAACCGAGGACCGCGGCTTAGCAGGCAGGGTCACTACCGACTGAACCAAACCGGCAGTTTCATTTCAGTCTACCCTATTTTGCCAGGCTGTACCTGAAGTGTCTCTATGTATTTTAATTACAAAATATAATTCCTAAGAGAATGATCAGTTTATATTTTCCCGACCGCTTTGAATGCCATTCGCAAATTGATACAAGATTGATACGAAAATAACCATTTGCTTCCCATTAATATTGGCTTCCAATATTTATTATGGCGCCGGTACTTTTAAATTGCCTCTCGTGTGGGGTCCGAATGAATGTCGTTAATTTTAATCAGCGTTCGATTTTCAATTACCTTGGAATGGAAAGTCGTTTCTACAGCTTGGCAAACCACAAAATTAAAATTTTGAAAAAAAACTCCGACATACTAAGAACACTCCCGAATAATTCAGCTTTCAAACAAAAAAACTAAACCTAAATCGGTGCCACAGACAGACACACACATACAGACAGACAAACAGACACGTCAAACTTATAGGTTAAATAAAAACCGGCCAAGAGCGTGTCGGGCCACGCTCAGAGTCAGTCAAAAACTACTGAATCTATCAAGTTCAAAATAACTTTCCTAGAAAGTCTTTATAAAGTTCTACTTTTGTGATTTTTTTCATATTTTTTAAACATAATTATGGCTCAAAAGTTAGAGGAGGGGACACACTTTTTTTCCTTTAGGAGCGATTATTTCCGAAAATATTAATATTATCAAAAAACGATTTTAGTAAACCCTATTCATTTTTAAATACCTAAGATCCAACAATATATCAGACGTTGGGGTTGGAATGAAAAAAAAATCAGTCCCCACTTTACATGTAGGGGGGGTACCCTAACAAAATATTTTTTTTTTAATTTTTTATTTTACCACTTTGTCGGCGTGATTGATATACATATTGGTACCAAATTTCAGCTTTCTAGTGCTAACGGTTACTGAGATTATCCGCGGATGGACGGACGGACGGACGGACGGACCAGACGGACGGACAGACAGACAGACATGGCGAAACTATAAGGGTCCCTAGTAGACTACGGGTACGGAACCCGAAAAAAGAGTAGAAATGGAACTTATTTTCTTTATTACTTACTGTTTTCACAGAAAAGCGACTCAATAGTTGCCACTTTCAAAATTGTTTACATAGACTGTGGCGCCCCTATTATTTCCTACACTTTTTTGCCAGGCTGTAAGCATAACTACAATCACGCTAACACATCAATCACGTTTACGTGTTTACCTTAATTTGACAATGTGTGCCCAGTAACATAACTCCCTTTTTTAGGGTTCCGTAGTCAACTAGGAACCCTTATAGTTTCGCCATGTCTGTCTGTCCGTCCGTCCGTCCGCTGATAATCTCAGTAACCGTTAGCACTAGAAAGCTGAAATTTGGTACCAATATAAAAGAAAAATAAACCGAAGAAGAGAGGGGCAACAACGCCGTGAGATTGATGATATCATCGACTTGGCGCGAGAGACAGACCCTGACAAGTTTCCAATATTTGTGGCCAGGGACTTACACAAGCTGCCCCCGATCGACTTTGATTCTGTGGATCTAACTTCGCTTCTAAAAGACATAGTAGTGCTTAAAAATGAACTGCAAACCATAAAAGCACGGTATGTTACGCAGGAGCAGTTTGAAAATTTGGAAAAGATCGCTATGGACTGCCGTAAGATCTCTAACGAAAGTGACCCATTCTATAGAAACGTTAGTCATTCGAATTTAAATGTTAACTTTAGGCGTGGTGCATATTTAAACAGCGGACCAATGGGTCTTCACTTATCCTCTCACAGTATAGAATGTGCCGATGAAGATAACAAGACTGTGATGTCTCGCTCGAGCCCGCTTAGAAACGGAATCTCGCCGTCGCACTCGCCGAAACGAAAACCAGCCGAACCTACGAGCAGCGCTAGCGCAGTTCACGATTGTACGGGCGCGCATGCGCTGGACCTTGCGTCGTCGCCATCTCCGCCGCGCTCCTCACCCCCGCCGACCGCCATTGCAACTAAACAGCCGCCGAGTACACAAGTGTCATGCACTGGTGAGCAAGTAGAAAGCAAGGAGTTATTAAATCCAGTGAAAATGGACTCTGCTATGAGCTTTGCTGACATAGCGAAACGGGGAGAATGGAAGCAAGTAGTGAAGAAGTCAAAACCTGCACCAAAAAATCGTCGTGTAGGCATGTTGGGCAAGGCCGAATCCAACACGAAATTCAAAGCTGCCGAACCGAAGATACCTATTCTCATTACCAACATACACAAAGACACCTCAAAAGCAGATATAATAGACTACATACGTGAGAAAACCTGTGAGACAGTGATACTAGAACAAATAGTTATGAAAAACAGAAGCAATAACTATAACGCGTATAAGTTTTATGTGTGTCAAGAAAAAGTAAACATGTTTTTAAATGAATCTTTGTGGCCGCGTGGAATAATATTTCGCCGATTTATTACATCTAATCATGTACTCATCAATACCGGTCGCGACACCGCGCCGGGCATGGCCGCCAGTGCTACGTCTGGTGCTACGTGTGCTACGAGTGCTACTACGAACATAAGTAAACAAACGTAATTTTATTTTATTTTATTTATGGGATTAAGTGAAGTAACGCTGTGCTCATTTAACTGTCGAAGCATTAAACGATCTATTGAAGATATTAGAAAACTGTGTAATACGGTGGATATAATAGCCATTCAAGAGCATTGGCTTATACCAAGTGAGCTAGCGTATTTAAACACCGTAAGTGACGAGTTTGCCTGCACCGGGACCTCGGCAGTGGATACGACGGCGGGAATGCTGCACGGCAGGCCGTACGGCGGTACTGCGCTTCTGTGGCGTAAGAAGCTCTTTCCGTCTACGTCGGTTATTCAGTGCGATAACGTTAGGATAAGCGCGATCGATATAACGTTAAGTGATAAACACATTATAGTGTTTAGTGTTTACATGCCGAATAACTCTATAGATAACTTGCAGGATTTCGTACAGTGCATTAGTACAATGGATGCTATAGTGAAAGAAAATTGCGTGGAAACGGTTTACTTATTAGGAGATTTCAACGCGCACCCTCACGAACTGTTTTATGACGAATTGCTAAGTTTTTGTGCGGAACGGGACTGGATATGTGCTGACATCGTTAAGTTAGGTATAGACTCGAGCGCGCACACATACCTGAGTGATATGAACGGATCTAAGCGGTGGCTGGATCACTGCGTAACCACGTCGGCTGGTTTGGACGCTATTGTAGATATTGTCATTGATTACGATGTGTATTGTTCTGACCATTATCCTATTGTAATTAAATGTAATTTTAATATTGTTAAGTCAAAGATGTACATTAATAATAACTGTGCAATATTTAAGGGAAAAAGTGTAACTTGGGGGAGAGAACATGTGACGAAATTGAAAAATACGAAAATAAATGTAATGAAGTATTAAAATTTATTGATTTTCCTTCCGAGTTAAGGAACTGCTGTGGTGGCTACTGCTTAAATAACTCGGAGCATTGTGTGATATTAGATAAAATGTACTCTAACATAGTATCAGCGTTATCTATGGCTTCGATACACAGCAAAGTCACCACGGGAGGTACCGGCCGCCGAAAAAAGATAGTCATAGGGTGGAACAAACATGTAAGCGAAGCGCACAGGGAGGCCAGGGCTAGATTCCAGGACTGGGTTTCGTGTGGTAAGCCGAATGGTGGGTCCGTTTTTGAAGCAATGACTCATAGTCGTAAAATCTTTAAGTCTAAGCTCAGATGGGTCCAAAATCATCAAGACCAAATAAAAATGGACTTACTTGCCGCACATCACAAGAAAAATGATTTTCGAAATTTTTGGAAAATGACAAAAAAGTTGGAAACTAGGCCTGGACTTTCTGTAAGCGTAGACGGAGTTTCAGACCCTAAGGGCATTGCGAATGTATTTAAGGATCATTTCAGCGTTCCACCCGCTGCATCAACCGGGGCCCGGCGGCAGCGGCTGCGCGATTTTGGGGTATCGGAGGGGAGTGACTTTCAAGTCCATTTCACTGCAGATGACGTAAGAAAAATAATAAAAGATATGAAAAGGGGAAAGTCGCCCGGTCACGATCACTTAAGTGTCGAGCATCTGCTGTTTGCTGGACCTCACCTGCCCCGCATACTGGCAATGTTCTTTAACCTTTGTATATGTCACTCGTACTTGCCATCTGATTTGACCAAAACCATTGTAGTGCCTATTGTCAAAAATAAAACGGGTGACATATCCAATAAGGCTAACTATAGGCCTATATCGTTAGCGACAATAGTGGCTAGGGTGCTCGACGGCTTGCTCAATGTACAATTGGACAAATGTGTAATGTTACATGATGCTCAGTTCGGCTTTCGACCTGGTTTATCCACCGAAAGTGCCATCATCTGTCTAAAGCAAGCCGTTGAGTACTACACACGAAGAAAGACACCTGTATATGCGTGTTTCCTCGATCTATCCAAAGCCTTCGATCTTGTTAACTATGATTTATTGTGGAAGAAGCTTGACGAAGTGCATTTTCCTATGGAACTTACGCGCATATTCAGGTGTTGGTATGGTGGCCAGCGAAATTGTATTCGCTGGGGTAGTGAGTTGTCGGACGAGTATGGTCTGGAGTGCGGGGTGCGGCAGGGGGGGCTAACCTCACCTAAGCTTTTTAATTTGTATATCGATGCCCTGATTGGTGAGCTCAGCAGTACACGTGTCGGTTGTCATATTGATCGGGTTTGTTTCAATAACATTAGCTATGCCGATGACATGGTACTGTTGAGCCCATCGATTGGCGGTCTGAGATTGCTTATTGAGAGGTGTGAGGTATATGCCCGTGCGCATAACCTTAAATATAATGTGACCAAAAGCGAATTTATGGTGTTCAAAGCGGGAAGCAAGTGCCCATCACACATCCCACCCATTCGTTTGAATGGCATGCAGCTGAAAAGGGTTTCATCATTTAAATACCTTGGGCACTTGGTAACCGACGATTTCCGTGATGACGCGGACATTGAGAGGGAGAGGAGAGCGTTGGCCGTCAGGGCCAACATGATAGCTCGCAGGTTTAGCAGGTGTACAGCGCAAGTGAAAATCACATTATTTCGAGCTTTCTGTACATCGCTGTACACCTGCAGCCTGTGGACTCGGTACACGCAAAGGACGTTTAACGCCATGCGCGTACAATATAACGACGCGTTCAGGGTGTTGTTGCGGCTGCCGCGGCATTGCAGCGCGTCCGGCATGTTCGCGGACGCGCATGTGGACGGGTTTCATGCGACGCTGCGTAAGCGCTGCGCCGCGACGCTGCGCAGGGTGCGCGATAGCCGCCACAGCCTCCTGAGCGTAGTTGCTGAGAGATGGGACAGTGGCCTCATTAAGCACTGGTCCTCTCTCCACTTATCTCTAGTACCTAAGTTAGTTATTTAAGATTATTTTTAAGTTAACCATAGTTTTTATGTTTTAGGTTAAGTTATACTAACAAAATATGGACCTTGTTTGTCTGAAATAAATGCATTTTATTTTATTTTTATTTTATTTAATATGTATATCAATCACGCCAACAAAGTGCAAAAATAAAAAATGGAAAAAAAATGTTTTATTAGGGTACCCCCCCTACATGTAAAGTGGGGGCTGATATTTTTTTTCATTCCAACCCCAACGTGTCGTATATTGTTGAATAGGTCTTTAAAAATAAATAAGGGTTTCCTAAGATCGTTTTTTGATAATATTAATATTTTCGGAAATAATCGCTCCTAAAGGAAAAAAAAGTGCGTCCCCCCCCCCTCTAACTTTTGAACCATATGTTTAAAAAATATGAAAAAAATCACAAATGTAGAACTTTATAAAGACTTTCTAGGAAAATTGTTTTGAACTTGATAGGTTCAGTAGTTTTTGAGAAAAATACGGAAAACTACGGAACCCTACACTGAGCGTGGCCCGACACGCTCTTGGCCGGTTTTATTTAATTTTCTTAGTCTCGATCGGAATCATTAGATTAGACCTATTGAAAAATGATTTTTACCAAATTACAGGTTGATGCCGAGTCAAAATAAAACCAAAACAATTGTTAATTCTGAATGGGCTTCGGCAAACTGTTTCAAGTACTTCTAAGTGCAAAGCGCAAGAGTATTTTTATGAAAAAATATACTTGAAGAAGACTTCAAAACGATTGGATAGAGAAGAGCAGGCAATGCTTTAATAACATAACCACAAAATTAAAATTTTGAAAAAACCCCCGACCGCGACATAGTTGACCGATTTTCATGAAACATGGCTAATAACACTCCCGAATAACTCAGCTTTCAGACAAAAACTAAATCTAAATCGGTTCATCCGTTTGGGAGCTACGATGCCACAGACACACAGACAGACAGACAAACAGACAGACAGACACGTCGGGTGTTAAAAATAGTTTTCGGACTTACGTATCGATGGTAGTTCAGTTTAATATTGACGTCATTTTTGTCACCCTATTTATTTATAATAAGAGCAACAAACGCAAGTGCTGAAATCGTTGAAAAAGCTAAAACGTGCTCGTCTGGGAAATTTAAATCGTTAGGAACGCGTAAACATCATTCGAAATGCGATTGCAATTTCCGCCAATAAAACGACGGCACAATCAAATGCATCCGCATAGGGTTTACTGTTGACTGAGTCACAAATAGGGAATATTACGGCAATGTTTTGCCGGTAGAGTGCAGCACTACCAAATATGTGTTGTACTAAACCATGGTATATGTACATACTATAGTCTTTTTAAAAGTTTACAATATTAATAACCTAACCACAAAATTAAAATTTTGAAAAAACCCCCGACCGCGACATAGTAGACCGATTTTCATGAAACATGGCTAAGAACACTCCCGACTAACTCAGCTTTCAGACAAAAAAAACTAAATCGAAGTCGGTTCATCCGTTCGGGAGCTACGATGCCACAGACAGACACACACACAGACAGACAGACAGACAAACAGACAGACAGACAGACACACACACAGACAGACACGTCAAACTTATAACACCCCGTCGTTTTTGCGTTGGGGGATTAAAAACGCAATTTTTATTTTATCTGTTTGACATTCGCCATTGCTTGTTATTAAATCATCATCAACTGATCCGCGTGCGATATTTGTGTTTTCGTTTGCTTTTTTTATTATTTTTCATTATGTATGGCATGAGATGTTGTTTGTTATCGTATTTATGTTGGGTCGTATTTATGATCTGTAGATTTTGTAAATGGTAGTTTGGTAGAAAAAAGTAAATATTTAATAGGTACTACACGAAATTTTGGCGGAAGACCGGGATATATGTAGGTAAAGGTTAAATTGCTTTACATCCTTATGCAAAGTTACAGTACAGTACAGTGTTAGTTACAATAAAAAACGAACGCTTTAACTGTGACAGACGGTTTTTTGCAACCAACCATTAAGCTTGAAAGTATCTAATTTGTAACTCAGCAATAATGTAATAATGGTTGTGAAATGTGCATGTGTATTCTGTATCCGAATAGTACCTTTACTCAAGATGCACCAACTGAGAATGTTACGTTCGAATCGGGTCCAAGTTAATATTATAATAGGATTAAAATAATGTTATCCTATTCAGCTTCCATTCTACATTTCAACTACCCTTTTACAATAAGAGTTTTGAATGATTCACGGTTATTTTCATTAGACTTATATTACGCGAAGGAGGGTAGATCGCGCGCTGTCTATACAACTTTAACATCCACCCGCCTTCGTCAGTTTTCCGTGATCATGATGCATGCAACTGCGTCGAAATATCGGGAGCTCGACAAAAATCAAAAAGGTAATCACGGTCTATATCCCGGTCAATATAAGTCTACCCTTTTACAAATTTAAATAAACCTTCCTTTATCCGGTTCTACAAAGGGTTTTAAAATAAATTAACTTAAGTACTAGCAGGGACTCGGCTAAATAAGTTAACCTTACCTTTGAATGGAAAGGCAATTTAAAATTTCCTCGTTCATTGTGAATTCTGAAAATATTTTATTATTATTAATTTAAAGGGAATAAAAGGTAGCTTTAGAGTTAAAGGTCTATTTGTTGAGTAATATTACTATTTGCGACAGAAATAGGTACTTAGAACGATACAGACCAATTTCATCCTTATGGCTCAGAATAATGTGGCACCTTCTTACTTGTGAACGTCACATACAGTCATACATTGTATATGTCGCAGTAAGATAGATAAAGCCGTTATATAGTTATAACCCTAGGGATATAATTATATGTCGTAACATAGTTAAACGAAAGCAATTTATTGCTATCTTACTAGGAATATAACTATAATACGTTACTAGTTTAGTCAAATAATTATATGACTGGATTCAGTTTAGTGAAGTGATTGTAGACAGGAGTATGGCGGTGCGGCGGAGGTATAGTTATAACCCTAGGGATATAATTATATGCGTTAAACAAACAAACCACAGTGAAGAATTGTTTAGGGCAAGAATTTGTTAATTATTTCCAATTCAATGTGCTTATTCTCTCTAAACACACAGACGGATGGACAAAGTCGCGACATAAGGGTTCCTTTTGATTTTTTTTGGTATAGAACTATAAAGAACCGGGACTTCCGGTTCCAGTCCCACTTAGAGACGTATTATAATTATATCCCTAGATTAAGTTTAATCCAGTGATATAATTATATAACTAAACTAGTACCTACCGTATTATAATTATATTCCTAGTAAGATGGTTATGAATCGCTTTTGTTTAGCTATGTTACGGCATATAATTATATCCCTAGGGTTATAAGTAACTATACCTCTGCCGCACCGTCGCACTCCTACCTACAATCATTTCACTAGACTGAATCCAGTCATATAACTATATGACTAAACTAGTAACGTATTATAGTTATATTCCTAGTAAGATAGCAATTAATCGCTTTCGTTTAACTATGTTACGACGTATAATTATATTCCTAGGGTTATAACTATATAACGGTTTTATCTATCTTACTGCGACATATACATACATTTACGTTTTGCCATTTGTATTGCGGATGCTCCATACAAACTTCCACTCCCCATTTTAGGAAGGTGGGGGGTTAATAAGAGACAAAAAATAGCCTATGTCATTCTCCATCCCTTCAACTATCTCCACTTAAAAAATCACGTCAATTCGTTACTCCGTCTTATCGTGAAAGACGGACAAACAAACAGACACACACTTTCTCATTTATAATATTAAAAAAAAATCCATACTAAGGCCAGTGTGGGGAAGACCGTCTGCCCAGAAAGACCGTCTACTGAATATAACTTTTGTATTTATATATAGAGTACCTAGTCTGTTCATATTCTTTGATGAATACTTTTGCATGTTAAATTGTATCTTGTTATTGAATGCATGTTAATTATAAGATGTAATGTTTTGAAAAGAAGTTGCCCGCCGAGTTTCTTGCCGGTCCCATAGTGGATACCCCCCTCCCAACTGAGGGGGGACTGAAATCTTCTCGAGGCTGAGGCGTAGGGTTAGAGCCGGCGTAGCTTTAACTTTATTTGACGTTCATATGCGCATTGTAATATGCGTACTTGAAAAATAAATATTTCATTTTCATTTTCATATATATATCACTTCTTACACCTTCGAAGGTATACCAGTTTTACATCCTTAATCCATTGGTCTTCAATATATTTTTTATTTTTTTTTATTTGTTGAGAAAATTTTTTTTCTTAAAATTTACAAGTTGTCGCCAAACTGTATAACAGTTTGTTAGCGGTGCGCTCTGTACATGTATCTATTATATTTTAATATATAATGCTATAATGTAAGTAAGAGTAGACACAACACAATACAATAGTTTAAATAGATATCCCTAGGACGAACACTAGTTAACAAAAAACTTGATTCGTGTTTCGAACTCTACCATCGAGTTCAACAAGGTTATGCAAAAAATTAAAATATAAAATAGAAGCAGTTGGAATGTGACATAGGCTACTTTTAGTCTCTTTCTAACGCGAACGAAGCCGCGGGCAAAAGCAAGTATAAGTATAAGTAAGTATGGATAAATTTAGCATCTAACACCCGATCGAATCCCCTGACGCGTCTTGAATAAGTAAGCGCCGTCACTCCGGGCGAGGATTATGGAAATTTAAACGGTTCACCTTTCAGAATGACGAAATTGTTCCTAGAATACGATCTAGAACCACCCTGTATATTGTATAATATTCAGATAGATAGATGAGTATTTGTAGGGCACCTGACATTAAACCGTCATTACTAATTTTACGTCCCAGGAATCGCGAATTTTTGACTTAAAATTTCCAACGTTCTCTTATATTTATATTCATATTCATATTCATTTATTCATAAAATCGCGTATAATGATTTTTTTTTTAATATTGTACAACTAGCTTTATTAACAATGTGTGAATCTGCCTTAGAAATCTATATTATTTGTGGTCATGGTTCATTAATATTTCTTGTATGTGGGTAGCTTTTGCACATTGTAATTTTAATAAATACATCAAACAAACAAAAACATGATAAAACTACTTAAAACTAAATACCTAACCTACTTATAAATAAAAAATTTGGCCTAAATCGCCGTCAATGGGCAAGGTACCCAGAAGGCTGGCAGCATTTCCACGCTGTATAGCGATACTTATACGTTGCGCAAAATACTGGCCAGCCCTCTGGTTGCCTGAGGTCTCTATTAGGCGAGATGACAAATGTTTATACAAATGACGGGCACTGGGCCCCCATGGCCCCAAGGTCTCAACGCCAAACGCCGCAAATATGTAGCTGGTTCCTAGGGCGGCATATTTGCGGCGTTTGATGCAAAAAATATAAAATTAACAATTTTACATGTCAAAGTTAAAGTTAAATTATCATAATTAGGGTACAATACAATATTACATTTTAAAAATAGAAAATACTCTCAAATAAATTCAATAATTAATTTAAAAAAAGAAATAGATGTTGAACAATAATTACAAAAAATAATAATAATAGTATGTGATCGTATTGAACATTAAATTGCATTATTATTATAATATTCTGAGATGTCATAAAAAGCATTAATAGTCAGCCATTTCCTTAATTTACTATAAAATAAATAAATATTGGGGGACACCTTACACAGATCAAACTAGCCCCAAACTAAGCAAAGCTTATACTATGGGTGCTAGGCGACGATATACTTACTTATATAGATAGAAAACATCCATGACTCAGGAACAAATATTTGTGCTCATCACAGAAATAAATGCCCTTACCGGGATTTAAACCCGGGACCGCTCGTATGCGCTGCGTAGGCCAGACCGGTCGTGTATGAACTTAACAATGTGCTCTCAATAGTTTATGATCGCTTCATTTGATGATTGAGTTACACACTAGCATTGACAATTGACATGTTATCAACTCATCGAATGTCCTAGAAATTGTACATAAACAATACCGATTTTTCGCTGTCGCTGCATTTGATAGTCCCGGCATCTTTGCCAGTAACAGCTATAGCATCCATTTGTCATCTTCTATTTTTTAAGAGTTTTAAGTGATTCACGGTTAGTTTCATAAGACTTATATTGACCGGGATATAAACCGTGAATACCTTTTTGATTTATATTCAGGTCCCGATATTTCGAGTGTGAACGCGACTAGTGGCAACGCTGAGAGTGAACGCAGCCGACGCGCGCGAATGAGGGTAGATCGCGCGCTGTCTACGCAACTTTGACATCCACCCGCCGTCTTCAGTTTCCCGTGATCATCATGCATGCAACAGCGTCGAAATATCGGGACCTCAATAAAAATCAAAAAGGTAATCACGGTTTATATCCCGGTCAATATAAGTCTTCTATTTTTTAATTTTGCGAGATTTCCACAATAACCTTAAAGCCCAATAAAACGAAATAAACCAAACCAATTCGTTTAAAATCACG
This sequence comes from Leguminivora glycinivorella, assembly GCF_023078275.1. Lineage (NCBI taxonomy): Eukaryota > Metazoa > Arthropoda > Insecta > Lepidoptera > Tortricidae > Leguminivora > Leguminivora glycinivorella. The sequence continues at coordinate 688,735 of NW_025952828.1, forward strand.
TAAATACAGATTTAAGCGTTCAGCGCTAATGAATTTCAATTACGCTAAAAGGGTAAAACAATCCCACCCTTAATTTACTAAACATCCTATCTCACCCTCCCCCTTACTCATTTCTCGTCCTTTTTGCTTGACCAATAAGGTTTGAATTTGAATTTGTAATATTATTGATATATTAGAAAGAAAAGCGGTAAAACATCTGTCTCTAGTGCGTTGAGGTGGAAGGGGAATTTACACGAGCTATCAATTTTACCTGCCAATGAATGGGGTGGAGCACAGAGCACCACATATAGATAACTCAATTTATCAAAATATATATGACGACCGGTCTGGCCTAGCGTGTAGTGACCTTGCCTGCTACGCCGTGGTCGGGACCGGGGTTCGAATCCCGGTAAAGGCATTTATTTGTGCGATGAGCACAGATATTTGTTCCTGAGTCATGAGTGTGTTTTATATTATAGTTCTGTGTGTGTAAGACTGTCCTATAATATTTAATATTTTAATATAATTATGACGCACACGGCGCACACTGGTTGTTTATTTATTTATGTATCTGCATTCTGCAATAATTCACGAGGTGCATAAAACACGTGTGCTAGCCCTGCAATTTTTAATATCACACTTTTTTACGCCATAATCAATTAGGCCGTTTTGGAAAATTTTGATGGTCTCTAGCGCCTTTAAAAAGTAAATGTAACTTTGGGAGTAACTTTTATTGGTATAATTATGAAAATGAAAAATGAAAAATGTTTATTGTAGTAACACAAAAATCGTCATTACAACTGGGGTGGTGCCTCAAATTAATAAAAAAATAGTGAAAAAAATTGTATTTCATACATTTTCCCGATTTCAGGATACAGTAGACAGCCCTGGGACAAAATTCTTTCCTCGGACTTAAATACATAAATAAAATTCGGATTTCACGAGAAAAGATCGAGTTTCTCATGAAATGGATAGAAAGAACGAACCAATCATACATTCAAATGAATGAAAACATTCCCATTTCGTGGCACATATAAGTATGGACCCATCTGGACTGCGTTACTTTGCACCATCCGCCAGGCAAGTGATCTGTGATACAGAATTAGGGAAAATGTTTGAAGTTGGATTGAGACACACGTGGTTTGCCATTATTTCGAATCAGTATCCAGAACTGGCAATTTTAGAAGCTTTTGTTTAATGCTTCTACCAAAGATCAAATGTAGAAATTTCATTTCATTTATTTTATTTTGCTTTGTGTCAAATGTAGTTGTGTAAAATAACCAGTAATCGGAACTATGGGAGTAAAACTTCAACAAAACTTGCTAAGTGGACATTTTAGAGTACTTACAGCCATGAAAATATTAATATCCTTGAAATTTTGGATTCAGAATCAAATTTAACACTGATCTGAAAATAATAATCTTGGTTAAAACCGAAATAAATTACACATATGAAAGAAAAAGTGACCAAGGCTTCTCTATACATTAAGGCCTAAACTAAAGTGTCATGCCAATTGACGTTGTGCGTGAAATAGTTATTTGTTATACAAGGGGGCAAAGTTGTATTTTAACGCCGAGTGTAGAATTGAAAAACGAGCAAGAGAAAGGATTCTATAGTTGATTCGAGAATAGAATCCTGAACTTAGCGAGTTTTTCAATACACGAGAAGTAAAATACATTTGCACCCGTGTGTACAGTGTTGGCCGAACGTCAATGCAATTAACCATTAAAAATTTACCACTGAAAACGTTAATTGCTAATAACCATTGACAATTGACGGAAAATTAATTGTTAATTGCAATTAACACCAATTTCCATTAACGTTAATGCATTTCGAAAAATTAACAATTGAAAAGGATTAATGGCTAATTGCTACACAAACCATTAAAAATTAAATTAATTGCTAATGTAAATTGAAAGTGTCATTGACAATTAACAATTAACAAAAATAAATTGTGTAATTTAAAAAAGACGAAACATATAAAAGTTTTAAGTAGGTTGTGGTTGTACCTAGTGGAACTCAGGTTTAGTGCAACATAAAAACAAGCCGTTTTCGTCATCCAACTCGCCTTGATGAGTATTTGGGTGAGCTGATAACAATATAGAGCCCAAGATAGAGCTGATGCTGAACCCTGACAGCACATAAGGGAACTTCGGGTTCGGTACAACACACGTGTGTCTATATCGCACCAAACCTGAGTTCATCTAGGGACTGCTAGGGTTTAGGCCGGGTCATTCTGCTGGGCCTTATTGACTCACTGAAGTTTGTTTTCATATGATTTATAATTTTTAAATACTTTTAATAAAATAGTAGTATCAATTATTAGTTCATGAAAAAAATAAATTAATTGCATTAAACATAATTGCAATTGAAATCAATGATCATTAATTTTTATTAACTTTAATGGCATTAATCAGACAATTGCATTGACAATCAATGGCATTAAGCTTCGCCAAAATTCAATGGCCATTACATTTAGTTGCAATTACCATTAATGCAATTGATTAATTGCGAAATCAATGGCCAATGCAATTGATTAATGGTTAATGGCAATTGAGGATTACGGCCAACACTGCGTGTGTAACACAAAACTTTTCCCCTCACTACAGCGAGGAAACTACAACGCAAAAAATGCGTTTATCACTGCTTCCAGTAGTTCTATAGGTGGTTAATCATCTTCATTACTAAATTCACCTACTTTTGTCAATTTTAAAGCAGTTAATTTGACTATATTCAAGGTCAAATTACTTTACCCACAAGTGGATAAAATGCGTTTTACCGGCTGGCGTTAAAGAATAAAACACGTGTTTCCGAACTAGTGAGGGGAAAAATATATTGCAATATATATTCTTCTATTATTTTATATGTAAGAAGTTATGATATAATTTTAATTGATACCTAAGACTGAACCATCTCCTCCACGGGACAGGCATCTGCCTAGTGTGGAGGTCAGTTTAATTGTATACATAACTGTATTTTCTTGGAAATAAACAAATTTTATTATATATTTTTTTTAATATTACGTTCAACAACACACCGAAACTAAGTCTAGGAATGAGATCCGATCCGAGGCTCATTTATGTAAAAAGCCCAAAAATACAACAGCATACATATAATCAAGCCTTACACGTATTTGTAAATACATGTATCCCATAAAGGGGTAGGCAAAGCACATGAACTACTAAGTTTCAGTGCCACTCTTGGCAAAAAGGGGTTAAAAGAAATCCAAATTGTGACATTGCAGTGAAAGGTTGCCAGCCTCTCACCTACGCCACAATTTAACCCATCCCACAGTCGAATGTTATAAAACCTTAGTAAATGTCGTTTGCTGCCGAATACACTGATCATTTTAAATACGCAATAATGCAGTTACAGTTTCTTCTATGGCCATTTATTTAAGTATATTTCGACAGGTACTTTTTTTACAAATTCGACGCTTCACTAAAAAATAGGTTCAAATAATTACCACGGAATCCTTAAAGCATTATCAGTATTATCACAATACTCACCGTTAAACTGAATAAAAGCTTCCAGAGAAATAAGTTTCCAGAACTTTAGGTGCCCCCCGGACGTAGGTACTCTTTATGTTATGTTGTTTTTAATAACATACTTTAATAATTTCACGTCGTCTTGTTGTGATAGACGAGTGAATAATAAGGACTGTTAATCACAGCAGTGAGATGCGAAGCTCATCAAATATCGAGGGTTTACTGGTGAAACCCAATAAGTTCCCATGCAGGGTCATCTTTGTCTGGGTTATATGTGTTTTTAAATTTAAGTGTGTAATCTATATAAATAAAAATAAATTGCTGTTCGTTAGTCTCCTTAAAACTCGAGAACGGCTGGGCCGATTGAGCTGATTTTGGTTCTATTTGGTTTTAAATAGAAATTCAGCCTTACTGACATGGAGATATAATAATACTGTACCTACGCTTGTATGTTGTATGAATAAATAAAATGAACCGCCAAGTTGAGCAAACTGGTTTTTGAAATTCGAACTATGTGCAATTTCCACAATGTTGTTATTTCATGGACAAATTATCTCGATTTATCGGGTTTCAGCAAAAAAACCCTCGATACGAGTATGTATTCAAAAGGCTTATCTTAAAATGATAAGCGTAAAATCAAAGCAATATTAACAATAGTTATTTGTTTTTCAGGAGGAAAAAGTTGTTCATAAACCGCGCGTGCCAATATTGATAGCCGAGCAAGTGAGAGATTGAGCATCGCAAGTGTTTCAAGGGCCGAAGGTTGAACAAACTTTGACACCGAGAAAAACAAGAAAATTCACCTCACCAACACGAACAAAATATTAACGTTAAACCATCAAACTATGTAAATCACACGTTTTCGAATATCAAAATTGATCTTTACCAGTTGGTGTTGTGAAAAAAATATTGTTAAAATATAGCAGATAGCCTGTACGAAAAAACTAGAATCGTGGAATAAGAGAGCATTCTTTAACTCGTCTCTGTCCTAACATATGATTGCGTACTCCCATATGCGCTGTCAGGGTTTTTTAAAGCCGAAACGAGGGCGTCAGGGGCCCTCGGCCATTAGCATAACAATGTGCTATGCCTTTTATGTTATGAGGCATTTCATAACTCGGTGTATATTTAAATATAAACAAAGGGGATGTACGCTCATTCGAGAACTTCAGAGGAATCAAGCTTACCTCGCATACCCTAAAAATCTGGGAAAGAGTTATAAATCAGCGCCTTCTTAAACTTGTTAAAATTACAGAAAATCAGTTTGGCTTCACCCCTGGGAAGGGCACTATGGATGCAATTCATGCGATAAGAACGGTAATGGAAAAAGCAAGGCATAATAAACAGACGCTATGGATGGTCTTCATAGATTTGGAAAAGGCGTTTGACAGAGTACCTAGAACCCTTATATGGCAGGCCTTAAGAGCGCACAATGTTCCCGAACAGTATGTGAAAATCATCATGGACATGTACAGCGAAGTTTATACAGTCGTTAGAAGTCCTGCAGGCCTGTCAAAGAGCTTCGATGTTAAAGTGGGCGTACATCAAGGCAGCGCTCTAAGTCCATTGCTGTTCAACATCGTCATGAATTACCTGACTGCAAAAATACAAAAGCCTACACCCTGGAGCCTGTTATACGCTGATGATGTTGTGTTGATATCTGACAGTAAACACAGCATTCAACAAAATCTGGAACAATGGAGGGAAGCCCTGGAAAACAATGGATTAAAAATAAGTAGAACAAAAACCGAATACATGGTCTGCCATATCAACGGCGTTCATCCCACGGATACTGATGTCACTTTAGACAATGTCTAGCTGCCACAAGTTAACAAATTCAAGTATCTTGGATCTGTGATATCAGACGATAGCACGTTGGATGCGGATGCCACGCACAGAGTCGCAGCAGGGTGGAACAAATGGCGCCAGCTTACGGGAGTTATGTGTGATACAAAAATGCCAGTAAGAACGAAAGGCACAGTTTACAAGACTGCAATAAGGCCGGCTATTCTATATGGCACTGAAACATGGGCTGCCAAAAACGTACACACTCAGAAGCTCCACACCGCTGAAATGCGCATGCTGAGATGGTCGAGCGGGGTCACGCTAAAAGACAAAGTTCGCAACGAATACATCCGAGGTAGTCTAAAGGTGGCCCCGATCACCGATAAACTCGCAGAGACCAGACTCAGGTGGTATGGTCATGTCATGCGCAGACCAGAAGATTTTGTCGTGAAGAAGTGCCTTTCCATCGCAACAAGCAAAAGGGGAAGCGGTAGACCGCCAGCCACATGGCTAACGACTGTCCAGAGGGACATGAAAACTCTATCATTACAATGCAATGACGTATATGACCGCAACAAATGGTGTGACATGATTAAGAAAGCCGACCCCGTGTAGCGGGATAAAGGCGAGGACAAAGAAGAAGAGGTGTATATTTAAATATGAGTAGATCATGTTCACAATTGATATTTGCCAGTCGCTTTTCGGTGAAGGAAAACATCGTGAGGAAACCGGACTAATTCCAATAAGGTCTAGTTTACCCTTCGGGTTGGAAGGTCAGATGGCAGTCGCTTTCGTAAAAACTAGTGCCTACGCCAAATCTTGGGATTAGTTTTCAAAGCGGACCCCAGGCTCCCATGAGCCGTGGCAAATGCCTGGATAACGTAAGGAGGATGATGATATGAAATAGATTATTCATAAAAATGTTACATTTCACAAAGCTTAGATACTGAAAAAATATAGACTACCAATGAGTTTTTCGGAACTTATGTGCGAAATGTCATTTGATATTTGCCAGTAGCTTTTCGGTGAAGGAAAACATCGTGAGGAAACCGGACTAATTCCAATAAGGTCTAGTTACCCTTCGGGTTGAAAGGTCAGATGGCAGTCGCTTTCGTAAAAACTAGTGCCTACGCCAAATCTTGGGATTAGTTTTCAAAGCGGACCCCAGGCTCCCATGAGCCGTGGCAAATGCCGGGATAACGGAAGGAGGATGATGATAGATCGTATTCACAATTTATTATTTTACAAATTATTATTAAACAGTATTTTGACGTTTACGCTGTGACATTGTTGAATGAAGGCTGTTTGATTACAAATTTTACTGAGAAAGAATACCTTTCAGTACCACCAGGCCTACGTCACTCGCTCGCGGTTGCGCGTTAAGTACCTACACGCTGGCCGTTCATTCGAATGAACCAGTGGCAGAGGGGCGCCACGCGCCCGCCTGTAATCAGTAATCAGTAATTCTTTATTGCTATCATAGGTACATAAGTTAGGCCATTTCAGTAGGTATAGCACAGCTATGAACCCTGTAAGGGCACTGCAAATATAGTTCTTAATAACTAAAAATCTTAATACTTATAATCTTATAAATCTTAATACCTATATTGCTATGAGAACATTTTTATGTTGTAACATATTTTAATTTTCAAAAAATTCCTTCATGTTATGGTAACTTCTTGTTGAATTAACTGTCAATTTTTTCTTCCTTAATAGTCGTATGGCACGATTGGCACTTACCTTCTTCTGAGTTTTACGTAGTAACTTATTATAAGTAGTATTTAACCGGGCGACTAAATAACCATAGAAATGGGTATCAAAAATAATAGTTTGGCGACTAAAATGGGGCCTCAAAATATTTCAATATGAGGTAGCATTTTAATGTCATTACGGCTAAGGTTTATTCAGTCGCGAGTACCAACTATTTATTTGTCAACTGAATTATTATATTGGAAACAATTTAAGAGATACAGTTAAGTAGGTAAACGGCTGTCTATTAATATAAAATATACAGTTCTTTTAAAATATTTATATAGCAAATTACCATAAAAAGTACATTTTAAAATTTATACATCGGCACTGGCACCTGAGCAGTCATTTTAATAAAAAAAAAGAATTTTAAAAAATATAACGGTCGACAAAATATTATACTTATAGGTAAGAAATTAGGTGTTTGCGGGTGCTGGCAACTTCGTCTATACAATTAATTTAACTTTTCATGACGTTTACTCTATCGAATCTAAGGCTGGCCTTACGTAGTCTTAACATCACTCTGAAAGATTAATTTTTTTGGCAGGAAAACCTTACTCAGAATATGCTTTGGCATAAATCGTTCCGCAGATTTTATAATATCGAATCTTATGCTGGCATAATGTTCATGAGCAAAATTATCTTCTAAATTAAGAGTACTTCCGTAGATTTTTGTTTGCATAATATTTAGGCGGTAAAAAGTTGTCCATCTTCTTCCTATTTTTTCTGTTTTGATAGCGAGTCATGTGTGTTGGGGGTGCATGCGTCTGGGACTGTATTTCATTTCCTTTTTGCTATCGTTGTTTTGTTCATACAAAGTACATATAATCACGCCTGTATCCCGTAAAGGGGTAGACAGAGCACATGAACTACTAAGTTTCAGTGCCACTCTTGGCAAAAAGGGGTTGAAAGAAATCCAAATTGTGACATTGCAGTGACAGGATGCCAGCCTCTAGTCTACGCCACATTTTAACCCATATCCCACAGTCGACTTCTACGACACCCACGGGAAGAAAGGGGGTGGTGAAATTCTTAACCCGTCACCACACGGGCCATACTTAGCAAATTTGGTAGGATTTATATTCTACTAAAAAATAACCTAACCCTAACCTACTTTTCGCTAGCACAAAATAATTCTGCTCTTGTAATATTATACTATACGATTATCATGGCAATTTTTTTGAACGTCGGTGGCAAACAAACATACGATCGGCCTGATGGAAAGCGGTCACCGTAACCTATGGACGCCTGCAACTCAAGGGGTGTCACATGCGCGTCATATTTGAGGCTCATTTTTTTTTTGTCGCCACAATATTAAAACACAGCCAAATTATATTATTGTATGCCCGACATAACTTCCCGTTTAATATTTTAGTTGCCCGGTTAATTATATGCCTTAGTTAAATAAAGCGTAGATATTTGTCGTTTTGAGGGCAAGTGAAGGATCTGTTACGTTAGTAACTTATTAATAATCTGTGGTACCAACAAAAGAAGTTTAAAATTTCACAAAATCTACCTTACTCTGTATATATGTCGCTTTAAAACAAGAACATTCCACATCAGAACCTTGGAAATTAATTGTAATCAATATAATTCGATACAAGGCCCGTGTAATACTCGTAAATGCCCTGAAGTAAAATTGCTTCATTTTCTCTTTGTGATACCGAGCCTTACGAGATTGAAGAGTAATTCACGTCACAATATTAATTGAATCCCGGTCTAGTTTAGATAAATGACAATCAATTAATTTGGAATCAATCGTAATTAAAACGGCAATAAATTTTAATCATTAGGTATATATATTTCATCCATTGAACTAGTTCTTAATAGCTGCTAGTAATGGAACTTACCTAATATAATAGCACAGACATATATATATCCGTAAAAAAAAACCGCACATCCGAACCATCAAGAGAAACTATGAGTAGGTACTCAACTCACACCATTACTAGCCCCGATGCAGAAGAGTTCGTCTAGTAATACAGAAATATTTTGTTTATTCTAATAACGTTTACACATGTAGGTATATCACGACCCAGTAGTGAGAATTGTAAAAGTACTCTAATATAGTTTATTTTAAATATAAAATAAAGTTGCATGTGACTTATATTGTTAAAAAAAGAACTTTAAAAAAATGTTGTCTTAATCACGTTCTCCTCCCCTGTAGCAGTTCTGCATGCATAGGCTTTAAGATTTGTTTTTAGTTTATTAGCAGAACTTAGTTACTTTCCTTGGGCCGCCTTACATCAGTCATGCTCATGAATTATAATACCCATCGATAAAAGATAAAAAATAAATGGTGATTTTCTTCCTTTCAGTATCAATGATATTTCTTGTATTTAGATTTAGTTATTGTACAATGTACAATACTGCCATAAAAATAAACTAGATTAGTATAAGTATTAAACATTAATAATTTTTGAACTAAGACATTATTTTTGTATAAAATGGAGAACCTCAAAAAATGGTCTGACTAAACGAAAACATATGCATCTCCACTTAAAAAATCAAGTCAACTGGTCGCTTCGTTTTGCCGTGAAAGACGGACAAACAAACAAACATGGATACTTATATAGGCAATCTGAATTAACTGAAATATATGTGAATGTGAGCACAGATATATTTGCTATTGGCAGCTAAGTGCGCCATCCATCAAGACTTATGTAATTTCATGCAGCGCTGCTGAGTCATTTTATTACTTCTTTTTATATCGAATTCAGCATTTAGGAATATCTGACTTACACTCGTATTTACCACAATATCTATTGAACTCTCTTTATACATTAATATTCTTATTAAAATTATTCTTATTTTCGACTTGAACGTCAATCAAATTTGACTTCCTCGCGATGGTGAAGTGATTTTTTTTTCCACCTGGTGGCAGTTCGTCTCACTTTTGCTACCGTGAGAAAACTCAAGATTGACATTTCAGACTACTCACTATATTCGTAGTTAAACTGATGAATTATTTGCTTCTTAAAAGCCTCCTAGGCGTCTTCGTCTAGGAGTCCGACTCTTAAAAATGATTATCAGATCTGTGGTGTTTTGAATCTACTTGCCATCGCCATTGTTTTCGTTTGTCCTTCTACGAGTACACACACACCTTGTATCCATGGCCGCCTTTACAAAAAAACCAATAAATAATCAACCAAGGTTTACAACAATCAATTTAAATCTGCCTGAACAGTTGTACAAAGATCAAAGCCAAAGCGATTTCTCTTCATTTGTTTCCCCAGAGCATGATCCCACCTGAGCGCGTGCAAGGAAAGTATCCGTAATACAATAAAGCTGTGTTAGATTTTGAATCCAGTGTGTGAGTGGGATATTCCTATATACATGCATAGTGCTGTCTTACTCACGGCCTGTCGTGAAATTGCCGGCACGAGGTCGTAGCGTCGACTCGCGGTTGAAACAAAGATGTGATTGCAAATCCAATTTTCCAAGTCGATGGCGAAACAATATTCACTAGGCCTACTATCTTTGGAAATCAAGTATTTGTATCTACTTTGGAAATCATGATCTCCCTCTCTATCGCTCTTACATATTCGAGCGATAGAGAGGGAGATCATGATTTTAGATATTTTGAGGTTGGTGTAAAGTCTTTGAGAGTAGCTCCTATCTCGCACTACTTAGTCCATAAATAACAGTAGGTAAGTTATAATAAAACTACCGTGAGACACTGACATAATATCGTCACTACTTTTAAAAAAACTTGTATCTTCGTCTGTCAATGAAAAGAAAATTGTAGTAAGTATGTATGGAATGCATATAGACTTACTGCGTTTTAACTTTGAGGAGCAGTGTGAGATACGAGATTTTTTAAAAGTAGTGACGATATTAAACTTGTAAAATCGGGTAACTCACGTAAAATTGTTGAAGGTCGCTCGACATGTTTCGCTCCGTAACGAAGAGCATTTTCATGCACGCGCGATGCTGATGGTGGATGGATGGATGGTGGATGGATGATGGATGGTGATAGCGTCGGGATACCATCGGTATCGCGCGTGCTCAATGAAAATGCTCCTCGTTACGGAGCGAAACATCTCGAGTGACCTTCGACAATTTTACATGAGTTACCCGATTTTACATGTTTAATAAGTAGGTAAGTTAGTTAAAATTTTTGGAAGGTCCGAAAATAATAGTACTTACTTATACCCAAAGAATATAATACTCACTAGGCTTATACCTATTTTTTTAAGGCCACAGTTCTAAATGAATTGTAAATTTAACAGTAACTATGCGATATTCCGCTAAATGGTGTCCTACCGTTTCGCCAAAAAACGTTTCGTCAAATTTCATTTCCCAATAATCATATCGCAATAGTTTCATTTCCCAAAGTATTGTTTGGCAAAGGTATGTTTCGCAATGAATTTGTTTGGTCAAATTATCATTTGGCACAATTTTACTTAGTCAAATTTTATTTAGACAAAACTTTATTTCGCAAACGTTTTTAATGGCAAAACTTATATCCCAAAAACATGTTTGGTCAAAATTTCACATCGCAAATTTCGAAAATATTTAGGCATTTGCATTTTCATTTCTACGGGATTAATTTAATTTACCGAAGATTTTTTTGCCAAATTTAACTTAAAATTGTCAAATGATAATTTCAGTTTTATTCCCAAGGCTTCAGTTGGACAAGAAAAGTTTGCTCAACTTTATTTTTGTCAAATTAATTACTGGACAAAATTATTTTGTCAACTATTTTTTTGTCAAAAAATGTTTCTACAAATTACACCATGCAAAACCACGTTTGACAATAAATATTACAAGGCATAAATGTAATGTAATAATTTTATTGGTATTGTAACAGAAAACTCGTGTGCGACAGGGTCAGTTTAGGTGCGACGACGAGCGAAGCGAGGAGGAGCGTGTTAGGTTGACAGTGAGCAAACTGGAAATGGCTTTTTAAAGTAATTAAAAATTAATAGAACATAATGGTCTTGAAAACATAAGGTTTCTTTTTAATAAAATGTATCCGGACATGAAGGTGAAAATGTCATCCTTGACATTTGCAGCAGGAGGAAAAAAAGTACGACATACACATTATTTCACACAAGTCTTGGACACAAAGTATAAAATCAACAAACAAATTTCTAGTGCGCCATTTAATTACAATATATTGGGAAATGGAAATTTTGCCTAACAATACCTTTGACTAAATAATATTTGGTAAAATGAAATTTGACCAAGTAAATATTTTGGGAAACAAATACTTGCCAAAAAAAGTTTTGCTAAATGTCAATTTGCGATAAGTTGTTTTGCCAAACGTTTATTTGGGAAATGATAATTTGGGAATAATAGTTTGGGATGTGAAACTTTGGGAAACGTTTTTTGGCGAATCGTCAGTAAACCCCGCTAAATACATAAATAGAAGTAGATACGAGCATGGTTGGATTCTGCTACAATTTATAGAATTGTTATTTAATGATGATTTATAATACTCGATACCAAAGACGTTACGGAACTTGACAGTAGATCATCAGGTCATAGTGTGATGAACGTGAACAGTTTTAAAACTGGTATTTACGATGTATTAATAACTCTTGGCGATGCTTTACGAATTTACTGAAGAATTTCACCACCCCCTTTCTTCCCGTTGGTGTCGTAGAAGGGGACTGTGAGATATGGGGTAAATTGTGGCTTAGGCGAGAGGCTGGCAACCTGTCACTGCAATGTCACAGTTTCGTTTTCTTTCAACCCCTTATTTGCCAAGAGTGGCACTGTAACTTTAGCAGTTTCATGTGCTCTGCCTACCTCTTTGTGGGAAACAGGCGTGAGGCGTGACTGAGAATGATACTGTTTTTAAGTTATACACCGTGTGTTCCATCACCCGTGAATATTGGATATTCATAAGCGACGGGTATTTTTAGGGTGTATATGAATAATAGACGCTGCGTACATATCGAGATAACTAGAATTTGCACTGTTAGACCACCCTTAGTGCGTTTTCACATTAACCGATCCGATATCGAATGTCGGAATGATTTCAAAGGCAAAAATCTAAGATGACGTCTTTAATGTATAGAATGTCGGTCCTACATCCGACATCGGATCGGATAATGTGAAAATGCACTTATAGGTACATAGTTTTACAAAGGAAGGAAAAAAACACTGGTGACTTAGAGGTAAGAGCGTGTAAGGGCCGGGAGTTTTCAACGCAATGAGCTGCAGTGAGTACCAAGTTATCGTGTGTGAGGCTACCGGTACAAAACCTCCAACGAGGTATTGCCTTCCTTTGCAGCATCACAATGAACGGGAATTCGTTTGTCGTTCTCCCCTTGGTATACCCTCAGATTCACTGTGTGTGGACCTTACGGACACTTATTTCTACTAGTACGCCGAAAATAAGGATCAGACATATTTCACAACAAGGAAACATTCCACACATATACATAAATGAAATGATTATAAGAACAAATGCAAATGTTTTGGACGAGGTTATAAAATAAACAATTCGTAAATAATTTTATGTTCATCTGATAATGGAACAAGCACGACGAAGGCTGTGAGGCATTTGTGTTGTATGGTGTTGGACATTTGCAGTTTGTTTCTTTGTCAATTTTGTGTAGATTAATTGGTTAATTATTTTTTAACAGAGTAATGGTAAATTTTTTGAATATTGTATAACTGGCTTTATTAATAGTGTGTGAACCTGCCTTAGAAATCTATATTATTTGTGGTCATGGTTCGTTAATATTTCTTGTAAGTGGGTAGCTTTTGCACATTTTAATTTTTCCTCAGTCACCCGTTGACCACGAACGCTGTAAAGAGTTCGAAACGTCGGGATGTATTTTAAATTCATTATACGCGATTTAATCCGTTTCCATAGTTTTATTTCATAATTTTATGTTCGTTTTATTACTCATGATAAAAGGATTTTACTATGCAAAAGAAACTAAGTTACAAAAGAGAAATAGAAAAATATAATATTGATGCAATTGTATTAATTTAATGTTTATCGTATTTGATAACAAAAACCAATTTTGTTTCTATGATTTGCAATAAAATATTTCAACATCTAAACTTTATTCAACCATCAGTTTTCCTAGAAGGCAGACTATTACTGAAGTGTTTCCAGTATGGTGACTTAATATATATATCATATGCCAAGGAACGTTTCTTAAAGAAACCAATTGAAGACGATGGAAAACATAAGTTTTAGAACTTAATTTTAGGGAAAACTTTCATAATCATAGTTTAGTTTTCAATATGGCGTATAGTGTTTTGAATCCATTGTAAATATGGACTTACAGAGGTATATGGAGTAGGATCTCCAAATGCTACACTACCCCAATGACTCGGCTGTCATACACCAGCGGGCCACTGGAGTCCCCCAGTCGTGCCTGTTCAGCCTTGTTCAACCACTTCGACACTATACAACAGGTTGACGTAAAAATGTCTTCGAACAAGGAGACCACTTTTGCCGATTTGGAAGATGATTTAACCGTGCTCCTCTTTATTCAAAATGTGTATAACATGATGCTCATGCAGACGTCCAAAAGCTTCATATTTAACATCAAGTCCACAGAAAGTTTTGTAATCAAGCGCCAGCATTTCAGCAGTATGGCCAGAATATTTTTTGCCTTAGCAAAGAAAGCTAGCGAAATAGCAGTCAAAAATGCAAAACGTGTTGAAACTGTTAAGTAAGTGCAACTTTTGATCACATATGAGTACAACGTGGTTTCGTTCGCCGGCGTTGTTTAATCTCCATATCTGATGGCCATATGTCCTGGCACCGAGCCTGTTGCAGTGAGCTGCTGTGAGGACCCAGTCTTCCGCTATTAGGCTGCCGGTACACAACCTGACCGGAGGGTCCTTGTTTGCAGAACCACAGCGACCGGGAACTAGTTTTCCGAATTGATTCCTCCTTCATACACCCTCAAGTCTCCACGGATACCTTATTCTCGCTTGTCTTTACAAATATTGCCAGAATAAATAAGAGGTACATTTTTCGAGAAATGTGAACTTATTTTTTAATTTAACTATTATAAAGTATGTGTGATTATATTCTGACCGCAATTACAAAAGGAAGTAAACAATACAATTGCAGTTTTATTTCATTTTACCTATTTTTTAGGCATTTTATTATCAAAATCGATTTAAACACGTCTCAAGCAATAGTTCTCCCTAATAGTTCTGCAGAAGGCCTCGACAGTTTGTCTCCACAGCACCTCAGATACCTCCTGTACTGTGGATGTGGTGACACAAAGGAAAATCTCGTGAAGGACTTGACGACTCTTCAAAATATCAAATTTTGGCCGGTCTGGTCCCTCGAGAGATTATAGGCATTTTACCAAAAAAGATGGTGGCATCCAGCCCATTGCGGTTGGCTCCACTATTCGCCGTCTCGCAGCATAATTAGTTGGTCACTCTATCCTTAAGGATCTTGTTCTCGAACCCTGTGCAATCGTGCATCTCGGTCTCGGCTCAGCTCAGTGTCGGCTCCAAGAGCGGCTGCAAAACTGCTGTCCATGCCATACGGACCTATATACGAAACACAGCGGCCAAGCAGGAGAGGTTCTTCTGAAGGTGGATGTCTCTAACGCTTTTAATTATTAGACAGGGGCGCCTAGTTGACACGAATTAAAGATAAAGTTCCGTCTACAATTTTGCTTCTAAATTATTGTCAATAACGCGACTCTCTCGGTTCAGCAATTTTCAGTCTCGCCTTTCACCCCACAGTTAAAAATCTAAATTCCAAATTGAGTATAGCTAATTATGGAACCTGGATGACAGTTACCCATGATGATGAAGCGAATTCAGTTCTGGACGATTAGGAGAAATTAAAAATTGATTGAAAATGAAAATGCGAACTCTTTGTTATAGAATATAGATACCAGCCCAAACAAAGAGCACATAATAGTACAAACATTCAAACATGTAGCTCCAGGAATCAAAATTATTAATACATTAAACCCTTCATCTCCTTGGTTGTCGCAATATTAACCAAGTCATGTAATAATTTCATAGACACGAAAATCCAAAATTTTTAAGGAATGTTCCCATCGTCTGACTAAATATAAACCTTTTATACAGAAACGGGGATGATTTAAATACTGTTTTGGGTAGGTTTAATAATTATAACTTATGTTGCGTTGCGTCCATGATTTTGTATGGTGTTTTGAATCCATTCTAAATATTGGCTTACAGGAGTATAGTCTGTAATAGGAAAAAACGCATTTCCCCCTCTATTTACCCCGATGAGTCGTCCGTCGTACACCAGCGGCCCCCCGGAGTCCCCCGGACGGGCTTGCCCCATCCTGTTCGAACACTTCGACGCTATACACAACATGCCGACATTTCGACGAGGACAGGGAGTCACAACACCTTCGCCAATTTGAAGAGGAATTATTTCCGATTCCCTGGCTTCTTCCGAATCCACGTCATGAAATAACTTGCGTTTTAATCCAAAACCAGCATATTTAACACGTAGTCCAACAAAGGTTTTATAATCGAGAGCGAGCAGTTTCGCAAAGTTCTTTCGGGGAATTTCTTCAGTTAAAATTAGCGCTAAGTCAAAACGTATGTGCATCTGTAGCAGTTCACCGTATAATGGATGACGATGTACTTTGATTAAGTTGGAGTATAACGTGGTTTCATTTGCGGGATTTGTATAATCTCCATATCTGATGGTGATGACGATATTGTGTTCTGGAATGCTCGAGATTTTAACACAGTGGGCTGCTGTCAGGACCCAGTCTTCCGCTATGAGACTACCAGTACAAAATCTTAATGGAGGGTCCTTCTTTTGAAGAACCACAACGAACGGAAACTCATTGTTCGTGTCATTTCGTCCTTTATAGACCCTTAAATCTCCACGGCTAGGAGCCTTATACGCATGTATCTGTGCAAGTATTGACAGAGCAAACCAGAAATACATTTTCAAGGATTAAAAAATTACTTGTATTTTATCTAACAATTGTAAAAAAAATACGATCTTAATGGAATTCCAAAAGGACGCAATAAAAGATAAAATGATATAGAAGTTTTATTTGATTCCTTTTTATGACTTTTAATAATGAAAACCAAATATTGAATAGCCATATAGGTGGACATGTATGGTATTAATTAGAAATCAGTATTTTAAAGGTTTTTGTTTGTAATTTCTTCTTTTTGAGTTGGTTAATAGAAAAGCATTGTATATAAACCATCAATCAATCAATCAAAATATTCTTTATTCAAATAGGCTACAATAAGCACTTTTAAATTGTCAACAATGTACAATATTCATCTTATTCTAAATATCAGAGCAATTTATTGGTGCAATAAACAATATTGTTTTAAAATTACATTGAATTAATAAAATGATATCAATCTAAATTGTATAAAAAAAATACTAGTCTAAAAACTTCTAGAATAAATTCTAAATGTCAAAATAGTACATTTCGTTATAAGTGCGAGAAGTATGTCATTACTTCACGAGTCCCGAGACATTTTGCCACGAGCGGCACGCGAGTGGCAAATCTCGGGACGAGTGAAGAATGACATTCTCGCACGTGTGACGAACGACGTTTTTTAATACAGTTGCGAAAAAACACTACTATTTACTTACAACGAAATAAAACAATCCGAACTATCAATTTTCCCATGGACATTGACGGATTATTTGACAATTCAAAGGCGTATTTTTGAAGCTTTTAAACTTGCGTGCATATTTTCGAGTTTGCTATTCATCTAACATAATTTATTTCATTGGGTGCCATAAAAACATAAACATTTACGATTTGGGACGATTGTTTAATGTACAACTACATTTTAATTTAATCGATCCATTTATGCCCCGACGTATTGCAAATAACGTAAAATAATTATGACAAATCGCGTAACATATTGAGGTTTTTTGAACGTGCATTAAACATGGTAGACGCCTCTACTTTGGCAGTAGAAGACGCGTTTCGTTCCAATCATGTTCTGTTTACACGACTCATTATTTAAAGTCACACACAGGTCGAACGCGATTAATTAACATTATTTTTACCTTTTTTCCCAACGTTTCGGCCAGGTTGCACTGGCCGTGGTCGCGGAAGACTGACGTCCCAGCAAAGTGTCACCGGAGATGTAAACAACACAAAACTACCCGATATTAATTTATATAAATGTTCGGGGTAGACAAATAAATATAATCTACCCGCTTTTAGTTATTGTTTATTTCCCACCGCACGACACACAGCACTCACAACATCCGCGCACTGGTCCGAAGATAGATCTTTTGGTTTGAACATTTGAAACACTGGTCCCCATGTTGGCGATAATCTATACCCGTCTTCCCTGTTAAAGTTTTTAGGATATTTTTTAATTTCGATCGCCTCCCTCACAATCCGGGGATAATAGTGTCGCTCGGTGGAAAGAACTTTGGGTTTGTGTAGCTCAATCCAGTGATTCGTTTCCGCAGTAAGCAAGTGCTCGGCGATTGCAGATTTGTGTATATGGCGATTTTTAACTGCCGCTATGTGTTCCTTCACCCTCTCTTGAACGCTGCGCTTTGTTTGGCCAATATACGCACTTCCACAACTGCAATCTATCTTGTAGACACCCGGACTTTGGTACGGAATGACATCCTTAGGACTGCGTAAGAGACTCGCTCGCGTTCGACCTGTGTGTGACTTTAAATATGTGTACAAAGCGCGAGAATTTAAAGTGTTATACGACTCATTATGACCGATTTTTCAATGTATAAACCATTTTATAAATTATGTTTAGTATGACTAAAAGTAAACAATTACATATGAAATATTAACGTTTTAAATATTAATCACTTAATAGTATGTTTATAGTTTTATTCTGTCTTAGTAAACTAGACTAATATGAAAACAGCTCGGTAAGTAGTCGTAAAATGGAACGTATATACTTTTTACGCACTAGTTCGTAAAACACAACTTCTCGCACGCTAAACAGCCAAAACACGGGCACTTTTTGAGCAACTGTATTAAAAAATATATTGTATAAAAATACATTGAATTATCAATATCATCATTAATAACCTATATAATTAATTGTTTTCAGCAATACTTGTATCCCACGGTGTTTCATCATTCATGTAGTCTTGTGTGCCATAGTAGGCTTTAGAGATCAGTATACGCTTTACATAATGTTTAAATCGATTAAAAGACAGTTTAGTGATGGCATTAGGAAGTTTGTTATAAAATCTTACACAATTACCCATGAATGATTTTTTAATTTTATGGAGCCGAGTTCACTCCTCCAGGGCACTGCAAGCTTATGCTTATTTCTAGTGTTTATATTATGTACATCACAGTTTTTCTTAAATTTACAAATGTTTTTATGTACATACAAAATATTCTCATAAATACTTATATTGACAATGCACTGTCATTATATTAATGTCCTTAAATTTATCTCTAAGTGAGTCTCTATGGTTCATTTTGTATATTGCTCGAATAGCCCTCTTCTGCAAAACAAATATGGTATTTATCTCTGAAGCACTGCCCCATAGTAAAATACCATATGACATAATGCTGTGAAAGTAACTAAAATAAACTAATCGAGCTGTTTCCACGTCTGTTAACTGACGGATCTTGCTCACTGCAAATGCTGCAGAGCTCAGTCTATTCGAGAGGGTAGCAATATGGGGACCCCACTGATGTTTAGAATCTAAAGTTATGCCAAGAAAAACTGTACTATCTACCAGTTCCAATTCCTCATCCTTCACAACGACACTTGCTTGTTCATTTTTAGCATTACTCGTGAACTTAATACATTTAGTCTTTTTCTCATTTAACAATAAGTTATTAACACTAAACCAATTAACTACTTCGGAAATAGCATTGTTTACATCTTCACAGGTTTGTTGCTGACGTTTGACTTTGAAAATAAGGGAAGTATCATCTGCAAACAATACTATGTCATGGTGGGTCTTTACAAGATATGGCAGGTCATTAATGTAGATAAGGAACAGGAAAGGCCCCAATATTGATCCCTGCGGTACACCCATAGAGACTAGTGACCCCGGTGAGCGCTGTCCATTCACGTCGACCCTTTGTATTCTATCGTGTAAGTATGATTTGACTAAATTCAGTGCCGATCCTCTCACTCCATAGTAGTGCAATTTCCTGATCAGTGTTTCATGACAGACGCAATCGAAAGCCTTAGATAAATCACAGAAGATACCTAAGGCATCCTGTGACTCCTCCCAGGCATCGAAAATCTGTTTGATTAGCTACACCAGCGTCGGCTGTTGAGCGACCCCGTGTAAAACCAAATTGTTTATTATGCATTAGATTATTGATGTTAAAATGTTGCAATAGCTGAAATAACAGAAAACAGAAATATATCAAGGTTTTTTGACACAAAACCTAATCGAATGATATTTCTTTATTAAAATCCTAGGTAGCATTAAATTAGCCATATGTTGGAATAACACCATTGATGTAGGTACATAGAATCACGTACATATCTAGACGCATTTACCAATTAGCCATTGGCATATGCTGAGTAGCATCCTTTTTGGTGACTTTAGTTTAAAATGTATATAGATTAAGGCTATTGTTTTTTTACTTGTATATTTTCACCAAATAAACGTTTTCTATTCTATTATATTCTATTAATTTTAGATTAAAACTCAAAGAACATCGCATTCTCCAAATCGAAATTGTTGAAGTACTATACAAGTTTCAACCTTTGCTTATTTTTTTGCCATTCTTCAAACCACTTTAACGTAAATAAGTGGCATTGGCATCAAGCTACACAGTAACATAGTACCTATTTTGTATTAGGTACGAGTAGGTAATTCCGAAAGTCGTCTAATTTCGAAAGTCGCATAAAAAATCACCATTATTTCCATCATATCAAGATTCCTCTTTCGAAATTACCCGAGCATTTCCGTCATTCGTAATTACCCTAATATACCTTACCTATTAAAGTAGAAGTTCGTGCAGTCGGCTCGCGGGTCACAAGTTCATCAGATATTACTTTAATCTTTATTACAATGTTCAATGGATTTCATTATGAAACACTATAAAAACAATTCAAATGGATTCTATTATTTTTTCTATTTCCTTTTCGAATTCAGTTAATATTATAATACCATTTATTTTATTTTTATTTTATTTAATTTAATCGTCGAATAGTGCCAAAAGTAAAATAATCCTTTTTCATTTTTCAAAATGAACTTTATATTTATTCTGGCAATATTTGTACAGGTATCTGGTAAAGCGAGCAAGGATCCTGGCCGTGGAGATTTAAGGGTGTATAAAGGACGAACCGACACGCAGAACGAATTTTCGTTCGCTGTGGTTCTCCAAATGAAGGACCCTCCAGTCAGATTTTGTAGCGCTAGTCTCATAGCGGAAAACTGGGTCCTGACAGCAGCCCACTGCGTCTGCAAAGCAATCTGGTTACCGCAAGATATGGTCGTCAGATATGGTGAATACACAAAGCCGGCAAACGAAACAACGATGTACTCAAACGTGATAAAAATATTCGTGCACCCTTCCGTCGTTACTGCACGTCATGATATAGCTCTAATATTAACTGAAAAAATACCCACACAGAATTTTGGAAAACTGCTTGCGGTCGATTATAGAACTTTTGTCGGACTGCCTGTTAAATATGCTGGTTTTGGACTTATAACCAAGCAGGTGTTTGTTAACGATAAAAAAATAACGAGAAAATTAACTTCACTTCAAATTGGCGAAGGTATTGTAACTCTTTGTACGAGTCAAGATATTGGTGAGTTCTGTATAGCACCAAAGTGCTCGAACAAAAGGCAGCAAGCCCGCCCCGGTGACTCCGGAGGGCCGCTAGTGTATGACGGCCGTATCATTGGAGTAGCTAAAAGCATTTCCATGAATAAATCTATTACACAATATACCCCTGTAAGCCGATATTTGCAATGGATTCAAAACGTTCATGGAGGCAAAACTCTTAGTGATTATCATAATAGTAGTGATTTTCATAAGGATTGTTCATTTGACTTCGTGGACATACGTGGAAAAATATAAATTAATATTTTATTTTTTTTACAATCATCGAAATACTTACTACAAGTATTAACATTAAATTTTAATAATTGAAAAAGTATTTCTGGTTTGCTCTGTCAATACTTGCACTGATAAATGCATTTAAGGCTCCTAGCCGTGGAGATTTAAGGATGTATAAAGAACGAACCTACACGAACAACGAATTTCCGTTCGCTATGGTTCTGCAAATGAAGGACCCTTCATTCAGATTTTGTACTGGTAGCCTCATAGCGGAAAACTGGTCCCCGACAGGCAGCCCACTGAGTTTAAATCTCAAGCTTACCGGAACACACGAGTAATAAAATAACTATGGTCATCAGATATGGAGATTAGATTATACAAAGCCCGCAAACGAAACCACGTTATACTCTAGCTTAACCAAAGCACATCTTCACCCAAAAAGATTTTTGCATAACTGCTTGCGTTCAATTATAAATTTTTTATTAGACTACATGTTAAATATATGGTTTTGGATTAATTACGCAACTTATTTCGTGATGTGGATTCGGAGGAAGCTAGGGAATCGGAAATAATTCCTCTTCAAATAGGCAAAGGTGTTGTGACTCCCTGTCCTCGTCGAAATGTCGGCATGTTGTGTATAGCGTCGAAATGTTCGAACAGGATGGGACAAGCCCGTCCGGGGGACTCCGGGGGGCCGCTGGTGAACGACGGACGACTCATCGGGGTAAATAGAGGGGGAAATGCGTTTTTTCCTATTATAGACTATACTCCTGTAAGCCCATATTTAGAATGGATTCAAAATACTTTACGCAATTATGGTGTAACATAAGTTATGATTATAAAGTTTTCTAGACATATTCCCAACACTGTATTTCATTGATCCGGCATTTTCCAATTTTTTTTTGTTGCTAATTCAGTTTCTTTGTCGAAACACAACTTCCTTAGGATTTTAGTTGTTATTATACTCGGGTCCGTATATTATAATTTTTTTGTGTCAAATCCAAACTAAGACTAAGCAAAGGCATATTTTTAACATTTTTATACCTTATCAGGTACCTATGGAACCAAACACAATAAGTAATTTCAAAAATATAATTTAACATGGTTGTAAATTGATACCTGAATAACTAGATCTACATTTTATGGACTGTATAAACAATATAGTTACATTAAAATTTAAATTGGTTTTCGTTATCAAATGTCATAAATATATCTAAATGAAACAAAACTTGAACGGTTCATTTTTTTTCCTTTGGGTGCATTCAATTGCATTCAATAAATAAATATGAGTAGATAGGTAATGAAATAATCGCTGAGATGATTCCCTAACCCAAGAAATACTTTTTGGTTTGTTCTAGTAGTAGTAGTAGTAGTGGCCCACAGCCCAGGAGGTCACGGGACATAAAGAGAGACAGACTCGCAATTTGAGCACCTACTTGTTGTAGGTACAAAAATAAAACATCATCACAGATTTTATAGCAACAGACCATTGGACATGGAACTATTTTCATTTTGCCTCCACCACTGACCAGTTCTTCATTTGGCCTGATTTTGACTGTGGACCCACTACATTTTCACAATAGGCTACTTGACCCTTTTTTAAAGTCTGTCTTATCTTATATGATTAAGTACTGTCCAATTAACCGAAACAAAATATTACCATGTTTTATTATGACCTACAAACAGCAAAAAATATATTTAAAGTATACTTATATTATACGTAATATTATACTTTATACGTAATCAGACGAAAACAACACAGTAAACTTAATCTATAGATGATCTGTGCATCAGGCTATTCTACTCGAAAGCAACATTTTCTGACTTTTTAAGTATGTAAGCATAAAGTTCAATATGTCAATGATTGTTTTGACATGCAGTAAGGTTCGAATTCGATGACGTCACTACATCGCCGACAGCGTTTTCGGTGGCCAAAATAAATAAAAAATTACACACATTTTTACTCGAAAATCGTACACTTTTAATACCCATCATCTATAAATTTTGTTTTTTTTTTATGTAAAATACTAAACAAGACAATCATTTGTTGTGCCAAATTCGATATGAGTCTAGTAGCCTATTGTGACGTAGGTACCTAGGTACTAATAGGCAACGGCTGAGGGGGCACCTCTACGCATTTTGACCAATAAAGGACACGAAAATTTCCCAATACGCATAATGCCAACACAAGCGATCAGTTGCAAAAATTACCTACCTTCAATTAGGGCAAAACTGGACAGATATAATCCAATTCATGCAATTGAGCATAAAATTTTCCAATAACCTTTTTTTTATCACCCCTGTACCGCTCAGAGACAGTTCAGAAGTCAGAACCTTTTGAACGTCATCGTCACCTCAGGCAAAAGACGTCCACTGCTGGACATAGGCCTGCCCCAAGGATCGTCAAGAAACTCCACGCTTGGAAAGGCAATTGGAACCTATGGCATTAAAGAGTTTGTTATGATTGGCGACACTAACTTTGGTGACGACTTCTATACAGAGATTAATGCATCCATAAACGAATTGTGTGTGATGTTCAAATAAAAGGGTAAAAGTATAAATAAATTAACAATGTCGTCACATTATACCTTCTTTATTTATTTACATTATAATATTTTCTCAAAGATTCCGTTTTTTTTGTTACATTCAGCGATTGTTAATATACAATACTATTAATCTAAATAATCCGATCTAAACATTAAAAAAATGATAATTTATAATCCATTCCGCTTAATCCATTAAACAGTCCATAAGATAATTACTACTATGATGACTATCAGTATTATCACTAGATATTTTACCTCCATGAACATTCTGAATCCATTGTAAATATGGGCTTACAGGGGTATATCGTGACATAGAATTATCCAATGAAATGCTTTCAGCTACTCCAATAACTCGGCCGTCATACACCAGCGGCCCTCCGGAGTCCCCCGGGCGGGCTTGCTGTCTTTTGTTCGAGCACATTGACGCTACACAGAGCGCTTCATTATATAGCCTCGTACAAGGAGTTACAATACCTTCGCCAATTTGAAGTGAAGTTAATTTTATTTTCTTATTCTGAACAAATATCTGCTTGGTTATAAGTCCAAAACCAGCGTATTTAACAGGCAGTCCGACAAAAGTTCTATAATCGATCGCAAGCAGTTTTGCAAAATTCTGTGTGGGTATTTTTTCAGTTAATATTAGAGCTATATCATGACGTGCTGTAACGACGGACGGATGCACGAATATTTTGATCACGTTTGAGTACATCGTGGTTTCGTTTGCCGGCTTTGTGTGTTCACCATATCTGATGACCATATCATTCGGCGACCAGCCTTCCTGGCAGACGCAGTGGGCTGCTGTCAGGACCCAGTTTTCTGCTATGAGGCTACCAGTACAAAATCTGACTGGAGGGTTCTTCTTTTGCAGAGACACAGCGAACAGAAATTCGTTGTTCGTGTCGTTCCGTCCTTTGTACACCCTTAAATCGCGACGGCCAGGATCCTTGCTTGGTTTACTAGTTGCCTGTACAAATATTGCCAGAATAAATATAAAGTTCATTGTTAGGAATGAAAAAGAATAGATAGATACACTTCCAATCCGACGACTATAGTAAAATAAATTATGTTAAGTGAATTCGAAGAGGAAATAGTAAAAATAATGGAAGGCATAATGAATTATTTTTATAGTCTTTCATAATGAAATCCAGTGTAATATAAATAAATAAATATTAAAGTACGTAAAAGTATTAAGATAAAATCAAGGCCCGGGAGCCGACTGCATGAACCACTACCTTATCAGAAAGGTAATAGAAAATAGCTACTGTGTACAAGTAAAGTGGTCTTGGCCGGCCGTGGCTTTATTTGGGGCAAATAACAAAAAAATGGTGCAGAATTTTCACCAAAAATTATATCAGGGATGAAATTTGTACAGGCGTATTGGTCATCCAGGACAGTAAAAAAGTGGTCGGCCTAATCCTGTGTGGGCCTGTTCCGAGGTTCGACCGAATTTATGGTGCCCCGTGACAGACGCATTTAAGCCGGGTCAGGATTAGGCCAACGACTTTTTTACTGTCCTGGATGACCTCCATGCGACTAGTTACATCCTTCACATAATTTTTGGTGAAAATTTGCATCAACTTTTTGCCATTTGCCTAAAATTGTCCCACTATAGCCACGGCCGACCAAGACCTCTTTAATGTACTAAGTGACATACACAGTAGTATGTAGTAATGTACCAGTTGCAGAACATCCTCAACACCGAGAAATTTCAATCAACATGCGCAATAGCTATTTTCTATTACCTATCTGATAAGGTAATGGTTCATGCAGTCGGCTCCCGGGCCTTGATTTGATCGTAATACTTTTACGTACTTTAATCTTTATGGATTTTATTACACTGGATTTCATTATGAAAGATTATAAAAATAATTCAAATGCCTTCCATTATCTTTACTATTTCCTCTTCGAATTTACTTGACACTATTTATTTTACTATAGTCGTCGGATTGGAAGTATATCTATCTATTCTTTTTGGCATATAATTAACCGGGCAACCACCTAGTATTGTAAAGCGTAAGGTTTTTAATATTTGTAGTCATATAGATGTTAGCACCTAAATAATTACACTTAGCTCATCGTTTAAAGTAGTATTTAAATTGCGGAGGCAACTAAAAAAATTAATTGGGAAGTAGGTTTTTTAAAACACATATAAAATCGTTTCTTTATGAAAAGAGGTGAGGCCATTTCGTGGCACTTCATTCCTTTCTGTCTTGTTGTTATTATGTGTATTTTGTCTTGCCTGTATTTATTCGTGAAAAATGTTTATTCTATTCTATTCAAACATCGTATTTGCGACCCGTAAACCACGAGTAGTATTTAAATATCTCTAATATCTGGGCGACCGAGCTTCGCTCGGTTCTGTTAATTTCGTATCCTTGACATGTGTCGCCATCTAGTTCAAAAATCAATAATACCTACATCGAGCGAAAAAATTCTCAGCCTTAACAACACAACTACTCCACACGAGATGGCGCGCATTTCGCCACAAAAACTCAAATAGTGTATTTTTCTATTCATTTTAGCCTTGACCTGTGTCGCCATCTAGTGTTTGCAATAAATAGTACCTACATCGACCGAAAGAATTCTGTCTTAACAGTACAACTACTGCACACGAGATGGCGCGCGAAGAAAAACGCATGAAAACTCGAAAATTCGCGTTTTCCGGGACCTAAGGATAAGTTAGACCGATTTTTCACCCCCAAAAACCCCCACATAACAAATTTCAGCGGAATCGTTAGAGCGGTTTCCGAGATCGTCAGTGTAAATAAATATATAAATAAATAAATAAATAAATAAATAAATAAATAAATAAATAAATATACAAGAATTGCTCGTTTAAAAGTATAAGATAAGGGAACGCGTACCAAATCATTTCATCAATCAATCATCAGCAAAAAGGAGTGTATAAGCTTCTAATGGGTCGGTAACGCGCATATGATACCCCTTGAATTGCAGGCGTCCATAGATTACTGTGACCACTTTCCATCAGGCCGATCGTATGCTTGTTTGCCAGTTTGGTATTTAAAAACATTACCATGATAATCGTATAGTATAATATTACAAGAACAGAATTATTTACTGCTAGCAGAAAAGTGGGTTAGGGTTAGGTTATTTTTTTAGTAGAATATAAGTCCTACCAAATTTTGCTATGGCATGATTCTTAGATAATTTGTATAAACAAAACAACGATAGCAAAAAGGAAATGAAATACAGTCCCAGAGGTACCGTTAGGTACGACGACGAGCGAAGCGAGGAGGAGTGTTAGGTATCTTGCATCCCCAACACACATGACTCGCTAATATCAAAACAGAAATAGGAAAAAGATGGACAACTTTTTACCGCCTAAATATTATGCAAACAAAAATCTACGGAAGTACTCTTAATTTAGAAGATTATTTTGCTCATGAACATTATGCCAGCATAAGATTCGATATTTTAAAATCTGCGGAACGATTTATGCCAAAGCATATTCTGAGTAAGATTTTCCTGCCAAAAAAATGAATCTTTCAGAGTGATGTTAAGACTGCGTATAAGGCCGGCCTTAGATTCGATAGAGTAAACGTAATGAAAAATTAAATTCATTGTATAGAGACGAAGTTGCCAGCACTCCCAAACACCTAATTTCTTACCCATAAGTATAATATTTTGTCGACCATTATATTTTATAAGAATCCTTTTTTTTATTAAAATGAAAGCTCAGGTGAAGAGTGCCGATGTATAAATTTTAAATGTACTTTTTATGTTAATTTGCTATATAAATATTTTAAAAGAACTGTATATTTTATATTAATAGAGAGCCGTTTTCCTATTAAACTGTATCTCTTAAATTGTTTCCAATATAATAATTCAGTTGCCAAATAAATAGTTGGTACTCGCGTCTGAATAAACCGTAGCCGTAATGACATTAAAATGATACCTCATATTTAAATAATTTGAGGCCACATTTTAGTCGCCAAACTATTATTTTTGATACCCATTTCTATGGTTATTTAGTCGCCCGGTTAAATACGTGCCATTCTTTTTCATTCCTAACAATGAACTTTATATTTATTCTGGCAATATTTGTACAGGCAACTGGTAAACCGAGCAAGGATCCTGGCCGTCGCGATTTAAGGGTGTATAAAGGAAGGAACGACACGAAGAACGAATTTCCGTTCGCTGTGTCTCTGCAATTGAAGGACCCTCCAGTCAGATTTTGTACTGGTAGCCTCATAGCGGAAAACTGGGTCCTGACAGCAGCCCACTGCATCTGCCAGGAATACTGGTTACCGAAAGATATGGTCATCAGATATGGTGAATACACGAAGCCGGCCAACGAAACCACGATGTACTCAAACGTGATAAAAATATTCGTCCACCCTTCCGCCGATAGAAGGCTTCATGATATAGATATAGCGCTAATGTTAACTGAAAAAATACCCAGACCGAATTTTGCAAAATTGCTTGCAATCGATTACAGAACTTTTGTAGGACTGCCTGTTAAATATGCTGGATTTGGACTTATAACCAAGCAGATATTTGTTCACAATAAGAAAGTGAAAAGAAAATTAACTTCTCTTCAAATTGGCGAAGGTATTGTAACTCCTTGTAGGAGAAAAAATACCGGCAAATTATGTATAGCGCCAATGTGCTCGAACAAAAAGCAGCAAGCCCGCCCGGGGGACTCTGGAGGGCCGCTGGTGTATGACGGCCGAGTCATTGGAGTAGCTGAAAGCGTTTCATCCCATAATTCTATTTCACGATATACTCCTGTAAGCCCATATTTACAGTGGATTCAAAACATTCATGGAGGTAAAATACCTAGTGATAATCATCATAGTAGTGATTATCTTAAGGACTGTTTGTTGGACTAAGCGGACATTATAAATTATCATTTTTTAATTCAGAGATCGGATAATTTAGATTGGCTTATGTTTAACTGAGCACCTAATTTAGTAACATTTCACACCAAATAAAATCCATTCTAGCACCAATTTTAGTAAATGAGCACCAAAATCAGTGTACCAATTTAATGAAAAATGATAACCAAATATTGTAACTTTTGTTAAAGAAATAATAACTAATTACCCAAAAATTGTAAAATGATCACCAACATTAAAACACCATTTTAATGTAAATGGAAACCAAAATTGTAAGATTTTGCCGTGCTATTAAAGTACATAACACCCAAAATAATCGTTGTCAACCCAAAAATAATTAATGAGCACCAATGTTGTTACCGCATTTTATTACAAAATGATACTCAAATACTATTGGCCTAAAAGTAGTCTGTGTGGGGGGTCGCAGTTCTAACCTAACCAATCCCACTTATTGTAGCAGTTCGTCTGTATACGGGTCGCAGTTCTAAACTAACCTAACCCACTTTTTGGTAGCAGTTCGTCTGTGTATGGGTCGCAGTTCAAACCTAACCTAACCTACTTTTTGGTAGCAGTTCGTCTGTGTGGGGGTCGCAGTTCTAACCTATCCCACTTTTTGGTAGCAGTTCGTCTGTGTAGGGGTCGCAGTTCTAACCTAACCTAACCCAGTTTTTGGTAGCATCTGAGTAGGGGTCGCAGTTCTAACCTAACCTAACCCACTTTTTGGTAGCAGTTCGTCAGTGTGGGGGTCGCAGTTCTAACCTAACCTAACCCACTTTTTGGTAGCAGTTCGTCTGTGTAGGGGTCGCAGTTCTAACCTAACCCAACCCAGTTTTTGGTAGCAGTTCGTCTGTGTAAGGGTCGCAGTTCTAACCTAACCTAACCCACTTTTTGTTGCAGTTCGTCCCTCTTTTTGTAGCAGTTCGTCTGTATAGGGGTCGCAGTTCTAACCTAACCTAACCCAGTTTTTGGTAGCAGTTCGTCTGTGTAGGGGTCACAGTTCTAACCTAACCTAACCCACTTTTTGGTAGCAGTTTGTCTTTGTGGGGGGTCGAAGTTCTAACCTAACCTAACCGACTTTTTGGTAGCAGTTCGTCTGTGTGTGGGTCACAGTTCTAACCTAACCTAACCCACTTTTTGGTAGCAGTTCGTCTGTGTATGGATCGTAGTTCTAATCTAACCTAACCCACTTTTTCGTAGCAGTTCGTCTGTGTAGGGGTCGCAGTTCTAACCTAACCTAACCCACTTTTTGGTAGCAGTTTGTCTTTGTGGGGGGTCGCAGTTCTAACCTAACCTAACCGACTTTTTGGTAGCAGTCCGTCTGTGTGTGGGTCACAGTTCTAACCTAACCTAACCCACTTTTTGGTAGCAGTTCGTCTGTGTAGGGGTCGCAGTTCTAACCTAACCTAACCCACTTTTTGGTAGCAGTTCGTCTGTGTAGAGGTCGCAGTTCTAACCTAACCTAACCCACTTTTTAGGAGCAGTTCGTCTGTTTATGGATCGCTTCGCTGTCTCATGAGACTGGTCAAAAGCGCTGTGCATGAGGTGCGGTGTGCAGGGGGTTTATCGTGAGGAGCTACTATATTTGGTAATATACCTATATGCATATTTTTTGGTAATCCATTATTTATTTAGGTTACAAAAGTGCATTAATTTGGGGCTCAAAATCTGGTGCTCATTTACTATTTTTGGTGCTACTTTACTATTTAATGTAAACGGTTTACTAAAACTGGTGGCAGTTGTATAATTTTAAGTAACATTATTTTGGTGCTCAACTACTTTTTTTGGTCGCAATGGTTGGGGTACCAAACCTTTTTTTGGTGCTCATTTAAATAGTTGCCATTTAGATTAATGGTATATTATAACAGTTGCTGCATGAATATAACAAAAAAAACGGAATCTTTGAGAAAATATTATAATGTAAATAAAGTATAATGTGAAAACATTGTTAATTTATTTGTACTTTTACCCCTTTTTGTCGCACAGTAAGTACATTTTGACGAGTTACAGTCACCGACATAAAAAAGTGATGATTTCTGTACCTTGTCGCCTTTAATCGTTTGACAATTTCGTATGACATTTCAAACAAGACTTATTTACGCCGGTGACTGTACAAACATTCGTATGAATTCTTTCCTGTTTTAGCTTCTAGATTCTAGACTATCCTATTTTATAATATACTTACACAATTGGTGAAGTAGGTACTAATAAACAACGACTGAGGGGGCACAGCTCGAAGCAAAATGGTAAACTTGTTTAAACCTCTCTATGCATTTTGACCAATAAAGGACACGCAAATTTCCCAATACGCATAATGCCAACACAAGCGACCAGTCGCAAAATTACCTACCTTCAATTACTTACCTATGCAAGAAATAAGCATAATGACCAAAACGTTATCGATGATGTTATCGTAGCAAATACGCTAAAATAAGCATGTTTTATAGGAAAACCTTTTTTAAAACCAAAAGAAGCCTAGATATTATTGAGAAGGTTGTTTTTACAATACATGTTTAGGTTATGAGGTGTACATAATTTTCCGACTAATAATCATTTTTTAAGTGATAGTGGCGAAACTTTGAACCCTATTATTTTGGAAAATATTCATTGGTGAGAAAAACATTATACCTATAATAAAATATGCTTACTTATAGAACAAAGAAAACTATATGCATCATTTTCTGTAGGGTGCTAGAGAAAAGGATACCTATAGTTTTCATTGTTCTTATTTACTGAGAGACTTGTTTGGCAGAGTTTATTTTAAATATACGATAAATTGATAAAAATTTAGGGTTTTTGCATTTTTTTCTAAGTGCTAGTGCCCTTTAAAATGACTAAACTTCGAACCTTAATAGCTCAGTAAATATTAATCGGAGGGAAAAAATTTATATTATAAACATGCTTATTTTGCTTTTTGAATAAAAATATCTTAAGTTTTTTAAGATTCCTACATATTTTTCACTTTTGACTAATATTTTCCTTTTTTCCATACACCCCCTTTGCTTAAGGCGGACCTAAAACTGCACAGAAATACTCCAATTCGTCCAATTAGCATAGAATTTTCCAATAACTTTTTTCACCAATTGCTCAATTGGTCAATTTGCGTAGTATGTAATTTTACGTAGTTAGTACTTTGTTCATTCTCCGTATTGGTCATATCCTAAAAGCGTATTTCATAAATCAAATCAATGTCAATATGCTAATGTCATTTGGTGCGTATGTCCATCAAACGCATATTTTCACACTCCGTGGCTCCACAGTGATAATCAGGCCAAATAAAGAACTGGCCAGTGGTAGAGGCAAAATGGGAACATCACACACAATTCGTTTATGGATGCAATGTTCAAAACACAGGTTCAAAGTTAGTGTCGCAAGCACAGAGTAGTAATAGAACAGAGTGAGTCTCACTGAAGACCGGCTGTGACCCAACAATGGCGGACGTTTTTTTTTTAAATTTTATTCTATGGCTTGGAGGCGACCTTTCAAGCCAGCAATGGCAGACGGTTTGCAATGTGCAAACACGATTTAAAATCAAAATAATTATAATTCAGGTCAAAAGAAAATCAATTCTTTACTTTACTTTAACTAAAAATTAATTATTTTACTTGAAATTTAGAAATATCTTGTTCTTAACAAATAATAATGACTCAGTGCGCCGTGTGCAAACACTATTTAAAAAATACTGGTCACACTCTTGTTTTGCAGTTTGTTGGTTTACGATTATGAACATTAATGAATATTGTGATTTTACGCATATTAACGTGATAAAGTATTAATTTACGCATGAAAAGTTGCTCCGTTTTTTTTTTCTCTTTCGATTGCTGTCATTTTTATACAATTTGACAACGCATGCAGGCATATTGTCTTATTTTTTGGAGATGATTTCGCCACGGGCGCCTCGATCCGACTGACGGGAGATTAGTGGATGAGGTCATAGACAAAGCTATCAATGTGGATGATGGAATCACAGGTTTTTCTTCGGAGTTATCCGTCCATAGAATTGTAGGTTCATGGTCGCAAGTATGAAATTAGAGAAAGAGCGATATCAACTGTCAGTGTCACTTAGCTGTCATTAGTGTTTTTTTTTTTCTAATTTCATACATTCAGAGTGCACTGTCATTGTGCATTGTCACCTCATCCGCCATTAAATTTCACAATCGTCATTTCGGTCACTTAAGAAAAGATGATAAATAAAACGAAATAAAAATGTAAGAGCCATATTTCCGGGTTGTGCATAGATCTTTAAAACCCTGCATAAAAAGCCTATTCCGAAAAGCCAACGGTGTTTAACTGAGTCAAAAAATACTCATAGCGTCTTTATTAAAAATATTGACCTCCTTTAAACGCCAGTTGCATAAAACACTATAATGCCATAGGCTACAATTGCCTTTCCAAACGAGGTGTTTCTTCAAGTATTAATCAAGTTCAAACTAGAAGTTCTAATTAGATGTAACCACAGAATTAGATTTAGATAGAAGAAACAAGTTCATTCATTTGTATGGCGGCCGAGCGTGTCAGATTTTGTACTGAAGTTGTTACTTGCCTATGATTTTAAATATGTCTCAGGCCCTTGAGTGTTCATATTTTTTGTGTTGTTGCAATTAATATTACTTAAAGAGGCATTATTAATGTTTTTGTTCACTTCAACTTACAAAAATTGACGCCCGAAAGCTGCAAGCTGCGATTAAAGACTGACAACTCAGTGGATTTCACTGAGTTCATCTGACACGCTAAGTAGATACGTTTGATTGATCTATTTCTATGGTATATATGACATCTGTGGATGTAACTTTAGTTCAAACTAGATGTTACTGTACCTACTTACTGTCCGAGTTACACACAATGTTTTTCAATAGAAAAAAAAATGTAAAAAGATAAAAAAAAGTTAACCTCCCACTCCTGCGTGCAATCGCACTGTAGGAGTGTGATGAAATAATAAATGTTGCGAACAAGAATAAATTTATAGACTCGATCTTGCAATATTATTACGCTCCTAGTTACAAATAATGTTTGTCATCACTCTTGCAACAAAAAAAATATTAAAACGATAAAAAAACTCAAATATTGTAATACTAGCTTTTGCCCGCGGCTTCGCTCGCGTTAGAAAGAGACAAAAAATAGCCTATGTCACTCTCCATCCCCTCAATTATCTCCATTTAAAAAGCACGACAATTCGTCGCTCCGTTTTGCCGTGAAAGGCGGACAAACAAACAGACACACACACTTTCCCATTTATAATATTAGTAAGTATGGATTGTCTTCGGTTACCGCGATAGTTACTCATGAAATAAAACTGTGGAAACGGATTATATCACGTGTAGTAAATTTACGATTCATCCCGACGATTCGATTTCGAACACTCCAGATGAATTGTAAATTCATTATAGGTACGCGATATAATCCGTTTCCAAAGTTTTATTTCTTAAACATGGTACCTAATTGAAATTGGGAAAACGGTTTTTCTGTGACTCTCGCTAAGCTTGCGTGCAATCATTCACTTGCTGAGCAAGTGCCGACTACTTTTTTACTGTCCTGGTTTCATCCTCCTTTTCTTCCTTGACATAATTTTTCATTAAAATTTGCAACTATTTTTTCCATATGCCCAAAATTGTCCCTCTAAAGCCTCGGCGGGCCAAGACCACTTTACTTGTAATGTACTGTGGCATCTATCTATATTATCTATACGCAGTAGCTATTTCCTATTACTTATAAGGTATCGGTTCATGCAGTCTGTTCCCGCGAGCCTTAATTTCATCGTAATAGTATTATGTAATTTATGTATTATTTATGTACTTTAAACTTTATGGATTTATATTATAAATTATAATGGATTTCACCTTATAAGGCTATAAAAATAATTCAAATGTGCCTTCCATTATTTTTACTATTTACTTTTCGAATTTACTTAATAATATAATATTATTTATTTATATTTATAGTCGTCGAATTGGAAGTATATCTATTCTTTTTCATTCCTAAAAATGAACTTTATATTTATTCTGGCAATATTTGTACAGGTATCTGGTAAACCGAGCAAGGCTCCTGGTCGTGGAGATTTAAGGGTGTATAAAGGACGAAACGACACGAACAACGAATTTCCGTTCGCTGTGTCTCTGCAAAAGAAGAACCCTCCAGTCAGATTTTGTACTGGTAGCCTCATAGCGGAAAACTGGGTCCTGACAGCAGCCCACTGCGTCTGCCAGGAAGGCTGGTCACCGAATGATATAGTCATCAGATATGGTGAATACACGAAGCCGGCAAACGAAACCACGATGTACTCAAACGTGATCAAAATATTCGTCCACCCTTCCGCCCTCGCCATTATTAAGCGACATGATATAGCGCTAATATTAACTGAAAAAATACCCAGTCAAAATTTTGCGAAACTGCTTGCGATCGATTATGGGACTTTTGTCGGACTGCCTGTTAAATACGCTGGTTTTGGACTTATAACCAAGCAGGTATTTGTTAAGGATAACAAATTAATAAGAAAATTAACTTCTCTTCAAATTGGCGAAGGTATTGTAACTCCTTGTACGAGTATATATACCGGCTTGCTCTGTATAGCGCCAATGTGCTCGAACAAAAGACAGCAAGCCCGCCCGGGGGACTCTGGAGGGCCGCTGGTGTATGACGGCCGAGTCATTGGAGTAGCTAAAAGCATTTCATTGGATGATTCCATTACACGATATACCCCTGTAAGCCCATATTTACAATGGATTCAAAACGTTCATGGAGGCAACACAATAAGTGATTATCATAACGACTGTTCATTTGACTAAGCGGACACCAAAGGTATAAATTAGCTATCGTTTTTAGGGTTCCGTCACAGATTAATAATAAGGTACTAACGTAAGTTTCGTGCTAAAAAGGTACAAAAAACCCTTATTTGGACGGTTTGTCCGACTGTTAATTTGTAATGTAATTCTAGAATCGGATTATTTAGATTAATATAAAAAGCGTAATCTTAGAAACATATTAACTATAATGTAAATAAAGTATAATGTGACAACATTGTTATTAAACTTTTACCCGATTGTGTCGCATATTACATGGCCATTTTATTTTTAATTGTCCACCCCACTTTTTGTAACATGGGTATTTTTGACGCGATTTATACTCAGAATCGCGAGGTCTTTCGATCCTGATAGGAGAAAAAAAATGTACCAAGATTTTCATACGTTTTTCAAACCTTCAATTCCGTTACCGCCATACAAAATGTATGAAGAAATGGTAACGAAATGAACGGGACACTTTTTTTCTCTTATTAGAATCGAAAGAGCTCGCGATTCTGAGTGGAAAATCACTTTAAAAAATTGGTTGTCTTGTCTGTAAAGTCGGTTTACGGACGGTAGTTTGACGTGACAACGTCAAACATTACAGAAACGGGACAATCGCTTGCGAAACGGGACAATGACGTCAACTTTTTCGTGCATGCAGCCCGGAGTAACGAGTCATTAGACGTTGTCACGTCAAAAATAAAAAATAAAGTGGGGTGGACAACTTTGATAATAATGGCCCACATTTTTACAAGTTACAAACAACAACTGAACATTCGTATGAATTCTTCCCTGTTTTAGCTTCTACCTAATACTATTTTAATACACTTTCACAATGGTGAAGTAGGCAGTAAGCACCAATATGCAATGGCTGACGGGACACAGCTCCGGTCTAATTGGTAAATTGACTTGTTTTTGACCTCTCTACGCAATACGCATATTGACCAATAAAGGACACGCAAATTGCCCAATATGCATAATGCCAACATGAGCGATCAGACGTAAAAAGACCTACCTTGATAAAATGACCAAATGGAATGTACAAGTTTCTAATAGGGTGGCAACGCGCATGTGACACTGTTTGAGTTGCAGGCGTCCATAGGTTACGGTGACCGCTTTACATCAGGCGGGCCGTATGCTTGTTTGCCACCGACGTAGTATTAAAAAAACCGGCCAAGAGCGTGTCGGGCCACGCTCAGTGTAGGGTTCCGTAGTTTTCCGTATTTTTCTCAAAAACTACTGAACCTATCAAGTTCAAAACAATTTTCCTAGAAAGTGTTTATAAAGTTCTACTTTTGTGATTTTTTTCATATTTTTTAAACATATGATTCAAAAGTTAGAGGGGGGGGACGCACTTTTATTTCCTTTAAGAGCGATTATTTCCGAAAATATTAATATTATCAAAAAACGATCTTAGTAAACCCTTATTCATTTTTAAATACCTATCCAACAATATATCACACGTTGGGGTTGGAATGAAAAAAAATATCAGCCCCCACTTTATATGTAAGGGGGGTACCCTAATAAAACATTTATTTCCATTTTTTATTTTTGCACTTTGTTGGCGTGATTGATATACATATTGTTACCAAATTTCAGCTTTCTAGTGCTAACGGTTACTGAGATTATCCGCGGACGGACGGACGGACGGACGGACAGACAGACATGGCGAAACTATAAGGGTTCCTAGTTGACTACGGAACCCTAAAAAATGAAGAAGTGGTCAGTGGTGAAAACAAAATGGGAATATTACGCTTGGCTTAGGCCTTTGGAGGATGGATTTTGTTTACATTTAAGTTGGCTCTGTCAAAGGAATTTTGTTAGAATAGTTTTCACTTTTTCCTCCTCTTCGTAACACGGAAATGAGACTCGTTTTTTCCCAACAGGAAATTACTCCCAAACATCACAGATATCGATTTTTTGCAGAAAAAAGGCCCTTTCCGAAAGGTGCTTAATGAAATCAACCCATCAACCCCTTTCATTTCAACCCCTTTTGCCAAGAGTGGCACTGAAACTTGGATAGTTCATGTGCTCTGCCTACCCCTTTATGGGATACAGGCGTTATTGTATGTTGTATGTGTGTATGCTAAATGAAATGCTTTTCATTCCATTAAAAAAGGTGTTCTTTAATTACTGGAATTCAAAGAATAAACTAGAACTTTAGTTGATTGAACAAAATTGAAATAGGTACCTCGATGATTTTTTTTACTATAAATTAAATAGTCTTAGGTATTCATTACATTAAATTGTGTTCTTACTTAATGATTTTTTTTTTTTTAATCTTTTATTTTATAGAGGCTTCCGTACACTCGTGGTGACGATGCCAGCCTCATAGGAGATTTCACATGTGTACCTAACGCTCAGATCTTAGTGCGAGATATTTTTTAAAATACGTAAATATTTTCTCAGCCTCTTTTGACAAAGGCTGTGAAAGCCAGATATTTAGGGATAAGGCACTATCTAACATATCGCCTAAAATGTTTCTCCGCTCATCTAGATATCCGGTGCATTCTATAAATATGTGGACTAAGTCTTCTATTTTGTTGCAATACTCACAGAGGTTTGTATCCTTTTTCTTCATGAGGTGATAAAATTTATTACATGGTATATGTCCCGAACGCAGGCGTAGTGCACATGTTACCATCTCCCTAGTGACTCTGGCACCATCAAACCATGGAATCCAACCAGGTCGTCCTTGAACACTACTGTACCATATACCCAGGGCCGGATTAAGGGTAGAGCGAGTGGAGCGGCCGCTCTAGGCGCCGAATGGTAAGGGGGCGCCAAAATCGTCATTGCGTAGGCGCACAAATAGCCCAGAATGGCGAAAGGAGCCGGAAATTAATTTTATTCAGCTATTGAAAATCTAGATTTGTGATTGTGATGCAGATTATCTGAAAAGTAGCACCATGTACAGCATTCATAAGGTGGGAGCTGTTGCTAGGGTACCGTGAAAGATGTTTCTAGCTCTAGACGAACCACATTGTTGCGAGACTTGTGAGGCCGAACTACAAACTCAAAGTTACGGCGCTATCCAAACGCTTAGTGTTTATCCACAATCCAAAGCGGAGTTCCTCTTAAAGTCAAAGATCTGGGCATTGCTTTTCTCTCCCATGCCTTGTCTTGGCCCTGAACTGAAGCTCAAATCCTACTGTTCTTGGTCTGCCAGAGCTTGGTTTTTGACCTCTTTTGTTTCATCAGTCATTTATTCTTGTTCTAGTGAACTAGTGAATACGCCGCGCAGGAAAGCTTTAACCTCGCATACGTTTTTCCTATGAAAGATAAGGGCTTATTAGATCCCCCTCCTCCTCCCCCATAAATAATAGGAAAAAAATTTCTACTTCCATCTACTACGAATACATGTGATATATGTTAGTTAAATACTTAGCCAAATGGTTGTGAGGTGTCAGACGGACACAGCGAATCTATAAGGATGGCGTTTTGGCTTCGGACCCCAAAAAAATTTAAACAAGGGGGCGCCAAAACAGTATCTCGCTCTACCCTGATCGAGTGCGCGGGCCGGCGCTGCATATACCCTTTACAACAGAATCTTCGAATTTCCTCTTCCATTTTTCTAAGCATATGGTTCTTACTTTCGGTATTAATTCTGTTGCATAGGGTTTACAACCAAGGTCTGTTCCTTTAAAAATAGATTCATTTGCCATGCCGTCAACAATTTCGTTACCTCTAATACCTACGTGTGAAGGAATCCACTGGATTTTTATACTTATGTTTTTATGTTGTAAATCATTTATGATTTTTAGTGCTTGGTAGGCAATCGACATTCCTCGGTTGCCCGAGACACATCGAGCCAGGTGTTGTAGTGCACTCTTTGAATCTGATAAAATGACAATATCTTGAGTGTTTGATAGTTCCTTGTAATAATCTAAGGCTTTTGCGATAGCCAATAATTCAGCTCTCATTATGCAAGACTCTTTAGCTAACTTAAATTGTCTATTTAATTTCTTTTGTGGATCAAAAAATGCACTACCAACACCAAACGAGGATTTAGATCCATCTGTATACAATTTATAAAAGGAATTATATTTAAAGAAGAAAAGTCCCATCGCTGTTTCGCTCCAATGTATGGCCGCCGCTCACCGCTGTCGCGCTTAGACCAATGTCGTGGCTGAGCCGTTAGACTAACAGCCCAGGGTGGCTAGCCTGGCCCCGTAGCCGAATGGCATTTCTCCGACGCCAAACGAAAGCGATACGCCGCTGGCTCAGTCGCGCCAATACGCAAGCGCGATAGAGATAGATATCTACTAGCGCTTCGTTTCGTGAGCGTTTCGTGAGCGATTGTGCCATTCGGCTAGCCACCCTGAGCCGCCAGACCTTCCTATTTTCTCTAGGACGAAACTTTGGGATAATGTAGAGCTCGTATCGACGTTTTTTTTTTTATGGGATAGGAGGCAAACGAGCAGACAGGTCGCCTGATGGTAAGCGATCACCGCCGCCCATGGACACCCGAAACACCAGAGGTGTTGGAGGTGCGTTGCCGGCCTTTAAATTGGGTGTACGCTCTTTTCTTGAAGATTTGAAGGTCGTATCGGTCCGGAAATACCGCAGGCGACAATTCATTCCACAGTTTAGCTGTGCGGGGCAGGAAGTTTCTGGAGAAACGCACAGTTGAGGACTGCCAGATGTTTGCATATTAGCTACTTCGGCCCGGCGGCCATTTTGAACCCCCGACGCAAAAACGACAGTGTTATAAATTTGACGGGTCTGTCTGTCTGTGGCATCGTAGCTCTCAAACGGATGAACCGATTTTGATTTAGTTTTTTTTTTGTTTTGAATTAGTCAGGAGTGTTTTTAGCCACGTTTCA
Organism: Leguminivora glycinivorella; assembly: GCF_023078275.1. Taxonomy (NCBI): domain Eukaryota; kingdom Metazoa; phylum Arthropoda; class Insecta; order Lepidoptera; family Tortricidae; genus Leguminivora; species Leguminivora glycinivorella. The sequence goes on from NW_025952828.1 coordinate 729,685, forward strand.
TGAAAATCTATCTTTTCATATTTTTTTTGCTATTAAGGTTTTTTTAAGTGGACCTAGCACTAGGCCGGGAAAACGCTAGGTTGAAGGTTTTTTTTTTAAACGGCTACTGGGCCTGGCTTTAATAGAGGTTGGTGTATAAAAAAACTTACGAAATCGTGTTCATACACTTTATTTTCACAAGATAGAGAACATCAACAAATCTCTTAAGAATTACATTAACGAAAGACTAAAGGGGAACCCCAGCTGCATACGTTATTTATTTACAAGCTCTTTGGCTATACAAAAGAAAATATACACAGAAACCATATAAAATAATATACAATAAAATTGCGAACCGAACGGCGAAATAACGAATTTAAAATTATCAATAAAATTTCAACATTTAAAAATATTTTTAAAAATACATGTACAGAAAGTGCAAGTAAATACTAATGTGCATTTTTTACATTTTCGAATACTGACGTCGGTAAACGATTTATTGCTATAATTTACAGAAAAAACTTATTAGCTTTAATATAAACAAGATATTGAAAATACTAGATTTGATGAAAAATGTGTAAGTACCTAATAAGTCAAATTAGTCCTAGACCGAGAGAAAGCGTCGGAAATTCCATCTGATTTTATGAAAAAAACAAAACTCCGCCATAAGGAATGACATTTTAAGTTCCACCCGGTTCACTTTACTGAAATCAGCACCATTTCGTTTTCTTTTAAATGAGTCAAACAAATTGTCAAATTCTAACAAACCATTTCGACACAATTCTGCAAACCTACTGATAACAGACTACCATTTCTACATTTTCTAAGTTATCTATGTAACAAACAATCTTCCCACAGTAAAAAAACTGTTCTAAAGCCTTTTGACCAATGCTGCCTAAGATGTAATATCTGACATGTACATGACAGATACACTTGAAAATTATAGTATTATCTAGACATCAGTGGTCCTAAGGTAACATTTTTAAACAAGTTATCAAACCATGTCATTTTGTACAGTCAACCAATTGGAACCTTACAACCCTAAGCCTACAACCATGTCAAAATGACAAGCAGTAAGAGATTTCTTAGAATCCGATTTATAACGTCACTATGACATAGTTCTACAGTGGCCTAGGGTTCCAATTCGTTGACTGTACATGAAGTCATGTGTTGGCTATTATATCGTATCTACATGATTTGTGCTGAAATCATGATTAAGAAATTGAATTAAAGGGTAGAAATTTTAACTTTTTAAGACTTTCGCCCCACACTAGTGAAACTTCGATTAAAAATCTAACATTACTGCAAAACCGACAATTATCAAAATTGAGAAGCTTTTAAAAAAATGCACAAATTACAAAATAATCTACGAATCGCTGATTAATCCTAATAGATGCATACGAAGTACTTTACATTTAAAAACGCCTCATAGTCTAGGAGCCGGTCGTGAAAATAGTTTATTTTAGCTAGCTCCCGGACTATGCCGCGTAGAAGCGTTTAACTACCTAGAGTAGGCACAGAAGGGTTCAGTACATTTGGCTTATTAAGGGAAACCTTAGGAATATCACATCGACTATTTTAAACCCTGGGATATTCTTTTTAATATAACTTGGCATGAGAACATAATTACCAATATGTAATGCGTATCATTTATTAAGGTCAATACGGGTAAGTGTGTCATAAGTGGAAAGTGTGTCTGGCCTTCACATTTGGCCTATTTAAACCAATGATAAGTGTTTATTGAGAGTTCATACGTTTACCGTTAACTGTGGATATAACAGGCCTTTGCATCTATAACAGATGATTCAAGCAGCATCCTTGCGACACTTACGTTCGTGACTGTATAACCCAATTCGAGAGAGGATCCCTCGTCCGCACACACGGCAAATGTAAGCTCCCCCACATGGGCGGGGGTTAGAGGCCTGCTCGTGACGCCTCATGCGTTTATCATTTTATTTATTTAATATCTGGGCGACCGAGCTTCGCTCGGTTCTATTTTAATATATCACGTCTTTAGATAAAAAAAAAACTCTTATAAATACAAAAACAAAAAAAAAGACAAAAAACAAAAACTTAATTTCTGGCCGGGATTCGAAACCCTGACACCTACGATCTATCTGCGTACATTAGACCGACCTCGTGCGACTGAGCTACGCGGAATCGATGCGCGCGCGGCGAAATTAAGGACCATATTTTACGTTTACAAATGCGAAAGAAAAACTCATGAAAACTCGAAAATTCGCGTTTTCCGGGATCTAAGGCTACGCTAGATCGATTTTTCACCCCGAAAACCCCCACAAAACAAATTTCAGCGAAATCGTTAGAGCGGTTTCCGAGATCGTCGGTATATATAAATAAATAAATAAATAAATAAATAAATAAATAAATAAATATACAAGAATTGCTCGTTTAATAGTATAAGATTTATTTTATTTTATTTTTATTTTTTATTAATAGGTACAATAACATAATGCAGGCAAACAACATTGTAAATTATTCCTTACATTAGCAACTTATACACCGTGTTTCCGGTATCACTCAAAACCTCAGACACCCCAACTGATTTTTATTTTTTTAAACTCATCTAGAGTATTCATCTTTTAATCTGATGGTTACTTTTTTTTTAATTGAATTTTTAATTTTTTGTACAGTTCTACTTGACTTTTAGCTCTACACTCAATAAAATAATTGCTAACTTCCACCATAAACCACAAAACTATTTATTTGTGTACGTTACTGCAGCGACATAAGGTTTACCAATAGACAGCTAAGATGTCACTGTAAAACACTTTAAAGCTTTGTCACAGTAAACTTCAAATTGGACAGGTAATCAAATTTAAACCCAATGTTTAAAATGACATGGTTGTAATTAGGTACGAGTTCAATTTGTTATGACTTATGATAAACATTAAGATTAAACTGACAAACAACGTCAAACTCGTAGCGAAAAAATAATCGTCCAAGTAACCAGCCAGTATTAATACCCCTAAATACTGAAAAAGGTAAACAACCTCTAGCAATGCGATATACACAATGTTGTCTTACGAGTACAATAGAATAGGCACGTAAAAAATAACTAATAATACAAATTTAAATAAAAATATTACCCCCATCAAGATATAGCTGAATCGATTCTACTCTCGATTCTGAACAAACTGTTTTCAGGTTTTTAGTGTTAAGTGAAACACGGTGTATATTACTTACATTACGATTACAATTGTACACAGCATTATAATAAAAAACATTTTAGCGCTAAATACATTTTTCACAAATGAAAAGGTCGACAATAGTTGAGTTTAAAAAAAAAATACAATCAAATGTTAATCACTTACTTTTAACTGTGAATAGCAAGTAGCAAAAGTATTTACTCACAAAAACACTTGTGACTGAGTAAAAAGGTCAAATTTGAAGGCCACAAGCCCTTATGACACACTTACCCGTATTGAACTTACGTAAAATATTTAATAGTTTGACACTAACATATTCATTACCATCTACTTTTCTATACATGTCGCTCGTACTAATATGCCAATATGGGCGATATGCAAGCAAAAATAACTTACAAATGTAGTGCGGCATTTTCCTTTGTACTTTGGAAACTCACGAATGTGTCATAAATACCCTTCAGTCAGTCTCAGTACAAGTTCTAACGTTGGCCAAACTAGCACGACAAAATACGAACGTTTCCGAGAAAATATCATGGAAAACAATAGGCTAGTTTCCTACTAGTCAAATCAGTTTTTTTTTAATAACTGTCAAAACGATTTGCTATTATGGGATTACTATGAAATACTGAGGAGTGACGTCACGGTCAATTCATTTACTTTATATCTTTCTCTTTGACTTATTAAATAGAAGTTATGTTTAAACATAACTACTGTCCATATTTTTCTTCTAATTATGTTTTAAGTATAGGAACAGCCTATTATGCATTTGTATAATACGCTAGCGGTATGTACCTGTTGTTATAAGAAATCATGCCAAGTAACATTAAAAAGATAAAATTGAAGTCAGTTAAGAGTGCAATCATGAGTGCTATGTATTTTTTAAATTTAAATTTCTGAAGTACAGTCAGAGTCAAATACATTGTAATGGCCAAAGCGGCAAATATATCTTAACACACCTTTGTTAGCATAATAATAAAGATCTGTCCTCACCTGTTTGACGCAGACTGTACGTATAAATACCCAGAATAACACCCTTAACCACGTGAAACAATGGAATGTAACGTCAATATTAATAAATAATTCAAAAATAAGTGAATTAAGTACCCAAGGGTAAGCGATTTACCACTAAATTTACCCTAAAATTACCCTACAAAATAGCATTGAGCTGAGATCTTGTACCTAATTATTTGCGCGTTTCTATCAAAAAAGGGTTCTTATGCGTCAGACCAAATAAGGATGTTCCACAGAAGAAAGGTCAGATAGTCAGATATGCCGGGCGGTTTGTATCGAATACACCTTTTGCAAGTTCTTGAACCTTACACACTTAAGTTTTTAAAATTAAATGGCCTCAGTCCATGGGGACTATTTTGCCAGTGTCAAGGTGATATAAGCTAATTGTTATTGATTTTGGTACGGTAAGTACGACAGTGTACGGTGAGTTAGCACTTGTAAATTGATAGCTAGATTTTACTACACGTGGATTACCGGCCGTTGACGACAAAAAAGTGGCTAAACGCGTTTCGAGATTAATTCTTCATCAGCTCACTATAACATTAGTTTACTGCATAAGAAGCTATCGATATTACACTTTTAAACAACATTAATGAGCAAAAGAGAAAGAAATTATTCATGACACGACCGCTAGGCGCTAAGATGGCGTTCGAATAGGAAGTCCATCAACACACTTGTAGATGAACGCTAGTGGGCAATACACGCGCATCATTTCCATTTCTGTTTACATGCGAACGACTAGCAAGTCGTGTCGTGTCATCACGCACGCACACAACGACAACTGTACGCTCAATATCCTCTCTAGTATTATATTCTCCGAGGGTTTTTCTGTTATTATTTCGTATGCAAAACGTTGTTATTTCAGTTGAAGTATAAGAATCCTTTTGTGACAGAAACGCGTTTTACGTATTAAAATTTATAATCTATGGTTGTATTCCTTAGTAATGTTACCAGATTTACAACGTAGAGTATTATATTTTAGCTCTGTATGTGATGTATGTGAATATTGATGGAACAGTACAGTCATTAAACTCATTGTAGGTAAAAACCGTGAACGCACAAGTCACGCAGGCGGTGTGACGTATCTCATAGCCATCTGTATATTACAACGCAGATCGACATCTTGACGCTTGACAAGGGTTTTTTCGATTATATTGTCAATAAATGTAAACCTTTTAGTATGATATAGGTTCAGAACTCTAGTTTGAAGTAGGTGTTACAAATCGATGGCTATGTAACTCAATCCTTTATAGTTCTTATTACTCAACTGGTATAATAATCGTTTTAGGGTCCCCCCACATCTGGCGTCTCGCGAGCGTAGCGTCGGGCCAACTGTATGGTAAAGTCTAACGCCGCGTCGTCTTTTTTCATACAGTCGGCCCGACGCTACGCTCGCGAGACGCCAGATGTGGGGGGACCCTAAATAATCAGATGTGCGATATCAGTTTGTGTCGCACGATTGCTCTTAAATATACAAAATTAAGTTTTATTTGTAGGTTACGACTTTCGATTTCTTACGATGTATTTAATGACTGTAAAACTGTATAGCTAAACTACTATTGCACGGTTATAAGTGAAAACATCAACATTTACGTTTGCGCCACATTTTGGAAGAAGAAACAGCTTTTTCTCTATTTATTACTTTTAAACGGTCTTTACACGGTATTATAACTTTGGTTGTACTAAAATGCAACCTAAAATGTAAAACTAACAGTTTTGTTGTACATCTATGATAATAATCTAACCGCAAATTTGATAACCGAATTAGATAAAGCTTGACAAAAAATGACTACGCGCCATCTTGCGGAATTTCATTAGAACTATTTTCTTCATACTAAACTGAACTGTCACTCTATACATAAGAATAACAGCGCCCTCCTGACAATAGTCATATATTTCTGGCCAAGCTTTAGTTCTGTAATCGTCCTTAGACAGCCTTGTTATAGGTGAAAAACTTAATAAAGTCACCTGTTGTATGTGTGAGTGACGTGTTCGAATAGGCGTTTGTTTTGTTTCTAATTTTAAATATGTGTTATCTATTCGAACACGTCACTCACACATACAACAGGTGACTTTCTTATGTTTTTCACCTATACCCCATAATGTAAAGTGCCTCCATCTTTTCAGTTGTCAAATTTACTTCAGATATTAGTTTTGTTTTGTCTATGCATTTGACCGGAAGTCACAGGAGAGACAGTTCAACAATATCTATTTATCAATCAAGATATTTACAGTATAAAGTCAATGATAACAGTTACTCTGTTACAAAATTCCTAAATTCGAATCAACACCGATAACCAGAAAGAGACCTAACATTACATTCGTATATCTCCGTCCTTTTCCAACGAATTCGTATTTTAATACAAAAATGCGGATATATTAGTCTAAAAACGGAACAAAAAATTTGAACTATCGGATATGTGATAAATTAGGGCTATACACTTCTACCTACCTCTAACGGGTATAATTTAAGTATCTCCAAATTGACAGATAAAATTCACTTATAATTTCGTTAATCATTTATTTAAACACATCCTAACCGAACGAAAAATAAATTACATACCAACAAATACGGTAACATAGAAATTAAACGATACTCCCACACTTTCCGTTGGTCAGCGACAGATTGCCGCCTAAGCCTCCGAGGGACGATCCCCTCCCTAGAGTTCCATGGCTGAAACCGTTACTTTCGTATCCGTTCATGTACTGGTTGTTCTGTAAGCCGATGAGAAGTTCGACTAGGGCATTGGCCGCGCTCTGAGCGTTGAGAAGTTCGAAGATAATGCAATTGCACTCCGGTTCGGGGTTCTTAAGATTACTCTTGTTGGAGGAGTTGGAGCTTGTATTAGAAGCGTTGTCTGCAGGTTGTGGGGGGTTGGGGTGGAGGGGGCAGAGCAGCTGCAGGTGCTTGGGGTAGTGGGGGGGGACGCCGGAGAGGTGGTTGGCGGCGGCGCGCGCGTAGAACACGCACGTGTGCCCGTCCGCGTCGGGGTAGTTCGGGTTGCCGTTGTGCTGGAAGAGAGGAAAATGATTATTAGATAAAGATAATCTGGAAAGATAACATAGTTTCAGTTGCTGGAAACCATTGGCCCCGCCTGGCTCAGAAATAGAAGCGACTGGCACGAGATGGGGAGGCCTTCGTTCAGAAATGGATGATCCCCAATTAGAATTAGGTTTAAGTTTACTTATATTTTAGGTCTTGAATTAATATACACTTTTCTTTACTTTATATGATAATATTGATAATTTGTAATGTGCATAGGTACTTTTTGGGGAATAAAGGCTATTTCTATTTTTTATTTTATTTTATTTAAAAATAATCTATTTGTATTACTGTCGACCGAATCTTGTCACGAAATTCAAATTTTCTATGGATGATAAACTTTCGCCCCTGTGAGGTTTTCGATATTTTCGCCGATGTTGAGGTTTATAACCTAACCACAAAATTAAAATTTTGAAAAACCCCCGACCGCGACATAGTGGACCAATTTTCATAAAACATGGCTCCCGACTAACTCGGTTTTCAAACAAAAAAAAAACTAAACATAAATCGGTTCATTCGTTCGGGATCTACGATACCACAGACAGACAGAGATACGTCAAACTTATAATAAACGCGTCAATTTTGCGTCGGGGTTGATTAAATCGCGCGCTTCATGAAGACTATCGGCCGGTTGCCGCCTTTTATTTAGTGATAAAATTCGGTTGACCGTCTTTATTGAATAGGAATTTGGGACACTTAAAGTTTGTAATTATATCGTTACATTTTTAATAGATTAAAACACATTATTACAAAACAGGGTTTTTCACAATAAACCACTAGTTTACTAATTTAAGCAACTGCATAGTGGACAACAGTAGTCCTTTTAAAGTTTGGTCGTTCAACGGGAAGAAGTACCCTTTATTTTTCAAAGGCGACGCTTTTTCAGCAGAGTTGGGTGGTAGATATCTCTAGACCCAGAACAATCTTATCTAATTTCTCTGCAAGAAGCTATTAAGGAAAGATTGTACTCCAGTGGAGACTTGAGAACCTTCAGTGAGAACAATACAATACAATACAAATACTCTTTATTGCACACCTCAATACACGAAACAACATAGCAAGTATAAACAACAACTTAAGAGGTAAAACAAGAGGCGGTCTTATCGCTAAAGAGCGATCTCTTCCAGACAACCTAGGTAGTGGAGAATAATAAATTTAACCTTGTAAGTAGGTGTACTAAATGTAGACTTAGAGGAAATCTAGCACAAACTTACTTGAGAACCTTAGTCTATCTCTTCGACAGTTAAGTCCTGGTATTACTTACCCATATCAACAGCTGTGCAGCAGGCAACTGTCCCGCGGCTCTCAAAGCCAGCGCCCATTCAGCAGGCGTGAGTGCTCTTAAAGCTCGGCCACACATGCGCGTTTTGAGAGCGTAGGCGGAGCGTTAGCGTAGCGTCAGCGGAGTACATTGATAGCGGTGCATTAGTCCGTCTCTTAGACAGTGCCTGATGTATGATACTTACCCATATAAGCAACTGTGCAGCAGGTAATTGCCCCGCTGCCGCCGCGGCTCTCAAGGCCAGCGCCCGTTCAGCGGGCGTGGGTGCCCTCGGCGCCGGTACTGCCAGCATCCGCGCTAGAGAACAAATGGCTCCACGAGACGAGGCTGTGAGGAGGGATTCCACGCCGGTGGGTACTTCAGTGGAGGAAAGGAACGCTCGGCGTTCGTATTTTAGACGGATCCACCTGGAAACAATGATAGCTGTTATTAAATTGCTCAAATAAGGCGCATAGCACACTAGATCCGATTCGCGCATGGTTCCCGACTTCCTAAGTTTAACCGAAATAACGTTACTCATAGTACTCATACTCAATACTTTATTGCGTTTAATGTATAAGAGCTGTTTCCCCATAGGACTATACCATACTGTAGCTACGCGTGTGCATATGCGTAATAAGCACATATCGCTGTTTTTACATCGGTACATTTTTTTAACTCATATAACGTTATGCGCATACTGTGTGAACAGAACTTGATGTGCCTAAAATTTAGTAGAAAAAGGAAATATCCTAAAAAAATACTTTTACTACACGAATAAGTCGAACAACATAATTAAATTAAAGGGGAATAACAACAACACAAGGGGACCAGTTGAATTAAAATGTAATTACCTTTCTTTCTCTTCCCGACTTGAAGACGCGATAGGTTTGATGTGCCCCCGAAGGTCTGCCTCCCAAATATTGTTCGCCAGCGAGTTACCCATTGACACCATTACGCTCACGTGACCCAATCTGCAAAGAGAACACAATTTAGCCTATACATTTAGATTTACCAGATTTGGCAGTCGCTTTCGTAAAAATAGTGCCTACGCCAAATCTCGGGATTAGTTGTCAAAACGTTAGTTGTAAATTAAATACTATCTGTGCACACATGTTTAGAGTTATAGGCCAGCTCAGTACTTTAGTAAAATTGTAATGTATTTTTCTATTAATGTCTATTAACTTGTTTTGTGAGCCAAATAAATAAATTAAAAATTAAATTAAATTAAAACGGACCCCAGGCCACACCTCGGACACTGGCCGTCAAATATATGAAAGAGGTGCGTTCTTAGCACACAATCTAAGCACGTGTAGGTGAACGCGTACTAAGCTTGTATGAGTGAAATATGACAGGTCGACTGTTCGTGTTATTGACAGGCGGTAACTGTGAGGTAACCGAGAGGGGGTGGGTGGCACTTTCAGCGGGGAGCGGGAGTGGCCATACTGTACGATAGTACTCTTTATTATACTGTGCCCAGGCTCCCATGAGTCGTGGCAAATGCCGGATAATGCAAGGAGGATGATGACATGTAGATTTACCGTTAGGTAAATTAAATCCTGACTTACAGTTAGTTACGTTTTAGAAACAATAAATTAACCGTTTCTGTGCGGATGACACGCCTGGCGTGTCATAGAGATTTTTTTACGTGTGGCGTTTGACACGCCACAGCGTAAAGTTTTCGAAAATGGAACACGCAACTAATCGATTACCATGGATAAGGTGGGAAAACGCCGACAACAGGGTCGAGTGGAAAAAACGAGGGGAGGCTTTTGCCCAGCGTGGAACACTAAAGAGGCTAATAAAAAAAAATAAACCACGCCAATTTTCAAAAAATATCAGTCTAGCATCATTAGTGTTGTCAGTTCGGAAACTAATTGCAACATCTATACTTTATTGGGGCATATAACCGGTCCAGTACTTTTTACAGCCCAGATAGGTAGGTTCTAGATTTCGGGTTGTAGTTTGAACACTGTTACTGTAATCTACTGAACCTTTGACAGGTATAATAGGTAGACTAGTGCAGTGATAAGTATTACTACATGAATCGGTAATGTTTAGTGGTTGATTTCATGATAGTGTCCTTTATTTTCTAGATTTTTTTTTGTATAATCAATCTGTTTCGTTTGGAATTTTTGAGAGAAAAGAGAGTTAGTGAATAAAAAGGCCAATCTGAGAAGATTTCTACCATTAATTTTAAGTATCGATATCACTATTTGCAATCCCTAAACGTTTTATCAGTTGTTTACGTAAAATTTGCTCTGGCGTGTGAGTGAGCGTCTTGGCGGACAGGGCCCGGCGGCCAAAAGGTTAATGACTTATCTATCTATCTATCTATCTATCTAATGTATACAAGTATGCAGAGTACTTACGGCCATTCGTCCAGATCTAATGAGCGTACTCGCGAGATGTGAGATCCGAGATTTCGGTGAATGCCGGAGCACTCTATGCAGATTAACACACCAAGGTTCAAGCTCGCCCAGTCAGGATCTGTGAATTAGAAATAAACAATACTTGATTGTACACGTTAAAGGGTGTATCGCTTTGGGATTTCTATAGAAAACTTGCTGCCCTCAAGAGCAGTGCTCAATCTACAGTCAGCATAATGTCATCATCTCTGCAAATGTATCTTTAGCCCGGGGCCATAAGACAAAACACACTTTGTGACCCTCAAAAAAGAAGTTTAAAACTTTATGACCCTTAAGAGATACAGCTGTCTTAGTTGACAAAAAAAAATATTTTCTTTAGGAAAACAACCTTCTATTCTCCCTTCCATTTTGTTTACCTGTTCCCTAAATCGAATACTTTAAATTAATTCGTATATATCACGATTATAAGTAGATAAATGCTGCCCCTTTTGACTTAGTGCGTTTTCACAATATCCGATCCGATATCGGATTTAGGACAGACATCCTATATAAAGGCGCAATCTATGACATTCTTCTTACATCCGATATCGGATCGGATAATGTGAAAACGCTCGGGAACGTAAGTCTGTGTTAGATGATTAGAGGTCTCATTGTTGACAATCATTCAAAATTCAACATACCATTGGCCCCACAATCTGCGCACTTGTCGTTCCCATGGACCCGTCGAATATAATACGTGGCGCGAACATCGCCTGTAGAATTGGCGCCCGTTGGCGCTGGTAATCGGGACGTCTGTAACAATCACACATGGTGTTATAGTTCTTTTCTACTCTCGTATTGTCATTCGTCATTTACAGGGTCGTGTATAGATCTTTAAAATCCTACATTAAACATGTCAAGATAAGTCTATAGAGTGTATTCCCCTAAAACGCATTAGTAACAGTGTGTTTTTGGGTTTTAACGTACTGTGTTACATTGCTACCAACTTAACAAAAAAAAAAAAAAAAGACATGTGAACCGTAGACATGTTTTTTTCAAGCTGTCAATTTTTGTGTCAATATCCAGGAAACAGGGTATTTCTTCACCCTCCCTTGTAGCGAAGCCAGTACCTGCGTTTCTATAGCGCAAACCCAAGCGACTCTCACGGCATCTAGTGAACGATAAGAGAAACTAAAGTTACTCACCCTCCCCTGTAGCGAGGCCAGCATCTGCGCCTCCACGGCGCACACCCAGGCATCTCTCTCTGCGGCTGCGGCCTACCTCCCAGCGACACTATTGTGAACTCGCACGACGCGCCACCGTCACCATCTAGTGGACGAAAAGAGAAACTACAGTAACGTACCCTTCCTTGCAGCGAAGCCAGTATCTGCGCCTCCACAGCGCACACCCAGGCGTCTCTCTCGGCGGCGGCGGCCGCGCCGCTAGCGCCACCTACTTCCCAGCGCCAGCGCTTGCCGTCCAGCGACACTATGGTGAACTCGCACGACGCGCCGCTCTCGCCATCTAGTGAACAAAAAAGGAACTATGATTAGCCATTCCACGGCATAAAACCAGTAATAACACTGCTAACAATCGTACGCCGCGCCGATGTGCGCACAAGCGCGCCACTCGCACGCAAAACATGCAAGCGAATTCGGATTTCCTCGGATGAGTGTGTGAGTAGGACAGGTCAGTTCACTAGGGCCGGCACGAATGAAACGAATGGATAAATGAAAATATGCATGTCTGTATTGTCTGTGACAGATTAATCAATAAAACGGTAGCTCTTATCATTTCTGCAATATCACAATTTCGTGTTCTTTCAACCCCTTTTTGCCAAGCGTGACACTGAAACTTGGTAGATAGAACACATGAACGTTCTGTCTACCCCTTTAAGGGATACAGGCATGATTGTATTGTATGTATGTATGTATGTTATCAGTTACATATTGATACAGGTGGCCTCATACAAAGTTTTGTTCATTCCATTTATGCCAGCTATCGTGAATACAAAATATTCCTAAAGAATGTAGAATAAATGGGAAATGAATGTATATTCTACTGAAACATGAAATATTGTTAGAAGATTAAACATATCTTCTAAATATATACATACATACATACATATAATCACGCATGTATCCCATAAAGGGGTAGGCAGAGCACATGAACTACTAAGTTTCAGTGCCACTCTTGGCAAAAAGGGGTTGAAAGAAATCCAAATTGTGACATTACAGTGACAGGTTGCCAGCCTCTTGCCTACGCCACAATTTAACCCATATCCCACAGTCGACTTCTACGACACCCACAGGAAGAAAGGGGGTGGTAAATTCTTAACCCGTCACCACACGGATCACGGATCTAAATATATATGTAAAAGAACAAACTGACTGACTGACATATCAATGCACTGCCGAAACCGCTGGTCCAAGAGATTCCAAATCTGACATGTAGGTTCCTGTATATATAGAGGAGCACTAAGAAAGGATTTTCAAAATTCACCTTCTAAGGGGGTGATATGATATGGGGGTCCAAAGTTTGTACGGGAAAACAAGATTAGATTAGTACGAGGACGAAGCCACAGGAAAAAGCTAGTATAGCAATAAAACTAACCTTCATCTCCGTCTTTCTTCACACCGCTACTCTTCATCCGCCTATGCCGCTTCTTGACATGCGGCGTGTCTTTATCGCCATTAGCCTCAGCCTCAGACGCAAGCGATTGCCGACTCGACGCCGGCTCTTTGAGCGTGTCAAACGCAGACATCAACGCCTTGTCTGTCACGCGGACTGGTTTCTCTTTGTATCCTGGAATTCAAAGAAATTAGGTTTAGCTTCAAATTCTTGGATTATAACATATTTATAAATAAAAGGAAAAATGGAAAAATTCACACTTCCGGCAGAACACCGACTGAATGTTGTAACTACCAGAAAATGTATGACAAATTATTTATTTACGTTTTTAAAAATCGGAAATAGTAACCCTTAATTAGGCATGAGAATGGCATGAAAATTCAAAGTAGGTTGGGAAATATACTCTTTAAGCCCAATTAATAATAATATACTTTATTGTACACCACTTATTGACAAGGAGATTACAAACGGATAAATATGGATGGTAATAAACAACTGTAATGGACTATTCATAGCATGAAAGATCAACAGATGCAGTCAAATAAATGAAGACTCACCGAGACTCAGTCCCCCGATACTATCATGTAGATCCAGACTGCTGTAGCCGTTGTACCCCGGCACTGTTGTGATGATGGACTTGGAGCCCCTAGGCTTTTGCCCAGGAACCTTCACTGTGACGTATTGTAGCGAGATCTCTTTGCCGTTCACATCCTCCATGTAATCCTGGAAAATAGAGACATAGGCTGGTTTTAGTGTCACGCGGAAAAATCTACACGACTAATATGCAAGAAATTGACGCCCGCGCCTCTCTAAAATGCTCCCTGAGCTTAATACATAATTAGTCTGATACGGATCGCTTCGCGTGGTCGGGCCTAGGGTTGTAAATAGAAAAAAAACCAAATGTTTTTTTTTCAGAATTGTGAAAAAAACATGAAAAAAAACCGAGCACCATGGTTTTTTTTCTAAATATGGTTTTTTTTCAGATGAACAAATAATACAACAATAACGGTTTTTCGTGAGTTGTAACGTGTTTCAATAACAATAACGTACATTTTAATTCAATTAACATTCAGTATACAAACGTTTATTGGGGAATCCCCGATGCTGCGTGTAGCGTGGAGAGGCGGTGGTGTTTCCAACAGTAAATAGTGATAACTACCAACTACAGATTTCGTAAATGTGACTTTTAAAAGACCAGAAATTAAAGTTATTTGATTAAATTCGTTTAATAGTTAACATTAAGTCTAAAAAACCGTTTAAAAGTATTAACTACTTTGCAAATTTTGAGATTTCGTACTTTAGAAAAAAAACAAACTCCAGAAAAAAAACTGTTTTTTTTCACGGTTTTTTTTCATGTTTTTTTTCAAGCCAGAAAAAAAACCGTTTTTTTGCAACCCTAGTCGGGCCGCGTGACACCTACGATATGGATGTATGCATCAGTAAAGATGACCCTCTACTTATGTAAAAGATAACCCTCGTTTTTGAAGAGTCAAATATTTTAAAATTTCCCCTCACGATTTTCCCAGGATATTGTAAATAAGAGTAATCAATGAAGAGACGTTGACACAAGACGAGAATTGGTAAAGGTTAACTATTTTTACCGTACTTGTAAACACATTAGAAATTAGCATACAATTACTGTGACATACACATACGGACAGACAGATGAATTTCTGTTTAGTTTTAGCCATTTTGGCCACGGAACCCTAAAAACTAAAAATAAATAAAGGTTTGCTTATGTATATTCTTTTAAAGTAAGTTCCTTAGGTATATTCTTCATGTAATTTCACTAATTTCTCATTTAAATGCAAAACTTTCATAGCCCAGTGAAGTACAAACACCAAAACTTGTTTTCACATCACCAAATATCTCCAATTTTATTGCTCTTCAACGTAACAGACTAGTAATGTTTGTATTACATACACTACAACTATAATACTATAGTATATCAAATTCTCTCAAGCGAGAAACAATAACAATTCAAATTAAGTGTAAACTATGTACTACAGCTAATATGCAACAATAATATTATTCATTATGGCTCTGTTTTGATCATAACTCGGTATAAATTGCCTTGCACAACGTAGGAACTAGTTATGTGGAGTAGTTTATGTTAAAGGAAGGTACTTGAAGCATTACAAAATGTGACAACGAGGTATTAAAATGGTTATGGAATTGAAGTTTAGTAATTACTTTACATATGGATATAGCGGCTACCTTGAGTATACGACGTTTTTAAAAAAGGTTCCTGAAAGCGTAAACGGCACGGAAAATGACATTAAATGTATGAAGATACTGAACAGCACCCTAAATGGTTACTACAGCCAAAAAAGCGTGTTTGAGAAATCTATCAATTCTATTTAAGTATGTATATCGTCGCTTAACACCCATAGTACAAGCTTTGCTTAGTTTGGGGCTAAGTTGATCTGTGTACAGTGTCCCCGATATTTATTTATTTATTTTAAAACTCAAGGACATTTGTTAATGGACAGTAAGAACTGATATAAACGCGAACTGATAAAAGCTGAGGTAAAATATAAAAAATACAATTCTATTTAATAAATGTAGTCATGCATGATCAAGCAGGCAAGTATGGTGGCGCGATAAATAATAAAACATCTGGCCGGCCGTCCCTATCGCGCTTACAAACAGTGCGATAAGGACAGCCTGATGTTTTAATCATTTATCGCGCGACCATACTTGCCTGCCGAATAATACATAACATTGTAAAATACCACTACATTATGTGTAAACATTGTTGCAACTTAATTTTCCCTTCATAATGAGCCTGACGGTAGTCTGAATACAACTAGCATATATTATCTATAAATAGCACGGTTTATTTACCATAAGAAAATTTTACGACATTTTTACGATGGCTCAACAAATGAGGTCGTTCAGTTTGTAAAAAAATCAATGGAAAAGAATCAGAAACGAAGATTAATCTAGAAAGTACGATATTTTATTTACACGTAATTTCAATGCCATGTAAATCTTTTTTTTTATGTTGTGTTTTTAAAAAGTGACATAAACACACGCCATCTCAATATTTTTTTGAAACTTATCGGCAGTTTTTGTTTTTTTTTATAATATAAATGGGCTTACTCTTGGCCACAGACTAGCCAAAGGCAAAGACGTGGCCTACGATGGAGTGAGCTCGCCCAGAAGATGCCTGTTCAGTGTTCACTCTTGATTTGAAGGCTGCCGGGTTATATGAGCTCGGAAATATAGCCGCCGGCAAGGAATTCCACTCCTTGGCAGTGCGCATAAGAAAAAAAGAAGCAAAGCGCTTCGTGCGAATTCGCGGAATATCTACCAAGCAGATGCAGAAATTTATACAAAAGCCCTGGGAAAATTCACGAAAATTTAACAACATTTTATAGAAATATCTGGGGGACCGAGCTTCGCTCGGTTCTATTTTAATATTTCACGTCTTTAGATAAAAAAACTCTTATAAATACAAAAACAAAAAAAAAAGACAAAAAACAAAAACTTAATTTCTGGCCGGGATTCGAAACCCTGACACTCTACGATCTATCTGCGTACATTAGACCGACCTCGTACGACTGAGCTAAGCGGAATCGATGCGCGCGCGGCGAAATTAACGACCATATTTTACGTTTACTAACGCGAAAGAAAAACTCATGAAAACTCGAAAATTCGCGTTTTCCGGGATCTAAGGCTACGCTAGATCGATTTTTCACCCCCGAAAACCCCCATATAACAAATTTCAGCGAAATCGTTAGAGCGGTTTCCGAGATCGTCGGTATATATAAATAAATAAATAAATATACAAGAATTGCTCGTTTAAAAGTACAATATAAGATAAAGACAATGCAATTCTTAAAATATGGTATATTATAAATGTAGTTGTACTCACATGTAAACTAGGATGATACGTCAACCTCCCATCATCGCACAGCGTCACATACTTCTTCTTCCACTCCTTATTGAGAGCTTTACTACTCTTCTTATACAAGTACCCCTGTTTCAAGGGTATCGCCCGACCGGACCCTAGTTCTCCGTTCTTTAGCCTGTCGTCCCCTTTCTTTGATGGAGTGAAGAGGTTCGATCTTCTCCGTGACTTTCTGGAGGTGGTGGGTGTGGATGATGGTGTTGGTAGATCTTTGTCTTTGACTTGGAGGTTGTCTGTGAACAATTTTACAATAGTTTTGAATTTTCACACAATAAATGAACCTATCAAGTTCAAAACAATTTTCCTAGAAAGTATTTATAAAGTTCTACTTTTGTGATTTTTTTCATATTTTTTAAACATATGGTTCAAAAGTTAGAGGGGGGGGGACGCACTTTTTTTTCCTTTAGGAGCGATTATTTCCGAAAATATTAATATTATCAAAAAACGGTCTTAGTAAACCCTTATTCATTTTTAAATACCTATCCAACAATATATCACACGTTGGGGTTGGAATGAAAAAAAATATCAGCCCCCACTTTACATGTCGGAGGGGTACCCTAATAAAACATTTTTTTCCATTTTTTATTTTTGCACTTTGTTGGCGTGATTGATCTACGTATTGGTACCAAATTTCAGCTTTCTAGTGCTTACGGTTACTGAGATTATCCGCGGACGGACGGACGGACGGACGAACGGACGGACGGACAGACATGGCGAAACTATAAGGGTTCCTAGTTGACTACAGAACCCTAAAAATTATGGAACGGAAGTACGGAAACCCCACACTCGCTAGGCCTCCAGTCAGCGCGATGGGGAAACGTGTCGGACGCAGTTGCGTCACCATTTACTTGAAGTTGAGTAGTAACCATACATAGGACTGATTAGTCAGCGCCCGGGAGACACTAATAGTATGGATCTATCTACCTAGGGGGCGTCCATTAATCGCGTCATACGTTTTTGGCTTATTTTAGACCCCCCCCCCTCCCCCATGGTGATCTTTGGTGATATTTTCAGGACCCCCTCCCCCCCCTGGCCAATATGACGTGTAATTTTTTGGCAACTTAAGTAGACTTTTTTCCAACCGACGAATCAACCAAATCTTGGCGCGAAATTCAAATTTTCTATGAGAATTAAACCTTTGCCCCCTCATTTTTAAGGTTCCGTACCTCAAAAAGGAAACCACTGAACCGATTAACTTGTTTGGCACACATTTGTAAACTTGTGACCCAAAGACGGGCATGTAATTTAAATAAAATAAAAAAAACAACTATAGGGGCCACTTTTGGGGGGTAAAAGTGAAAATTAGAAATCAAAGTTTTTTGAAATAGTTTTTTAGCGTTACATATCAAATGAAAGAGCGTTAATTGGGCCCCACTTTTTTTATATGGAATTTTTTATGTGCTTTCCACTCAGAATCGCGAGCTCTTTCAATCCTAATAGGAGTAAAAAAGTGTCCCAAGGTTTTTCTCTATTCCGTTACCATTTTTTCAGTATGGCGGTAACGGAATGGAAGGTCTAAAAAAAATATGGAAATCTTGGGACATTTTTTTCTCCTATCACGATTCTGAATATGAATCGCGTAAAAAATACCCATGTTACAAAAAAAGTGGGGTGGACAACTTTGAAAAAAAATGGCCCTTATACGTATTTCAAAAATATATGTTTTTAATAATTTTCAGTCAAGTAATTTAAGAAAACAGGCAAAAATTACCATTCCCTTATCTCCGAAACTAATTAGCTTAAAAATTTTCAAAAAAATACCCGAGATAGCCTTTAATGTATAGATTACAAGAAAACCTATAAATAAGAAATATATAGTCAAGCCTAAAAGAAAAAAACTCAAATTACGAATTTCACTCACTGGGGCTGCAAGGAGTTACCAAATCTTTTGAAAGTGTTGAGTGCGTTTGAATATTACATGTACATTCATTTTTGTTTCGTCTTTTTAGGGTTCCGTAGTCAACTAGGAACCCTTTCAGTTTCACCATGTCTGTCTGTCCGTCCGTCCGCGGGTAATCTCAGTGACCGTTAGCACTAGAAAGCTAAAATTTGGTACCAATATGTATATCAATCACGCCAACAAAGTGGTAAAATAAAAAGTGGAAAAAAATGTTTTGTTAGGGTACCCCCCCTACATGTAAAGTGGGGACTGATTTTTTTTTCATTCCAACCCCAATGTGTGATATATTGTTGAATAGGTATTTAAAATGAATAAGGGTTTACTAAAATCGTTTTTTGATAATATTAATATTTTCGGAAATAATCGCTGCTAAAGGAAAATAGTGTCCCCCCCCCCCCCCCCCCTCTAACTTTTAAACCGTATGTTTAAAAAATATGAAAAAATCACAAAAGTAGAACTTTATAAAGAATTTCTAAGAAAATTGTTTTGAACTTGATAGGTTAAGTAGTTTTTGATAAAAATACGGAAAACTACGGAACCCTACACTGAGCGTGGCCCGACACGCTCTTGGCCGGTTTTTTATAAATTGTTCAAAATATCGATTATTTTATTTTCAAAAATGACTTAGCGCCTCCAGAAGGCGCTTAAGCTCTTCTTGTGATGTAAGGAACCCTTGCAACACGAGTCCAACTCACACTTGGCCGGTTTTTGTGTTATGGCTCGTCTATGATTCCGCCAACGTCAAGGTTTAGGAAGGCACGCGTTTTTTGAAGACAGTTGGCCGGTGAGCTCACATTTGTCAAATTTGCCGCCTTTTTTCAGTGCCATGATTAGGTTGACCGTCTATAACCGACTGTCCGTGTACATGTGATGAGGGCAAACTAAAAAAATCTTTGAGAATTAAAAATAACCGACTGCACACAGCTCTTTTTTTCTCACTTGATGGGCTCATCGGAAGATCAGCGCTTGGAAGTCACCAGCAACACGCTGACATGAGGCCATTTCGTGGCACTTCATTCCTTTCTGTTTGTGTTGTAATGTGTAATTAATCTTGACTGTGTTCACGAATAAATTATATTCTATTATATTCTGTTCTCTTTGCACTGCACAACGCAAGTTCTGACTGTAAGAGTTGATATAAAAATAGCTCAGAAATATATTTTTTTCTTTACGTTAGTGTAACAAAAAAAATACACGTGATATGTTCCTAACCCCCCCACCCCCCATGGTGATATTTGGTGATTTTTTCATGACCCCCTCCCCCCTATACAGTATGACGCGATTAATAGGTGTACATTACAAACTTTCAGACGTTTGTAACTTTAGGGAGTTCATATGCAGGATGGCAAAGAATGGCATTAGCAAAAATGATCATTCATCAGGTATAGGATGGAGGCAAAAATTTCGGGAGAATGGAGAGATAGCAGGATCAAAACTTACCTAAGCAATGCGACTGTGTAAACTTCACATTATTATTCTCCGTAGCAGTAGACACGAGACCAGAACTCGATCCATGGCTCCCAACTCCCAAGTGAGTTATCCGAGCCATTTGTGCTGTGGATCTCCACTACATGAGTGGATGAGATGCCACTGCTGTTTGAGGACGCATTGAAGCATGGTCCTCAGTGGTTTGAAAAGGCAGAGAGGTTATGGTAGCTTAGGGCTGGAATAAATCAATCAACTTACCTAAGCAATGTGGCTGTGTAAACTTCACATTATTATTCTCCGTAGCAATAAACACGATACCAGAGCTTGATCCATGGCTCCCAAGTGAGTTGCCCCATCTTGAAGAAGTGTCCGAGCCATTTGTGCTGTGGATCTTGAGGAGACATTACTATTTGAGGAGACATCGAAGGATGACGCTCCACTGTGTTATGCTGAGACAGAGACAGTATGGTGATCTTGTGACGACTCCAGAGAACATGTTCAACTTACCTAAGCAATGTGGCTGTGTAAACTTCACATTATTATTCTCCGTAGCAATAGACACGAGACCAGAGCTCGATCCATGGCTTCCAAGGGAATTGCCCCATCTTGAAGAGGTATCCGAGCCATTTGTGCTGTGGATCTCCACCACATGAGTGGATGAGATGCCACTGCTGTTTGAGGAGGCGTCGAAGGATGAAGCTCCTCGGTGTAAGTGGTGGGAGGAGGCTGAGAGCGTGTGGTGGCCTCGTGGGAGGGAGTCCTGGAAAATTATAAAAGAGTTATTTAACGGTTTTCCTGTATGTACAAAACATTGACTTTCGAACTTCAAACTCGGAAAAATCCAACTTAGCTCTTTACCCCCTGAAAGCTACTGAAAGTGTTTTGTTTTTGTCCGATTCTCGCAAATACGTTATGTACATAAGTCAACATGACAGAAAGGGACAAAACACTTTAACTAATCAATTCAGTTACTTTTATATGTATTCATATTTTTCATATTCATATTTCTAGTCTTGATACCAAAATCGTAAATTCTGCCAAGTTTGAATTATCAGAGTTTTAAGTGACTCAATTGGAACATGGGAATAGAAGAAATTCACCAAACCACAAAATTTCACATAACAGACATAGCATATGATGGGTTCCATTGTGTGCGGGCAATGGGCTGGCAACCTGTCACTGCAATATTACAATTTAGTTTTCTTCCACCCCTTAATTGCCAAGTGTGAAAACTTGAGCACTTTCATGTGCCCTGCCTACCCCGTTAGGGAATATAAGCAAGAATTTATGTAAGTAACAGACAAAGAATTTAGGTCCACTTTTAAACAGATCTTCCAGCCGTAAGTCCGTTTTCACATTATCCGATCCGATATCGGATGTCGGAAGGATTTCAATGGAAAAAATCCATGATGGCGCCTGTAATGTATGGGATATCGGTCCGACATCCGATATCGGATCGGATAATGTGAAAACGCACTAAGGGCCGGTTGCATCAAACCGTCTGTCACCGTTAAAGCGTTCGTTAAATTTGATTGTATGGAAAGTTCGATAGACGTTTGCTGCGTGACGATGTGTCTGTCAAATGTGGTTGACGCAACTGGCCCTAAGTATGACAATTCAATTAGCTTGTGTAACATTGGGTCATTTTAATTAGGACACAGATACAGACTTCACACGTACACTGTACAGCTTATCTTTATAAATGCCTGAACACACTTGGCCGTATGTAAAATCAATGTGAAGTTGACTGTTTTTAAGGGAAGACCGTCTACAACACAACCTCTTTTAACGCTTTTAACTATTGAATTTATTTTGTAAGCATACTTAAGGAATAGAGCAGAATAAATGAAGCTCTTTCCTTTTCTTTCCTACTATAATATTAAAAAAACCGGCCAAGTGCGAGTCGGACTCGCCCACCTAGGGTTCCGTACAAACTTTCTTTCAAACTACCTAGTAAAAATAATCTCATATTTTCATATAACTCTAATGACTTGACTAGAAGACAAAAGTATAGGTACTAATGAGTATCATTGTGTATAGCGCCATCTCCCGGTCAATTTGCTAACTAATTTGCGCGACCTGGTTTTTCAGGGATAATTCTTTATAATGTTAACCGATTTAAACAGTTTTTACTTTATTGGACAGAAGATGGTTTACGTAACATCTCGTATTAATTTGAAGTACGATATACATCCGCAAGGGTGGGTAAATTGAAAGTAAAAATCTGAAAAGTTTTTTGTGAATTAAAAAAAAAGTATTCAAAATACAAACACGATTATATTTTTCCTGTAATATTTAGCATAAAACCAATGTTTACTAAAATTTTCATAATTTTTCGTTGGTAAACTTCGGAGATAAGGGGGGGAACGGTATTTTTTTTTACATTTTCCTTCAAAATTCTTTTTTTCCACAACAAAAAAATTATAAAAAATAGCTTATTTACGTTCAATTTGAGCTCTTTCCAACGATACCCCACTTGACCTAGTAACTTGAAATTTACAGTTTGCCCCCTTTTCATTTTGGCCATTTTCTACAATTAAAATTAATATATTTAAAAAAATTATACTTTCTATTTGTAGAGGTTTACAATGTTCATAAGTATTCCAAATTTCAAGTTGATAGCATTAGTAGTTCTCGAGATATTTAGGAATGTGACAGACGGACAGACAGACGGACAGAGTCGCACCATAAGGGTTCCTGTTGTACCTTTTTGGTACGGAACCCTAAAAATCACATCATCTCTGTTTTCCCTGTGGTGTTACCATAAAGTACTAAAGCTGTTCAGTTTAGGCCGAGAGAAAGGGACACAGCTGTACCAGTTATATATTTACTGCCCTGCTAAGACGAGTGGCGCTATCTCAAACCCAAATGATTTTGAAAATCGAACTGTCAGGTATACTTAAGTATAATTGGCTATGGATTTCCGTTTGAGATTAGCGCTTTTCAGGTTAGGAGGGCAATATAGCTCTGTCCTTCTCTTTCAACCTAAACTCGTAGGCCACGTCTTTGCCTTTGGCTAGTCTGTGGCCAAGAGTAAGCCCATTCATAATAAAAAAAAACTGAAGGGATTTAGTGCTCCATGGTAACCCCCCTGATCTTCACTTTGACCTTACACATATACTTAATTTCTTTAAGGCCAGGCCACACTGAATATAAAGACACGTCTTCGTCTCCGCTACATCCGGTGTGCGCAAGCCTTAAAGTAAATGTCGTAGCCATATCTGCCAAAACACAATGGCCAAGCGTGTTACGGGCATGCAGTATGCACATGCATGCGTATGAATAACTTGACGTAACAATAACATACAATCATGACCTGGTTCAGACAATGTTGAGTGCCAATATTAATCAGAAACGGTTGAGGAAAGGATCAGAGTTAATAAAAATGCTTTTGGTCCTTGATTGATTTCAATTGTTGTATTTATTCAGCGTGTAGTTTTATTTCAACCCCTTTGACCTCTGCCACACTATGCCCCTCGCGGTGCTCCTCGGGCTGCCCTCTCCGGTCACACACTGCCCTACTCGCGCGATTATCGCACTAGGTTGTTGCCGGCCCTTTGACTCGAGCCAAAAAACCGACAAAATAGAGAGCGGTGGGCATGACGAGGAGCATGACGAGTTGCGCGGCCACACTATGTCTCTGCCTACTTCCCACGCCGCTCGTCGAGTGTGTGGCAGAGGTATTTGAGAGAAAGAGTGGCAATGAAGCTTGAACAGTTATATGAGCTCTGCCTACCCCTTTTAGGAATACAGGCACGAGTTTATTTATGTATGTATTGAGTTGGAAACAAAGTAAAAAGTGTCTACAGAGTCCACCTGTCCAGTAGTGCACTCATTGACGGAATTGTTTATCTTCTAATTAATCAGATATTTTATGAGTATATAACCATATTAAAATGTTGAAAAAAAAAACCCCCGACCGCGACATAGTACACCGATTTTCATGAAACATGGCTAAGAACACTCCCGACTAACTCAGCTTTCAGACAAAAAAAAAACTAAATCTAAATCGGTTGATCCATTCGGTAGCTACGATGCCACAGACAGACACACACACAGACAGACATACACACACAGACAGACACAGACAGACACGTCAAACTTATAACACCCCGTCGTTTTTGCGTCAGAGGTTAATAAATCAGTATAATCATTTTCCTTCTAATTCTTCTACTTATGGTTTTTGTCACATAGTTTTATTTACATAACATAACATTAGAAATCAAAACTAGATTATACTATGCCTGGGAATCACATATTGTAATCAAACATTATCAGAAAAAACAACATTTTCTCATGTTATTGATAACTGTTTCATAATAAACCTGAATTCTCATGTACTTATATCAATATCTTATCATTATGTCACAGATTGTGATAGATAAGATTAATGTTATTTTAGCATTTCAGAGTTGAAATGATGTTAAGTGTGTTATTTGCAAAAGGAGTAATATACCTGATAAAGTCATTTAATAAACTAACCACAAAATTAAAATTTTGAAAAATACCCCCGACATACTTAGTGGACTGATTTTCATGAAACATGGCTAACAACACTCCCGACGAAACCAGATTTCAATAGAAAAAACTAAATCTCATTCACGGTCTCTCAATCTCAAAACAGCTCATCCATTCGGGAGCTACGATGCCACAGACAGACACACACACAGACAGACAGACATGTCAAACTTATAACACCCTGTTGTTTTTGCTAGAAATATTGACATAAACTGGCACCAATGTGAAAGCAATCAAGAAATTATATAATATGAATAACTGTGTCAAATTAATATTCATCACAATATTATCACTTGAATAAATTATCTGAACAGAAATTAATTTACTACCAATTATGTGTCAAACTCATAATGAGGCTGATAACACTTTTAAATGAGAAACAGTATTAATTAAGATGTCAATAATTCTGACCATATTTGTAAACACATTATAATTTATAAACAGGTTGTTTTTATAAAATCGACTTGTTGATTCAAATATATTGCCGATTCAAATGACAAGTAGCTTGTTGTTTGAACCAAAGAGCACATAGGCGCTATTTTAACCAAAAAACTTGTTGAACGAACATGAAAACTGTTTGTTTTTTCTCTCAGTGTAGGTAGTTATTATGTACATAAAAATACATTACCTATGTAGAAATAGTAAAGGCGAGCGAAGCTAGCGCGAAATTTTTTCTGTTGTCAGCGTCGGGATTCAGGATGCCCATTTATATGTTTTGCCACTACATTTTCTTTAGGTTTCCAAGTGCTTTGAAGTTCTCTCATCGTCACGTTTATTATCCTCCTATGCTCCTTTGACTCATATAAAATTGGGCCTCTATGTGACGTTTTGCGCCATTGGTTTTATGAGGCACTCCGCTTTGGATTGTCGGATAGATTAGAATTTGGACAGCGACGACGTAACTTTTTCTTTGTCGTTTTCACGTCGCCCTAGCAAAAGCACCTACCTTATGAATGCTGTATATATATGGTGACATTGTGGTGCAATTTTCCAGTTAATCTGAATTACAATAACTGAATTTATTCCCGACCATTCGCCATTTGGGGCACGCAATGTAAGAAAAAAATCTGGATTTTTCCGCATTTACGATTTTGGGCCGGATAAATTAAGGTCAGCTAGAGCATCATGAAGATATCCCTTACTATCAATCACTGGGATGGAGGCTAGGTACTATACTTGTCATAAAAAGTCTAAAGAGACAAAGTCTTCTAAGTTGCCCTAAAATCACTACCTAGGTACTCAAGAAATCATATTATTTTTTCAATACTTTTTGATTTTTTTTTCTTGGTACCAAATTTTTCCCTGACCTCCAAATTATTTCCCTGACTTTCCCTGACTTTCCATGACCACTATGAGCTTCCCTGACTTTTCCCTGACTTTCCCTGACTTTCCAGAAAGTGGACACCCTGAAAACATTTGAAAAACTGCGGGGCACTTCTGGAAGAGATTAGCCCAGGACGGGGATAATTTATAATATGTATAAAATATTCTATGCTATTATATGCTATGGAGCACAGCATATTAGGTGTAAAATTAAGGGATAGGATCCGGAACACCACGCTGCGCTCTAAGACTCAAATAATAGACGTAGCTCGGAAAGCGGCTAAGTTGAAGTGGGACTGGGCTGGCCATGTCTGCCGAATGCCGGACGACTTGTGGGCCAAGCTAACCACGGAGTGGGAGCCCCACGAGTCAAACCGGGGATCCGGCAGACCACACCGGCGATGGCGGGATAACCTGGACTCATTTTTGATTGGCTGGCCAGAAATAGCACTAGACAGAGAAGATTGGAAAAAGAGGGGGAGGCCTTTGCCAAGCAGTGGGACACAGTAGGCTCTGAATAATAAATAATAATAATATAAAATATCCAAGAGCTGTGTATCTATAAAAGAACTGTTAAACTTTTGTAGAAATTCTTTGGGAAAGTTTTCAGAGGCCATGTAGCAAAGTATTGCATCACTTTTTACTTCTGACAGACTGATATTGTCCAGCAAACTCTAAATATATTTCTAAGACAGTGGTGGGTAAAGTACAGCCCATGGGCCAAGTTCGACCCGCAAATAGTTATTTGTTATACAAGGGGGCAAAGTTGTATTTTAACGCCGAGTGTGGAATTGAAAAACGAGCAAGCGAAAGGATCCTATAGTTGAACCACGAGCGAGCGAGTGGTTCGAGAATAGAATCCTGAACTTGCGAGTTTTTTTAACACACGAGAAGTAAAATACATTTGCACCTGAGTGTAACACAAAACTTTTCCCCTCACTGTAGGGAGGAAACTACAATGCAAAAAATGCGTTTATCACTGCTTCCAGTAGTTCCACAGGTGGTAAATCATCTTAATTACTAGATTCACCTACTTTTATAAATTTTAAAGCAGTTAATTTGACTTTATTCAAGGTCAAATTACTTTACCCACTAGTGGATAAAATGCGTTTTTACCCGCTGGTATTGAAGGACAAAACATGTGTTTCCGAGCTAGTGAGGGGAAAAAGATTTTATAAGAATAAGAATAGTTTTGTATCCGCCACCCGTCCTTCAAAACAGTGAGTAATATGACCTGCACTGTAGTCAAAATGCATTTTTGGTGTAAATCTGACCTGCTTCTAAATTTCGGTTGTGAGGAGGCATGCCTCATAGTGTCAATAATAACCTGGGCTGATGGATCCACATACCCCGGGGCTTTAGCAGGAGTGAATTTGTGATACATTTAATATAACATTAAATAAATCCATTTGTTACATTCAAGTTATGGTATGGGGCAAATGCAGGAAGGTACAATGGTCAAAAAGACGAGGGTAGTAATAGATACCCTTGCCACAGTTTCCATCCTGCCGAATTTCCTGTTCCGCTTTGTGGAGAAATATGCATTTTACATCACCTTATTATGATAAAACAGGAATGTCACTTAACACACCTTATTGAGAATTTCAAATATTATCATTATTTAATACTAGAATGTAAACAAATAGTAAGTACGTCATGAATGATATCACTCCTATGGTGAATATTGATAAGTATTACTGCAGTGTGAGTGCTTTTGGAAAAGATCGCATTTTACATATGTTTGCAGCAATTAGAAAACTAGCATAGTAATTTAATTTTATGGACTTGCAGTTAACTATGCTTCCTCAAACTCTTGTTTCATTGCAAAAGTTAACATGTTTGTTTACATACTTGCATGACTAGACTACACAAGTATCGTATATCAGTATTATATCAAAAACTAGTAAAGTAATACGAACCATTATGTATGATTTAAGCGTTTTGATTTATTATGCATAGGAATGTTACCAAAACATCCACAAATCAACTTTCGCGGGTCGACTCATTAGTAAATATCTCTGCACATATATTACACACTTTCAAAACTATAGTTTATTCCACTAACCTTATATAGGAATGTGGAATGATTGTGACTGGGAGAGTTCGCCAAGGGCTGAGGCGTCACAGGTCGCGATCCCGTCAGGCATTGCTGCGATGCCGACAGCCTCGAACCAACGATCTTCTGGCACGCTAAAACACAAAAAACATCACTTAAAAACACTGCACGAAATCACTGAACCAATTCCGCTCAAAATCAACACGACAAATCAACGCACATTCGAATTTTGCCGATTTCCTACGATCACGCTCTTCAGCTCTTTGAATATTGTAGCACGAGCTCCGACGCCGCAGGCTCGCTATCGGGGACATGTTCGATTTGAAAATAAGCGTTTTATCCATCGTTCCATTCAGAATTTGATTTAAATAACGAATTAAAAACGGACAGCGGCCGACGCGAATTTAAAGACAAAGCGACGTAAACTGTCAAAAATGTAAACAACGCGGAACGAATGAACGAGAACGAACGACGACCGCGCGGCGGGAGGCCGGTGTTACCACTGCGCGCCGTAGAATCCCCCCGCAGCCAAACTAGATCCACTGTCTCGCATTCCCAACACGCGATGCTTTACACGGTTCCTTGGAAAAAAAATGTCCAATATCATTCAGTATTATGTAATCCCATGGACGGGCTCCTTTTTTTGTGGAGTAAAACTCTCCCAGTTTTTGTCTAGGTAGTGTCCTGCCTCGGCTATTTCTTTCATTTCATTCATTGAATTGAGACTGTTGAGAGTAGAGATAAAAATTAAAGGAAGATATTTTTACGTTTCTTAGTGGACAATTTTATTATTTTACAATATTTAAGGAAAAAAAATATATTTCACTATGTCTTATAATCCTCCGTCAAATACAACGACCTGAACACAAAACCTGACTATGGTTATGTTATGGTTAGCGTATTTTTGAATACAATACATGCATTTAAAAATAATTAAATAGGATATACCCAGTATCTAATAGGTACCTATACTTATACTTGAGTTTGGTATTATTTTACCATCCGATGTTCAAATTCCGCCAGCGGATGCTATAGAGTAACAACATAGTTAATAAGCCACAATATAGGCAAAGGTCGTTGAAAATTCATGGCTGTTTCATTTAATGGTGATATTGCCATACAACAGAATTGCGTGCCACTGTTGTTGTTGCGGTATCAAATGGGGCACATCCTAATAAAAATACGATGACAGACATACGCAACACTAAACATGCAAATGCAAACGATTATGTTAACTGATTTCCATCGAACGATACAAGTAAATAAACGGTAACAGCATTCCGATCCTCATTGTTATCGAGGCGATCGAAAAAAAAGACGGACAATCGTGACGTCACGGTACATAAAAAACTCGTTCTTTTCTTACCATCTTGGAACACGCGCTCGACATTCAATCCGTACGTAGCGCAGGTCTCGTAGTATGAGCATCTTCTCAGTTCATTTGACAGCTTGCGAGCGCGGTTGTCGTCCACGACGCGTGGACTACTTTCACTTATGGCATCTGAAAGAGCAACCAATCAATTTTGTAAATGGACAGGAAACCTATCGGAAACGCATGAGCAGCTTCTTTGTTTTATTTTAGTTTTTCATCCTCGGTTCTGGAAATCGCACGATAGTATGTCGATAATCACTGGTTAGGTGGAACATCGTGCTCATACCGTGTATCGTATAAATTTACAAAGGAATTAAATGTCTTGAGTTTAATTTCGACGTAATTATGATTACTCATTAAAGATTATTTGTCAATAGATAATTACATCGGTATCATACGATAAAAACACACTTGCATTATAACAAAATAGCATCAATACCGCTTACCTTGTGTTCCAACTAAAATAATCGGTATCTCGGCAGAGTTTCGATAGTGAGACATTTTGTTGAAGTAGTTGGAGACTGTGTTGTAGCTGACCTCGTTGTCGAGACTAAACACGAAGATCACGGCGTCGACCCAGGCAGTAAACTGTAACAATGAAATATAATATAAATATAACAAGAATGAAAACCAACCAACCTACATATAACCTGGTTACTCTGGTTAGTAATTAATCATGTACGGAAAACCGGTCGTAAATTGTTAACTACCGATTGTATATCTATCAAACTCCGTAATCGCAATGTCGTCGCTTTCTTTAAAACCGCAACCTATAGTAGCATATCTAGCGCATTACGTAAAAACCCCTAACATGTAACCCCACTAATGCGAAATCCTGGACAAAAAAAAACGCACCCTAAGTCACTGGTATAATTACATGGGGTAATTTGACGTGGGGGATTAAAACGGAAGGGTTGTGTATGCATTTTTCAACTTGGTACATGTGAGGATAATTATCTTATAAAGAATTGGCAGCACATACATACATGTGATACATGTATACTCATAGGCAACAGACGGTAAACTTTTAATGAGACTCTAAATTGAGCAGACACCGTTAGTGTCCCTGCCCTGAGCATTATGGCACGTATTTGAAACTAAATGGATGTTTCAAAATACAATGTCTTAATCATGACACTTACATTGCTCTTATTATAATCGAGTAAAAGAGATTATTTATTTACTTCAACCATAAAAGGAAAGAGGATAGCACAAATTAATTTCACTACGGTCATTCGGCTCACCTCCTAGGCGTTATATTATAAAACCATAATAACACAGCGACGTCATTTGTGAAAAAAATGTGTGCGGTAGACAAAAGAAAGTGTATGGGTAACTCAGCTTCCACTTGAATGAAGAATGCGTAGGAGGGTGTCACCCCTTTCCTCTGAAGAACAATTGACGGCAGGAGGCGTCATCCGGCATACGGGAGTGTGTGATGACGACATGCAAAAACATGACACGTCACTCCTGTCTGGGTCGTATAATTTTTTAGAATTATTTACATGCCGGATTTCCATATTCTCGAAAAAATCAAATTTATCAAAGAATTTTGTTTTCTACAAAAACTGTAATGGATTAAAATGAAAGGAAATTAATATTATTCAATCTAAATCGTCCTTATTTGAAACTTCAAAGCACGTATTTCAAAACATCGTTATCATTAATGATAAATCTCTGAATGCCTACACAGATAACGAAATTAGAATAATGAGAGAGCTTCTGAACAAGACTCCAATTTAGTACATATAACATGTCCACAAAATATAGGTTTACGAGAGATTCGCATGTTGAACCCAAATCATAACCGAAAATATACTAATGATAATCACGCTGAAGGTTGTCGCAAAATAAATATACACAATACATGAGCAAATATTGCGTATTAAAATAATTTTCATGCATGTTTAATGAGCAAACAACTTTTCTGCATACGCCGCATAGACTGAAAAAATGTATTGAAAACTCGTAAATAAGTGAAGCTCTTACCAATCCATCGCGTTTTTAATTGGCAGTGCAACACCCGACCACTTCTGAACAAAAGCCGGGATATTGGATTTTTACTGTCTATTTTTGTCGTTTTCTAAGGGACTGTCAACAGTAACAGGTGAAATCACTGCGAACAGGGCAGCGCACTGGAAGCGACTGGGCGGGCGGGCGGCTTTAAGCTTAGGCGGCAAACCTCCTCTATACCCGTCACCCTCCAACCCTCTTGCCGACACGTGTATTGAGAGAGAAAGGGCACAAAAAGCTAAATGCACTTCTATGCATTACCTAGCGTCTGAATTAATGTAGGGATAACATGCGTGTTAAAATACAAAGATAAGTAGTTCAGGGTATTATTTGGATTAAAAAGGATTTCCTTATCAATATCAATATCATCAGTATTCCATCATGATGCTTAATTAGTACTCGGCCTTGTATCAGATTCTCATTATATGTTTTTACGCATCTAAACAATGAGCCTTACGGATTTATTAGACTTCCGTTGTATTCATGATTTGATTAAATAGGTTGTAAAAGTAAGTAAATAATAAATCAAGTTATGTCTTAATCATTATGTGAACTGCATGTCATGATGCCTGTGTTATTACACAGCGGGTCGTTATTTTGTCAGTAGCAAATACGATATTATTACTCATGCAATCGATAAAGTGACTGGCCTCTCAAGTCTAGGTTAGGTTATGTGAACCCCTTGACACCTCAACATGATTCAATAAATCGTAATCGAAATCTGTTAGCAACAGCCCGGGGGTCGGGGGTAACGCTCTGTGAAGAATTACAAGCTTTCTCAGACCTTGGGCTGATACGTTTAGTATCACGGTTGAATTCCCTTAGCGACAAGGTCGAACGATCAAATTTGAACGTGAAAACACGAAACTAAGCCAGTTTTTGTCGTAAATGAGTTGATGGTTGATGGTAACATTTACTGCCCTGTTCGTGATAACACTAATTGAGCGATAGGAAAAACGAGTAACGAGTTAATTAAAATAAGTATTTTGATCCGTTTGAAAAATACAAATCTAATACGGGAAATTTTATAATAATGTTTAATAAGGTTTCAATGTCATAGATCTCTAAAAGTTAATAGATATACAAGGAATTTCAAAGGCATTATTCGAAACATATACACGGCCAAACGAGTTTCACTAAGTATTTTTAAAACAACGATGTTTAAGTTGGAACACACTTTCATCTTCGACCGTCGGACACGGTTAGGAAGCGAAATTACATATTACGGGGAAGTAATCGAACGTGGCTCGAGTCGTGCGTGCGTCCAGCAACGCTCTCGTTGGCAGTGGGCGGAGTGATCGAATATTTCACTGTCTTCACGAGTACCATCGCAGACACAGTTGGCTGGCCATACGTAAATCTTATTTCAAGATGATAATGTCCAATTCTAGCCATTTCAGCGGTTACCCATTGTTTAAGTATAAACTTAGCTGCTATTATTAACTAGATAAACAAATCTAGTAAACCTAAGTTATATTAGAGAACTGTTGAAGAAGCACAACTTCAAAGTCAAACATTTAATTGTCTTGCGTTCGCCAATTTCTCTTCCACTCATGGATAGGAGAGAAAATAAAACTTGGCGTTTACTAGTAATATTGGCACCATCAATATTCATGTTAGCATCGTATTCGCACCTACTACGTCTTAACTTTCACAATTTGCCAAAATATCTAGTAACGATCGAAGCTAATGCAGGAACTTGTAAAATATAGGTAGTTCCTCAATAATTCGCGTAATAAGCATTAATAATAAAACGAGTCATACATAATTCGATTATTGTTACTCGAGAAAGGTAATCATAAGTTACATGCTGAAGTTGAAGTTCCGTTGATAAAATGCATTTATCTTTTCAGGTCATTGTGCCTAATAGCGATTTTCTCGTCCGCAAATCATTTTGATAACATATCCGGTGCAATGCTGCTGTAGATAAGCAACATACTTGTAACCATACTACAACATGGAGTAAAAACAAAAAAGCTTCCTCATAAACTCTGCACTACAACATAGCGCATATCATCATACCCAATTTACTGCTTTTGTCTCGCCACGGGTACCTAACGCACTATATAGGGAACTGGTTTTCATGCCCTTACAAAGGCGAGGCGAACAAAACAACGAGAACCTACCTACATGGTTATACGGAGTAAGTTACTTTTTTCGATGAATAGGAAAGAGAATAATGCCGTAACTTGATATCCGAACGTGACCTGTGCTGCTCTCACCTCCCTTCATTGTTAGGGTATGATACTTAGGCCGGACAAAGGTTTCCGTTGTGGTCAAGTAACTTCCCCTGGCTACCCGTCGAGCAGAGACAAATTGTTTTAGCGTGTTAATAATTCATTAATTAATGCCAGCGAAAGGTGACTTAGCTTTACAAAATGAAACTACACAGCGATGCTTTTGAAAATGAAACTACTTAATGGCTTCAGCCGCTCTACTGAGGCTATTAACACCACCCATGCACACATTGCAAATTGCTTTACACAAGCAAACACCACATCCAATAGGTACATTATAAAACAGCCCGCATAAAGGTCAAAATCCTTTTGAAATAGTCTAACCGAGAGACTCACGGAGCAAGTCGAATGTCACAGAAGACCGAGTCGAACAACTGTCTTTTATCTTATTCAAAAGGACTCCGAACGTGACTGACATCGCTATTATGTCTTTTTGTATTTAATTTGACAAAAACGTTTTGTTATTGAACATAAACGCCTAAACTAAAACAATTCCGTGTGACCATAAAATGTCTTGAAGCTATCGAATAAAAACTTAATTATAAAAAGGTAGCACGCATCAGTGACTCTGGCGTGCGCGGCTCGTGTCGAAAATTAGCTTTAAGTATGCGTGAATTGACATAACTACATCCTATTTAGGCGCAACAACACCACAGGGTCCATAACAAACAAAACTCACTACAAAATTATGACCCAATTAAAGAACCCCCTCCCAAATTAGATTGTCGACCCACTGTTCCGGTGAAAACAGAAGTAAATATGCGGTTCATGAATTACGACAGGCGAATTTAGTCTTTAATTCCACCGGGATACGTTTATCTTGACATTAATGCTGGTAAAATTATTCCCGTTCTAATATTACCGAGTTAATTTACTTCAAAGCGCTTTCTGCAACGTTCAAGTGAAAACTGGAATTTGCAGTTGCCTTGGGCTAGTAAACTCCATGGAACATTGTCAAGGGAAGCAGATTACTTTGATTATAATTAACAGAATGTCAACGGTAGTTACAAAGAAAATTTAATTATGCATGGAATGTCGTATCTGGTAAAATATTGGGAGTCCCTATTTGTAGGGTAAAATACAGTTACTGGTAACATTTTAAAAAGTACAGGTGAACGAGTGAATGATATTGATATTATGTATTTAGAATTTTATTACCGTTGTAAACAAGGATTAGGGTAAAAGCACTGTAAAAGTGGTAATACTTGGTAAGTTAGTAATACTGGATACTGGTAAAACAGATACGGATACGGAAAGAGTGAACTATTTTGGAAGAAAATCGTTACTGGTTGCTCCGTGATGTTGAAATAATAATCACAAGCCCTCGTACAGCAACATACAGGGAATGTGGCCTTCATGGTAAATCGTGATGCCATTTCAACTTCAGCCATTTCGAAGAAATGTGAGGTGTTCTTAAAGCTTCGATATTACATTGTAGTATGAAACTCTTGCAACATTTTCTCTAAACAAACAAACACGCTTCAATAAGTGTTCTATTAGACGCTCAAAATAGGGAATATAGGGCAGGGCTAAAAGTGCTCACAACGAAACACGTCCTCTGGGAGCGTGATCCTTCCTTTCAGGGCGAAGGACTTTCATGCTAAGGAGACGCAATAATGCGAAAATGTGATCAAAAATGCCCCTCCGCCTTATTGAGCCGTTAAGTACCTACCTATACGGATGAGACGGATATGAGTATGGCCATAAGGGTTTTTCAGCTACAAAATTGGACGGGTGCCGGGTTACATGAAAGTAATAATGTGCTATAACTAAATACAAATATATTTAGGTATAGCATTTTTTAATACCGGTAAAAGATATGGACAATACAAATATGTTTGTTAGCTACAATAGGCTACGTAGGTGTAGGCATGTACTTGTTACACACGTAGTGTAAATTCTATCAACTATGTTTTGCATAGCCTGTGACAGTTAAACTTGTTCTATCCAATATTAACATATCATTCATAAAACATGAGCACGCATAGAAAATACAAGTATAACCGTATTGACTCGCTACCTAAAACAACATTGAAACCAAATAAAGACAACGCCGTTAAAAATTCAATAAAAACAAAAGTTATTAGCGGAGCAAAAAAATAAGAAGAAAAAAAGAACGCATTTTGTGTCTTCCTCATCTCGGAATGGGGAGATGTAACTGATGTAAGAGGCACGTACGAAATTTCTGGGCCTGCACGCTATTGCCCCCTTGCATCAAAGTTTCAGTAACGTAAAATACACCAAGTTACTGAAGTTACCCGTAACTTTCTGAGTTATAAAATAGGGCCAACGTAACGACTGGAGCGAATGAATAAATTAGATAACGTTAAATATATTGCCTACGATTTCTCATAAACAAACATTGATAAAAGTTAGCCGACTCGCTGAGAATTGGCGATTTATTGCAATTCGACGTGGGTAACGATTAGGGTTGCCAACTTTTTTTTAGGGAAATATAGTATTTTAGAAAATTCCATCTAAAAAATATAGTACACCGAAATAAAATATAGTACGGTACACATAATCGATAACCAAGTCGTAGAGATCGTTCTTTCTGTCCACTGTAAGGGGCTCTATTCGGTTTTCATCGATTTTTGACAAGTTTTGTGTTGCATTGGTTCTCTTATTTAAGTATCGCCGAAAGTTGTATGGCCGAATATCACTTTCCAACTTACGTTTCGCGCAATTTTATTCCGCCGAATGTTCATTTCCCAACTTATTGTTTTATTTGCCAAGCTCATATTTACCAACTCAACATTTGGCCTTTTTTAAAAAAGCAAACTTTCATGTTGTCGAATGTTTTACTTAGCGTAATACATATATAACTAGTTGTTTATTGTATGTAATGTACCAAATGTTTTATCGAACACCAACAATATATATGGCGTATTTCGAAAAATATGCAATATTGAGTCTAAATTTATTGACAGGTATGCAATTTTTACTTACGTACCTATTAATCTTATACTATTAAACGAGCAATTCTTGTATATTTATTTATTTATTTATTTATTTATTTATATATACCGACGATCTCGGAAACCGCTCTAACGATTTCGCTGAAATTTGTTTTGTGGGGGTTTTCGGGGGTGAAAAATCGATCTAGCGTAGCCTTAGATCCCGGAAAACGCGAATTTTCGAGTTTTCATGAGTTTTTCTTTCGCATTTGTAAACGTAAAATATGGTCCTTAATTTCGCCGCGCGCGCATCGATTCCGCTTAGCTCAGTCGCACGAGGTCGGTCTAATGTACGCAGATAGATCGTAGGTGTCAGGGTTTCGAATCCCGGTCAGAAATTAAGTTTTTGTTTTTTGTCTTTTTTTTTTGTTTTTGTATTTATAAGAGTTTTTTTTTATCTAAAAACGTGATATATTAAAATAGAACCGAGCGAAGCTCGGTCGCCCAGATATATTCTTTTAGTTTCAATAGTTACCTACTTACTTTTTTTACAAGACCCATATTTAAAAAAATACCCATATTATAAGTACTTATATTTTTTATGAAATTTGACATTGTTTTAAAAACATTTTTACTTCAATGAAATCTAGACTTTTATAAAAATGCAAAAGCGATTTTAAGTTTAAACTAATTAAGGCAAAAATTTTGACCAAAGAACCAGTTTCGGTCCTAAAATAGTTCAACTTTGATGCTAAATATCACAGAATCAATGAGCTGTGAAGTAGGTACCTAATTATGGGATGCTAGTTTGTTTAACACTTTCGCTACCAAGAACCCGACTGTCGGGTACACCGCTCGTAGAAGCGTAGCCGATTACATGGATTTCCCCGTATGTAGCGAAAATGTCGTAGCGCCGCGTAGAGCCCGGTTTCGAAAGTGTTAAAGACGATTCTGTTAATATGATATGCTTTAGAAACTGTCGTAATATTCATAATACCAATGGATTCAAATCGAAGCTCATCGGAGTAGAGAATCCCCTTAAGAAATATCGTTATTTAATATATCATGTAAAAAATACAAATGTTTGCAAACAACGGTGTCTTTATACGTAACTGCAATATTTGCAGGTCAGAACGAAGTAATGAAATGGACATTGAAGGTTAAATATGAATAAAAGCGCGAGCGGAGCGAGCGCGAAATTTTTTTTCATTATCCTGGCGGTTTGACCCTAGTGTAAATTCGCCACTGGCATGGACCCCAAAAATATAGTACTTTTGCGTACTATATATGCTTCATACAGAATATAGTACGCTGGGCCAAAATATAGTACAGTACTATATTATATAGTACGGTTGGCAACCCTAGTAACGATGTTGTTAAAATAAAAGAGGATTTGATTATGGTAATAAAATTTAAATTCAAACAAAAAAATAAAGAGTACACATATATAAAGGTCAACATTAAATCAGAATTTAGCCGATTCAAAGAACAAATAGTCTATACAAAGACGGCTAAAGTTTGTTAAGTAACTCTAACTTTACCAATTCATTTTTCTAGCTCTTACACGGCACAAGATATAAAGAAAAATGCTATGCTATCAGTCTTGAAACCGAGTTTTCTTCAAGAGCGCACAAAATTCCAAAACCACCCAAAGCCTTATAAAGTCAAAAGTTCCGCATCTCAATTTAATCTAACAGTTAGATAAAGCACCACAAACTTATCGGATATGTCGGTGAAAACTTGAACTAACATTACTTCATACTAACTTCACTTCCATTCTAAGACGGGAAGCGATGCTGTCAACAGCAAATAAAACTTTGTAGAGTCATTCACAGGTAAGCACGTTTCCAGAGAATAAATACGACCCGCAGTTCTAAAGTTTTCGATGCCAATTTCAAATTCAGAACACGAACGCTTTAAGATAAAGTCGGGTCATTCTTTACGTTCAAATATTCGAGTCTGTACTCTATGACCTTACGGTCAATGTTCTTTCGATGTTATAACGGTATTTGTAGTTCGTGCGACTATATGGTTCAAAAGGTAATCGATTATTGCTTATGATCATAGAAAAATGTTTCAATTTCATGTAACTACATTTATTTTCAATCTCATCGCAAAATTGACATTTGGAGCGCATGAAACGGTATTAAAGGACTGTAATTTTCTACCAACTCGCAAGAAGCTTTTTTATGTGACACATAAAAGATATTCAGTGCGGCTTACGTCTCAATATCAAATATTTATGCATATACGAAAGGTATATATTAAGTACGTTTTTTCTGTCGTCAACACTTAAAGAGCTGTAACTATATTTAATAAGTGCACACTGCTCACTAAATTATTTGGGTCTGTCTATCCTAAAATAACTTACGCCCTATCAAATCATAGGAGTACTCGTGCACAATATTAAATCAGCGATACAAGACTACTTAATAAGTTATTTAAATTAAGCAATAGTTCATACATTTTCTAAAGTCACAGGTCACAGGTGATTTTAATCAATTAATTGTCACAAGGCCATAACTCCCTTATTTAAGGTCGCTGTTACATCAAGTTTCACCAATCAGTTTATGCAATACATGATATGTAAATGATAAATACATAAACTTATTTACGATTTGCACAGGTGCGAGCATCCGCCTTCCGGTCAGAATATATGAATATTTTTAACGTAAAACTTACCCTACTTATTGAAACGAATACACAATGTACTTAAATAAAAAAAAGAAACTAAACATGTGCCTACGTAATAGGAAGGGTTGAAATGAAAGACGGCCGATAGGTTTGTACACGAATATACATTAAAACACTATTTGATTATAAAAATTCTAGGGTTAGAATAAATTTTAAAAGTGGAAAATGTCTGACTTGGGCGATACTTGAACTCTGTATCGATACTCCAGCGCTCTGCCAACTGAGCCACCAAGACTTCAACCCAGCTAACGAAATTTTCGACCACTTAGGTTAATAGAACACGAAGCGATATCTACCGTAAGAGTTAAAAGACTTATAAGATTCTTAAACGAAAAATTCTGCTGAAACGAACTATGTAATTTTTTTCAGGCGTGAAGATTTAGTACCAATATGTTATTCGGTTTTCACTAGTTGCTGCATCATGTAAACTAACAATGTTCATAATATTCATCGCAATAAAATACGTCCATAAGATATTGTTCAGTAAAAGCCCCTTGTTATTTCATGGTAGACAAAACTGAAGTGAAAAGCGAGCAAGTTTTAATATAAATAACGTAAAACGTGGAGAAAACATCTTGAAGGCTGTTGTAGCTAAAGCACCCGTGAAAAGGCTGGTTTTATGAAACTCGCAACGCTAGCTTAAACCCCTTTCTTTACAATGAAAAAGGAAAATAAACATTATTTTATTCACATTACAAGTTTTTATAACATATATCTTTTGTGTTCACATATATTATCTTATTTACCAATGCACATAGTTATTAAACCACAAAATTAAAATTTTAATAAAAACCCCGACATAGTGGATCGATTTTAATGAAATATTGATAAGAATACTCCCAACTAATTTAGCTTTGAAACAAAAAAATTTAAATCTGAATCGGTTCATCCGTTCGGAAGCTGCGATGCCACCGACAGACACACACAGGCAGACAGACACGTCAAACTTATAACATCCCGTCGTATTTGCGTCGGGGTTAAAGATAAAGTAAAAAATTCGAAATATAAAAACAACAATAACAACTTTGAATTTAATTGAATATAGATATATTTGCGATGATTATGACGTAATAGTCATAATCATCGCAAATATATCTATATTCACATTGCAAAAAATAAACACGAGTATCATATCACCCAAATTATTTACCCACACCCTAATTAATCGAGTTCGATCACACGACGCGTTTTAAAGCTGTCCACAACTTTTTTTTTTTAAACTTGAAAAAAAAAACACGCGACATTATTCGTGTAGTCGAGGTAATCGTTCGCTCAGCCCAGTCGGCGCCTCACGCGATCGTCGCGTGGCGCCTTTACCCTAGCCACCCTTTGAACGAATGGAAAGATGTCACGTTGGCACACTTGATTTTGAATGAAGGCGGGATATTGATTGATGGATCGGTGTATCGGGTGTCTGATAGTGATATCTGTATTGTATTTCGCCTATGATTGGGGCATATTGGGGGTTGACAATGACAGTGATATATTATGAAAGTATTACATGATTTAAAAAAATAAAATACGATTATACTTAGTATATTTGGCCTTGATTGACCCTCCTACGCGCGTAGTAACCTAAAAAACTAAACCCGATGGCTCAGCACAATTTTATACACATACACATCAAGTTATTATTGGTATTTCAATTCTCCCTATTATAAAAGAAGCTATTGTAGCCAAATAATAATAAAAAGTGATAACGCGTAAACTTATCTACTTAAAATATGATCAGTTATAAAACTAATAAGCAACTTCGTACTTTCTAGTTCGACATCAGTTTGCAACCCCAACTATAGGTACACTTAACTTAGTTCATTCGATTTACAGTCTTAAACATACCGGTTTAAGGCTCCCCACAGACAGTCTTAAAAATTCATAATCTTAAAAAAAACTTGTATGCAATCTGACAGTTCAAACTGACACTGACAAGACACTGACAGATCTGAACTGTCAGATTGCATACAAGTTTTTTTTAAGATTATGAATTTTTAAGACTGTCTGTGGGGAGCCTATAGCTTTATGTACTTATTTGAAAAATTAAGTTTAGTAATTTCTAAAATGAATAGGTAATGTTATAGAAGGAAATAGTTATTTATTTCACTAGGGGACCAAAGTTGTTATTGTTGTTCTTAAATTGAGCGAGCAAGTGAAAAATATCTAAATTGAACTAAGAGCAATCAAAATTATTCTGCCTCCAAAGTTATATTTCAATGTTAATAAGCCAATAGTGGCACTGTAACTTTTGCAGTTTCATGTGCTCTGCCTACCCCTATATGGGAAACAGGCGTGATTGTATGTATGTATGTATGTCAATGTTAATAAAATGTATAGCAATACCTAGGTACAAATAATATCGCATCATTTTACAAAGGTACTATCTACAGTTTGTGCCTTTATTTATTTATATTAGTGGATTTAAATTTCAAATCTTTCTCTAGAACTCAACCCGTTACATGACAAAGAACTCAACTCCATAAATAACTAATGTATAGAGAAAGAAAAAGAACGAAGCATCAAGCTTTTTACTACGTCGACGCAATTAGTAGGAGAGCTCTCAAATCGAAGATTTCCTGCCCTTACTTTTTGCTGACACTTTTAAGTACTATAATCTAGGCGGCAGTTAGTTCAATAATAAAATTATAGGTAATTGATGGTTTATGTTCTTACTGAGGTTTATTCACCTTTGTAGACAGAGAATATAATGTTGGCATTAAGGACATTTTATAGTTAAGTAATAGGAAGGTACACAGAAAAGAAACTTGTAGTTATGTACTACCAAATGGAAGTTATCTTTCATTTCATTTTGTATGGCAAGTTATTTTGCACATCCATAACTTGCCCCTGTCTAGTAACTTTTTTATTAATCTGTGCCCTGTCTCTAGTTTTATTCTATGAGATTTTGTGAAAAGGGCCTAAAAATTTCTTAAGGAGTCTATACCTACTACTAAAACATGTACCTACCCTGTCGTACCGAGGACACAAAATGCGCCTTCTATATATCAAGCCGTTCCTTTATTATTTATAGTTCATAGCGTTACATAGACAAATGAACTAGTAGTTACAAGGATGTCTACACTTGTAAACCAGGTACCTAGCTGGTTTACCCACCCTTACCCTGTCGCAGCAGACGACACTGCCGCAGACATTCTGAAGTGCCTTCAATATTCATGGAAATGCCTCCTTTAATTTCCTCGAATAATACCATTCTAAGGGAGCACGGGAACGGCAATTAACGGTTTCCGAACCTGTTATTTGTGTACTAAGATTCAAAGTTGTATTTCTAGGCTTATCTTCAATCGGTAAAATTTTACTTGTTTTATTTGTTGGAAAACAATTTGAACTGAAAATAGGTCTTTATTAAAGGTAAACCCCCTTCCTGATAAATAGACAAACAAGAACAATCTTTTTTTTGTTGACATAACCGTAAAGGTAGTATTTTGTGTATGAACAAGCCCGTCATCTACGTGAACTTTTTTGGACAATATTTTCGACTAAAATCCATACTTCTAAATTATGTACCTACTTTTTTCATAATACATTTTTTGATCTCTTTGAATTAAATATTACAACATTGGTTTGAAGCTTCGGACATTATTTATTTATTTAATTCTTAATGGTGTTCTCTACCAGTCAACCATAGTGAAAACCGAGAAACCTACTAAGTCCTATTTGTAGAATGACCCATCTTATATTATATTGATTTAAACTAACACGATCTTCACTCATATTATTAAATTAAAACGTAACGTAACGTAAGTTTTACGCGATTAAGTCCCATCTTATATTGTATTACAAAGTCTCAATTCCGAACAATTCGTATTTAAAGTTTTAATTAAATTCGTTTCCTACATATTAAAATATCTTCTGTAACCAAAGTTCAAGTAAATACATTCAAGAATACCAATCATTTTGACAGTGACAGCTACTCGCTGATTAAAGTTTCCCCGTCAAGTCGGGGGCTCATTTATATTTCATAGGCCGCCGTACAAATTAGCTGTCTACGTTGCTTCGTTTCTGTTTCGCTTACCTGCGTGAATGTATATACGTTTATATAAGGGTTGTTACTTTGATGTATAATGTAGAAATACTCGTATTAATACATGTTAGTTCAGAGCGTGCGTGATACAAAAACATCCTACATGTCAAAGGGCACATACTCTTCTTTATTCACTCCCTCGCTTAATTAACTTGACAATGTTCGTCAATAATTTTACTACTTTTGCCTTAAGAAACGATGAGACCAGAGAAAAGATGAGAAGAGATGAGATAAGATATTAGATAATCTTTTGTAAGGAATTAAAAATTATAACGAGCTGATAAGTAGTTCATATATAATTCTAGTTCATTTTTTAAACTGCAAAAAAAGTGTCTACTCCATGAAATTCACTTTATTATTTTCAATTTATGTTCCTATTTCGCTTTCGTGCATGATACATTCAGAAAGAGGCCCTATCTCAGTACAATTTCAAAATCAAACATCGTAAGTTTATAAAAAGACCTTTTGTTCTTATATAGAAGTACTGGACACTTAAAAGGAGTAACAAATGACCGGGTGTGGGAGGAGAGTTATGTTTTACGAGTTGAAACTTTTTGTTTTGACGTCTCGCGTCTGACCTTTGAGTGGAGGCGTGCATTTTAAATCAGATAGTACTTTGGCAGTGAAGGAAGTCAAATAT
The DNA here is from genome assembly GCF_023078275.1 of Leguminivora glycinivorella. Lineage (NCBI taxonomy): Eukaryota > Metazoa > Arthropoda > Insecta > Lepidoptera > Tortricidae > Leguminivora > Leguminivora glycinivorella. Next base: position 774,155 of record NW_025952828.1, read on the forward strand.
TTTTTTATACTACGTCGGTGGCAAACAAGCATACGGTCCGCCTGATGGAAAGCGGTCACCGTAACCTATGGACGCCTGCAACTCAAAGAGTTTCACATGCGCGTTGCCATCCCATTAGAAACTTTTAGAACTTTTTTTTATTTGAAATTAAATGAACTAAATTTTGATTTAAATGATAAAACTTAAATTACCCTGATTTTTGTAATCAGATACCTACCTGCTTTTATTTAGTAAACAATTATTTCCTTTAAAAATAAAACACCTACTTTCGGGTCTAGGGTGGACAGAAGTTTGAATAAGAATTTAATACACGATATAACAGTAAAATTTAAGTAGTTTAGGTAAGTGTAACGCCTACTTTAACAATTTTCACACAATAGATAGCCGCAAGTTTCAAAACATAACCTGAAAAGTGACGGAAATTGCACCACAGATTAAAAAAGCACCACTATTTCGAAATAGGTCGTAGCCTCCCAGCAATTACAAGCCTGCCAACATAACTATCACACATTCTTATCCAAAATAGACTCTATACGAACGGTATAAGAGCTTTTTCATGTGAAAGTTTTGTTGTTGCTCCTGTATGAAACGACGGATGCTGGCAGGACGTTCCAAAGCCCCATAGTTACACAACCCCAGCTCCAAAAGGGCGTATCTACTATGAATTTCTATAGACATTATTACTTTTTTTTTTAAACGGCTATGTGTTGCCAGTAAGTTTATTATGCGACAATCTGCTGACATTCATGCTGACATTCAGGATCGCTGAATACAGCATGGTATGCATTAGTGACATTTGGATATGTTGGATGTAATCGTTCGAGTAGAATTGGCTTCATTTCATGTTGTTTCCAAATTGTTAAATGGCGAATCGTAACAAGTTTTAATGATTGAAATTATTTTTATATACTATACATATTTGATACCCTAGCAGCTTTTGTAGCTGATGACTGTGTATTGTATGTCACCGCACTGATGTTTATTTTATACTTAAAGTTCTAACAAGAGTAACAACATTATTGAATTTCTGTGTTGTATTATTTTTATAAACTTTTAGTAGGTAGTTTTGCTAGCCACCCTCAAAACTTTTTAGGAGCGAGCTACCATTTTATTTTTTATGACAAACACAATAAAAAGGTAGACGTGGAGAATGAATCTAGCCTGGAAAACTTACGTAATATTATACTTTCTAAAATATATTTCTATAACAGAAGCTACTGAGATAAAGATTAATTTTATATACCAAATTTTTGTACAGAATGCACCTACATCACGAGATATTTAACCCCTATCGATTCGAATGCAAACATCCGTATATTGCAAAACTCTCAGTGTTGCCAGAGCAATTAAGAGCAGTTTAAAAAGTTAGCAAATACTTGCACCGATGCACTCTGCACAATGCGGTGACCGAGATCCAGGATTCCAGGCTTTTGTTTCGTAGGATAGGGGATTAAAAGGGAAATGACCTGAGATTCAGGCACTTGAAAGGTTTCAAGATAAAATGCAGGGGAAAATGCTTCTATTTAGTAAAATCCAAATTAAGCTATTGCCTTATATCTTTGTTAGGGCATAGAATATTATATGGGAGTCAAAAAAATTGTCCGTACAGTAGGGAAATTACAACCGAATTTTGATTAATTAATATCCATACTTTAGAAATCTTTGCAAAAAGTTTACTTCGCCTAGTAAAACTGTAATCGACTAATGATAGAAGACACAGTTTATAAATAGTTACCTAATAAATTGTGAAATCTCCAAAGGGATGAAGGCATTATTTAATAATAACTGTTCCTTTCTAGACACAGGTCTTGAGTCACAAATCCACAATGTTTAACACGTGTCGTTACATTTCATCTTCATTAATAAATCATCCTAAACAGAAGCAAGACAAGGCGCTGAAGTCGATCGTTTCCGTCTCTACATCCGATTGCAAAAAGATCACGGCTTCAAACATTTCTTGCAATGAAAATACGCCTGAAATAATTAATACCGGACCGGAGTACACCATAGAAACTAATGATGAACTATTATCTGACCTGGACTCTGATATGGAATCGCTAGCCACCTTACGCGAAGACATCTCACTAAGTATGCCAAATATATCAACAATAGAAAGTGCCGACTATACAGAAATGAAAAAGGAAATTGACAATCTCTCTATACAATTAGCCAGTGCACATGATGAGATTGATAAGCTTAATTCAGAGGTTGGATCCCTGAAAAAGAGACTCGAGGATCAAAATAAGAAAATAGAGCTCTTTAAAAAGCTGCTGACTGATAAAGGGCCTGTAAAAAATACAACACCATTAAAAAATAAAATCACAAATCTAGAGAAACAATTATTGGTCAAGAGTATCCATCAACAAGACGCTGTTCTCGATAGTGATGATGACTCTATACCATCAGTATCACCAAAAAGTAAAGATATAAACTCAACCTTAAACCCCGAGGGCGATACAGTTCCGGCTGTCATCCCCACAAAGACTCTCGAACAAGATAAGAAGTCAGTAAACATTGAACCCAAGGACAGTGAATTCAAGGAAATGACGAAACACGAGGATAGAGTTATTAAAAATAAATTATGTCTGATCAGCAGCAATAAAACGAATAACATTTTGGGCAATATGCACGAATATTTCAATGACTTTGAATTTTGTCATCACAAAATACCTGGAGCCGGAATACATAAGCTTTTTAACGATATAAACAGTAAATTAAGTTATTTTACACTTTCTGACTTCTGCGTTATACTTATTGGGGAAGAAGACTTTAAATCGACAACAAATTATATAAGCTTGGTTCAACATATTAGAAACATGTTAGAAGATCTGAAGCACACAAATGTAATCGTGTGCGTTCCAACATATATTTGCGGAGCTAAAGTATATAATTGTCGCGTTGAACTGTTTAACAGCCTATTAAATTTAGACATTGCAACAAATAAGCATGCCTTTTTCTTCGACACAAATCTAAATCTGCAACTGGACATGTTCTCATCGTATACGGGCAAAGTTTTGAACAGTGGAATCAAAAATATATTCTATTACCTGAAGAAGCAGATCGAGACTATACAAATGAACGATAGTAATCCAGAAACAACATTTTTTCGTGAAGAGCAATGCAACGAATTCTGAGAATAATCAAGGTTTTACAATATTGCATCAAAATATCGCTGGAGCTATTAATAAGTCGGAGCTTTTGAATATATCAATACTAGAGCTAGCAAATCATAAAATGACTGTAGACGTTATTTGCCTGACTGAAACTTTTATCAAACAAGGCTCAGAAGGCTTATTAAAACTCGACAATTATCAACTTGCTGCATCATTTTCACGTACAAAAAGAAGGGGTGGTTCATGCATATTGGTAAGGAAGGATGTAAAGTGGAAAGTTATTGCCTGGCTTAATGAACTAGCAAGTCAATACTCGTTCGAATGTTGCGGAGTGAACATAGAAGAGTACAATACCATCATTGTTTGCATATACAGGACGCCAACTAGTGACGTAAATATATTTCTCAGCAAATTGGAGCAAATGCTTAACAAATTTTATTCAAAGAAAAAAAATATTAAAATTGTGTTAGGTGGCGATTGGAACATTAATATATTGAAAAATACTAAGACCAGAAACGAATTAAAAAGCATTTTACTTAATAATAATATTCATATACATATACAAGAAGCCACAAGACAAATGTCATGCATAGATTTGTTAGCAAGCAATATAGAGGGAGTAGAATCAAAAATACATCTCCTAGCACTGTCAGACCACGAGACGGCTCAAACAATAAGCATTCCAGTAAAAAGAACAAATAAAATAAATGAATGGTTTGAAACTAGACGGGATTATCACCCAGAAAATATCGAGAAATTTTGTCAGCACGTAGCATCACTTACTTTTAATGAAGTCTACCAAAATCAAGACGTGGATGAGGCTTTCAATGAATTCCATAATTTGATGCTACTACTACATAAACTATGTTTTCCAGAGTTTATAAAGAAAGTGAACAACAGATCTATAAAATTAAAATGGTTGACAAACGGACTCAAGAAATCAAGTAAAAATAAGAGGCAATTATACTTAAAAAGCATACATTCAAAAAGTAACAAAGAGGCTCATAAGAAACAATACCGAGTATATAATAAAATACTTAGGAAATGTATAATGAAATCTCAACAGATACAAAACCATAAATATATTCACAACAACAAGAATAAATGTAAAGCCGTTTGGAGAATAATCCAAAATAATGTAAATGCAAGATTAGAAGATCAATGTGTAGACAATGTAAAATGTGAAAATGGGGTAACCTATAGTAATAGCAAGGATATTGCCGAAATATTTAATGATTATTTTGTGAAATTAGTGACATCGGAACCGTTGGGGGATATACAGAGTAAATTAATAAAGAGTGGTAAACATATGAAGCCCCCTATTAATGAAACGATTTTTATGCAGCCTACTGATGGCAACGAAATATTAAACATTATAAGATACCTTCGGAACACCTCATCTACAGGATATGATGAAATAGATACAAATTTAATCAAAAGATGTGCTGCATATATATGTGAACCTATAAGTTTTATTATGAATCTTTCTTTTGAACAGGGACGATTTCCAAAAGCACTCAAACTTGCGGTAGTCAAGCCTCTTTTCAAGAAAGGCAATAAAATTGAGCTAGGCAATTATAGGCCAGTTACATTAATATCCATTATTGCCAAAATATTTGAACGAGCAATGTATAATCGACTACTAAACTTCGTTACAAAGCATCATCTTTTAACACCAAAGCAGTTCGGTTTTAGAAAGAACTGCTCAACTTCAATGGCTTGTTTTCAACTAACAAGAATAATAACAGAAAGCCTTAATGATAAAGTTCCTATCGTGGGCATATTTTTAGATATGACAAAAGCCTTCGATTTTGTAAACCATGATATTTTACTTACCAAACTAGAAAAATATGGAATGAGAGGTAAATGTAAAGAATGGTTGGCAAGCTACCTCAGGGACCGCAACCAGTGTGTAGAAATCACAAGACTTGAAAATGGAAGTAAAGTGACGAGTAGATCTCAATGGAAAAGTATTACAGCAGGAGTTCCGCAAGGAAGCATATTGGGGCCATTACTTTTCTTAATGTACATTAATGACCTTCCCAATTGTACGAAACACGAGTGCATTTTATTCGCAGACGACACGACCCTGCTCGTCAAATGTGAACATCCTGAAACTTTCGAAGAAGATATAAATACGGCAATTAATGATATAATAACATGGCTAAATGATAACAATTTGAAAATCAACATATCGAAAACCAATTTTATACAATTTCATAATTACCGTACCAATAATATGCCGTTGCAAGTACAATATAATGACAGCACATTGGAACAAGTAAGTTCAACAAAGTTTCTAGGCATAATCATAGATGAAAATTGTAAATGGTCACATCATATTGACTCTATATGTAACAAACTCGATCGCTTCGTATATGCACTAAAACGATTGAGACAAATTGCTTCAATAGAAACTTCGCTGAATGCATATTATGGCTATGTAGCTTCGGTTTTATCATATGGCCTATTGATATGGGGAAACTCAGCTGAGATGATTAGAGCCTTCAGACTACAAAAAAAATGTGTACGCGCGATTTGTGGAGCATGGTTCTTGGACAGCTGTAGACCGCTATTCAAAGAGTTAGAAATTTTGCCTTTGCCATGCATGTACATAAAAGAGACCTGCCTTTTTGTCAAGAACAACCCACATATATTCCAAAAGACTTCAGAAGTATTTAAAAGACAAGTGAGATACAAACATGCACTTTACGTTCCTCGGCAGAATACAGACATATACAGGAAAAACTCTTACTGCATGTGCATAAAAATTTATAATAAGTTGCCGGACAGTTTCAAAGAATTACCAGAAATCAAATTTAAAAAAGAACTTACTAAGTGGTTAATCAATAAGTGTTTTTATAGTGTAAAAGAATTCCTATTAGACTAAGTGATTATTAACTACATTTAATTATATTAAAATATATTTATAAATATTGACTGAAATCGAAAATTGTAGAAAATTGTTATGTATTTTGAATTGTATAGTGATCTTTTGACTTGGTTAAATTTCATTTGTCTAAATTTTAATTGTATTTTATATCCGACAATACTATTAATTAGTTTATTATAATAATATGTTGACATTTATTTACTTTGTGTATGAAATGCGACAGAATTTTTGCACACCAATAATGGTTGAATGTAAATGGAAACTACCTAATCATCTTTAACATCTTGTAACTATGTACCTACATTCTTGCAAAATAAAGGTTTCTTTCTTTCTTTTAATTTTACCCAAAGATTGATATATTTTTGTAAGTTGGCAACTCGAACTGCGGGCTGTCAGTGGAGCTCTCGCGAGAACAAGTGAACTTTGTTTCTGTGACGCTATGTAAAATAATAATAAATAGCATTAAGAACCTGCTTTGGAGTCTTAATTACTATATTGGGAATATAATCTTTATCTGGTTTCATTCAACACTTTGTAAGTGTTGGAGGTTGGAGAGCTAGTAGAATCTCGATCCACGAAGCCAAATAAATTGGGTTAATTGAATAAAGGGACTAATAAAAGCGTCCAACTTTAATGGTTTAATTGTGAACTGGGAAGAATCACTGTAGACATGAATTTAATAAAATTGTCTTTGTTCTCTGAAGAGTATTTGCTCGAGGTCTGTTTTTGTAAAATTTCTTGGATAGGAACAATCAGCTTAGAATAACAAAGACGTTACAGACCCCGGGCTTTTTCGGTTTTTGTAAATAATCCAAAGACAAAATCATAAAATATGTTTCTGTTCGTGTTTTATAGTTTTGCTTTTATTTTTATTGTCTTGTTTGCAAGAAGACTGTAGGTAGGTACTTAATTACTTATCAACATGAAAAACAAAGGTAGTCTTGGCTCTAAACCAAATTTAGTTGCATATACTTAGTTTAAAATTTTAAATCTATGCCTACATTTTCCATACAGACAGACATACTCGTATTGCCAGAATACCAAGCGATACTATTTTTTTTAAAATAAGAATACCGTTTTTTTAAGGAAAGTTTTATATTTTTCATAAACCTGATCTTGAAAACAAGAGAAACATGCAGTGATGAAGTCCTATGTGTGGATATCTGTCGACTGAATTTCTTCAATAAACCTTTCTTTACCCTGAGTTGACATTTAACTGTTTATATACCCAGGGCACGCATTGTCTATATTTAGTAACGGGCTAGGTCAGTCTAATGTGATGACGTCACGGATTTGACCGAGGCCCTTCTATTTCTGTCTTTAGATGGCAACACTGGTCACTATAGATGGCATCCCTCTAGACTGTACACCCCATTGAGTAAAATGTGAAAGTCAATAAGGCTTGCGCCCAAATTTTACAACTTGACACATGATTTAGTGTTTGTCAGAGCAAGCGCGAAGTGTCTCCTTTAAGTATTCTACAGCTTCGACAAAGAATAAATAAATAAATAAATATTGGGGACACCTTACACAGATCAACTTAGCCCCAAACTAAGCAAAGCTTGTATTATGGATGCTAAGCGACGATACACATACTTAAATAGATAAATACATACTTATATACATAGAAAACATCCATGACTCAGGAACAAATATCTGTGCTCATCACACAAATAAATGCCCTTACCGGGATTCGAAACCAGGACCGCGGCTTAGGCACAGTTCTAACCTAACCTAACCTATTTTTCTGGTAGCAGCGCGTTGTGTGTAGGGATCACAGTTCTAATCCAATCTACTTTTCTGGTAAATGATGGATCTAATTTATTGTACAATTTTTTTTATTCTAACTGTGCTTTAGAAAGAATTTGTGTTATACAATTTATTTATTATCGGAAATAAGCATTATACTCAAAGTATGTTATAGTAAATGTTATTCGAAGAAATGATCATTATATTAAATAAGAATTATACAATTTGTTAGTATATTATTTGTTGTTATATGATTCAATAATTATATCAAATGATCGTTATAACGACTAAAAATATATCAAAAAAGGTTATATCGATCGATACGCACCCCCCAGGGGTGTGTAATGATTGGTATAAACTTTTTTGGTATAGTAACATTTGATATAACAACATTTGGTATATATTTAAAGGATATAATCATTCATTTGACATAATTAACATTTGGTATAACCACGAAATATCCACTTTTATTTTGTATAATGATTATTTCGTATAACACTTATTTATAATAACCGTTATATGGTATAACTACATATCTATTGATATACTACTAGTATAATATAACTACCAAGCAGTATAAAACATTTCATGAATTAATTTTATTCTTTTTTGATGGGATCACAGTTCTAACCTAACCTAACCTACTTTTCTGATAGCAGTACATATGTTTAAGGGGCACAGTTATAACCTAACCTAACCTATTTTTTTCTGGTAGCAGCGCGTTGTGTGTATGGGTCACAGTTCTAACCTAATCTACTTTTCTGGTAAATTACGGATGTAATTTATTCTATTTTTTTATTATTCTAACTGTGATTTAGAAAGAATTTGTGTTATACAATTTATTTATTATCGGAAATAAGCATTATACACAAAGTATGTTATAATAAATGTTATTCGAAAAAATGATCATTATATTAAATAATAATTATACAATTTGTTAGTATATTATTTGTTATTATATGATTCAATAATTATATCAAATGATCGTTATAACGATTAAAAATATATCAAAAAAAGTTATATCGATCGATACGCACCCGCGGCTTAGCAGACAGGGTCACTACCGACTGAGCCAGACCGGAATATTACTTAACTTTTTTTTGTGAGTGGCTGCTCGACTAACCTAAGTTGGCAATAAACATTAACGTTGGTAACTGCATAAACTCCAAAGCATTTCTTCTCTATCACAAAAATGACTGTTGATGTTTGTGCTGTCACTCGTTTTACTTTAGTTCTTAGCTCAGTTTATTAAGTCAGGGACCCACTGAAAATCAGCGCCTCTGCTTGCCGTGGAATATACTGAGTGGGATCTCATTTAGCATCTAGTTTGCGTTGTATCTATCTTATATTCGTCCAATTGTATGTTAAATAAAGTATATTCTATTCCATTCAATTTTAGGCACATCGGTGCGAACGAGATGAACTGCGATAAAATTTACTTTTCCCCTCACTAGCTCGGAAACACGTGTTTTGTCCTTTAATAGCAGCGGGTAAAAACGCATTTTATCCAATAGTGGGTAAAGTAATTTGACCTTGAATAAAGTAAAATGAACCGCTTTAAAATTGATAAAAATAGGTGAATCTAGTAATAAAGATGATTTACCACCTGTGAAACTACTGGAAGCAGAGATAAACGCATTTTTTGCGTTGTAGTTTCCTCGCTATAGTGAGGGGAAAAGTTTTGAGTTACACTCGGGTGCAAATGTATTTTACTTCTCGTGTTTTAAAAAACTCGCAAGTTCAGGATTCTATTCTCGAACCACTCGCTTCACTCGTGGTTCAACTATAGAATCCTTTCACTTGCTCGTTTTTCAATTCCACACTCGACGTTAAAATACAACTTTGCCCCCTTGTATAACAAATAACTATTAATTTACATTACCCTGATGTAAACGTCGTCTCTAGCTTCGACAGTTTGTAATTTTTTTGTTGATTCCGTTTTTGAATAATTGAGCAACCACGAGGGTTCGCGAGACATACAAGTTACAGACCTACTTTGTAATGTGGTAATATATGAATATTGCAAATAGAAAATCCATACGTTTTGAGATTGAGAGGCGAAACCAATTTTGCCACCGAAGGCAAAGCCACACCATCTAATGCTTAGTAATCAATGCTGGCACTTTATGTGAATCGGCTAAAAGGGTTTATATTACAGCTAAGTGCCATTAGGGATAATTGTATACAGGTGAGGTTTTGGTAAAATGAACTAATGTTATTAGTGTGTTGTATGCATACTGCATGTAGGTGTCTATGAATAAGACTTAGTTGACATATGTCTGTATTTTCTATTGTCTTTTCATTCCTTTAATAGATATTGTTTTGGAAGCACGCTTTTCTATTTATGCCCGTTATTCCCGTAGTGTAGTCCCATATTTCACATTGGCGACGATCTGGACTTGCGCTATCATGTGTTAATAGATTTGGGAAAGAACTGTGTACCGTGTATAAGAGTGTGTGGCGTATGCTGTTGTGTGGGCAAACATGGCTGTGGGTAAGATCGAGCCTTTCGACGCAAACAACGATAAATGGTCATCGTACTTAGACCGTATTGAACAATATTTTATTGTCAATGATGTCAAGGAGGAAAAAAAAGTCGCAACATTAATCACCTTTATCGGCGGTCCTACCTATGAGCTGTTAGTGACCCTTTGTTCACCCAAGAAACCACACGAATTGTCATATAGTGAGATTGATAAAGTTATGTCACAACATCTGCAACCAACACCTAGTATATTAGCTGAGAGGTACAAGTTCCGCCAAAGAACACAAAATCAAACGGAGCCTATTTCGGATTACGTGGCGGTTTTAAAGAAGTTGGCAAGGACGTGCGACTTCAAATCGGGCTTAGACGAAAATTTAAGGGATCAGTTTGTCTGTGGATTGTTCAGCGAGTCGATCAGACAAAGGTTGTTCGCGGAAGAGGACGTCAGTTTTTCAAATGCGTACAACCTAGCCCATAGTTTAGAAGCGGCGGAGACGAACGCGGCGGCTGTGAACGGCAAGCGGTCGACGAACGGTGACGATGCCGTGACATGTCATGCTGTCACGAGTGCAACCCAACGCAGTGAGGGCAGTCGACGGAGCCACGGGGCAGCGGCGAGCGGCGAGCGAGCGCGCGGCCGCTACAGCGATGGCGCAGCCGGCGGGAGCGGCGCGCCTGGCGCAGCTGCAGGCGCGGACCGGAGGCGCACGAGGCAGGCTGGCGGAACGGCGTTCGGGCGCGGCGCCGGGAGCGGTTCGACTCACTCGAGCTGTCGGGCTTGCGGCGGGCACCATAATGCAGCGAGATGCAAATTTCGCGTTTATGTATGCCGCATATGTAATGAGGAAGGCCACCTCAAAAGAATGTGCCCTAAACTTGCCGCAGGAGGCGCGAGTTACACAGAGGGCAATCATGTGAACGAAGTATTGAATGATTGGAATATCGACGACAGTGTTGAGGTAATGAGTTCCATTTATAACATAAGTAATTCAAAAAATTACAGACCCTATTATGTAACATTAGATGTTAATAATAGAGAGTTAGAAATGGAGATAGACACTGGTAGTCGGATATCATGTATTAGCTTCGATTGTTATCGTGAAATGTTCAGTGACTGTGAGTTACGAAATTCCAATCTGTCATTGCGTTATCTCACAGGCCCTCCCGTAACGATCGTAGGTAAAATAATGCCTATCGTTAAATATAAGGATAAAATGCGTCAATTTCCTTTGTATATCGTGAAAGGCGGGAGGACGACCTTAATAGGTCGCGAATGGTTAGAGGAGCTGGGTATTGTAGATCCTAAAAGTTTCCCGTGTAACAATATAGTGATGGGAGGGAAATTTGATTTAAAAACGTTCAGTTCCAGATACGCGCAGGTTTTTGAAGACGGGCTGGGGTGCTACACGGGCGAGCCGGTGGGTTTTCGGCTGCGAGAAGGCGCGACGCCCGTGTTCATGCGCGCGCGCCCCTGGCGTTCTGCGCTGCGCGAGCCGGTCGACCGCGCGCTGGACCAGCTGGTGAGTGACGGCATCATCACCCCGGTCGAGTGCTCGGACTGGGCCACGCCAATTGTACCAGTAGTCAAGTCGGACGGCTCCATACGTATCTGTGCTGATTATAAACTAACGCTAAACAAATGGTTAGAAATAGATAGGTACCCTCTGCCTAGGATAGATGACTTGTTAGTGAAATTAAATGGTGGGGACAAATTTTCAAAAATTGATTTAAGTCAGGCTTATGCGCAATTTCCGTTGGACGATACCAAGAAATTTACGACAATTAATACCCATAAAGGCCTGTTTCAGTACAATCGCCTGGTATATGGCCTCGCTTCAAGCCCTGGTATCTTTCAACGCAAGCTGGAACAAATGTTTGCTGACTTACCCACGGTCGGGGTCTACCTTGATGATGTGATCATAACGGCGAAAAACGACGACGATCATTTAAAAATACTTTGTCAGGTTTTTGACAGATTACTAAAGTACGGTCTGAAAATAAAAAAAGAAAAATGCACTTTTTTTGCGGATTCGGTCACTTATTTAGGTTTTGTCATTTCAAGGGAAGGAGTGTCAGCATGCTCAAGTAAAGTTGAAGTCATAAATAAAATGTCAAGTCCACAGAATGTTTCAGAGCTGCGATCATTTCTTGGAATGATAATGTATTACGCAAAATTTGTTAAAAATTTAAGCACGATACTGTCCCCTCTGTATGAATTATTAAAGAAAGATGTCAGGTTTGTATGGAGTAAAGCTTGTCAGGCCGCATTTGAAGAAATTAAGAGGAAGTTGCAGTCAAGTGAGGTACTGGCGCATTACTCGAGCGAGCTGCCGCTGGTGCTGACGACGGACGCGAGCAGCACGGGCGTGGCGGCCGTGATCGCGCACCGCACGCCGGCCGGCGAGCGCCCGGTCGCCTACGCGAGTCGGGTACTGAGCTCCGCCGAGCGACACTACTCGCAGATCGAGAAAGAGGCGCTGGCGATTATATATGGTGTTCAAAAATTTCACCAATACTTATATGGCAGGAAATTCCTTTTGAAGACTGATCACAAACCACTGGTAACCATTTTTGGAGACAAAGCCGGTATACCTACTATGGCTGCGAGTCGGTTACAGAGATGGGCGGTGATCATGTCTGGGTATCATTTTGATATAGAATATGTTAGGAGTGAAGATAATGGAGCGGACGCATTGTCGCGATTGATTACCGGGTCTGACAGAAAGGTACGATCGGAGATAACATATCTTAATTATGTACAAAACTTTTTACCTATAACTAGTACTGATATTAAAAAAGCAACCAGCAAAGATCCGATTTTAGTAAAAGTTATGATGTATATTGCTTCAGGATGGCCTGCTTACTGTGATGATGAAAACCTTAAACCTTATCACACTCGTAGAAATGAGTTGTACATGGAGGCCGGGTGTATATTATGGGGTTATAGGATAATAGTGCCGTCTGTTTTTCAAAGCAAAATTTTACAAGAGCTGCATGTGGGACATGTGGGCATGGTGAAGATGAAGAGCACGGCCCGCAGCTACGTGTGGTGGCCCGGCATCGACGCGGCCGTGGAGCGCGTGTGCCGCGAGTGCGCCGCGTGCGTGGCCGAGAGCAGCGCGCCGCCCCGGGCGCCTCCCAAGCCGTGGCCGTACATTACAGAACCATGGACGCGTCTACATGTCGACTTTTTAGGCCCTATCGAGAACGAATCGTTTTTTGTTATCGTAGATTCGACTACAAAATGGATCGAAATTTTCCGAATGCCAAGAACGACGACGTCATCGGTCATTAAAGTTTTGTGTGAAACTTTTTCTAGATTCGGTTTGCCAAGGTCGATAGTTTCTGATAATGGTCCTCAATTTTGTAGCGCACAATATGATCAATTTTTACAATCAAATGGAATTGAAAAAATACTGACACCGACATATCATCCAGCGTCAAACGGTGCCGCTGAGAACGCCGTTAAGCTTTGTAAGAAGGCAATCAAGAAGGCAAAGCGAGAGGGGGTGGATATCGACTTAGCCTTGCAAGCATATCTAATGTCCTACAGAAACGCAATTCACGGCACCACGGGCGATTCTCCTGCATTGTTGCTGCAGAAACGGAGGCTGCGCTGCCGACTAGATTTGCTTCGTGGAGTAGAGGAGCGCGAGCGTACTGTGCAGCGCGCGCAGGAGAGGCAAGTAAGAGCCGCTGGGGGTCGCGAGCGTCAATTTCAAGTAGGGGATCTAGTGCACATGCGTGAGCACGCCAATTCGGAAAGGTGGATAAAGGGTACAATAAAAGAATTAGTAGGCTCTAGGAATTACATGGTGGAAAGGGTGGATGGTTCGTTAGTTAAAAAGCACGTTGATCAAATTAAGCACAGTGAGCGCAATCGTATTGGTACGTCGTTGGTGTGGCCTAGTTGGGATACGTCTGGTGGTGAGGTGTCGGGCACAGCTGATCCGGCGAGTGCAGGGACCGCGGGCGCGCATGAACAGGGGTCCGCCCCGGCCGCTGCTGAGCCAGTAGCACCAGTGGCACCGTTACCGAGGGCCCAGCCGGCTACTAGCCGTTTTGGTCGACTCTTAAAGCCTGTGAGATTCTTTCCGATGCCGGATATTGATTAATAGCTGTTTGCATTTATTTTCTTGTGAATTTTATAAGGTTGCCTATTATTCAATGCCTTGGCTTGTTATACCTGCTATCTTCAATTAAGTGTGAGGGTGTGTTGTATGCATACTGCATGTAGGTGTCTATGAATAAGACTTAGTTGACATATGTCTGTATTTTCTATTGTCTTTTCATTCCTTTAATAGATATTGTTTTGGAAGCACGCTTTTCTATTTATGCCCGTTATTCCCGTAGTGTAGTCCCATATTTCACAATTAGTAATCTTATTTTGGGATTAAGTGTGAAAATAAAACATATTTGTTTGATATATGTTATGTTGTGAAAATATTACATTTAATTTAAAGTTTAACATTTTCGCCTGAACTTGAATCTATTTTGAACCAACCTGTCAAAGGCAGGTTTTAATAATTCCATTAAATCGCCCACAGATTCTCGAGCCCACGTTGGGCGCCAAATTTAGTGACGGTAAATTGGAATTGGCGTTACTCACTTTACGGTTACCTATACCCAAAAGTTGTACTTTTGTCGATGTTGTAATGTAGGAATAATGTTAGTATAATAAAATCACGCAGGTACTTATATTATAAAAATGACATAGATTAAGGTTCAATATACGAGAGTAGGACATGTAAAGAGAAGGATGCCTGTAACTCGCGAGCTTCGATTTTCAGTTATATCCCAGAGATGTCGCTAATGATGACTAATAATTTCAGCACCGTAGACTATTGTACAACCAATACAACCATAGGTACTTCAAGTTTACGTCATGATCATGTCTATGTCTAATGACAGCGTTGACGGACAGTAGACATTCAACGGATTATCTGGTCATTTACCTCTCATTGTCAAATATAAATAAATTACACAGACGGGTATCTAACTCTTGTACAGAATTTCAGAATACATTGAAGTCAATTTCACTGTTTTGTTTATACCAAAGACATATGTAACTCCGTATAGACAGATAAAGTCTACGATAAAAACATACCTCAAAACTATACAGAAAAAGGTTCGGTGACCTGACCTAGATGGTGATACACCTTTGGGGGACGCTCGGCTAGATGGCGCTAAAATTAATATTTGACTTTTTAACACATATCAAGCTAAGAACATGGGCCAAATTGTCAAAACTGAGGTTCAAACGTTTTAAGCCTGTGTCGATAGATCGGCTCTCTTTGGTTTATACAAATATTTCTACTCTGCAACAAAGTCATCTTAAATTGTGTTGAAATAACCTTTTAAATATTAACCTATTTGACGTGAACGCCCTTTGCATAGGGCTGAGATTGCATATCTCCAATCCAAAGGCAAAACGACCTAACTGCAAATACTTATAGTTCACATTAGCTTGTTAGCTTTGAACAATTTGTTTGTCATAGACAAGCAGAGGGTTAAGTAGTGGGGTAATTATACGATCGATTTGTGTTCCAACACTATTGATTTACACTTACATTACAGTCAATTTGTGTATCGAATGTTTGGGAAATATAGCAAACAAGATTTTTTTTATTTCTGACTTTGGTTCTATACCTTTAATGGACAATATAGCTTCGGAATATGTGAAGGTGCAGTCTGAGCAGAAGCCGCGCTACAAGTACATGCCGGCGGCCGCGAGTTCGCGGCCCATTAATTGGTGACGGCCTTCGTGCGGCGCAATAGAATTCAATCTCGGTTGCTCGCGTGCGGTCCGTTTATTAATGTAGGTTAAGAATTTATAACGGCGGCGTTTTGTGAACATCAAAGGAGTGAGCCTTCTGTCCTTGTACTATTATATATTCTGTGGCAGAATCCAGGACCCTTCCGCATCACACGAAGTGGTTTACAATAATGGAATACTCCTAAGGAGTTTACACTCCATCGCAGTGCAGAGATATTTTTGATCTAGGTATTGTATTCACAGGATATAATTATGAAATAAGTATTTAATGCTCTGAGATTGTATTTTTGTATGTAACTTGGTAAAAATACAATCAACTTCAATTTCTGACATAATCCAACATTAAATGCACAATGTTTTTGATTTGATAGTTGTCAAAGCGGACCCCAGGCTCCCATGGACCGTGGCAAATGCCGGGATAACGCAAGGAGGATGATGATGTTTTTGATCTGATACGTACTTACAACTTATGCACAAAGTTACAACGATAATATTGCAAAAGATCCATTAATTCATTAGATACTTGTTTACTCAGATATCTTGTAAAGATCTAGTTACAATGCTGTCAAAAACCGATGTAAACCAAACTACATAATAAACAAAAACAAGTTTGAACAATAAGAGCTAAGTATCTCTGCAAAGGCCAAAGGCGAAGATCAACACCAGGTCACCTTTACGAACTCTTCTTACTAGTCTAGACTTTTGTTTTCATATAGATTTGCTTAGAATCCCTAGGTTTAACTTCGTAATCATGCTTTCTTTAGGTCAGAATGGGCAATAACCTCATTACTCTGTGTGCAAAATAATTAATTGAGTCTATTTCGTGATGTTGATTCATGAAGTTACATTTCCGACTTTAACGTGATGTTCCAAGGAAAGAAAACATGTAAAATCTGGATAATATAAAGCGAACGACTATACAACGTGCTCACGAGAAAACCGAACAAATTGTTGAAATTGTAACCTTTATAATTATGTTCTTGGTCATATTGAAAAAACATCTCGGAGATCATATTCAAAGACTAATTAAATAAATGTTTTATAAACTTGGCTGGATTACCCTAGTTTTAGAGATAAAGTAAACTAAACATTTCTTTGTTCGTTACTTCGTTACGACGTTGCCAGTGTTGCCATTATAAGGGCCTATTTAGAGAACTCATGCGCACGAGAACTCGCATGCGAGTTTTATGACACTGCGTTGTCGACGGCTGTGAAATATTGTATGTAACTAAACAAACAGCCCGCGATGTAACTAAAATCGCATGCGAGTTCGCACGCCGTCTAAATCAGGCCTAACACAGACATTTGGTCACCCTCGTGGAAAACCATCAAAAAGTGGAAAATAGTTAAATTTTCATGTGTCCTTGCTCTATTGACATTCAACAACTTCCTTCTCCTTTAACGGCATGTTAACCACTGGTAAACATATAAAAACGTCGAACATAAGTGTCACAAGTCGATTGTAAAAACGACACGCGTCGTAAAGCGGGCTATTAAAGTACGGCTCGCGCTCTTTATAGCACAAATCGATAGCGTCCTGTGACGCGGTTCCATTCCACTCTGACACGGCACGAAAATAACGGACAGGACCATAACATGAGCTTGAAACTGACCTGAGACTGCATCATACGTCAAGATGTACAGAAAGTAGGTAAGATACGCACACGTTATCGAAATGTCATTGTTAATGTACCTACTGGCCTTTTTATCGTATTTTTCTACTAATGATTATGTTATATGTAAGCATCATCATTAGTAGAATAGCAGCATCTATATAATGTTATGTTATCATAACTACTGAAAAATCATAATGCAGACGCACATTGACAGCAATTATGTATGGGTATATATTATTAATGGGTCACCATTTAGGCATTATGTCTCGCAATCTTCGGTTTTCTACAAGTATAAGTAAGTACTTCCCCAGCTGGGCCCTGCCCCTGGTAGGCAAACATGATCGCGTGATAAATGATAATTATAATATCAGGAGGGCGATTTTTGAATCTCGCATACGGGATTTTGTCACTAAAATACCGGTTGAAAACGGTGACTTGCTTATTATTTTCAGTGTCAATTTTCTGAATTCGAACGCGTGTGATTCAAAAATCGGTCCGCTGGTCGTCCCTTTCGCACTATTTGTATATAAGTGCGATAGGGACGGCCTGATGTTTTAACGTTTACCGCGCGACCAATGCTATCGGTTCTGATCAGAAATGACATCCATGACGGATCCAGCTTCGTACGCAGGGGGCGACATGATGTAGATATAACACAAATCGAGAAGCGAGACGCACTTATTTTTGAAGTGAAACTTTGACGCTCAGGGTTGCTAACCGATTTTTGAAATATCCCTTCCTATTTTCATTTCCACATTACAAAGTTTCACGTTTTCCGCGCGGAGGGACACCACCATTTTTTTTATGTAGTTTAAATACCCGGTCAGTTAAAAATGACGGATACAACATGACAGTGAAAACACACAGGTAGTGGGTCACCCTTTCAGGCATTATGAAGACGTGGCATTCAGCTCCACGTTTGGGACTGTTTGCTCAGCACAAAGCCCTTTAATGCCAGCGAAATGATAAAGTTAACTATGAAAGGCACAGTATGTATGTGGTCCTGTTTAGGGATTCGCAATGGCCCCGACGGAAGATCAGCGTTGGCCCTCCCAGGCTAACACCATGCTGAGTCGGGACCATTTCGTGGCAATTATTATGTATGTACCTATCTTTTTGTGTTATGTGTAAATAATTTCTGTTGTCACTTGTCTTGTCACGAATAAATGATTTCTATTTCTTAGATGTCTCCTGAGAGTATTTTCGCAAATTTCGCATCATCCGATCCGAATGTAAGAAAGATGTCAAAGGCAAAAATCAATCTTACATCCGATAACGGATTGGATAATGTGAAAACGCTAGGTGCGTTAGTTAGTTAGTTAAAAAACAGTTGATGCTTCAAACTAATATCTACATCCCATTGTAAATACAAATTAAATCCAGCTGATGGATTTAGCGTTGCATTATTAGCTTTAATCCTTAGGACAGGCTACTTTATCTCCAGGTTTACGTCTCACTGACTTGAGGAAGGCTTGAATCGAATCCCGAGTGGGTACGGATAATCCTACCCGCTAAGATTAAACAAATGCCTACCTGCATCTCCGGGGAGCCCCCCTCGTCCCTTATAAGCAGGAGGTAGCTGTGGCCATCGATGATCACCTCCTTCTTGAAGCGCCCGCCTGGAACATCAAAACCATATTTAAATAAATAAGTTTTTGTCAAAAAATATCAGTGACTGTACAGTCACCGGCTTAAACAAGTGATGATTTCTGTACCTTGTCACTCGAAATTGTCAAACGATTTAAAGCGACAAGGTACAAAAATCTTCACTTATTTATGCCGGTGACTGTACTTTAGGTTCCACAGACAACTAATACACATCGAGCCAATTCTAGAAACCTGAGGACTTTGAGGTTCTGATGTTTTATGATTATTAATAGAGTTCATATTATGTTCTCCTGCCTCCTTCTGTATTATGATACTCATTGTGAGTATTGTGGCAAACCATCACCAACCACCATACCATTTATTCGTGGAATCATTCTACATTCAAGTAAAATAAGGTTAAACAAATGTAACTCTAAAACTTAACCACACCTTTTTCTTCATGTAAAATTCATGAATAGGTACTAGGTACGCCATTCAATAACTTAGTGCCAATGCCAAAGTGCAGAGTTATCTCAGCAGGGTTAGCACATGATGGCCGCGAGAGTATGTCGCCGCGAGATAGACTACCCGTCCTTATGTCATTAATACAGTTAGAAGAAGACGTATCATCTATCTCGCGGCGACATACTCTCGCGGCAATCATGTGCTAGGCCTACAGGTGCTCTCAGGTCCTAGTCGCATGCTTAGTTTGATCAGACTCGAGAGGGAAATAAGGACTAGAACATTTCTGACAGCTACATACCTACTTTAACTTTAATTTAATGAGGATATAAATTAATTGGTCTTGTAATATTCGACCAAACATCTACAAAATCGATTTTATGAACCCTCGACAAATTACCCGTCATTTCACGTCTAGTCATTATGTGGCAATCATCTAATCATGGTGAATTATCGATGGTATTCTATATTCATACATAATTCCATCGCGTGGGTCCAAAAACGCTCGATAAAAATCAAAAAGGAATAAAAGTCTTAACTGACAGATAACTAGTTATTGTTCATGTCGTTGTGCGATCTACTATCTACCTACGCACAAAATCAAAGTTCGTTGAACTTTTACAATTTGTTTATGTTGCTCATAGCGCCATCTATGACAGACGCCATTCAACGGTAGAAGGCTAGAAGTCGTACTGCCATCTAACGTTTCACGCTGACATCAATGAAGCAACGAGCTAAGCTAAGGAGAATGTGTTATGGTTTTACCGATAGAGGCGCTAGTAAGTTGTATGAAAATTATTAAATACAATTTTGAAATAAACTAAAATAAATGGAGTAAAAATAATAAATACCTTCAGGACTTTCTTCTTGCATGTATGCCCCTGTTAGATACCGATGGACTAGCGCAGATTTTCCGCTGTCCGGTGATCCTAATACACCAACTCGTAATTCTGTGACACCTCGCGCGGCCGTCCATTCTTGGCTGTTTACGAATGAATCTGTAACAATAAAAAATAAAAAATGAATATTTATTTGGTAAGAAATGCATTTATGTAACAAATAAGAATAGGTTGAACGTGGTTAAACTGATATTTTTTGTTGCATATTGATAATAGCGCCATCTATGACACATTAAACAAACTATAGGTACACTAGGAAACAACATCAGCGCTGTAAGGTGAAGCGACATCTAGTGACGAGTAGCGGAACTGAAAGATTTCAATCCGTTTGTATAGATGGCAGCCTTTTCAGAGAGAACAATTTCTTAGTAGAAAATTATGGGATAGGGAATATAGTCAGTAGACGCAAGTAGACGTAATAACATCTTGATAATACCGGTGTATAATGAGATTTTGAAGTTGATTAGAAATACTTAAAAACAGTAATATTAATTAATCGGAAAATCGTAACAAAATGTCACAATCAGCACCCGTAATCTGTTACATGTTAACGATAGCCGATATTACTTTCACTGAACAAGACTTCCTATTCTTAGGTAAAACCTAGTAGCTACACCGTACTAAAATAAAAGGGCATAAGCGCCAGTGAAATTAGTATGTAAAAAGTCATTTTAGAATTGGTTAAGGTTGAGTTGTCGCGTAACCATTCAAGCGCGACAGAACGCAATCACGGTAGGTAATATCAAGTAATATGCAGATTTCTAATACGATTATTATTATTTTATCGTTCGATTTTACAATACTATCACGATATTAGCATTAATAATATACTGCGTGGTCGGTCAATAATTATGTAAGTAGATAATACTAGAAAAATATGTAAAGAAGGATTTCTGAAAAAAAAAAAATCAGTCAAATTATTATAATATACCTACATACATACACAATTACATATGCATTATAGAAATACTCTTTAAATTATAATAACATGATGATCATATGTTTTTTTTTTCAAAGGATTACCTACCTAGATTATATTTTTTGTGATAATATAAGCTTTTGCCCGCGGCTTCGCTCGCGTTAGAAAGACACAAAAAGTAGCCTATGTCACTCTCCATCCCTTCAACTATCTCCACTTAAAAAATCACGTCAATTCGTAGCCCCGTTTTGCCGTGAAAGACAGACAAACAAACAGACACACACACTTTCCTACTTATAATATTAGTATGGATTATAATCTAACTGTCCATGATTATGACTTTACGACCGTAATAAAGTAACACATTGAAGTAAACCACATAATAACCCATCAGAATATACAATACCAACGAAAACCGCACTAATATCCTTTAAAAACTACGTATGTTAGGGACCGGTCACATCAGAGCGTCGCGTGTCTCGGGGCGCGCAACGGACGTCCGCGCCACGCCACCTGAGTGTAATTCAAAAAACGTCTCCTCAGTACATTTTGTATAGGAAGGACGTAAGACGCGCCCCAGGTGGCGTGGCGGCGGCGTGGCGCGCGCCGCGCCGCTTGGCGGCGCGTCTTACGTCCTTCCTATACAAAATGTACTGAGGAGACGTTTTTTGAATTACACTCAGGTGGCGTGGCGCGGACGTCCGTTGCGCGCCCCGAGACACGCGACGTTTAAGTGGGAACGCTGGCTTAGACCTACATTCGTTTGAACATATTTTACTGCAATGTCAAACATTAACATTGGAAGGTCAATGGCTACAATAGTCGTTAAATACGGTTTTCTGCGGTTATTTCATCTCGGTTAAACCGAAAAACCAAATTATTTCGAAACATGGCATTAACGACACTAATGTCTATCTAGTCGCTTATCTACAAAGCGGGAAAACGCTGGAGCCGGCTGCGAGCGTAGCGCTACGAAAATCGTTAAAAGTGGACTGCATATTTATTTTGTATTTTAAGTAATAAATCTCCGACATACAGCGTGTGGATTCCATACGGGCGAATAATATATCCAGTTATAGTATCTGACCATACAAATCGTATAGAATAATCATTTTGTTAAAAAGTGTTATTAATTAAGAGTAATTAATTTTTTTAATCTGACCAAGCAGCAATGTACGCCGTCCAACTTAATTTGATATGACATAAACGTCATGTCGTAATGACGTTTAGGTAGGTCCGCTAATTGATGTGGACGTAATACATTGCGTGCTGAATTATTATGTATGAAAAAAATATTAGTGGGGACGTTTATCGACAAAAAGAGGCCAAACCTTTTTTTTCTTGACCAAAGCATGAAACTTGGCACAGTTGTTCCTTATATCAAAATAAGTCGATTAAGATCGGGAGCCTTCGGGAGCCTCCCCCCTGGGGCTCGGGAGGGGGGGTCAAAGTACCGCTTCACCCGGCTTGCTTTGAAAAATTCTAACATACCCCGTTTAGTTCATAGGTCATGTTTGGTATCGTTTTCGAGTAAATCAATAACGTAGAATTCATTTTTGGTACTAAAATTATAATTTAATGGTAAATAAAATTAAAAAAATGAAAAGTTTGAAATTTTCATCTATGATTTACAATTTCAAGTCATCATAAATGTCAAACTGTTTGCTTTTTCTACAAATAAAAAATATGATATGAAAGCCTATTTAATATAGATTATGAATAATATAACTTTTACCCACCTTTACTAACATTAAGTTTTAGAAAAAAAAACTTTAAGCCGCGCGGCGTCGGGACGCCGCGAGCGTAATTTTAAAATGCCTTTATTTTAAAAAACTCTATTAGAACCCGTTTAGCTATTAGGTCATGTTTAGTATCGTTTTCGAGTAAATAAATAACGTAGAATTTAGTTTTGGTACTAAAATGACCATTTAATGTTAAATGAAATAAAAAAAAAATCTGTGAGTTGCAAATTCAAGTCACCATAAATGTCAAACGGTTTGCTTTTTCTATAAATATAAAAATATGATATTAAAGCCTATTCACAAAGGATAGTACGCGTTCACCTACGCGAGCTTAGACTGTGTGCGGGGAACGCGCCTCTTTCATATATTTGATCGCCAGTGTCAGAGGTGTGTTAATGCATAAATAGAAAAAGATTCATTATTATTGACTCCGGTGTCGACAACGGCAACACTCAGGTCGGACCACACGATCTAAAGACCGACTGTACCTGTTATTTATTCATTGTAGTGAATCCTGTAAGAAATTTATATAATAGTATTTTATACAATCGTGATATAATACAAAACTTTTCAGTCGAGTACTGTAAGAGAGTCGGCCTATCAGTGGAGAGCATCCAAACATTTAAACAACGCTTTGAATCAATATTTTTTTTATATTTTATAAGCTAAGTAACAACCGTTCACTCTCAATCGCTGCTTCTATATGAATGCCCCATTGAAGTGTCCGATTTCCTTGACGTTTTTATACTGTTCCAATTTTAAATCAGGGACTGCCAGTCAGCGACCATGACTGCTGTAAAAGGTTTCATTCTGAATGCGAAACCTCTTACATATCCCTCCCCCTTATGTTAGAAGCAGCCATTGTTCACAATACTACACCCTATCCTATCCTATTCTACCCTAACTACCGGTTGGCCCTACCTAAGCCAGGCCCCCCTACACACAAAAAAAAATCTCCTAACACCCAATAGTGACAGCCTCATTCAAGGTAGCCAACATCTAACGCTCTTTGCGTGGTTGCCTAGTCCACGGTTGAGACCGCCATAATTTGGATAGTTGGACTATAGCCAAGGTCCTCGCAAATTAGTCAGATATGGACTATGGTTAGGAAAACCAATGGCAAAAACCTATAACCCCTGCCCATCGACTAAACCCTTTTATTTTGAACTTTCTGACAGCTAATTGTCTGTGGCCATGACTAGATGACATTGACATGACAGCTGTTAGCAAATTCACCTAACTTCAAGTAAAAAAACAAGGCAAAACGTTTATTCACATGAAAAAACATAATAAATTTTGAAGATGCCGATTCTTGTTGGCGGTGGCGTTGAAGTGGGGGCTTCTCATGGCCGCCAATCTTCCCGCCGCGCCGCTTGCGAAGTGAAGCGGAGCCCGAACGGCTCATGAAGATTGCTGCAGCTGTAGTGTGCTGCACATTGGTGATGACGACGAAGTGGGGGTTGCATATGACCGCCAGCCATCTCGCCACACCGTGAGCAGCTGGATCATCTGGTCATCTAGTCGGCCTTGTCTTGATACATGTAAAAGAAATGTGTATGAACGTTGTTCTTTGTAGTCAGGAAATTATAAGGGTGTTGTGACATTACTCTATAACTTTAAACGATTGTATCTATTTATTAAATATTTACAGTTTGGGGTGTGTTTTATTCCACAGTTTACATATTTTCATATAACTTAACCTTATTGGTAGCTATAGGAAAACATTATGGAATAAATAAGCCTATCAAATAGTTTTTATTCTAATATAAACATTGCATAAATAATATGTATAGTATTCTACATGTTATATATTGCGCCAAAATAATTAGTTCTATGTGGTTATTTACAAATAATTATCCTTTTTAACATTAGGGATAGGCAAATGACATTTTCTGTCACAAGTCGTTTTTCCTTTGAAATAATGTACATTTTAGTTCACTAATCACAATTATTCCGTAAGTTCTACAATATAATGTATAATTAAAAGATTGAAACTAAATTTACATTGCCTATCTAATGTAACCTACATATCTAGGAAGATTTACTGCATATGTGTATGATTAAGTATATAGGTATGATGGAGCTGATGTTCACGCAATTTGCGTCGACGCCCATGGTCACCGAAGAGGAGTCGTAGAGTTTCTTGAACAACACAATCTTGAGCGCCCGTTGCTCTGTTGAATGTCTCGCATTCCATTTTTACGTCAATTCTGCACAGCTATATTTTAACTACGGAATGGGTGATAATGAGTATTAGATAATAAGAAATATATCACCCGGAATAGCTCTTCGTATTGGCGACGATGGTCACTTTGTTTTCCTTCTTCTTAAAGCGCGTTTGGCTTATCGCTTGGCATGCGCTTCCTCACGCTGTGAGGTCGGGGTTCGTTGTCTGAAAACTCTGAAACCGAAACTAGGGGAAACTTCAGACGTTAGCGCCTCCACCATGTAAGAGAGTCGGCCTATCAGTGGAGAGCATCCAAACATTTAAACAACGCTTTGAATCAATATTTTTTTTATATTTTATAAGCTAAGTAACAACCGTTCACTCTCAATCGCTGCTTCTATATGAATGCCCCATTGAAGTGTCCGATTTCCTTGACGTTTTTATACTGTTCCAATTTTAAATCAGGGACTGCCAGTCAGCGACCATGACTGCTGTAAAAGGTTTCATTCTGAATGCGAAACCTCTTACAGTACCATGTGTAGTACGGTACGAGAGTGAAAAGCTTAATTATATCACTATTGTATACAATACTTTTTCTACGAGTCATCATCTTCATCATCAATGGACGGAAATATCACCATTCATGCAAGTTAAAATTAATGTCAATAGAGTCGTTCACCGTTGTATCAACATCGAATTACCTAGCAACCAATTGTTTGTAATAACCGTCTCTGATTGGCCGATAACGCGACAGATAAAAAAAAATGTGTTTCAGATGCAGGAAAATTTGCCAGATATCGCAAATTAGTATAGAAATTGTATGAAGTTCTATTTTTGAAATTATTATAGTTAACTAAAGTCAATTATAATGAGCTTATTATAATTGAGTCGGAACTGCCATAGAGTATCCAACACTGAAAAGTTAGCACTTATAGTTTAGTCTGTGGTGTCCTAATTAACAGATTACTCTTACTCATACTCATACTATACATTCCCTTCACAGAGACATAGCTGGGTACATATGGAACTGCATAAAGAAGGCTCTACCCTCTTTATGCAGTTGCATCGGTGTTTGCAACCTGATTTACATTTACATCTTGTAACTTCTAAGCATATACTGGCCACTTCAGTGTTGCCTGACTGGGATGGAAGGAAGAAGGAAACGAATGGGTACCACACTACCCATTCGTCTCCTTCTTCCTTCCGTCCCCAAGAAGACGGACTTGGCAAATTTTGGTGTGGCACCAACGCCTGACTCCAAACAAGAACGCCCTGAGTCCCATTTCTCAAAACTGAAAGTTACAAGTTACAAGCGGAAGTCTCTTTGCAACTTGTCATATTAGACATTGACAACCAGTTGAAAATTGTAACTTGTAGCTTCGAGAAATGGGCCCCTGGTACACTGTGCGCAGTATATGCTGATGCAAGGCAGCCTCTGAAGGAGGTATGTTCTCCAATTGTCGATCTTTTCTGGTACCTAAAGAGGTAGGTACTTCGACCACTCATTCACCGTTACGCAACGACTTGGTCTGAAACAATATGTGCATTATCATTTTAGAGTCTACAACTATCAAATTACAACTTTTTGGTGGATCACGTAGGTAACCTTCAGTATTACCCACTTACGTTACGTATCATACAAAATTATTACAAACTTTAGTAGAATCTGATTTGCCTCTGATATTGCTCCATCTTGTAATAGTTTGACACCTTGGGCGGCCTGGCTAAGCTTCAAAGCCAAAAGAAAACGTTTCTAGATTAGACATAGTATGGGATAGGTACGATAAACGCAGCTTGAAACGATCAACAAGGGAGAAACATGGCCACCCAAGGCTTCAAACTATTACGAGATGGAGCAATATCATAGATAGGCTAATCAGATTCTACTAAAGTTTGTAATTATTTTGTATGATAGGTAAGTGTGTAATAGTGAAGGTGAGCCACCAAAATGTTGTAATTTGATAGTTGCAGAATCTGTTTAAATAAAATGACAATGCACATATTGTTTCAGATCAAGGGTCCTTACGCAGCAGTGAATGAGTGCCGGAAGAACCTCTTTACTAGAAAAGATCGACACTTGGAGAACATACCTCCTTCCGAGGCTGCCTTACTTCATCATATAGTGCCATTTGTCTAAGACTGGGGCTAAAGACATGCCAACCACACCCTTGCTGCCGACGCATTAGGACACCACGGACTCCACTGCCAGTCTAGTGCTGGCCGAATTTTGTGACACGCTGCACTTAACGATTTAATCCGCAAGGCTCTCGGCACAGCGAACATACCGACAACCCTCGAACCTGTCGGCTTGTCAGCAGCAGACGGAAAGCGGCCTGATGGTTGCTCGCTTTTGCCTTGGTTTCTGGGACGACCCTTGGCGTAGGGCGTGACCTGTGTGGATACCTTGGCTCCGTCCAACGTCTAACGTTCGGCCCAGAAACCAGGGACTGCTGTTGCAAAACGCCCAGTTTAAACGCGCAAATATGCATTTTTAAAAAACAACTACATATTTGCGGCAATTGCATTTGAAACATGGTCATCAGACACCAAGCAGTTCGTGAAAGAAGTTTCCACCAAACTTGTCTGGGTGTTTGGTGACATACGCATAGGCTTTTACATCATATTTTTTATTTAAAGAAAAAGCAAACAGTTGACATTTTTTTTGACTTGAATTTGCAAATCATAGATGATTTTTTTTTTATTTACCATTAAATTATAATTGTAGTACCAAAAATAAATTCTTTGTTATTAATTTACTCGAAAACTATATCAAACATGACCTAATAGCTAAACCGGGTCTAATAGAGTTTTTAAAATAGAGCTTAATTTTGAGAGGAGGTAGGGCATAGCGAATGATATTCCGCTTTGTGTGGTAGGGCACAGCACAGCGGATATCGTCTCGCTCGAATCTAGAGCAGAGCCCAACTGGGGTAGTACCTCCGCCTTACAGAAGACCGCAGCCAAATAGCGTGTGTTCCTGCCGGTGAGTAAGGCTGCCAGAGCTCAACGAGGGTGCGGTGTGCTGATGACGGGAGGACTTACGGAACTAACTTGTTCCGTCTATTGTCCTTTGAGTCGTCGGCAACCCGAACCCTCCTTAGAACTTGTACATTCCTTTTTGCTGTGTACTTAACACAGCAAAAGGGAGTGTACAAGTTTCTAATAGGGTGGCAACGCGCTTGTGACACTGTTAGAGTTGCAGGCGTCCATAGGTTACGGTGACCGCTTTACATAAGGCGGGCCGTATGCTTGTTTGCCACCGACGTAGTATATAAAAAAAAAAATAGAGGTATTTTAAAATTACGCTCGCGGCGTCCCGACGCCGCGCGTCTTAAAGTAATTTTTTTGTGGAACTTAACGTTTGTGAAGGTGGATAAAAGTTATATTTTTTATAATCTATATTAAATAGGCTTTCATATCATATTTTTTATTTGTAGAAAAAGCAAACAGTTTGTCATTTATGATGACTTGAATTTGTAAATCATGGATGAAAATTTAAAATTTTTAATTTTTTTTTTATTTTACTTACCATTAAATTATAATTTTAGTACCAAAAATTAACTTTTTAACAAAAAATAAAACCGCCTTCAAAAATAAGCGCGTTACAAAACACGGAGAAACTAAAAAGCAAAAAATAATAAACTTTTGAATTCAGATTTCTTATCGTATTGCAATAATCTAAACATCCAAATTATAAACAAATCAATTATTTTTGTAGTCGGTACTAGACCTGTTCGTCGCCTTGCTATTGCCTGTTTGCCCCACCCAAACATACACAGGCTGGTACCGACTCCAAAAATAATTGATTTGTTTATAATTTGGATGTTTAGATTATTGCAATACGATAAGAAATCTGAATTCAAAAGTTTATTATTTTTTGCTTTTTAGTTTCTCCGTGTTTTGTAACGCGCTTATTTTTGAAGGCGGTTTTATTTTTTGTTAAAAAGTTAATTTATTTGTTGATTTTTAGTGGTTCCTAGTGATATTATATGTATCAGTCCGAATATATGTACAGTAGTGAAAGAATTATCCTTTAACTCCTAACCATTGAGGAGTTGACCTTCCATCATCAGCTCAGCCACATAAAATTACTACCGTCAGGCGTAAATACTGGTGTACCTTTGAAAAATACACTAAAAACATTACATGTGCCTATAACATTTGAAGAGTTCCCTCGATTTCTCCAAGATCCCATCATCAGACCCTGACTTGGTGCCAATGGGACCATCTCGGGGTTATACCCGTGCGATCAAAAAAAAAATTTTGAAAATCGGTCCACGATTCTCGGAGATATCGAGTAACATACATACAAAAAAAAAATAAAAAAAAAAAAAAAAAAAAAAAACATTCAGTCGAATTGAGAACCTCCTCCTTTTTTGAAGTCGGTTAAAAATGAATTCTACGTTATTGATTTACTCGAAAACGATATCAAACATGACCTAATAGCTAAACGGGGTCTAATAGAGTTTCTAAAATAAAGGCATTTTAAAATTACGCTCGCGGCGTCCCGACGCCGCGCGTCTTAAAGTAATTTTTTTGTGGAACTTAACGTTAGTAAAGGTGGATAAAAGTTATATTTTTTATAATCTATATTAAATAGGCTATCATGTCATATTTTTTATTTATAGAAAAAGCAAACAGTTTGTTATTTATGATGACCTGAATTTGTAAATCATGGATGAAAATTTCAAATTTTTTATTTTATTTTATTTTATTTACCATTAAATTATAATTTTAGTACTAAAAACGAATTCTACGTTATTGATTTACTCGAAAACGATACCAAACATGACCTATTAACTAAACGGGGTAAGTTAGAATTTTTCAAACCAAGCCGGGTGAAGCGGTACTTTGACCCCCCTCCCGGGCCCCAGGGGGAGGCTCCCGAAGGCTCCCGATCTTAATCGGCTTATTTTGATATAAGGAACAACTGTGCCAAGTTTCATGCTTTGGTCAAAAAATTTAAGGTTTTGCAATAAACTCCCCAGCTATATCTCGCTTATTCAAAATAAAAACCATGTAGTTAGACTCCTTAGGTCCGATACTATCGTTATTAAGATATTCGCCCGTACAGAATACACACGCTGTATATATACGCTATTCAGTAACAGCGAAATCGGTTTAGTGTTTCACAACGAAAAAAAGTGTGCCTACGCTTAACTTTGAGCAGTACGTTAACTAAGCGTCCCTAAACTACGATAACCGCTTACCAACCCTTACCAACCGTACAATATGCTCGTTGGTTAGCACAAAATGTGGGTATCCATACTAATATTATAAATGGGAAAGTGTGTGTGTCTGTTTGTTTGTCCGTCTTTCACGGCAAAACGGAGCGACGAATTGACGTCACGTGATTTTTTTAAGCGGAGATAGTTGAAGGGATGACATAGGCTACTTTTTTTTTGTCTCTTTTTAACGCGTGCGAAACCGCGGGCAAAAGCTAGTATGTTATATATATAGAAAAGAATACTAAGAATAGGAAAGCCGTAGAGTAAGTCATAATACAGAAATTATACAATAATATAAGAGTTACAACTTTCATTCGCGATGTGACAATGCAGTCTCTCTTACGTCACAGAGCTATCTTATTGTCATTTGTCACACTGACGTGTGGCCAGAAAACTAGCGGGTATCGGCAGCGATAGCGATTTACGTGAATACAGAAGTTGAAAGATTATATTATTCAGAAAAAAAATAGTAGGCTAAAATGTTTTAATTTATGCGTGTTTGTTTTTGTTATTTACATCAAGAACGGTTACTAATCGTACTTGATTTACTCTTATAGAAATGGTTAATTATAAAAGTAATGGTAACTATGTAGTACCCAGGTTTTAACGTAAATAAGAGTTTCTTATGTGAAATTTTGGCACAGAACCTTAAGTACCATAACACTATTTTATTGTTGCGGTGCTCTTCACTTTCACATAGCCATATAGCGACATCAATGATATTATACAGCGGGAGAATCAACTCCTTCGTTTTCGTGGCCATACGGAAGTATTACAACATCTCTCTGTGGCGAATCGCTAACTTCACCCGAAGGAGAATTAGCTTTTATTTCGTGTCATTGCTCTGATGGATTTCTTTTATTATAGCAACACTTAACTGTTCTCATACAAAAGTATCAGAATAGTTGCCTATGTAAAACGGTTTACATAGACGGTGGTGCCTCTATTATCTATGCATGAATATATATAAATAAGGTGACAATAATTTATTTATTATTTATTTTTGTAAGGTTACTATTGTACCTGCTTATGATTATTGTAATGCATTTTAATGACCTGTAACTTTGCCGTTATTAATACAGTTCTGTATCTGTATCTGTCTGTATCTGTATTATTTTTGTCTCTTTTTTGCCAGGATATAGACAAATCATAAAAAATGTCTAAAGATAAAAACAAATATTGTTCAACGTGTGAACAAAATAATATTGAATATGTATGCACTAAAATGCAAGTCATAACAAGTCACGATGACGTAGTCAAATAAAAACTATAGACATAAGAAAATATAAACTAATTGTCTAACCAATAATTCCCATTAAACAGGTTTCCTATCAACTCCTATTCTTCCCGATAAAATAACCATTCACTTACCATCATTAACGACCGATTCCCGTAATAAATTAAGTTTATTACCCTAATATAAATCAAGCCTTTTTGACCCTAGACACTAATCGTCTTACGGGGTAAAAATTCATGGGGTAACGACCACGCCTCCTTTACTTTATGACGCCGTAAAGGTGTAAAATGAGATCGGTACGCGTGTGTACCAAAAACCAAAATAACTCTTTATGTTGATTATTGGATTATAAGCTTTACTCTTAAAGGGATAAAAACATTGCCAAATACTTCAATAAACTGGCAGGAGTGTAAAGTATTTAGTGGCAAAAGAGCGTAAGTGCGGTTCAAAGGGGAATGTACTTAAATCGTTTTGGAGGTGAAAATGTGGGCAATACTCGAGTGAAGTGGGCTCATGCAGGTTTTATAGCATGTATTTAAGTAGTACTTGTGTTTTGGGGCTTGTTCGTTCTGAATATCGAATTGATGGGATAACTGGTACGGAGATGAATCCAGTTTTGTAATGGCGTTTTTTGGCTGTTCAAAACTTGGGTACCTACCTATTTGGGTCTGATGTCAATACAGCAAGATGAGACGTTTGGTACAAGTGTGTTAGTGTTAATGTAAAAATTAAAAATACGTTGTTTTGCAAGCGAACTTGATAATAAAAGCTTATGATCTTTTTATGAAGCCGAAACGTCATCGGAGAGTACACCAAATATTTTGAGTGTTTACGGAGACAGAACATTTTCCCACTTTATGTTTATAAATACTTAAATATATTGAATAGGTATGTGTTGAAAAGTTTTATTGATAATTACATTATTTTTTGCGATTGTGACATTTGAAACGTAAATGAACTTTAACGTAATTACAGTTTTTTCCATTTAAATGTCTCATGCTCAAGGAAGTAGTTACTTTATTATATGGTTAATTATTACAAATATGTCGGAAAGAAACTTATAAAAATCAGGAAATTAAACATTTTTTAATCGAAAATAACCTTTATGTGGTTTCAATTACATACACAATGGAATCATTGGTTAAAATGAAGAAATGAAAAACAATTAATAAAATGTTGCACTACTTCTACTACCTATTTAAATTGAAAAAAAGGGGAGATATTTGTCTGAAATCTTCAAAATAATTAAAATCAAAACAGAGATTTTAAATTAGATCGTTCAGGGGCAACGTAAAAATGAAGATGAAATTTTAGACAACTAGGCGACTAAGCTACAGCGAAGGATAACCACTAATATTAATATAATCTTACAAAATAAACGGTATCACAAATCTCTTTGAACCCATCAATACGGTCAAACTTCCTTTCAAGCCCCTCAAAAGGAATTCCCAGACAAAGCAAACAAAATTACAACATAAAGGAACACCCACACAATAAGGTCAGTTTTTGTAAAGGCCTTTGACATGTCGGGCGATGCCTTCAATTTGCTCAGAACATCTGCCTACCTTTGTGCTTATAGATAGTTTCATTCACAAAGACGCGTGCCTTGGCTCATTTTTGTCTGGGCATTAAAGGTATTTGACAGAATTGCACGACATCTTCAATGAAATGATCTATTTCTTCACTGACCAGTCTCGAATCTTATTGTAATTATGTAAGGTCTACATTATGATTAGATTCTTTCGGCGCATGTTCTACGTTTGACCATTGAACCTTTTTCTTAGCCCATAGTTTATTATTTGAACTTGGGACATTTTTTCTTCTGTTAAAAGCTGAAGTGGAACAGATTTTTTCGAGGTTTTATTTGAATGCGTCTTTGATGCCACTGGCTGATTTATTCACGAGCTGAATACAACAGTAGTATGATTTGAAGTTATCAATGGACACACATCAATGTCAAGCCCTTATTTGTCCTTACCGACAGCCTGGCGTCGGTTCGCATACTCGTGCTGATGATGGGCCTCGACGAAACATGTCAAGCAATTTTTGACTAAGTATTTACAAATCCGAGAGAGATAAAGGATTCTTAAAGCGGTGAGCCAGATTTTAAATAATGATTATTTATTTGCCAAAAACAGAAAAATACAATATTACACCTATACAACAATATAACTTATTAAACTCAATAAAAACAAAATGCAGTATTATGTACAACTTAAAACTCATTAACTTAAAAGAATTTTAAGTATGGAGTAGCTGATTCAGGATTCTACTTTGGGAGAAGTTCATCATCATCATCATATCAGCCGGCCGAAGGCGAGAGGTTAGAAGAAGTTAGAATCTAATAAAGTGAGGGTGGGTTTACGTAGGGACTCTGAAGAATATCAACCCGAATGTAGATTCAGAAAGATTCAGATGAAACACGATGATCTCGGATACAAATTGCTTATTCCATCCTAATATTTTTGTCTACTTAAAATTTAAAATTAGCTACGATTTGGCAATCCCAAATCCATTAAACCAGCTAAACACAATTCAACCATATCAGTCGATCACAATTACCCATTGGAACAATCGGAGACCTTGGACCTCTGAAGGTCGCCACACAATGGAGACCATGCATCACTGGGTTGGAGGAAGTAGATTTAATTGTAATTGTAAGATGTAAATAAATAGTGCTTTTATGGTTTTGTTCCGGACTTATTACAATTATCTTCAGTAGTGAGGAATTTCGATTGAAAAGGCACTCTAACATGACATATTGGAGCTCCGCTCCGCAAAAATCGCTTTATTTGCAATACCGTAACCAACACTTGCTTTTCAACATCGTTAATTTTATAAATACATATAATACTTGCACAGCAATAGCGTTTATTTTTTGAACAGTTTAGTTACAGCTTACTTGTAACCCACTGTAACCTGATGAGCAACGGTAGTTGCTTACGATCAGGCGATCCGTCTAATTATTGTCTACTACTATGACGTCCTATGACATAAAAAAAATTGATCACGGGCCAGACGGCGTATCCATATTACTGTTTCTACTTGACATCCCGCAGTGTGGCATCCCAATCCCCGATCCCTGAACATAATGTAACGTGTGCAGTTTTGGCTTATTTCGTTAAAAATTTGCTTCCTTGACGGTTATACGTCTTAGATTTGTTATAAAGTCCTAGGTACAAGGGGCAGACGGCTTTCAATCAAATTAATCATAAAGGTATCCTTTAAGTGGGTGCCGATAGATGACTGAATTTCGAGTTGGCAATCAATTTAATACTGTCAGACTTGGTCGATCTGTGTAAAGATGAAGTAAGAAATGCTTATTTATCACCTTGACTTCTAGAATCATTATCCAAGTCCGCCACATGGGACGTTGAGTTGAAATTCGAAGTTTGACCTAGCCTTACCTATTCTCCAAATGATCACCTCACCTACTTTCTGACAGCTCACCTAGTTGTACAACCATTATAACCAAGAAAATAATTACAACCATTGAACCAGACATTATGTAACAAAACAATGTACTCCAAGTAGCAACCTTGTGCTACTCTCCTTGTCCGTTTCAGACTATTGTTACTATTGTATTGTCATTAGCACAGGAAGCTTATTATTTTTTGTCTGCTCGTTAATACAATACAATACAATACAATACTCTTTATTGCACACCTTGATAAAAAACAACAATACAAAACAAGGAAGAAACACGAACAAAGGTAAACAACAGGCGGTCTTATCGCTAAAGAGCGATTTCTTCCAGACAACCTTAAGGTAGCGAAAATTGATAAATTTATATAATGTCAGTAGGTGTCAGCAAATTCGAAGAAATAAACTTATCGCACAATATAGGCAAAAAAAAAAATTAAATATTATACATAAACATACATATATAAAGATAAATAACTAAATGCATAAATATATAAATAAAATATATATAAGTAAATACACATATAACAGTACCAGGTTATTTAGAAGGAGTAGTCAGACAAAAATATTACGGAAGAGATAAAAAATGGAGTTTAAGTAGTCTCTTGAAAGAGTTAGGAGACTGAGCACGTCTTATGTCATGAGGTAGGGAATTAAGTTAATTCATCATTAGGTTAATTCGCGTGACTAAATACGTTTTAGTTCATTATTCGGCTACTTATCTTAAGCAGGTCCTGATTTTCTTTATCGATAGCTGCACCAGCGATTTTCAGGGCATTTCGAAATTTTAGAACCAAAGAAATATGTTGATGAGTCAGTGACTGTGTTTTTCAGTACCTATTTAAGATTTCAGTGACTTGTGTTGTGACTTCATGAATCGAGATGATTTTTGATGCCATTAACATACGTGGCTACATATTAGAGACAAAACTTACTACATATTTAGTTATGCTCTGTTACATAGTCGATTTAATTTTCACGGGTTTACTACCAGTCGATAAAGCAAATTTTGTTTGTTTTCTGTCTGTTTTCTGCCTACCATTTGCCATATGTTCACATATATAATGAAGCAAACAGCAACCGAAGATAAACTTTTATTTAATAGGGGAGGGCGGGGCTGCAAGTTCCGATTTTCAAATAACATGAAGTTATATGATGAAAACGATAAGTTTTATATTCCATATTTAAACCTAACATAGAGTAATAAGCGATTTCTCTAATAGTATAGTTCTTTTGCCCACTTTCTCAATAGTTTTTTTTTTACAAGCATATATTTGCAAAATTTCGGGGAGGAACATTCGGCCCCGCGTTGGGGCGAGTTGTTCCGTGTCTGGGGCAAATTGTTCCGCTTACATAATATAAATAAAATATAATAGTAAGTTAGGTTTCTTTCCAGTAAAACAATAATTTTAATCGTTACATTTATTTATGTTAAGGCACCGTTATAAAATATTAAGAAAATAACAACAAAACTACTAGTTACACAAATTACACAATTATACGAACATTATGTACTGTTTAACTAAAATTGAGATCCTTTAGCTTATAAATGTAACTACCTGCATACTTAATATTAATTAGGGATACAATAATTATCCAGGTAAACACTTTTTTATAACTTAAATATATGGCACTTCCATGACAGAACTTGAAAAAACAAACATAACTGATCTTTTGCCGGTTGCTGAGGTTGTTCACCATTCCGACCCAATGTTGAAGTGTTCATGGTTACAGGGAGTTTTACCGCGTTCAGTTTTGCGCCTGTAGGTACGTACCATCCTAAAAAAAAAAGATTCATCAAAAAAATGTATCCAGTACAAAATGAATGGGGTAAGTTGTTCCGAGGAACAACCGGCCCCTTTAGGAGGGAACTTGTAGCCCCATATTACGTTATTGTATAAATATTGTCATACTAGCAAATTAACGAAATCAATTGAAAAAACACTCAAATAATATGATACCTAACTAATGCCACTCTTAAATAGGAAAGATACACACAAATCAGTCAATAACAAATGAAACTATAACACATAACAAAATGTACTCACGTGGTGTTTTAATAGCACCGTGCACGCAGCCACTCGTCCGCCGCCGCCGGAGCAACTAACATGGCCGCCAGCGCTGCGCGTCACCTAATGCTTAAGCGACGCACTTCACATGTATTGCTATCTCTTTTCTTTGCAAAGTTATAACTGTCGGAACAACTTACCCCGGGAACTTGCAGCCCCGCCCTCCCCTAATCTCAACAAGTTTGCTTACACGGCAAATGCGACTGCAAACATAAGATTACCACACTCTTTTATCAAAGAAAATAATACCTTAACTTTAAAGACGGTAGATCTACATTTACTCAACGAAGCTATCTAACAGATTCTAAAAATAACCAGTAAACGCATAATCAAGAGTAATTCAAACGCTAAGCACTAATCATAGAACTTTGTCGCTACAAGAAAGTTAATGCCACGTTTGGTGGTATGTGTAACATGTTAATACGACAAGGTATTAAAAGGGCTAGGCGCCAGTGATACTACTGTAGGTGCATAACTTGTATGACCAGTTTATAAGTGAAGTCCAAGATTGCTGATAGTTGTAACACATCTAAAGGTCATAATATACTGGTTTGAACATGTTCTAGGAGTTTTGAACCAATGTAAGTAGGAGGTGATAATGTGGTATAAGTACTGTGATTATAGAACATGGTCTTAGTAGAGCAAGCTGAATGCTTCCTTCAAGGCGTGCTTATAAAGTACGTACATAAAGTCTCATGGTTAAGGCACTGGTCCCACCGCGAGCTAGTAAGCTACGAGGCTATAAAAACGAACAAAAGATAAGCACTCCCGTGCAAATAAAAGAGACACGGCGATATTGATAGCTCACCGCTGGGCGAGTAACTATAAACATCGCCGCGTCTCTTCCACCTTCCACAACCATCTACAAGACATTTTTTTTTGTGGCGCCATCTATGTGTGGTGTAGTGTATGCGCGTTCTTAGGCGGTCGCATTTTATAATGTATGGGATGGTATGATCTTATATTTAGTCTATGCTTATAGTATAGCCTATAGGTACGTATTTAAATATGTAAGTTGTATATACGGGAACAGCAACACATGTCGACTTGGCGCCAGCGAATCCAGCGATGCATTTGCACTCTGACAGTGATGAATGCAATCGTTGACTGTCGAGTGCAATTTATGCATTTTGCATTTTAATGTTTAATTTAAACTTCATACTGAACCAGCTATATTACGGACGGTATGTATCTTTATAACAGTAGTGATTATCCATTCACCTTGTTCATTTGTTCTCTTATTAAACCCAGACGTAACATGATTTTTATGTCGATTAACCCCTTGATATTTTGGGAATACTTGGCATTCAGGTTTAAACAGCTCCTGATTATGAGCGGAACATGTTACAATTTGTGTCACAAAAGGATCTAAATAGGTACTTATATCCGGTTGAGATAGGTACGAAATTACCATACGTTTCCCATTTTACACAACATACTATGCCTATTTTGAAACCTTTTTATTATGTATGGAACCCTTAAGTCCAAGGAGAGACTTCGCCTCCTTATGTGTGTTCTATCGCCTGTACAATGGGTTGTATTCTGAAAAACTGTTTGACATGATGCCAACGGCCACTTTTCATCATCGCACCGCTCGCCATCGACAGGGCGCTCATCCACACACCTTGCAACCTAAATTCCCGATGAACTACAGTATGGGGTTCTTCAAAAAAGGAGTGTACAAGTTTCTGATGGGTCGGCAACGTGCATGTGACACCCCTTGAGTTGCAGGCGTCCATAGGTTACGGTGACCGCTTTCCATTAGGCGGGCCGTATGCCTGTTTGCCACCGACGTGGTATACAAAACACTCTATCCATCCAACAAAATGTATCAAAATCTTACGAAAAATCAACAGCTAACAAAAAATGCTCGACATGTTGACATAGCTCCGTTGCATCAACTTTGACAGAGATGAATGGTATCGTTGACTGTCGTCCGATTGATTCATTTTGACATTCGATCGATTATACAGCGTCAATTATCGGATTCATTTATCAGAGCATTACTGTATGTGTACAAGTTGGTGGACAAGTGTTTGTATTTGTGTGGTCTGCCTGAAAGCATTAGGGTGGAATCACAACTCTCAGTCGTCAATCATCGAGTCTTACTTTATATATGAGAAATCGCAATAAGCAAAGGAAAGCTAAACTGAAAACACTTGAATACGTTGTAAAATGTTATAAAATATTATCAAATGTTATTAAAAAATCTTTTGGCATACTCGTGAAAGTAAGCATTACCGAATATCAAATTTGAATGTATGACTCTACATATGACCGGAAGTTCTTTAGCTTTAATAGGGATGACGACTACATAAAAAAATGGCATTCTGTTTAGTCCGTCAGTTAGATCGTCCAAAAATACTGAACACATATTTTTCGCTTTTTCTAATTAATGAAAAAATACAAAGATATAGAGCATCAAAGTTCCGGAGTGGGGGCTTGTGACGTCACTTCTAAGTAAAAATTGCACCTACTAATAGGCGTGACGTCACGCGAAACTTCAACGTACTGTCCGTCGTAATTTTTCGTTTACGAGAAAAAATAAAAAAGACGTGTCAAAAATTATTTGATAATCTAATTGACTGACTAATTAGTTTTTTTTAGTCGTCTCGCCTATTCAAGTAAGTCGATACAGGTAAAAAAGCTATATTTCTCAAATTAAGGTCAAATCTATTGCGGAGTTCACTGAAAATGTATTGTCATTAATCACTAAGATAAGATAGCGATAGAAAACTGATAGCAAGACGAGTTGAATTTAATACATTTCTAATAACAACTATAGGCTGGACATGTTTTTTTTTGGTACATTGGTACATCAGTATCGGCTAAATTGTAAAACATGTTCTGTAAATTGATTATTCTACCAATATACTTGAGATCCAAAATGATATGTGTACGTAGTGTGTATTAATCTCCATAAAATTATACCCAGTGTTTCAACTTACTCTGTGACAAAATTCTACTTGACTAAACTTTTGAAACTGCAAGCTAATTGTTCCTCACCAAACTCCATTAAACTATCAACCCAATTCCCTAACACATAGAGTTCAATTTTAGCTACCAAAAGTATTGTCCCAGAGTTGAGTAACGTGAGAGTAACTGGTACGAGTAACTACCTCAGAACCCCTACCACGAGTTGTTGAAGTTTTAGAACACGTTACTCGTAAATAAAAATGGCACGGAAAATGACTTTCATTGTATGGAGAAAGTGAACAGCGCCCCCAAACGGTTGCTGACTAAAACAAAAATTACAGTATAATAGGGATGATGACTACATAAAAACATGGCATTCTGTTTAGTGTAGATCGTCCAAAAATACTGAACACATATTTTTCGCTTTTTCTAATTAATGAAAAAATACAAAGATATAGAGCATCAAAGTTACGGAGTGGGGGCTTGTGACGTCACTTCTAAGTAAAATTGTACCTAGGCGTGACGTCACGCGAAACTTCAACGCACTGTACCGTCGTAATTTTTCGTTTACGAGAAAAAATAAAAAATACGTGTCTAAAATTCATTGATAATCTAACTGACGGACTAATTCGTTTTTTTTAGTTGTCTCGCCTATTCATTTTACTTACATGAACCAATTTTATTTACATAAATAGAAAGCCAAGCCTTAGCTTGAAACTTAGTAACTTAGCTTATATCTAAACTAAAATAGGTGCTGGAGCTGTAGGTACAGTTAGTGTAGCGTTCAGTTAAATCGACACTTATGCGAACAAAAACATCTAGACAAGACTTATTTATTATGCTCATAAAAGCGTATTTAGATATTTTTGATTATCTGAATGAGTAGATGTAACTGAACGCGACTGTATAAATGCCAAGGATGCTGGCTACATTTCCTGTATCGCAATGCTGATACGTAGTGCGAGGAAGTCGCCAGCTCCTCGGTCACCAGCCAGCGCGGCAAAAATGCAATCTGGTTTTGTCGTGCCAATACGCAAGAGCGATAGAGATAGGTAGCTACGAAACTGATATCCTGAGCGTTTGTGCATTTGGCTACGTCTCCTGCTAGTCCTGCTACGTCAACCAGACGCTTCGCGATTTCTGTAAAAACTTGTGCACGATAGGACCCCCCAAGAACCTAGAGTTTCATTCAACATCAAATGGTACAAAATGGTACTCTTTACAATCCTTACCTTGTAATTTCCCGTTCAAATGACATACACATTTTCCGCGACATTTGCGTTGTCGAGTATTCTAAATCTCGTGGTAGGGGTACTGAATGAGGTAAAGTTAGCATTGAAAAGTTAACACTAATGGGCCAATTTGGAGTTCTTGTTGAGTTAGTACAGAGAGTTTAAGATATTGTTACGATATTTGCAAAAACCTACTACATTCTAGGCGCTACTGTATTATAAGAAATAGTGATGTGACTGCTGTGAGAATTATCGATAAAAGAGTCGATATTTTATACGATAAGTAATTGAAATTTGAAGTGAAATATTTTGCTTTAGGCAAGTGCGTTTTCACATTATCCGATCCGATATCGGATTTAGGACCGATATCCTATACATTACAGGCGCCATCTTGGATTTTTTGAATCGGATAATGTGAAAACGGACTAATTGGTTACAAATACTTATTCACACCACAAAAGGATATTAGCTATAAGTAGGTACCTACTAT
The DNA here is from genome assembly GCF_023078275.1 of Leguminivora glycinivorella. Lineage (NCBI taxonomy): Eukaryota > Metazoa > Arthropoda > Insecta > Lepidoptera > Tortricidae > Leguminivora > Leguminivora glycinivorella. Next base: position 816,158 of record NW_025952828.1, read on the forward strand.
ATCAAACATGGTGGAAAATATTGTTTGATAATGACTTTGGCATTCATGAAACCGGCATATATTTGAAGGTTAAAATAAAATTATGTAATTCGCAACAAATCAGCATAAAAACAACTGTCAACGCCTCATTGTATATTAAGTAAAACCTTTTACCATTCACTGGAACCGGAACGTCCTAAAGCTATTTTAATAGACACGCAAATTTCTACACTAAACGCTTTTAATATAAAGAATAAAATGGCGTAAAAATTACACGAACTTGGGCTAGTTTATTTCTAAGGTATTTAGGAACTGATGCCAGCCATAACCTAACATTTATGTTCGTAATATTTTGAACACTATTTCTACGGAATAAGTTACAATTTTGTGTAATATTTGGAAGCTATATTCGCGTGTCAGTTATTACAAAATCTGACCGCTCCCTATCGACCGCAGATTTGCACGCACGCTTTTTCAGGGTCATATCGTGCGGTCGACAAATAGGGTCATTAGCGAAAATTAAAGGTACAGAGACTAGAACTAAGGTATTTGTCAGTAATGTTAGTAGAGGTACTTATGTATAGTGAATAAATAGGGTTCTGTGGCACTTTATGTCTCTTTACCTCTAGAGTTAATATACATAAAAGATTCTAGGGTAAGTATTTCACACGGGTTGTGTGTCGACGCGGATGGGTGACATTAAGCGCATTCTATACAGCCGATTTGTCAACTAATTTGGCTAATCTAAAAATACTTGATTATACGATGGAATGATTGATTGGCAATATACATACAGTCCTCTATTCGAGTGATGAAATACTTAAAAATCAGTATGAAATTCGGTTTGAACATGCATCACATTAAAAACCAAATTACTTTCGAGCGCGATCTTTTGAAATACTACAATGCTCTTGGCATTAATTTTATCGTACTGTCAATATCAATCCCTACACTTTTTTTGAGAAAATCACTTTCTACGTTTTTTCACCCGTTACCCACGACTGCACGTACCCTTTGAAACCGCAGGCCCGCGCAAAAAACACAAAAAACCGTTTTGCGTAACGCGGGCGCGCCGGGCATAAAATTACCAGGTTTGGATACGAGGGAAACTTTTGCAATTGAATATGGTAAGGTATTATGAGATTATCAATGTAGCGATTGAACAGTTGAATGTCGTATTTACGGATACGTAAGCTACGATTTCGAAGGTAACTGCTTCATAACTAACGGCAGTAAAGAAAAGAGACACCTCTTGTCACACCTGTTATAGAGTATTTTTAGGACCAACTTCAGGCTAGTCAGATAAACATTGAAACTTACAATAGATGGCATTTATAACTGATGTGTCTAGGATTTTAGAAAAACACGCAAAATTTGTCTTCCTCTTTTGCTAAGCAATGCTAAGCCTTATCTTTCTTCCCTTTATTATCCGTGTGTACTGTGTACGCGTGGATGTATTTTCTGCACATATCAACTCCAACTCGACATTTTAATTCCTGGATGCATTCTCGCACTCTTAATTTCCAAATCCGCATCTTCCCACTGGATCTAATTAAAGCGAACAAAGCTCGCATCTGCCGCCGCTCCATTTTACCTGCCTCGCATCTGCCCGTCCATTGTGCAACGTCTTCCGAACTGCGAACCCTAACGGAGGGATTTCTTGCGATATCGATATTGTTTGTAAGATTGTGGGTATCGATGTTATCGATAAAAAAATAAAACGTAAAATAAATCATTTATTTAGGACTACAAAATCCAGTTTAGTTTTTAAATAGTATTTAATAACAAAATTAAAATATAAGAAGAGCTATATTTTAAAATTAGAAAAGAAATAAAACATTATAGAAACAAACATAATTAGATTGGGATAATGGTTATTATATTTTACATCGTGTTATAACAGAAAAACTACAAGATAAAAACATACAATCATCTGTGTCTCGAAAATTTAGATTATTAATATTATTATGTTATAGCAAGGACATAACGAGGGTTTACTGGTGAAACCCGATAATTTGTCCTTGAAATAATAACATTGTGGAAATTGCACATAGTTCGAATTTCAAAAACCAGTTCTCTCAACTTATCGGGTTTCACCAGTAAACCCTCGATATAGACGAATTATTATTACTCAAAACACTGTAAAAACGGAAATTAAAAATTGTGTAAATTTAACATTATTAAAAAAACTTCTAAAGTAACGGATCTTCATAGTTCACAATTTATCGATATCGTCTGCATCAAATGAGCAATTTCTAATTTTAGGGGGACGATTTCGAAGGGTAACTGATATACTGAATCATTGATCCGTTTTGTTTTCTTATCTTACTCGCTTACTGGTTGCTAAAGAAGTATTTAACAAACTTACTAAGTTGTTTTTCTTTTTCATTTAATCAGTCTACATAATTCTGTCGTATACTGTTTACTGCGATATAAACATGTGTTATATATTTTAAAACAATATACCTACTACTGATTCAGTTTTCTTATCTTATCAACTCTTGTACTCGATGATCACGTACGTCTGGCAGATAATAACTGGCTACTTATTATAAGTAGGTAAAATAAGTCCTGATATTTGATATACTTTATCTATACTACCATTGTATTGTTTTGTGTGTGATCACAACAAGGTCGTGTAATACCTTTGTTGAGTTAAAATGACAAACAAACTATTCTACGACTATTGGCAATATTTGATATCACAAAAATAGCAAAAAAAAGTATAGTCGATAAAAAATTCTAAAGTGGCACGAGCCAAAAAATATCGATAAAATATAAAAAATATTCACGTCCCTCTAACCCAAACTTAATACCTAACCGTCTCGGTATATTTTAATCGTCATAATTACATGTTTTCCGATACGTAAATTTTTGTGTTTGACGGATCATTATTAAGTCATACACAGGCGGTTACCACGGCAACGCCCATATTTAAAGAAATCTTAAGACGCAGCGCTAAGGGCTAATATAGCGCTATTCTTTAGATTTTTTTTGCACAAGATTTTAAAGCAGGTTTAAAGGATCTTGCGTGATTGATATAAAGATTAAACTTCCTTGATGTCTTTGATTATTTGTATATGTTTTTTAAAAAGCATTTCGCACGCTCTAATGACATGTTTTGATGTTTTTTATTCGGTTTGTTTGTGTATTGTGATGCTAATTTTCTGTCTGGGCGTTCTTCAATGCGATCTTGAATTGGTTTTTAATTTTGATGTATTGAACATGTTTGTGAACTGAGTAGGAAATCGAGCTGGTTCTAGAATTAGAATTTTAGATTAATATTATAAATTAAGTGTGGCATGGGGTACATTAATAGAATAACGGCTCAGCCGGACCGAAGTCATACATGGTAAATTGTTATCATGTATTTTAATGTCAGTCTTGATTCTGAAAGATTATATTTAAAACAAGTCGCTTTTTGGTGAAGGAAAACATCGTGAGGTAACCGAATTAATCCCAATAAGGCCTAGTTACCCTTCGGGTTGGAAAGTCAGATGGCCATACCTAGGCCAAATCTTGAGATTAGCTGTCAAAGCGGACCCCAAGCTCCCATGGGCCGTAGTCAATGACGGGGATAACGCAAGGAATATGCTGATGAATACAGAATATTTCTTCTCGAAAAACACTAGAAGACTAGTTTGCCATACGACCTATTCAGCATAGAATCTCGCTGTCATCTGTCAATAGACAAGCTATATTTAACCTGACCGGTTCCTGTCACTGCTTAATGATAGTGTAAGGATAGTTGGCGTCATTTACGAAGACGGGTCGATCTGACAATTCCAACCTTTAATAATATGATATTACGAGTTACAACACGTGACATCGTGAATGACACGATATGTAAGACGTTTTTATGAGTTACAGTTGAGAATCGTAATTATTTGCAGTAAGTGTGCAGGTTTATACAGTTAGGTTTTAATCGTAATAGTACCTATCTCTTAAGCCTTTAATATACTCATGACATGATAGTAAAAATATACTTACCTGATAATGTGTTCATGCAATTTTGATTCTTGTGTACCTACCTCCACAACGCAACTAAAATAAGTACTATAATGTAATTATAATCATTAGAATAATATAATTAATGGAATGTAATTTCCATTAACTCTCAAATAGTCCTTACACCCTGATGGGTGCTGCCTCTGCGTGTGTCCCATGATACGGGCAAGGGCAACATCCGCTCGGTGCACCCCTTACATTTCATTAAAGTGTCAAAAGGGCCTCTACGCGCTGGCTTCGGCCCCGCGCACGCCTCCCAAAGGTCCGGAACACCATTGTTCCGTGATGGGAAAAACATTAGTATTATTATTTTCTCTACAAGAATACGTCGGTAATCATTAATAGTTTATTTAACTTTTTTTTTGTCCTAAGGAAAATAAGTACCTACAATTATTTTCTCAATAAGAATCTTTCAGTAATAATGAATCGTTTTTTTAGGGTTCCGTAGCCAAAATGGCAAAAACGGAACCCTTATAGTTTCGTCATGTCCGTCTGTCCGTCTGTCCGTCTGTCCGTCTGTCACAGCCGATTTACTCGGAAACTATAAGTACTACAGTGATGAAATTTGATGGGAATATGTGTTGTATGAACCGCTACAAAATTATGACACTAAATAGTAAAAAAAAAGAATTGGGGGTGGGGCCCCCATACATGTAACTGAGGGATGAAAATTTTTTTTTTCGATGTACATACCCGTGTGGGGTATCAATGGAAAGGTCTTTTAAAATGATATAAAGTTTTCTAAAAAACATTTTTCTTAAAGTGAACGGTTTTTGAGATATCAGCTCTCAAAGTCGTAAAAAGTATGTCCCCCCCCCTCTATTTTTATAACTACGGGGTATAAAATTCTAAAAAAAATAGAGGTGATGCATGCTAATTAACTCTTTCAACGATTTTTGGTTTGATCAAAGTATCTCTTATAGTTTTTGAGATAGGTTGATTTAACTGTAATTTTGGCAGGTGTATAAATTGACATAATAAGTTTATTATATTTGCTGCTACGGAACCCTTTGTGCGCGAGCCCGACTCGCACTTGGCCGGTTTTTTTAATTTATTTGTCATAAATTTTCATCATTGTTCTTGTAAAAATATTTATCGATAAAACGCTTAACATGAGTACATCACTATTAATAGGTAACGTTTCAAGCCTACTACCACGAAAATAAATAATCAAAATTTCGATATCCACTCGCTTTCACATACTTTCATTTCACATTTGATTGTTCGAATGACAGAGAGGCAAATAATGAAATGTCACCAAGTTGCTAATAGTTTTCAATTCAACGTAAGTACTTAACCATGGAACGGTGTTTCTAAAAATAATCCACATGTCGGTAATTAAAACCTATTCAATTGAAGGACTTTTTATTTCAATTACATAAGTCTTAATTAGTCAGAAGGAATTTATGAATGAGATTTCTTATAACAACATAACCTGTGTATTTTAGCTCCGCTATTTCTATAGACTATAGAGATTGTCAGTTATTGTATTTCTTCGTTTCAATGAGAATCACAGTTAGCTGAGTTTTTTGTTTAATTATGTTTACAAATTCATTGTTTTATGTCTGCGCATTGAACGAGTACAAACAATTAATAATTTCTTATATGTATATTTATTTTCATTTTAGCGGACCTCCAACATTTTTGTCACAACCCGCTATTTAGGCGGAATTGAGTGCGTCAAATCGAGCCGAGCTCTTCATACATTTTATACATTTACTATGAATGCCGAATTCAATTCGACGCGTCGCGCGTCGGCGTCGCTAAATGGACGCAGTTTCATAATAAATGCAGAAAGCGAATTAATGATATTCGACTGGGCGAGTTTAGTGGACGCCAGGCTTGAAGCAATTTTTGAAGGTGTGAGATAGCTCTTTTAAGGTCTACAACATAAGAATTAACTCTCTTATCTACCTCTGATACCAAAATCAGCAGTTTTCCGTAGTTTCCACCGTCCCACCTTATCCCCATCCAACCATAGCGTAGCCAATAAACCCTAACGACAATCATAGCACGTGTAGCTAAACAATAATTTCCGTTTCCTCTGCGGCAATATAAAGTAACTACACACAAACGAAAAACAACCTTAAAACAAACACTATAAAGTCTATTTCAAAATCAGTCGCAAGCTATAATCCTGAATGGAATCGTATCGAGGTGTTCGAAATTCGAAAATCCTTCGAAGTTCTTATAAGATCTGCAAAGCATCGTAAAAGAAACCTTATCACGTGTACTTTAAGTTCAATTTCATATTGACGCTGAACCTGATACGCCTTTGCGATAATTATCAACGACATTGTAAACTGCCAGTATTTATTGCAAAAATGTTCTAAGTACATTCTCCACCTCATAAATATCGGAACGGGCGAGGTGCTCAAAAATATAGATACGCTTTGGTAATAGAAGCGTGTTCCCATATATATGAGCACATTGCCCGTTCCTATATATCTGATGGCGACTTGGAAGCTTTGTAATGGGAAATGAACCATATGTTACGAATCTAAGGTTAATTTTATAGTGATGGTGACGTCACGTGCTAAGGAATAGGGAGTAGAGATTGCATAGGTTTTGCGTTGAATTGCGTGATGTTTTTCAATCTCGAAGTTTCCTTTAAGGTTGATAGTGTTTTGTCTCTCTCTGTTTGTTTGAGGTTAAGAAGGATGGAATGAAGATGTGATGGTAGGCATAGGCAAGTGCTGGATGTGGATAGTGGATAATATATCAAAATAAATTGTCAAAAATTCGCAAATCAATAGCGACGACGAACAACTGACCCCCTCCATATGTACAATTGTACATTTGTATCCTACTTGCGTACTTGTAAGGAAATACTTTATAGAGTTTATAGTATCTATTCTTTTCATACAAATTTTCCGTAGTAGTTAAGAAAGATAATTAAAATGTCCAAATCTAATATAAGATAATATAAACTTTAATTATGCATACCAAATTAAACATACATGACATGGACCCTTAGTGGGTTTTCACAATATCCGATCCGATATCGGATGTCGGACCGATATTCCATACATTACAGGCGCCATCTTGGATTTTTTCCATTGAAATCCTTCCGACATCCGATATCGGATCTGATAATGTGAAAACGGCGTTAGGGTGTAGCAGAATAGTTTATATTTATTAGTGTTTATATCTTTTTACATGTGCTACTTTTTTTTACAAAATTATTTAAGCAACTGTAACGATATTATTGCCTAATTATTGTATGTTTTTCATTGAAGCAATAACCTTGTAAGTTAATTATAATTACATTTCGATTATCTACACATAAGCCCCTTTCAGACAGTAATCATAATTCAGAAACCTAATGGGTCCATGTGTCATTACTTAATGGTCGCATAATGGCCATGACAACACTAGGCCATAATGAGCGGCACAGACATAGTTCAATAGGAAACACAGATGAACGTTAGGGCTGGGAATATCGATAGACGGTGCTTTGTATCGATAATAAAAGAACTATATATTTTTAAATTAAAGGTAAAGTCCATCTGACCCAGTGGCGTGCCTAGGGTTTCAAAGTGAGGCAAGCCGAAAGGTACGTTTTGGCAATATCTAACTACTTAATCTTCAATTTTCGAACTCACAGCCCTACAAAATGTTCTATTACGCGCCGCACTTTTCTGAGAAATACACAAGCCGGGCGTTGGTTTTCGCGCGGAAATAATGTCTCGTTTTTGGGCAAAATTTAACTACTTTACCTTGCCTTCGTCGAGTAATATGTGTACCACGCATTTGTCACCGTCACAAGGAACAAATTCATCCATTGTCAATTGGATTTTTAAACGAATTAAACACTTAATAACAAGAAAACGAAGAAGAGCACATTCACTTAACGCAAATAAAACTTTCGACTAAATAATAATACACTTGAAGTTGTCAATCAAACGCGCGCTCAATCTTGTTCCTCACTTCATACCAAAAGCCCGGCTTAAATCGTGGAACAAATGTTCTATATATACCTACAAATAGTTATATAAGTTGCTAGGCAGAATGTAGGCTAAAAGCTAGGAAAAAAAGGATGCAAGAGCAAGCCCCATTGCAAGCCAACGAGTGCGAGCGAGCAAGATATAGCTGAACGTAGTGAACGTGCTCTTCCGCGCTGCACTAGCGCCACGGCAAAACATGGCAACATGCTGTGGTCTGTACCGTATGGCTGTACCGCCACTGATCTGACCCAGCAGCAATCTAGCAGGCTAGCGTTGATTAAGTTGGTCATAGCGGCTGCACCAGCAATGCCGATGGTCGCAGTGAATGTTCCTATTTTTCCTTTAATTTAAAAATATATAGTAACGCTCGCAGAAGATGATAACCATATTTAGCCATCAGTGACTATTGAAGCAAAATTAAAAAGTACATTATCTCAAACTAGGAATTTCAAGAATTGTCGAATGAAAGTATCTTAAAATATGGGAATGATCGCAATCATATTAATATCAATGGTCTATGCCAAGAGGGCATTAGGAACATAGGTGCTACCAAAACCAATAAAGACAATTATTGTATGGGAAAACATTAAATTATCATAAAAATCATGCAAAATTCCTATAAATAGATAGATAGCATAACAACACAACATATCTATAATAAAAAATAACATTGGTGTATTAAAATATGCTTGATTTTTTTATAGTGCTTAACAAAAACCATATAAGTAGGAAAATATCTTACCTTATATTTAATAGTTATCTTTTTTACAGCCTGATCGTGTCAAAAACATTTATCTCAAACAACAGCAGCACCCAATTCGATATATTTGCGCAAACCCGGATTAACCAGATAATGCTATTGACACAGTCATCTCTTTGTTTCCGATATCAAATAAGATAAGATAAGACTTAGGCTTGTGTCGTTCACGAACTATGAACTGTTAGGAATAAAATCCCATCAATGACCGAAATGAACTGAATCTTTCCGTGGTCTGAGAATCGGTCTTTGCTCATTTAGTTCAGTATAGGATCAGCGAGCGCGAGCGGTTTGGATCGAGAACGAATGTGTGATTGCGCCGACCGAGAGCGAGAGCTACTTAGCAGAGCAACAAAAAAAGTCAAGTTTTCATATTAAACTTCGGTTACTTACAACCTTTCGGCCCGGAATGTTACTATCTGTGGACTATTCGTATAATTTTGACACTATTCGGTCCCATTCGTTCTGATCTTTCCGACCGCAGTGGTCGCTGGTCTGGCTGAACTAAATGAGCGAAAGACCTAAAAGAGCGAACTAGTTCATGGGAGCGATTGAACGAGATCGGAGCGCTCCGATCAACGAACGAAACGGCACAAGCCTAATAAGACGGAATCACGATCAAAGTGTGTCGACCCATTTCAAGTGTATTGACATCGGCGGATGAACATTTCCAGATATTCGCAATTCGCAATGTACTGGAAATATTGCGAAAATAAATATGAATTTGGTATAATAGTTTTTACTGTTTCTATCATTGTTAATCTAATATTTAATATATTAATTAAAAATTAATTGCAAGAAACATAAATATTACTTACATAATTATACAGAGATATGGAAAGTCACAACAGCGAACTTGTTCCTAGTAAGTGTTTTTTTTCAGCTTCTTTTATGATTTTTATGCAATTTTAAGATAATCATGAATTAGCTCGTCATTTTCGGTACTTCCTTTTCTTCAAATCTATGTACACTACTAAAAAAAAACATTTAATATCAACTATACTATATTATTGCTACAGTGTTATTTTATTTACATTCTGGCTCTTATTACCAAATACTCCAAGAAGAGAAAAGAGAAGAATCTAAACTATGCTAGAGCCTTTGAAACTAATGTCTAGAAATACCCTGTTTCCATCTATGCAAATCTAGTTATTTAATTATAAAACTCTAATTCTACGACATTACATCGATATACTATCACAAAACATCGATATTATCGATAAAAGCGATCACATCACTAGCGGCTGCAATTTAGGCCCATATGAAGCCCCGATGAGGTCGATATCGCGCTTCATTGGACTGCACATGCTTTTACGAGCTCTAGGGTTGTCACTTTACATATTTCAGAAAATATTACTGCAGTACTGATGATGGCCCTCAAAAGTTTCGACCTGGGGCCTATTGCATAACAATTTACAACTTGTATTACAAGTGGAACTGTCTTTCTTATAAAATGAATGGGAGGGGGACTACCGCTTGTAATATGAGTTGTAAATTGTTATGCAATAGGCCCCTGGCAACAAATGAACCACTTTGCGTACTAGTACGGGCATGAAGCGCCATCTGTACTAAAAAAAAATACAACTTACAACATAAGAGAGAGAGAGAAAGAAGTTTCATAAGTCCGCTTTTTGAAACTGCATAATTATTTTTTACCTTCTTATGGATTAATAACATTTCCTAATTTAATTAATGCATTATGTTTTAATTATAGATATCTGTTGCAATAATATTTCCTTTTTTGAAAACAATTACGTTTTGTTTATAAAGAGCAACAACTAAATTGAAAGTTTCAAGGATATGTGATGCTTTTATGTAGGTATCTATAAAATATAATGTTATTTACATTACTTATTACAGTAGGTGTTAACCGTGTGGTGACGTAACCGTGTGGTGACGGGTTAAGAATTTCACCACCCCCTTTCTTCCCGTGGGTGTCGTAGAAGTCGACTGTGGGATATGGGTTAAATTGTGGCGTAGGCGATAGGCTGGCAACCTGTCACTGCAATGTCACAATTTGGATTTCTTTCAACCCCTTTTTGCCAAGAGTGGCACTAAATGAAACTTAGTAGTTCATGTGCTCTGCCTCCCCCTTTATGGGATACAGGCGTGATTATATGTATGTAATGTATGTGTATGTTATTACAGTAGGTACATGTATCACATGTATGTACATATCTTTTGTTTTAACTAATCTTATTGTTAACGCATACTGACCGTCTCAAGTGCTTTCGGACCTTCCTATGATATTTAACTTTTTCTTTTTTGTCAACCCTGACTTCCGCAGCTCCCAGCATCCGCCAACCGTTTTATTTGTTTCCAGCAAGTGTTTATTGCGAACGGAACGTTGATGTAAATTCTTACTACAGTTACTATTTTTGTAGCTGAAACGTGCCTGAGTAAGTTCATAACATATGCGCAATGCGCAATGTAATATGCCTACTTGAAAAATAATTATTTTATTTTTATTTTCATTTTCATTTAAGTCATTTATAATGAGAACTATTTATACTTGAATGACGAGTATTTGAGCAGAATTAACTCTTCGAGTGGCATTGTACTTTTTGAGTAGTTGGACTTGGACTTTGAATTTTATTTCGATAAATCAAATTGATGATTGCCAGAATGAGGAGGCACACTGACATTTTATCCCGCCAGGCGGCGCCTGTGCAAGTGTCTAGGCATGTCACTGTCATTCAAATGTGAGAGAGAGAAAAAACGTATCATCTTCTCGCTCTCATGTATGGACTAACGCCGTGAAAATGAAAATGAAATGAAAAAGAAATGAAATGAAAATGAAAATGAAAATGAAATGAAATGAAAATGAAATATGAAATGAAAATGAAATATTTATTTTTCAAGTAGGCATATTACAATGCGCATATGAACGTCAAATAAAGCTACGCCGGCTCTAACCCTACGCCTCAGCCTCGAGAAGATTTCAGTCCCCCCTCAGTTGGGAGGGGGGTATCCACTATGGGACCGGCAAGAAACTCGGCGGGCAACTTCTTTTCAAAACATTACATCTTATAATTAACATGCATTAAATAACAAAATACAATTTAACATGCAAAAGTATTCATCAAAGAATATGAACAGACTAGGTACTCTATGGAAATTAATTTCAATAAATTATATTATTGCTTAATAATACGTCGTTCTTCTTCAGAGAAAACATATCAAATTGTCACAGAAGAAAAAGATAATATGAATCTCAATATCATTAAATATGTAATTTACCTACACAACATAAAATATAAAATATTTGACGTGCTTTCTTATCTGAACTGTGTCCTCTATACATAATACAATTATTTTAATTGCTATTCGTTTTTTGTAGTTTCTGGTTCGGGCCATGCATGTTTGTCTGTCAAATAGTCCTCGACTCTGTAATAAGCCTTTAACATCAATGATTTTTTTAAGTAGTTCTTAAGAGCTGGGAGGGGTAATCTCAAAGCAGTGTCAGGTAACTTATTATAAAAATGAATGCATGTCTTGCGTTCGCGCGACCGTCGCCCACGCAAGCCACGGCGTAATAGGGTGGCGCCATCTGTCTTAACCTTTGAGTGTGCCTCCTCATTGGTCAGGAATCGACTACTTACTTCAAAAGTTCAAAGGTTAACGTGCCTACATTTTGAGGAAAGGAAAGGCTGTCCGCCGAACAAACTTACTTGGATGGTGAGATGACCCATCACAAGTCTTGGACTCCAACTCACAGAATGACACTTCGCTATGTTCTAGGTCAGGGCTCACTAAATGGCAGACCGCGGTTCGACTTTCGGCTGATGCGTAATAGTCCATTATCAATGAAACGCGTCTACAAATAGACAAAAATATGATTTATAAAGAAGAGTTACAAGAAATCACTTGACTAAAATCTGAGCTTGATATCTCTTGTCTGGTTCGTAAGTTCATGTTTAAAGTGTTGATTTTTGAAGATTCGGTGGTGCCGCAATTACATACCTGCAACAAAAAGAAAAATACATCAGTAGATGTTTTAAGCTAAACAATACAAATAAGTTAATTAGGATTCACTGACAAGTGAATAAAATCGCCCAGGGGTCAAGATAATATCATAACCGTGTAAGCGATTTCGTGGTAAATTATATGTGAGAAATCTTCTAAAAAAGCGTTAGACTAAAAATGTGACACGATTTAAGCAGAAAATGTTCATTTAAATAGTTCTATTCAAGTCCCAGTTCATTTTAAAAGTAGAATGCCCATTTGCCCAATTAAATTAACCGCTGAATTTCAAAAATAGAACTAAGGCCTAACTCGAATGCATTGTCGTTAAAAACGGCCAAAGTGGGTCAGCAGGGTCGCCCGTCAGCAACCTCGGCAAATGGCTTTTCCGATTGCAGCCCAGTGTTCCATTTTCTACCACGAAATAGGGCTGCCTCTATTTAGCAATCCGGATTTTCTGATAGTTATTTACGTATTTCTTTATTTCTGTTATAGTTTACATAAAGATAAAAAAAGTTTGCTAGAATGCAGTATGTATGCTTAATGGTTCTTTTTTTATAAAAAGGGCCAAAGTGGGTCACCCAGTCCCCGTCAGCAACCTCGGCGAATGGCTTTTCCGATTGCATCCCAGAGTTCCATTTTCTACCACGGATCAGGGTTGCGCCTAGTGTGCCTTAGGTCTTCATAGTTCAATGTTTTATTGAGTAGTCTTGTAAGAAAAGGCCTTTCCCCAGCAGTGGGATACAAAAATAGGCTATTTAAAAAAAAATGTTATTAAAATAAAGCTTGACAGGTTTCTTAAAATGTTTTGTATAATTTGAAACAGGCATCGCTACTGGTTGTAAAGATATATCCATGAGAAAGCATAAGCAAATTAAGGTTAGAGATTCCATATTCATCTGAATAGAAGCTGATTTCAATAGAAAAGCAAGGTGGCCTTTGGCGTCAGAGGCCAAGATCCCCTATAGGTCGCGCCACAGCAATGAGTATTCCAGTCATGTGCTAAATCTTAAAACGGGTCTCTATTGATTCCCATAAAGTCATAATGTATCGTCTGTTTACATCTTCATTAGTCATTATTTATTTTTTCTCAGAAACGCGTAAGTTTTCAGGATAACCATAAAAAAAAACATAACCTATCTATAGATTACCTTAATGAAAACCCTGGAAAGTTAACCGTATCAGAATTATGACAATTTTTTTTTAAACCCCCGATGTAAAAACGACGGGGTGTTATGACGTTTGTTTGACGTGTCTGTCTGTCTGCCTGTCTGTCCGTCCGTCTGTCAGTCTGTCTGTCTGTTTGTTTGTGTGTGTGTCTGTCTGTGGCATCGTAGCTCTCGAACGGATGAAACGATTTAGATTTAGTTTTTTTTTTGTCTGAAAGCTGAGTTAGTCGGGAGTGTTCTTAGCCATGTTTCATTAAAATCGGTCTACTATGTCGAGGTCGGGGGCTTTTTCAAAATTTTAATTTTGTGGTTAGGTTATTATTGATAAACATGATTACATGACTTTACAGCTAACCATTGCGTCACGTAACTTAGGTTGACATAATACGAATAACAAGTAGACATATATATTTACAATAATAGGCATAGACCTAACAAACAAACTTTCGTAAAACATAATGAAAATCTGCCAATGGCTTTCAATCCTTATATCAAACAAAGAGATACGTCTTAAAACGTATCATTTGTTCACGACTATACCTATACCAAATAGGGATTCTCAAGGCAATTTTTCTGAGGACCTACCGCGAACCAAGTTCGATAATGTTGCCTCTCTGTCACACTTGTAAAAGCGAACATATGTGACAGGGATGCAAGAGATTGTTGCTGTATTCGATCATAGTTCAACCTCGCAGGTACATTGAATAAAAACGTGATCGAATGCAGGATGGCTTGACATCTAAGCATGATGATGTGTAAGGCATTTTTAATGTGGGCCTGGGTCAGTGACCTTGGCATAGATTAGTTTGCTGACAATAAATTATATCTAGATCCAAAGTCAATATCTACGTTTTTTATTATTTCGTAAAACAATAAGTGACATTAACGTGATTTAATTTCCGAATGCCATATTTTGTAGATAAGAAACTACTGCAACTAAACTTAAGTAGTTTATTAAATAAATGTGGTAAATTATACATTTTATAATTTACCACAGTCTAAGCAAATTAGCAAGAGAGAGAGAGAGAGAGAGAGAGAGAGAGTTTGTACCTAATATTTTCATTGGACATTAAATTAATCTCGACATTTTCACACCTTGCCATGTGAAAGTGCCATGCAGAATTGCTTGCTCTGTATTTATTTAACAGTACCAAAAAATACTCAAGTCGTATCATGGCCAAATAAAATAATCAAAATTAGTATGTAATAAATATAAAATGATGTTATTGCCAACCCTAGCTGCATCCTGCGCTAGACTTTCCGCTTTGATTTTTAGTTTTGAAAATGGAACACAGCCGCGCTACTATTAACTTTATTCGAAAATGGAACGCTTCGATAAAGATGTTCACTGTGTTGCATTTGGAACGAAATTGTAGTTCAATTGAGTGGAACTACGTCACTTTTTCAATTTTTTATAGAAATGGAATGAAAGCTTTAAGAATTTTGGTAGCTTTTTTATATTTTAAGGGTTTGTTTCCATGAATTATGGTGACTTTAAGGGCGCTGTTAATTTTCTCCATACAATGTCACAAGTACGTTTACTTTCAACGCTTTAATTGCTAAAAGTGGCCCTGGAACTTGAGTTTTATGTGCTTTGCCTTTTAGGAACAGGCGAGAGTTTATGTATGTGTCCAAATGTGTGTAATTGTGTAAGTACCTATATAATCGCATTTGAGTCAGTGCAGATAATGAATGACTCAATCCAAACTGACTGCACTACTATCTTTAGTTATTACATCAACCAATCATCGCCCAACATCTTTGACCTTTTAAATTGATAATTGACTTTGACATTGGGTTTTTGCGAATAAACAGCTGTGATAAAAAAACCAAGATGGCTTTTTGCGATGTGAGCAGCTTAATTGTTTTTTTTTTAGGAATCTCACGATTATTTTAATTATTATTATGTCATGGGTAGATTATTTCTATCTATTCTTTATACGCGAGTTATATTTCTATGATTTTATTTTGTACGTAGGTATATATTATAAATATATTATAGGCTATAAATTAAGTCTAGGTACATAATTATTCTTACCCGGCTTATATTAATTATTTCAAATTTTGTTTTGTTCTTAACACCAAGCGCTACGTCAAAATATACCACGAACTTTTAGGGATATACTTAACATGGTCAGAATTTACAAAGTGACGGTTTACAAAAACATTTTCTATAAACGAATTTCCTAGCTATGAAAATTATTATAACTATAAATTATGCTATGTACAGGGACATATTAGGTTCCAAGCGTATTAGTACCTACACTTGAATACAAGTTTAGAAAACGGAATCTTTTGGTCTAAAAGTGTCCGGTCATAAACATAATGAAACAGCGTGACACAAACTACCCTATGTCATCCACAATTTAACCGATGTTATGTCTAATAAAGAACCTCAAAACAAAAACACATCACAGAAATAGAATCAATTTAAAACAAAAACACATCACAGAAGAATAAGAACGAATGATTGGTCCATTCTGGGAGGCTGATAAATCTTATAATAAATTCATCTGCCATGAGGATTCTTATACGGAAAGTGACAGAAGGGAATTGATAATGATAAAGATAGGTATGTAGGATGTAGGTGTGGCTATAGACGTAAGTTTTTGGTGAATATTAGATTAGTTTTGGCAATATTTTATATAAGTAATGTTTAGTTTACAGAAATAGAATCGTAAAGAACGAATGACCCTAAGTCCGTTTTCACATTATCCGATCCGATATCGGATGCCGGAAGGATTTCAATGGAAAAAATCCAAGATGGTGCCTTAATGTATGGGATATCGGTCCGACATCCGATGTCGGATCGGATAATGTGAAAACGCACTAACCCTATACGAAGAATAGCAGGCTGTGGACGCGGTAGTCATGCCAACCTCACATGCGTCTCAATTTTTCTACCTTACCTGCCCACATTTCTCCCAGAGGACCTACAAGCGTTTTCCATCTGTATCACTCTACACAAGAGTGAAAGAGTCAGACATAGTTTCGATTTCGACCGGCCCTCAGGACGCAGTGCAATTTATTAGGGATCTTGTATTATTGAGGGCAGCCAGCGCCTGTGGGATTGAACGGGGTCACAGATGGAATTGAGACGTATGGGACTTTTTAATGGAAAAGGTGGAGAAAATTTTCTTTGAAACCGTCTCACACAGTCAGTTACCAGTGTGTGCGTGAGACAACGCTCTACACATTGTGTTGTCTCACTCACACACTTAGAGCGGCTTGAAGAATTTAGAAATGTTATGAGTATCTTCGTTCTCCGAGTTGTTGAGATTGAGAGTCATAATCATGACATTCGGCATATTATTTTCCATCAAGAAAAATCTTAGTTATTGCCCTTTATCTCTTTTCTCATGCTTCTAAAAAAATTGTAGAATTCAAGAGAATTTTCTGTCGGCCTGACAAAACCTTGTAGTACCTATACTTTGTACGTATATTCCGTTATTTAGTATAATAATAGCTTCATTATTTATCTATGGACTTCCTGAACATCCTTAATCGTGCCCAACGATTTCGAAACTGCAAATGGCTTATAAAAATTCTACAATAGACACGCTCTAATACACGTATTGTACCATATAAAGATCGTACTACTTACCAAATCAGGTCTCGATCAATGAATACCAATTCAAATTGATTATAATATTAATGGACTGTATTCCCTTACAATAACTTCGACAATCGGTAACTTGACTATGGCTACTTCAAACGCGTGGAACGTTATGGGACCTATATCTGGGGAACAAGATTCGTAGTTGTATTGATGGTTAGACTGCAAATCTGTTTGATCTGATGGGCCTTGAGATCCTTATGAAGGTTTACTGTACAATTAACGGTGTAAATGAGGTCATGGGTTTGATTTCTGTAACTATGGTAATCGTGAGAAAAGGAAAAGTATTTTCAGTAGGTATGGTGCTACTTTTTCTCACTAGTGCGAGAAGTGGTACTTTATGTGCCCGTGTCGAAACTTAAAATTTCCATATTATACGGAAAACGTCGTATAATACTTGTGCGAAGAGAAACGTAACTCGTGTCGGTTTAAAACACACGGCCGTGTTAATTGATCGTCACTCGTTTCCAGCTTCCTCTTTTCCGCATGGTATTATAGGTACTCAATCAATCAATCAATCAAAATATTGTTTATTCAAATAGGCTTACAATACGCACTTTTAAATGGTCAACAATAATATGTACCTTTTTCATCTTATTCTAAATATCAAAGCAAACAATATATTACTATTAGTACTTGCTAAGGTATAGTTTAAGTTTAACGTTTTTCACAAATTACACTACAAAAGAATACAACTAGAACTCTGAAATTAAAACTTACAAAGCAAAGAACTTGACACTAAATCTGCATAAGAAAATAAACCCTTCTTTATACAGAAGCTATAAGAAAATCTGCTTGAATGAAAACAAAGTTGGTTAATAATGCAAAAACAAAACACTAGGACGGCATAAAATAACAAATGAAATAAACAAAGCGAAGAAAAACAGCCATTGAAGAAACTTTCAGCAATGAAAAGTAATAAGCTACAGAAGAATTTCTGCAATATTAAATCTTACACCACAAGGAATAAGCAACAAAATTTTGTGTTTCAAAAGTAGATTTATTACCATTTTTAAATAATAAAATTGAGTGCCCATCTCCATTCGTGTTTGGGAGTAATGCCAAACGAAATTACGAAATAAAATACCTGAAATGTATACGAAGTTCGTACTTTGTTTCGTGGTGTTAAGAGCTACTTTTGTCAGAGTCTGTAATTACATTACTTTGGGGCAATGAATAATAGAGCGAATGAGTCCCATCGCTGGGAACTCGCAAATATTGCAGTATTTCACGCCAAAATGAAAACTGATAAAGAATTCACGTATGATCAAATAAAACTGTGTTTTTGGGTGTAGTCTCTAGTTGGTCACAATTGTCACAAATCATAACATGTCAAGATAGCGGTATGTTTGATTTGTGAAAAGAAAATGGATATAAAATGGAATGGAATCATTTATAGGTCTCTGGGGCCTATAGAGAATATTTCTGATGGTTGGAATTGTGGCAGCACTAAAACAATATTGATGATGATGATGAATGAAATGTTTATGAGAATACAAATAGATGTAGACGATGAAGAAACAGTGACAAAGAAAACGCAGACAAAATTCAAATCGATCAAAGGAGCCTAATTTCACAAACTACTTTTTTTTTATTATTATTATAAATGGGCTTACTCTTGGTCACAGACTAGCCAAAAGCAAAGACGTGGCCTACGATGGAGTGAGCTCGCCTTGAAGATGCCTGGCTTAGATTGTAAATGTAAAATAAAAAAGAATTTGAATTAGTTTAGTTAGTTTTATTGGGCATTTTCCGCAAGTCGACAACCAATGTGCATATTTTGCGTGAAATAAGGTAGCACAAAATTTGAGTTAACAAAGTTTGGTAACAAAACAATACCTACCAATAGAAAATCTTCTTAAAAAAATATTCAAATTTACTAAAGACTAAGTTCACTGTTGTAAAATAATGAGTAATAAGGCCATTGAAATTGTCAAAATCTGCAACGACAGGTTAAAAACCTCAAATATGCCAGAAAAGAAAACAATTCATGCAACTAATATTTCACGTTCCATTGTTCGAAATAGTGCTCCGTTTTTCTATGAAATGAATGTTTCTATTGCATATAGCATCTCTGAAATGCACCAAATAGTAACTCAGAATTTTGCTAGCCTTTGCCAAATAGGTCACATTCCTATACACATGTATTTTTTTTTTAATAGCCTATAGTGTGTCCCACTGCTGGGAAAAGGCCTCCCCTGTTTTCCGCCACTCGTCACGGCTCTGTGCATGCTCTCGCCAGCCGCCACAAAATGAGTCCAGGTCTTTCCGCCATCTCATCTTTGGTCTACCTCGGCCTCTGGTAATTTGTGGCACCCATTCGGTCGCTACCTTGGCCCATCTCTCCGGATGCATCCGACAGACGTGTCCCGCCCAATCCCACTTCAGCTTGAAGTGGGACACATGTATATTTAACATAAAATCTAAACTTTCAATGTCGAGATTTGAGATTCTAATCCAGGTTCTTGGAGGGAGACCAAATAGCTAGTCCTAGATAGGGCTTTATTGGAAAATCGACAATATGACTAAGGTAATAACGTTTTGGCAGCGGTTTTCAGCTGCACGGGCTAAATTCTGGGCGGTATGCCAGCGGTCAAGGTAGAAGTATTTGTATTTGAAATGTGAGCTAATGTAATCTGTTTCATTAATGGTAGTCATCCATATATTACGTCACAGTGTAAGGGGGGGGGGGTTTATACTATATGTGACAATCCCTGTTAAAGGGATACAAAAAAGCGAGACATAGGAGGGGGGAGGGGTCCAAAAACCTGAAATTTGGTGTGACGTAATATGTGGATGATCCCTACCTATTAATTTTAGTACAGAATTTCCATGATTGTACAATGCAGAATTTCTCTAAATTGTTACCCGTCGCTTAGGAGCCATTTGAGATTAATAATATTTTATTTATTTACTGAGGATTATTCAGTAAATTATGTTTTCTTTACAGCAAGAAATGTCTCAATGAAAACAATGTCAGTAGTGTTTTTTTTTAATTTTAAGAAATAGTCTGTTTAGTAGCCTAGTTAGTAACATTAAGTCCGAGATATGTACATTTTTGTATTATGTGCAATAAAGTTGTAAAAAATTGATTATTCTTTAACAAAATATTACCTCTTTGGAACACAATATCTCTAAAAAATGCTAAATGAATTTGAAATCATACCTCAGATCCTTACATTGAATAGGTACATTAAGTTCTAGGAGAACCATTGCCTACGAGGATAAATTGAAAATATTTGCACAGACTTAATACTTATGAAGACTCTTGTTATTTTAATGTAAGTACATAACATAACATGTATAACATACCTGTGACCTTTTTGCAAAACATCTGGATGGAATCATTCCTATAAATACCATTACATATGCGTGTGAATTTTAAAAACAATGGCACTTTATACTCGAAGCATAAATGGCAAATTTAAACGAATTCACCTATTTTACATTTTGGCTGATTTTAAATTCGCATTCGTCGTGCATTTTATGAACCGTTCTAATGTTTGAATTGCAAAGTAAGGTGATTTGTAGAAATAGAAAATCTATTTAGTAATTTTAGTAAACCATATAAACAGTAAAATATGTGTTCTGGTAGCCTAGCGGTATGTCATTTGATGTTTTGCCAGTCGCTTTTCGGTGAAGGAAAACATCGTGAGGAAACCAGACTAATTCCAATAAGGTCTAGTTACCCTTCGGTTTGGAAGGTCTGATGGCAGTCGCTTTCGTAAAAACTAGTGCTTACGCCAAATCTTGGGATTAGTTGTCAAAGCGGACCCCAGGCTCCTATGAGCCGTGGCAAATGCCGGGATGACGCAAGGAGGATGATGATAACAGTAAAATAGCTCAAATAATGACGTATTGTACGAATTTTACCTAGTCTACTCATTTATTAGGCATTTCACGGTTAATATTCCAAAAATACACACTAAGCGTTTCGCTTCAACATTTATTTTGCGAACCGCCAAGGAGTGGAATGCTCTGCCTGAGTCTGTGTTTCCACATGAGTACAATCCAGGTCTCTTTAAAGCAAGAGTGAATAGGTATCTCATAGGTAAGCGTGCTCCACCGTAGACCACATCATCACTTACCATCAGGTGTGATCGTGGTCAAACGTCTACCTATTCATACTAAAAAAAAAATTTTTTTTTCAATTTATAATTTTGGTACCATATTAATCAGTTTTTTTAGTACAGATGTTGCTTTTTGCCCGCAAAGTGGTTGATTTCTTGTCGGGTGGCCCATCTATGCCAACCTCTCGCCTACGCTACGCCACAATTTAATCTATATCCTACAGTCGACTTTTACGATACCCACGGGAAGAAAAGGGGTGGTGAACTTATAATGATGATGGATGGTAATACACACGAAGAAAAGCTATGCAAATCTTGTTTCTGCATGGCTTCATGACATCTTACTTATACACCGCGGAATCCGGACATGACAAGTGTAACTCATACCATTACAGTAAGCAAATGGAAAATGTTCCATATAAGTAGATAGAGTAATGTTATATACCATTTCCTCATCTATTATGAGGAAAAATAGGATTCCTTGTAGTTTTTATTTGAAGATAGACGGAGTGCTGGCTTCGAAAAAGGCAAAGCATATTAAAAAAAATATTTCTCTAGTTCTTCAGTGGAGTTTAAAGTGGTAGATCCTTGTATGTACCTTTAGTATAATCAGGGTGCGTAGCCAAATGGCATTTCTGCGACGCGAAACGAAAACGAAACGCCGCGAAAGGTAGTCTGACTCTGTGCCTCTGTCGCGCCAATATGCCAGAGCGATAGAGATACATAGCTACGAAAAAGATATTATCGTGAGCGTTTGTGCATACGGCTACGCACACAGGTCAAGTAGTATTTTCTAATGTATATTTTATACATGATACCTACCACTAGATCAAGCAAACGTATCTACTTAGCGTGTCAAATGAACTCAGTGAAATCCACTGAGTTGTCCGTCTTTAATCGCAGCTTGCAGCTTTCGGGCGTCAATTTTTGTAAGTTGAAGTCAATCAAAACATAAAAAATGCCTCGTTACGTGATATTCAATTGCAACAACACAAAAATTATGAACAATCAAGAGCCTGAGACATATTTAAAATTACAGGCAAGAAACAACTTCAGTACAAAATTTGACATGCTCGGCCCCTATACAAATAGATGAACTTGTTTCTTCTATCTAAATAAAGTTCTTTGATACCTATCTATCTATCTATCTATTAAGCCCCTTTTTTCTGAATTAGAGAATGTCTCTTAGTTCAGTGTGCCGCTTGGCAAAGGCCTCCTCTAGCTCTTTCCATTGACGTCTATCCTGGGCCACTCTTCTCCACTTCGAGCCCAATGTAAGCTTCAGTTCGTCCTCCCATCTCATTCGGGGTTTTTTCTGGCCCCTAGTACAACCTCTAGGGTACCAATTTGTTATGATTTGGCTCCATTTCTCCTGCTTGTCACGGAGCATATGGCCGGTCCATCTCCACTTCTGCTGGTCAATTTTCAATAGTATGTCGGTTACTTTTGTTTTTTCCCTAAGGTCTTCGTTTCGTTCTCATCTGTGATACCTACCTACGTAATAATATTTCGTTATTTTCTTCTTGCTCATAAGTGATTATCTAGAAATATAATATTATATACCTAGCAAAAACTGGAAATAAACGTGACAAAGCAGTTGTACTCGTTATCAATAAAATTAATCATATTTAAATATTTATTATTAATTTTCTAAAACAGATAGCTGTTTATAATAAAACATTAGGGACATAAAATTATCTTACAATAAAACTAAACTATTAAATCTAAAATTAAACTTTAAAAAAAAAAAAAAAAATAATAATAATAATAACCCACCACCACCGTATCGGAGCAGCGACTGTCGGATCAGGTGCGTGTCATTCAGCGGTCAAAGCGGTTGGATGACGCCACACTTGATCGGCTTCGCCAGGAGGCTCTCGCTACTCGCGCGGACCCCGCCTCGGGGCGGGATTTGCCCGCCATGTCGCCGGACCCGGTGCCCGAACCCGACCTGGCACCGGAGGCGCCGCGGGTTGATTCCGGTAACGACGGCGGGGACTTCGCGAGTCAGAGCGAGAGTGAGCCTGCCAATGAGCAACTGAGGAGGTCTTTGGAAGAGGCGATTACGCAGTATCGCTCCACAAACAACCCTAGGCCACGATTACCACGTCTGCCCATGAATAGACGCAATCTAGCGCTAATAGGAGCCTTAAATGCTTTACTAGATCCATATATGCGGACTAGTAAAGATCTAGATGATACACACTCGATCATGTACTGCGGGGCCATCGCGGCGTGCCGTGTTGCTCGAGTCAAGTTTCCGGACGCTGACCGTGCAACTAGGACCGCCGGAGGTGTCCCTGCATGGCAAGTACGGATCGAGCGTCGTATCAACTCGTTTAGGACTCTCATTGCAAAGCTGATCTGCTTCAGAGGGGTAATAATCGCCCCCGAGTAATGCGCTTTGTGAACCAGGCGTTCGCGGGGATGGGCATCAGGCCCCGCGACTATTTGGCCAATGTCACAGAGCGCATCGACTTCCTGAAGCAGAAAGTCTATGCATGGGCAAGCCGTATTCGCCGCTACAGAAAGCGTGTGGACCGATTCCAGCAGAATCGTCTTTTTCAAAGCGACCAAAGGAAAGTATACCGAAGGTGGGAGGAAACCGACCCTCGTGTGTCCGACGTGCGGCTGCCGGATGCTACTGCCATGTCTGATTTCTGGCGTAGCATCTGGTCGGTGCCCGTTGAGCACACGGAGGGCGAGTGGATGACCGTTGTCGAACGTGAGTGCGAGAACATCGAGCCTATGGGGGCTATCACCATCAGCCCCGACGACGTAAGTTGTGCTACCCGTACGGCCCAGAACTGGAAAAGTCCTGGACCGGACGGATTGCACAACTTCTGGCTAAAATGGTTTCGATGCTCGCACTCGCGTTTGGCAACGCAATTTCAACAAGCCCTCGATCTTGGTTCTCTCCCACCTTCCCTAACAACTGGTGTTACTTTCCTGCTCTATAAGTCCGGTAGTACCACGGAAGCAAAAAACTACAGACCCATTACGTGCTTGCCTACACTTTACAAGCTCCTTACATCCATTTTGAGAGCAAAAATTAACGCGCATATTGTCGCTAACAACATTCTGGCTCCCGCTCAAAATGGATGTAGGGTTGGGTCCCGTGGTACTAAAGAGCTCCTCCTCATAGACATGACCATCTGCCAACAAGTTCGGCGGAACAAAGGAGCCATCTCGGCCGCTTGGATTGACTATAAGAAGGCCTATGATTCGGTGCCTCATTCATGGCTGAGAAGGGTATTGGAGCTGTATAAATTTGATGCAGCTTTAATATCCTTCCTGGCTGCATGTATGAGGCAGTGGACCACAGTCCTTCGTCAACCAGGAGGCAGGGATGGCCCCCCTGGCCCGCAGGACTTCATAAGGATTGAGCGAGGAATATTCCAGGGTGACAGTTTGAGTCCATTATGGTTCTGCCTAGCTCTGAATCCCCTCAGCACGCTGCTGAAGGATTCTGGGCTAGGTTGCCGGCTTCGGAGAGAGGGTGAAGTCATCTCTCACCTTCTGTACATGGACGATCTCAAACTATTTGCACCGAACACCCAAGACCTGATGGTGCTATTGAAAACCACAGAAGTTTTCAGTACCGCCATCAGAATGGAGTTTGGTGTCGATAAGTGTGCGGTCATGCATGTACAGCGGGGGAGGTTGTAAATTCAGAAAATTTTCAACTTTCTGAGACGATGTCGTTCAGATCTATCTCTGAATCAGAAACCTATAAGTACCTTGGTATGTCACAGTCGTTGGGTATTGAGGATGTTGGCATTAGACGGTCGGTGAAGGAGCGCTTTTTCAGTCGGCTCACAAAAGTCCTTAACAGTCTTTTGTCAGGAGGCAACAAAGTGCGCGCCTTTAACGCCTGGGTAATGCCTCTACTCACATACTCCTTTGGCATACTACGGTGGACCCAGACTGAGCTGGACGCCCTGGATCGGAGGGTCCGTTCACTGCTTACCACACATCGTATGTTACACCCGCGCTCGTCTGTTATGAGATTGTACATCCCACGGAAGTGCGGAGGTCGAGGGTTCCTAAACGCCAAAGATCTCCACAACCGTGAGGTGTACAATCTCAGGAATTACTTCCTTAACAACGAGTGTGGGATGCATCGTGATGTGGTGGCAGTTGACGGAAACCTCACGCCGCTCTCCTTGGCGAAAGAGAACTGGCGCAAACCTGTGGTACTAAGTACTGCGGACCGCAAGGCGATATGGGAGAGCAAGCAGCTACACGGGCGGTTCTACAAGGCCCTCACGGGACCCGATGTAGACCTGCTCGCATCGGTGAACTGGTTACGATTCGGGGACCTCTTCGGAGAAACCGAGGGTTTTGCCTGTGCAATTGCGGACGAAGTTATGATGACGAACAACTACCGGAAATATATCCTGAAGGACGGTACGGTCGACATTTGTCGGGCATGCCGCCGTCCCGGAGAGTCACTCAGGCATATCATTTCCGGTTGTTCTCATCTTGCTAACGGCGAGTACTTGCACAGACATAATCTCGTAGCCAGGATTATTCACCAGCAACTTGCTCTTCAATACGGCCTTGTGGACCGCGAAGTACCGTACTACAAGTACTTACCTGCGCCAGTTCTTGAAAATGGTCGTGCCACGCTCTATTGGGATCGATCTATTATCACTGACAGGACTATTGTAGCCAATAAGCCTGACATTGTGATAATAGATCGACTGCAACGCCGGGCAGTGCTCGTTGACATCACCATCCCCCATGATGAGAATCTCGTGAAAGCCGAGAAGGACAAGTCCAGTAAGTACCTAGACTTGGCTCACGAGATAACCGCCATGTGGGATGTTGATTCAACGATCATTGTTCCGATAGTCGTTTCAGCGAACGGTCTCATAGCGAAGAGTCTCGACCAACATCTTAAGAGACTCTCGCTAGGTGGCTGGATCAAGGGCCAGATGCAGAAGGCGGTGATCTTGGACACGGCGCGGATAGTCCGACGGTTCCTCTCTCTGCAGCCCTAACCACCGGCAGCTTGGGCCCTGCCCCGCTGCTGGCGGTACCCTAGGTTAGGTTTTTTATAATGTGTTTATATGTTTTTTTTATATTGTTTTGTATGTGTTTTTGTATTTTACTTTTATATCCATATTATAAACAGCCTAGCCTAAGATAGAAAATAAATACTGGGAATAAATATCATATTTAAATAGATACTCGTCATGCCAATGACCTAATAATTTATTACGGTTGAGGAAACACCACAATCCACATTAGATTACATATTTTATTTTCCTTCTGATTTTCCATACTTGATGCAAACAATGTTAATTTTAGTTAGCATTCAGGATTACACTAAATATATTTTTTTAATGTTCTAGCAGAGATTCATGCAGGGCCGGATCTAGGGTAGAGCGAGTAGAGCAGCCAAATACTAGGAGGGGCGCCAAAAAGCAAAATGTAAAAAAAAAGATTTTCCTAAAGATTTTTTTATTGAAAAAGTTTTTTTAAACAGGGACGCCAAAATGATATCTCTCTCTACCCTGATTAAATACTCGGGCTGGCACGGTTTCATTGTACTGGAATACTTTTATGTAGCTACTAATAATCATGACAAAAAAAATGAATACAAATAATATTCCTGTAAGATCATCGGTCCCAATTGAACCTACATTTAATTTAAAAAGCCTCATACATTTTCAGATGATATTCTGTCACAAGTTCGTTAAAAAATACTATAATAACTATAATAAGTGAGTAACTTACGTACTTTTCAATCACTCTAATTATAACTATTTCGATCCTAATCTCCTTTTTCCGCAACTCTAATTACTAAATTAGCATAACGAATGTCCTTTGACTTAAAAAAGATAATTAGCTATTAGAGAGACCAGTATAAGATGGACTGTTGGGTAAGAAGGAACGTTTTGAGGAACTTTGGGGGGATGGGTCAGGTTACAGTGGGGGGTTGTAACGTTACATGTGACATTTAGTTTGGCACGCGCCTGTGTTATTATGGTGGTTATGAAGCGTTGGCGATTCTAAACGATCAGTGAACCAGTAAGTAAGATAGGTAAGTAAAATCTTGGAATAAATGAAGTTAGAAGTTAGAATAGCAGTGAAGCGTTGTAAAATAACGTAAACAAGAAGCTAAGTAGAGAATCCGCGAGGAAGTCAGTGATCCAAACAAAGTGAATCTTGGCCTACGGAATGATCGGCACCTGTCCCGATCCTGCGCAGCCAGTCTTGCCACTGACTTGAAGCTGACGCAGATCCGTTGCCACATTGTCCTCCCAGTACAGTAAACGTAATCCTATCCGTTTTTCATATATAAAATATTGAACGTTTAGAAGAGTATCCTAAGGCAGCGTTCCCACTTAAGCGTCGCGTGTCTCGGGGCGCGCAACGTACGTCCGCGCCACGCCGCCTGAATTTAATTCAAAAAACGTCTCCTCAGTACATTTTGTGTAGGAAGGACGTACCTAAGACTAAGACACGCTGCCAAGCGGCGCGGCGCGCGCCACGCCGCCGCCACGCCGCCTGGGGCGCGTCTTACGTCCTTCCTATACAAAATGTACTGAGGAGACGTTTTTTGAATTACATTCAGGCGGCGTGGCGCGGACGTCCGTTCCGCACCTCAAGACATGCGTCTCTTAGATGTGGCCGGTCCCTAAGGATCGTGTCATTCTCGATGACGCTGACGCCCGAATCGGAGAAATACTTATAAAGAAAGACAATCGAACCAAGGTGGTGTCTTACGTTGTGGCTTGCGTAGACGGCGGTCACGGCGCATCGCATCGCCTATCATCGATACTTCATCGACGTCCCCATTTAAGACACTTCCATTGAGATCGAAGGTTTGATTTCGTCGCGCCGCATCGCATCGCCGTCGCGTGCCCGTCGTCCACACAAGCCGCGGCACATCTCGGACACTGGCGATCAAATATATATGAGTTTATCGCTCTTATAGTGGAGAGGCATGGCATACCACTTATGGATGTCAACTGTCAAGGTTCAGAAGTTACACTGGTTTCGTTCTGTGTTCAACTCGTCTACTGCCACGCGATGGGAACGCGTGCGCAGGTGCGGGGCAAATTGTTTAGAGGTTAGGGTCGTTGTAGGCGGTTATTTTTATTGGTTGCTAAGGAAGCTTGCCAGTTTTATCTTTTTTACGATACAGCGAAACATGGGCAATTCCTGCTCTTTTCTATTTTTATTTGGCATTTCAAAAGAGTAAAACAGTATTGTCGAATCTAAAGAAGTATTTTTTTCTAAAGCAACCACCGAAAATGGAAGGGTTACATTTAATTCAACAATAATCAATACTTGTGAGGGATTAATCATAGAATATTTTTTTAATTTAAATATTAAAAATAAGTAATTCTAACTTATTGTGTTTAGTGTAACATTATGTTTAAATCCAATGGCTTATCAGTTGTAATCATTAAATAAATATGGAATAAAAACTTACACCAATGTTTATCATTCAGCCAGTGCTAAAATATCGTAAATTATACATTTTTAAAGTCATAAATTACAGTTACGTGAATTTGCGATAAAAATTATATAACTGAATATTTTGCTTTATCATTTATCGGAATTTTCATTCGTTAACTACATATTATTTAGGTACTTTTTTCATAATAAGTATTTGTTTTGCTGGTAATGCAATGAAATACTAGTATAAAAATATCCGTAATAGGTTATGAAATAAAATAGAAACTACATTTTACAAATGTGTTAATATCACGTACATATGAATAAGCATTTTATAGGTATTCTAATAGCCGATATTAGTTTAGGTGTGTTTCATGTATTCATTGCGTCATTATGAAGTAATAACATTATGGTAACTTGGATTGTAACAATAGCTTATTTTTCTGTAAATATTCGTTGTACTTCATTCTCGATTCGTATACAAATTCTAACAGAATCACTGAGGTAATTGACTAATTGTGTATATTACTTGCAATAACAAAATGGCGACACGTAATTTTACCAAAATATGTATGACGGTTACTAAATAAAAGAACTTTACTGTATTCGGTTCAAATCAACGTAAAGTTTACAAAAAGTCGCCGTCAATAGAATTTGTGAACCGTATAAACAAACCTTGTAGTCAAAATGTTTTTAATTTCCATTCTAACTCATCAGATACTGGCTAAATACAATGTGTTGTTTAATCAATTCCTATCACATTATGATCCTCAACCTTCAAAATGGTAAAATTGTGCTAGAATATTGATATTTTGTAGAACGGTTTGTTTACATTGTTGACAAATTCTATTGACGGTGATTTTATTAGACGTCTTCTATCCAAGGCTTTCAAGTAGCCACCAAAAAAGCTGTACAGCATGGCAAAACAGAGTAGAAATTAAACTATTTTTTTATCATAGTAACACTTGACTATTCTCATTGAAAAGTGTCAAATCTGTCAAAATAGTTGCCACATACGTCGATTTACATAGACGGTGGCGCCACTATTATTTTAGACTATTTTTTGCCAGGCTGTAATGTCTTAACTATATTCTGTCAAACAAGTCTGTCAGTAAATAAAAACTAAGAAAACTATAGGTATCCTTTTCTCTAGCACCCTAAAGAAAAGGATGCATATAGTTTTCTTTGTTCTTATTTACTGACAAACTTGGTTGACAGAGTATAAGTACAATTACGCCTGTATCCCATAAAGGGGTAGACAGAGCACATGAAACTACTCAAGTTTCAGTGCTACTTTTGGCACATAAGGGGTTGCAAGAAAACGAAAATTGTGACATTGCAATGACAGGTTGCCAGCCTCTCGCCTATAAAATATATTAATATAAAGCTATAACCTACTTATTCAATGATAAAATGTATCTAAGATCCATACAGCACCATTCTGTGCCCTGATAAACTTAATAGACAATAGTTGAATTTGATCTGCAGACCGATCTAAATGTCCCCCACGTCCCCTAAATACAATAACTGGAAGTTCTGACATGATATTGACAATGTGACACGGGTGAACTGTCTCCTACGTCTGTTATAAAGACAAGAAAGGACACAGAGGTCGCTAGTAATATTAAGTAGGTAAGTACATTGAGGTGCAAAATTGCATGGAGAAATTATGATTTCATTGGTAAATTCGCCATGCACTTTTGTAGTTCACTGTACCTAGGTAGAGGTACTTACCAGATATCTCTCACATTGAATGATAGAACCACAGAACTTAATTTAGATAGAAGAAACAAATTCATATATTTGTATAGGGGCCGAGCGTGTCAAATTTTGTACTGAAGTTGATTCTTGCCTGTAATTTTAAATATGTCTCAGGCTCTTGATTGTTCATAATTTTTGTGTTGTTGCAATTGAATATCACGTAACGAGGCATTTTTTATGTTTTGGTTGACTTCAACTTACAAAAATTGACGCCCGAAAGCTGCAAGCTGCGAGTAAAGACGGACAACTCAGTGGATTTCACTGAGTTTATTTGACACGCTAAGTAGATACGTTTGCTTGATCTAAGAACTTTTGATGTTCCATTTGCTGTTTTACCTTAGAACTTTGAATTGTAGAGTATTTGGGTAAGAATTCGTAAGGTTCATTTCAATAATAATTGAAGACAGTTGCGCATTATTAGAGTAAAGTAAAGGGATAAGACATTGAAATGAACTCATAATTTGTTATATTTTCCCTCAAACGAAAAAAAGTCTGATTCTGAGTCCCACCAAAACTACCAAAAGCCAGTAAGCACATCGCTTACTCGATTTTGGTAGCCGAATGGCATTTCTGCGACGCGAAACGAAAACGAAACGCCGCTAAAGGTAGTCTGGCTCTGTCGCGCTAATAAGCAAAAGCGATAGAGACAGATGTCTACGAGCGTTTCGTTTCGTGAGCCATTCGGCTACGGAGCCTGGCCTGCTAGCCGAACGGCATTTTTACGACGACAGACGCCGATTGAAAGGCCGCTGGCTCTGTCGCGCCAATACGCAAGAGCGATAGAGATAGATAGCTACGAAAGAGATATTATCGTGAGCGTTTGTGCATTCGGAAACACCCCAATACTTAATCGCCGTAAGTGCCATATTACCTAATGATGTTAAGACGATACGGTAGGGGTCAATTCTCCATACAAACGCTCTCGACTATTTCCTCCCTGGTTTTTGAAGATAGAGCAATGATTTTTTTCAACATAGATTGTTATTATTTTTATCTGTGTCGGACCGTTTTGATTTTTTTGATATTCTGCTTTTTAAAGATTTTTTTCCAAAAACGGCCTTTTTCATTGTGGCGCAAAAAAAGGTGTGATACTCAAGATTGGTAACAATTAACCAAAAAAGCTAAACGGTCCAACATAGATTATTTCACTGTTATTCAGATTCTCAAATTTCGTTCTGATTGATTAAGTTTTAAAGGAGGAAAGAGTCGAGAGCGGAACCTCGATTTTAAAGATTTTTTTGAAATATCTTTTGACTGTGTTGTTCTTAAAGGACAATTTTTTTTCGATAAATCTAGTTAATAACACTTGTATATTTAACTAAAATTCCCAAGTTGAAAGGAGGGCTCCTTTCCATTTTAGCATTTTCGCTACCGTATCCTCTTAACCAACATTTTAATCTAAAGCCGCGTCAGGTCATTCCCCGTCTGCCCTCCGATCGCGCCCAATTACGTTATCACCTCCACTTAATTGATTAAGCCTGTTAATTTACGTTAGAGACTCGTACACCTTTCGGTTGAGGCTAATTTGTTGAAGTTTGGGTTTGATACTAGATTTATAGATAAATTATTAGTCATATACAAGAATTTTTAGGATGTCGCGGGTTCGAACCCCGGCTCGCACCAATGAGTTTTTCGGAATTTATGTGCGAAATGTCATTTGATATTTGCCAGTCGCTTTTCGGTGAAGGAAAACATCGCATCGTAAGCAAACCGGACTAATTCCAATAAGGTCTAGTTTACCCTTCGGGTTGGAAGGTCAGATGGCAGTCGCTTTCGTAAAAACTAGTGCCTACGCCAAATCTTGGGGTTAGTTGTCAATGCGGACCCCAGGCTCTCATGAGCTATGGCAAATGCCGGGATTACGCAAGGAGGATGATGATACAATATTTTTTAGGTTATACAATAATACTTTATACAATAATAATAATTTTTGGGTTTAGAGATAAATTAGTCGTATACAATAATAATATTGTATACGACTATTAATAATGTACGTTTAGGAATGTTGCAGACGAGAAAATATGTACTTAATGCAAAAGAAATACGTACAGTCAACCAATTGGAACCCTAGGCCACTGTAGAACTATGTCATAGTGACGTTATAAATCAGATAGTAAGGAATCTCTTACTGCTTGTCATTTTGACATGGTTGTAGAGTGGCCTATAGGGTTCCAATTGGTTGAATGTACGTAGTAAAGAAAATACAGCCAATGTTTACAAAACCGAAATAGATTTTTTTTTCTCCTTTTGTTATCCACATTCGCCACGGCTCATGGGAGCCTGGGGTCCGCTTTGACAACTAATTATCATCCGTTATTTTTGTCTTGCAATGCAAATGCTCAGCTGGGTTAGCACATGATTGTCGCGAGAATATGTCACCGCGAGATAGACTACCCGTCCTTATGTCATTAATACAGTTAGAAGAAGACGTCATCTATACGGCGACATACTCTCGCGCAAGCATGCGCTAGGCCTACTGGATACTAAATTATTTATGAATGCAATATGAGTAGTTGAGTACATAAATCTTAATCTAGGCCTCAAGAACTGAGACCCCTAAGGCATAATTTCTGATAATAAAGAAATCTTAATCATCTGTCGGATACTAAATACTGCATACTACTACTATTTCTAGTGTTAAAAATAATGAATTCATGCAAAAAATATGGAATTCGCGCGTTGCCATGTGCCCTCTCTTTCAGAAGCTGAATATTGGACCGAACAACGGTAAAACGGCTATACCTTATATGGGCATATAGCGTGATGATTCAAGGGTATTGATAGTAATCAGAAGTACAAAAAACATAAAACCCCCATTATTACATCAATTAAGATGTCATAGTCAATTGACATTGGCGTAAAGGCCATTTTTTCCCATAATAATCATCATCAGAAACGAAGGTTAAAAAAACTGAACCATTTTCCTTAAACCGATTAAAAAGAGCATTTCAAAACATTTTCTTTTGTTCGTTCAGTTATTCTTGCAATGTTTTCGTTGGCCACATATGCTATTGTTTACTTAGAATAGTTCCCATGAGAAGATGGGTTTATGTGCCATACTTGTGCTACATATATACATACAATACCAGATGTTTATTGACAAATTATTAAGCTTAATAATAAGACATACGATCGATATATGTTCAAAATTGAAGCTTGTCAAATCGTCATACATACATACATACATACAATCACGCCTGCATCCCATGAAGGGGTAGGCAGAGCACATGAAACTAAAACTACTAAAGTTTCAGTGCCACTCTTGGCAAATAAGGGGTAGAAAGAAAACGAAACTGTGACAGTGCATTGACAGGTTGCTTAGCCTCTCGCCTACGCCACAATTTAACCCATATCCCACAGTCGCCTTCTACGACACCCACGGAAAGAAAGGGGGTGGTGAAATTCTTAACCCGTCACCACACATACACGAATCACACATATACATCGTCATACATATATGTACGAAGAAATTCAAGAATTTCATGCAGAGCTGAGTCTCATCATAGTTCTAATTGTTGCATACTTGTTTCTCGCAACCAGACTTCCTAAGTCGTATTAAAGTGTCAAGTCATCAAGTCGCGTAACGACTTTAGCTGTTACTTCTGTTTTTGTCGAGACGACATCGATATACTTGCTTGTATCAAACGCTTCTCCTACCGAGGAATAAAATACATTTTCGCTAGATGCCTCGTTTTTCCTAACTTAAATTGCTGGTAAAAACTATCCGTGCTCAAGGAAGCAAAAACCAGAGTTACGCAATATTACGCTTAGATTTTCGTGCAATGAATAATGCATAGAGTTTTCTAAAGGTAATAAGATGACAAAATCACCGATTTTCTCTTTGAACACAGTTGACGCGACTACAATGTTATCTTTGCGGCTAACCGCGTCGCTACTCTCAAACTATTGTAGCTAAATTATTATGAAAATGCGATAGTTCCAGATTTCATCAACTCCGATAGATAAGTTTGTGACGGTAATGCAACAAAGTTGTTTTTACCGATGGTTACGTCGCTACCATCATACAAGAGGTGTTAAAAAGTATGAGTTTGAGCGAGTTCCAGATTCAGCCACATGCTTTTATAAGTTTGCGAAAGTGTCATTGATCGTCGAGTAAGAAATCTATTTAACCTAGAATGGATTAAATTATGGGACATTGAATTATGTATGTCAGTTTGTAAGTAGTGTGAGTGAACAATTATGTTTCTTATAAGCATAAACAATTACCATACAGTACCTAATGTAGAACAATTTTACACGTATTGACGGAATTCGTATTGTTACGGAAACGTAAGAACGTGTCATGCTATTTCAGTCAGTCTCAGTACAAGTTGTACTGACATTGACTGAACGAGCATGACAAATACGAACATTTCCGGAAAAATACGAAGGAAACCCTTTTCGCACTACATCTGTACTTCCATTTTATAGTAAGCTCAAGAAAGCTTGTGTTGTTGCCGTTATCTGAACCGCGATTAGTTTAATGGGACTGGGATAGCTCTCAGCTGTCACTTCATATTTATTTATTTATTTATTATTCAAATAAGTTACACAGCATAACAGTAAAACCAAAGCACTGTGAAACTAAAAAATAAAAACAATAGGTATAGCACATAAAACAGTAAAAATCAGACAAAAAAAAAAAAAACAATATTCTATTTAGGCGACGACGTAACAGCGTGGCTCCGTTGCGTCGTCTGACACGGCGTAGGGTTCGGCAGGTTGCCCCGGAACCGCCGAAACAGCACGCCCTTCGGCCAGAAGTCTGCACTCGCGATGGTGTCCTGCAGCGGTCGCGGCACTCGCAACACAAACGAACTGAAGTGCACGTAGTGGCGCGACTGTAGCTGGAACACTCTCAGCGTGTAGAGCCAGTCTTCTGGCGAACGTACTCCACCACCTCATCAGCCCCGGCGGAGTAGTGCAAGCGCGACACGTAGAGCGCCCTACTCGGCGTAGCAATCCGTAGACCTGAATTCACTGGTTCCGCATATAAACTTTGACGTATGATATGGCAAACCTGTCATCGTATCATCGCTAATCCCATTCTCAACACGATAGAGTTATAGGTACTACACACCGATATTATTCGCTCGCGTTAGAAAGAGACAAAAAGTAGCCTATGTCACTCTCCATCCCCTCAACTATCTTCCCTTAAAAAATCACGTCAATTCGTCGCTCCGTTTTGCCGTCAGACTGACAAACAAACAGACACACACACTTTCCCATTTATAATATTAGTGTGGATTATGTAACTTAGAAAACATCAGAAACACCCAACACCCATACCTCAGAAACAAATATTTGTGTATCTAGGATTTGAACTCAGAACTGCTTCGGCACAAAACTACCGAATAGGCTAGGAGGCCGACAATTTTTTGACTTAATTTTTAAAGTACATAATTTACAAACTATTTTCGATTTATGTTACGCGAGTTATTTCTATTAAAATAAATATAAACATGATGAGAAATGAATATTTATGAATGAATGGTCTAAAAAATGTGTAATTGTTTATTATTATAGCTATAACACACCATTATTATAGCTATTATAAATATTCATTCATGTTTGTCACGAAGACACACCTATTCTTAAATAAATAGTGCGCAGTTCTCATTCCGACTAAAAATATAAGCACCTTGATTCTCCTCTTAGTCGTAGATACATAACAAAAAAAAAGAAAATTTGCATAGTCCAGCAGAAGTCATGTTCGACATGTTTTGAATAAATATTTGCAGTTAATTTTATTTTGGAAAACCCACTTGGTATGCTGTTTTTATTTCAGCATAAGGCAAATTAAAGAAAATAATACAGTTACTAGTACTACAAACTTAGAAGTTTAAAATTATATAATTTTTTTGTTCATTATGAATGTTTTGATTAATAGAATTCTACAGGTTAAACGATATTAAGTACACATTTAGTTTGAAATTTTACTAAAAATCTAAGCACATAATAACAATGGATACAAAAATTAATAGTAAATTTTTTAGCTAAAAAAACGCTAGTTTATATTTAATGGTTAATTGGCAATTCAATTTTTAGGTGCTAGCCAGTTTTTACGCATTATTGTAAATTTATTATAAATTTATAACACATTCGTAAATAGTACAAGAGTTGTCCTAAACTTTTGACCATAATGCGTCATCAGGTCGAACAATAGGTTATAATCACGATCATTACGTACATTCAAGATTGTCCAATGACTCCAAGAAGGCTGCTGATGTCATGCAAGTACAATATGCCACGATTTGCAATAAATGAGATCGGCTCAAGCATATTGATGAATTAAATAGACTCTGATTGGTTCGCATTCGTAGTTAGATAACAATACTTGTACAGTTTGATTTGTAAAAAAAAATAATGAAGTTTTTGCAACAGGTTCTCATATTCAAATCAGTAACCTACATTTTTTTTTATGGGATAGGAGGCAAACGAGCAGACAGGTCGCCTGATGGTAAGCGATCACCGCCGCCCATGGACACCCGAAACACCAGATGTGTTGGAGGTGTGTTGCCGGCCTTTAAGATGGGTGTACGCTCTTTTCTTGAAGATTTGAAGGTCGTATCGGTCCGGAAATACCGCAGGCGACAATTGCATTTAATATACAAAGTACTTATTTAAAAATATTTTAAGCGGGTTACTCACGTATTAAGTCGATATAGCGTTCGACTTAATACGTGAGTAACCCGCTTAAAATATTTTTAAATATGTATGAGTCTCACGGGAGTTTTATAGTTAAAATACAAAGTACTTATTATCTGTGTTTTCTTTATCCATTTTAAAAGGTAATGAAAAGTAAATAGTTATTATTAGTTTTACTATATAAATTACCTAATTATGTATTTTTCCCCTGACATCATTTCTGGTTAATTGATAGACGTAACTAATCGATTTTATTAGTCAAACTTAACAGTAGTAATTTAATTCCAAATATTATCAATAAAAAAAAAACGTTTCTCAGTGATATGGATTAAGATTCCTTTGGCTACTCCGCGTACCAACCAACGTTTCCGTGTAAAACTGTAAACTTTAGAAGCATTTCCAGAAAACTCAACAGGAAAGCAAAGCAAGAGCTAAATGCTTCGTAAACTACAAATGTAGCAGTTGCTTCAAACGCCTGCTTATTTAAGAGGACAGTGAACGACCGCTTCCTCATAAAAACGTAGGCTCCATTTTCCTCTCTGCATCATAGTCATAACTAACTATTTTGGCTCTCCAAATTTTGGCCTCCGAAATGAGTTCGCCACCTGTCCCGATCCTGTGCAGCCTCTTGCCAGACTTTAATTGCTTGACTTGAAGCATATATCTGCATAGTCATAATGTGGAAAAAATAATTTGGTACAGCAAAATCTTATAATTTGTATTTAGGTTATAACTTTCGTATAAACACAATTGTGCCAAACCATTTTTGTGCCAGACGTTGTTTCTATATCTGGATATAAATACCCAAAGAGGGAAATGGGATCTACGTTTGTATGGAAAGGCGTTTCCTTACGTTCGTCTTAATTACTGTTACTCAAGTTACGACCTAGGTCTCGGAAGCCATCTAAACTAAGACCTATGTAAAGCGTCGGTTTACACGGGAACCGGCGGTAGGTCACTTTAATATTCCGTCCACTACTTCCTGGACATAATCGTATAAATACATAAATTAATATTCAACGGCGGATACTGTTGTTACGAGTTCGATATACCGCGGATATCGCTTTGACTTTTTAATCTTTTGTAATGATTAAAAAGGACAGGAAGTAAAAGTGAGATATCAAGCGGAAAACGATAATGAATTAAAGGTACCTGCGTTCCGTTTTTATTGAAAACTTTTTTGTTTTTCACAAAAAAAGTAACTATTATCGCCGGCTGCAGTTTTGTTTAAAATGTCATCTACTTCGATATTAAAGAGAAGTTGATTCGGTCTTACTTAATCATTCTGTTATCATCACAATATTGCAATATTATTTCGTAAGCCTCAATATTTTATGTAAATATTAGTAGTTTTGTATGTATTTTAATCGTAATTATATTTTTTTATTTACTGTTTCACTAATAAGTTGAGGCATATGGCAATATCTTTAAAAATACCTAACATTAAGATTGTAGAGTATTAAAAGTTTTACACACAGTTTTACCGATATAACAATATCAAAAGAATACAAATTAAAATAGAAATACGATTTAAAAACTTGCGTAACACTTAAATATGCAAAAACTTCGAAAATTACATTAAAAAAATTGTAAAAAAACAAATGGCATACGCTACCACTCACCGGATTTCCTCTTCTCGCTGACAAGCACCAGCGACTTGGTCCTTTTCACCCTTAACGACCTCCTCCTAATGGACCTCATCAAAGCCTCGGGCATCCTCGAGAAACGAGGCGAGTCCACCCGCTTCTCGGGCATAAAGAAATTCTTAACGGCCAGCATTTTTATTCAAAAATCGAACGATATTTTCAAAAGCGTTCGAATTTGGAACGCGCGAAAAACTTCGTCCAAATCACGACCACATCTCTTAGCGTTTTGAAAAAAGATTGTCACAAACCGCAATCCAATTAAAATTTGTCACAATTCATGCTTTCTAGTTAGTCAACTATTGCGTATTGACCGACCAAACATCAAAAAGTCGTCACAATCACTATTCCACACAGCACTATCCTGTTGCCATATTGAGTATACGTATGTGTCGTAGCGGAAAACGCGAGCGTCCGCGCGGCACGGAGGTTTGAAACGCACTGAGTGCGGAGCGGTGGGGTGTGTGTGCCCTTACAATCTGTCTTATCAGTTTACCTTTATGGTTTTAATTATGGACGTGTGAATGAAATGTGATAAGAGCTATCTTTATGAGTGTTGTGTTGTACGCATTGCGGGATTTGCAAATACAAATTGGAACGTCTTCTACTGAAGACTTACCATTGCAGTTTTTTATAAGATATGTATAGTATATTTCATTTAGTGTTAATAAAAATCATTTAGTGTTAAGGCTGTCAGAAGGTGTTGATGTCATTTCAAGCCAGTCTTCTCCGAGACCACGGGGACAACGCCGTCCTTGAAACGTTGGAGGTCAGTTTAATATGTAGTTATACGCGATTAAGTCCCGATTTTTTAAAAATAATGATGTGTAATAATCGTGAAAGTTTAAATCAGTGTTTTAATAAAAATATACTGTAATAATTTAGAAATTAGAATATTACTAAACTAAAACTTTGTTATGAAGTGACGAGAGAGAGCTAAATATGAGAGAAGAGTCTCCAATTTAGATATGTAGAGTTGTATCGGTTTCTCTTATAAGATACATTTCTATGCCGTTATTATTTAAAACATGATTTATTTTATAAATGAAAACTATAATTCGTAATTACGTCGAGATCTACATTTCAAAATTTGTATTTTTAACCCCCGACGCAAAAACGAAGGGGTGTTATAAGTTTGACGTGTCTGTCTGTCTGTCTGTCTGTCTGTCTGTCTGTTTGTCTGTCTGTGTGTGTGTCTGTCTGTGGCATCGTAGCTCCCGAACGGATGAACCGATTTAGAATTAGTTTTTTTTGTCTGAAAGCTGAGTTAATCGGGAGTGTTCTTAGCCATGTTTCATGAAAATCGGTCCACTATGTCGTCGTCGGGGGTTTTTCAAAATTTTAATTTTGTTTAATTTTCATATTTAGACTAGATGCCATAAAAATATCTTTGAAACCACTTGGTACCCAAATTTCCCTATTGCCAGCACCATATGAAATGTAATATAAAAGAAAAATGTAATAAACTAGCTTACCCGACAGACGCAAGAAAGGAAACGGTTTTCGCGACGTGAC
The DNA here is from genome assembly GCF_023078275.1 of Leguminivora glycinivorella. Classification (NCBI taxonomy): domain Eukaryota; kingdom Metazoa; phylum Arthropoda; class Insecta; order Lepidoptera; family Tortricidae; genus Leguminivora; species Leguminivora glycinivorella. Next base: position 856,650 of record NW_025952828.1, read on the forward strand.
CAAAAATAACCGTTAGATACTAACCGCTATGCCAAAAAAGTTAACAAGTGCGCAAATTATTTTCTCGAAAAACTCATTTTACCACTTAAAAAAAGTATAAAACTGCCTAAGAGCCCCGTAATTCTCAATTTAGATCTAGATTAAGCACGATTGAATTTATCAATCTGGTCCATATTGATAAACTTAGATTATCTACCTAGATTTATCATTTATCACCGAGTTTCCTAGAATGATATTAAAGAACTCTAAAAGAACGGAGAACATTTATAATAAACTAGCTTTTGCCCGCGGCTTCGCTCGCGTTAGAAAGAGACAAAAAGTAGCTTATGTCACTCTCCATCCCTTCAACTATCTCCACTTAAAAAATCACGTCAATTCGTCGCTACGTTTTGCCGTGAAAGACGGACAAACAAACAGACACACACACTTTCCCGTTTATAATATTAGTATTGGATTATTTAAAAATAAACACATTTGATACTATAGGACGTGTTTTTCCAAGTAGACGTTCACAAGCGACATTATAAAACAAAAAAAGGAATCGTTATAATATACGAAACCAAAAAAATGCTTCAGCATCGTTACGACATAAAATACGACCTTTTTGCGTCACTGGCTACTGAACTATTTTTACTATAAATTCAAATGTAAATATTCTAACTGCCCATTCGTCTAAATTAGCGTCCGTAAAGTATTCTACGATTTTCTTTTTTAAACTGTCCTGAATGAAATAAAAACAAACGTATTATAAAGTTCTACTTTGTTTGCTGCCACTAATAGACTTGATAGTAAGTATATCGCATTCTTACGTCTTGAGTAGAAAACAAAAAAAACAAATAAGCTAACGAAGAATCAAAATAACTTTATTTTACTATTTAGTCTTTGTGTTTATAGAGATTCTTGAAAACCTTCATAAAAAAAAACTTCATAATATTTATAAATTTAAAATAAATTTTCAACAAAAATGAAAAACATGGGCTTAGGTTAGGTACGGTCTACTTAAAAATGTAACTCTAAATCAGCTTTATAAACAATTTCATAATAAGTACAAAATTGTTCCAACATGCTAAATAAGACTTGCAAAATAGATGAAGCTCAACACAACGCAACATACGTGTTTCATTATTTATAGCCCAAAGGCATGAAGCATCCTGTATAATATGGGTACCTACAGGAAAAACACACGGGCAGTGTTCCTGAGGATAGATTAGTACTATTTGGTATTGATACTACTGATATTATTTAAAAAAATATGGTTTAAAAAATACGCTTTACTAGCAATAGTAGCAATCAAACTAAAAACCTAATCGGGGTCAAAGCATTAGGTACAAGACTTTTAGATATCCAAAAACAGTTCCATCATGAAGTTTAACTTCATTCTTTCGGCTCCATCATCAGATCAGTTCGACAGTACCATATTATTGTATTGTCATCAGAACTACATACGGCTGCCAATTTTCATTACGCTACGATCCTTGAAAGATGTTTAAATAAGTTTTTCGACAACCGGTCTGGCGCAGTCGGTATTGACCCTACCTGCTACGCCGCGGTCCCGGGTTCAAATCCTGGTAAGGGCATTTATTTGTGTGATGAGCACAGATATTTGTTCCTGAGTCATGGATGTTTCCTATGTATATAAGTATTTATATATTATATATTATTATATCGTTGTCTGAGTACCCACAACATGACAACACAAGCCTTCTTGAGCTTACCGTGGGCCTCAGTCAATCTGTGTAAGAATGTCCTATAATATTTATTGATTTATTATTTATTTAAGTTACCTTAGATTTCATTACATAATTACATACAGGTCGACCTAATAAAATCGTGGTAACAACATTATCTTCTTTAGTTTCTAAATAAGATTTACAAAATAAATGAAGTTCATCACGAAACTTCACATACGAGCAGCTACGTGTTTCATTATGCAACACCCAAGGGCACAAAGTAACATCCTGAATAATCTACAGGAAAGCAAACTAAGAGGAAGACGTGACCACGAGTCATGTAGTGCAGAATGGTATGGTAGGGTAAACTCTCCTCATTCGGTGACACGCCTAATTCGGTGATACAAGCTTTGAAGCACTATTCCGAAAGAAGATTTTTGGTTGTTTCACCGAATTGCCCAACTGGGGTAGTACCTCCGCCTTACAGAAGACCGCAGCCAAATAGCACTAGACCCTACTCATAGTGTTGTGTTCCTGCCGGTGAGTAAGAGCTCAACGAGGGTGCGGTGTGCTGATGACGAGAGGACTTACGGAACTGACATATTCCGTCTATTGTCCTTTGAGTCGTCGGCAACCCGAACTCTCCTTGGAACTTGTACACTCCTTTTTACTGTGTATTTAACACAGCAAAAGGGAATGTACAAGTTTCTTTGAGTTGCAGGCGTCCATGGGTTACGGTGACCGCTTTCCATCAGGCGGGCCGTACGCTTGTTTGCCACCGACGTAGTATAAAAAAAAATTAGGCGTGTCACCGAATGAGGCGAGTTTACCTATTAATCATATGTATTGTCCTTAATATGAACGCTAAATAGCCTGTGCCCGCGATCTCGCTCGCGTTAATTTGTAAAATTCCACCCCCCATTTTAGGGAAGTGGGGAGTTAGAAAGAGACAAAAAGTAGCCTATGTCACTCTCCGTCCCTTGAAATATCTCCACGTAAAAATCACGTCAATTTTTGGGTCCGGTTTGCCCAATTTGTCGTGAAAGACGGACGAACAAATAAGACGGACAGATACAAACAATTTCATATTTATAATATAACTAGCTTTTGCCCGCGGCTTCGCTCGCGTTAGAAAGAGACAAAAAGTAGCCTATGTCACTCTCTATCCCTTCAACTAACTCCCCTTAAATAATCACGTCAATTCGTCGCTCCGTTTTTCCGTGAAAGACGGACAAACAAACAGACACACACACTTTCCCATTTATAATATTAGTATGGAAGTATGGAAGTATGGATTATAGTATGGAATGTATAAATTAACATCTTAAGAGCGTAAAAAGTTCATTATCTTTGATTTAATATAAAAAAATATATGAGCTTTTTTATCCATCATCAATTCCTCAATTCAGATAAGTACGAGGGTCATGCCAAAAGAAATTAGATACTCAAAATTTACATACTTTATTCTTTATTACAGCTATCTATTTTTTCGAAGTATTCACCGTGAACAGTGAACACGTATACACTTTTCCATCCGTCTAAACCACTTAGAAAATACCGATGACCACTCTTCTTTAGACACCTCAGAAATTTCATAATTATACGCAGCCAGGGCGTCTTCTTTGTTCTCAAATCTCTTTCCTTTTAATTTTTCTTTAATTTTAGGAAAAAGGTAAAAATCACAGGGGGCTAGGTCAGGGGAATATGGGGGGTGGGGCAGAATAGTCACGTTTTTTGAGCTGAAATAGTCAAGTGTTCTAGCGGAAGTGTGCGGGGCAGCGTTGTCGTGGTGCCAGAGCAGGTGCCGGGTTCCTGACTTCGGCCGCTAGTCACACCAAGCTGACAGTACTCTTGGGGCACAAACTGTCACATACCATTCTGAATTAACTGTCTTTTGATCTTCTAGCACTATTGTAGCAATATGTCCCGTCTTGCAGAAAAATGAGGCAACCATTTGTTTTTGTGTAGGTACTTCGGGTTCGGCGACATTTTGTTGGCGTCGGTTCATCTACAAAACACCATACTGTGGACTGTCGCTTTGTTTCGGGATCGTAGTTATATAGCCATGTTTCGTCACCTGTAAGTATATCATATACGTTTTTTTTTCTCGCCTGCGTCGAATTTATCTGTCATAAATTTGCACCAATCCATGCGACGGGGTTTCTATAAATCGGTGAGCTTGTGCGGCACCCATCTTGAAAAACGCTTATGAAGAGACAGTTTACTATGAATTATAGTTTGCAATGCTGCTGATCCAAAGCCCAGTTCACGCTCGAGCTCTACATATGTAATTCGTCGGTTCGCACGAATATTTTTTTCTACAGCCTGTACATTTTCTTCAGTGACTGCGGTTGGCGGCCGTCCGGTCTTCGCCTCATCTTTAAAGCTCTCCCGTCCTCTTTAAAATTCAGCAAACCAATTAAAAACAGTTGCACGTGAACACGCAGACTCTCCAAAAGTCGAGACTAAAAGTTCAAAACACTCTTGAGGTTTTAAATCTTTTTTAAAGTCATAATATATCATAACACGAAAATCACGTCCAGTAAGCTCCATTGTTGCGGAAAATTCCCGCCAAAATTATTTAGAAAAAAAATAATTAAATAACAAAAAATAAAACCGCCTTCAAAAATAAGCGCGTTACAAAACACGGAGAAACTAAAAAGCCAAAAATAATAAACCTTTCAATTCAGATTTCTTATCGTATTGCAATAAGCTAAACATCCAAATTATAAACAAATCAATTATTTTTGTAGTCGGTACCAGACCTGTTCGTCGCCTTGCTATTGCCTGTTTGCCCCACCCAACCATACACAGGCTGATGGTACCGACTCCAAAAATAATTGATTTGTTTATAATTTGGATGTTTAGCTTATTGCAATACGATAAGAAATCTGAATTGAAAGGTTTATTATTTTTGGCTTTTTAGTTTCTCCGTGTTTTGTAACGCGCTTATTTTTGAAGGCGGTTTTATTTTTTGTTAAAAAGTTTATTTATTTGTTGATTTTTAGTGGTTCCTAGTGATATTATATGTATCAGTCCGAATACATGTACAGTAGTGAAAGAATTATCCTTTAACTCCTAACCATTGAGGAGTTGACCTTCCATCATCAGCTCAGCCACATAAAATTATTACCATCAGACGTAAATACTGGTGTACCTTTGAAAAATAGACTAAAAACATTACATGTGCCTATAACATTTGAAGAGTTCCCTCGATTTCTCCAGGATCCCATCATCAGACCCTGACTTGGTGCCAATGGGACCATCTCGGGGTTATACCAGTTCGATCAAAAAAAAAATTTTGAAAATCGGTCCACGATTCTCGGAGATATCGAATAACATACATACAAAAAAAAAATAAAAAAAAAAAAAAAAAACATTCAGTCGAATTGAGAACCTCCTCCTTTTTTGAAGTCGGTTAAAAAAGAATCCTAAGAATTTCCAAGTGTTCATAATTTTTAAATTTATAAGCAAATAACCTACCTTTACAATGGTGTATAACTGGCCAGTATCGATCAAATGACCATGGAGTATCTAACTTCTTTTGGCATGACCCTCGTATGTGTTAGTCTAAAAACAGAAAACGCAATGAATCTGTTTTTTCCAATAAAAAAAGTATACAACAACTCCGTTCGACTTAGTCAATTTGTGTTACGAGTCACGTTTTCCGTTTTTATTTGCCCCTATTTTTCGTACACTTTTAAACTTTTTTGAAATAATAATTTTTCCCAAGATAACTCCATCATAAACCCAGAGATAATCGATCGTAGGTATTTTTTTTGATCGGATCAGATCGGTTGCATACATATTAAGCCACAAATATATCAAAAGGGTTTCCCCATTGGAACCCCAAAGAGCGGCGTGTCGTTGAAATTATAATTTCCCCGCAGATAGCCGTATCATTAACCCAGAGATCGTATTCCCGGTTTCATATTCCATGCTTCTCGGATATAAGATAGCTGCTGCAGCGCTTTATATGTGGAGAAGTTACCTATTTTCACACGTATATTTATATTGTCGAGCTGGATTTACACCTGCGAGTTATTGCTACAAGTTTTGAGACGTTACTATGAGTAAGAGTGAGTGGCAAATATCTGCATCTCTTTCTTGCTACCTTTGTTTCAAAACTTGCAGATATATGTTTGTTTTGGGTGCACCAAAGTTCATATAAAATTGGTACATAGATTATTGGTAGTCCGAAAATGTTTCTCATACAATTTTACATTATAATGATCATTATTTATAACAATTTTATGTTAATAACTATCGTAACTTCGAATGACTTATGTGTTCATAATGTCATTCATCATAAATACATTTTATACTAATATTAATGTTTATTTATATACTTATTGATCATAACGATTGCGAGTAACATAATTTATCGTTATATTATTGTTAACAGAACAGAAATCACATGTGACAGAGTCCAGTTAGGTGCGACGACGAGCGTAGCGAGGAGGAGCGTGTTAGGTTGTCCGTGAGCAAACCAGAAACGACTTTTTAATGTAAATTGTATATATGTCACTGTAAAAGCTCCAAGCGCGCTTCTATAAATGGCACAAGTTTTTCATAGAACTTCCCCAAAACTTTTTAAATAACTTTATGATGAATGATTTTCTTAAACACAAAATTATGAATGTTATTAAATATTTGTGTAGAAGTTATGATTAAAAATTTTGATAATAATGAAACAAAATTATGATAAGTGAAATTATGAGAAATGATCATTCGGAGCACAAATCGGTATAAACAATAATTTTATAACAATAATTTTATAACAAATAATTTTATATGAGCCAATATGGACCCGTTTGTTTTAAACTGCGGAATGAAAAGAATCGGAAGTCACCAGCAAAGTGCTGAGATGATCCTTCTTTGAATGACATCAAGTTTGCCATAGTAAACTTGACCATATGGGTCCAACAGCTTATCCAATCGCTAGTAGAAATAAAGTGACACTACGAAATAACTGCATGACGTGCCAATATAGTTAGGCCCTTTTAGAAAATCAGTATGACCACCGGTAAAATCAATTAAGTCCTAATTTCAGACTATATTTGAAGCGAAAGTGGTTTGCCAGGATCGTAGCGAATAGAAATGTGATCTCTGCCTACCTCTCTGGGAAACAGGCTTGATTATATGTATGTATTTGAAGTGGTTAAATCGCTTTACCTGCTACATTTAACAACGAAATCCCAAGTCGTGCAAATTCTTATCTGGCATCATAGCACGATGTGGTTTCCATTTTATTATCACCAACCACTTTAACTAGATCCCCCACTTCTCTCCCAACTATATTCTTAGTAGTCTTAACTTGGTATTAGATGATTCTTCATGGTTCATCTAATACTGGTATTGTGTTAATGTTTAGTTCGGTACCGTGTACTCTAGTCTTTTGTTTTCTTTAAGCACGTGGTCAGGTTTGTTGTGATTTGTTTGAATTTGATGTCTTCATTATAATATATGATCTCTAGACTCATTTTCGTGATAATTATCTTTCTTAATTTATCCGTCTAGTTTCTAAATGAAACTATTTTTCATCTTTTAACTCCTTAACCGGCTGACAGTTTTTTTTTTAAGTTTTTGTTTTCTTTAATTTTAATGTAATCTTCGTTCCTACCAAATTTTATAAACAGTGGTTTTTACCGTGAAACTTACAAACATTCCAAACCTCAAGTTTCAAATCCAATAAAAAAATAAGTGTTATCATATTTTTTTTTAGTTTGGCACTGTGATAAGTAATTCAGTAAGTATGTGAAGTCAAGCCATGACATGAAATATCATTAGATCAAGAGTAGTGTTTTTTTAACAACACTGTGACAGTCTCTCCACTTGAAGCTTCAAGCTCATGCGATAATTTTGAACCATCCTTATAATAATTAAGCTACCATTACGAAGCAAACTCTAAAACCAAGAAAGACGTAAACGTCAGTAAACGCGATCCCATAAAAATCTTCGTCTTACAAGTCCATCGTCGAGAATGCGGTCCGCCCACGTCCCATCATCACTGACCATTGATAACTCTTATATCGTTCCATTAAAGGTTTAATAGGTCAGTATTACCAAGTCGAGGACTGGTTTAAGAACGCTGATCATTGATAGTCCTTATTTCGTAAGTATTGAAGATGATAATAGGTTATTTTAAAGTGGAAGACCGGTTGCATCCTTGCACCTTGCTCGACAAGCCTGGATGACAGGCTGAGGAACATGTTAATTTCTCATATTCAGACTCACTTGTGGTGTACTGATTAGTCGGCATAAATATTGATACAAGCAAAGTATCAAAATTATGTAAACACAACGGAGCTTGCATTTTTATTTATATAAATAAATAAAAACATTTATCCTGACCCTGACAGATATATATTAAGTTTTTAAAATAGCAAATGACATATTAATAAATAATCAAAGCGTTATTATTAAAGTTTGAATTAAATTTTAATTGTAACACTAGTTTCTACTTCTGGAAGGTTAAATCTTACATAAGTATTTTGAATTTGTTTTTTATTATGCAGGAACGTCTGCGACCGATATTACATATCTTTGAATTAAAGGAAAAGTGGAAAAATTCACACCGACAGGACTCGAACCTGCGACCTCTGGCTTTGCCCGAGCCATCACGCTCCCAACTGCGCCACGGAGGCCCACATTTATCCATGCCTTCCTTCAATTCTTAAACGCCTTAGGGTGGCGTATAGCTAAGTATTCTGGTGAAATCTACAATTCATCATCATCATTCCCTTGCCCTTTTCCCATTGAAATCTACAATTATAACTCTTATTAGGTAGACAAACATTGCCAGTTGTTAGTATAGTAATCTATCTATATAGGACACCATCTCCTAAGTATAACAATGTATAAATGTCAAATAGTTGACGTCAACCTGTACAAGGTTGCAAATCATTTGAGTCTCTAAATTTCAAAAGTTAACAAATTAAACATACAAAGTGATTTATTGTCCACAATATCTTATTTAGGATAATTTAATTACCATAAAGCAAAACCTGTTAGGATTGAACCTTGTTACCTCCCACACTTGTATGCAAAGTCTAAATCTATTATTTCTGTCTGGCTTCTCAGACTATGGAACAGAAAGAGAGGGAAGGTCATATTTGTTTGGTAGGAACAATTTAGGACTTAGCGTAGAACCTTGTGGCACCCCGTGTAGGTAGCAGTCTTTCAAATTGCATTAGTTTACCTTGGAGTGGTGTCAGATTCAGATTCAGATTCAGATCATTTATTCATAAAAGTAAAATATTTATACGTCAATTTATAATACATAGTATAGTCATATATACATGCAGATCATTGTTACTTAATTTGGTACATTATTCATAATAAAATTGTAACTTCAAATGATTTACTTAGCAAATAGTGCTTAAGTTAAGTTATTATATTTACTACATTAGTGTTAATACATTTTACATTTGTTGATACATCTTTCAATTAATTAGGTACTAAATTACATATTTGATGTGTTAGGGCCAATGGGTTTGTCACTTGCAGAAACTCAGGTACATTGTAACATGCAAGGTCTATTAACATAGTCTTTAGTTTTCTAGAGAATATTGGATTGCTTTTCGCGTTTTTTATGTTTAGGGGAACATGGTTATATATGTTGGCACCGACAACACTGAGCGCCGCACGGGCCTTCGCTAGCCGTCGGGTCGGAGCTATTAGCAGCGGCTGCCTACGCGACGTTCTGTTAAGAGTTTTGTAGTTATGCAGGTTCTCGCGTACATAGTTACAAGCTGTCAGTATATATATACTTGGCAAGGTCAGTATTTTATGGCTTCTAAATATATCTTTCGCGGGATGGTCGAGTGGTTTTCGGTCAACAATTCGTAGGGCTCGTTTTTGTAATTTAAACAGTCTTTCCCAGGTGGCCGACGTAGCCCATAAATCAATTCCTTGAATTAGGACGGAGTGGAAATATCCAAAATAGGCTTTACGCATGTTACTGGCGGACAGGGTGGGCGCGAGTCTGGACAGGGCGTAGCACGCCGAGGACAGCTTGTCGCACATGTGGTCGACGTGCGCGGCCCACGTCAGCCCGGCGTCGATCACGTACCCTAGGTACCGAGTGTTGTCCACCTGGGGGACACTGACATTATTTAGAGTTATATTTATCGGATTGTGAGTTTTTTTCAATTGAAAATGAATTATATTGGTTTTATCTAAATTTAATAACATTCCATTAGCCGAAAACCACTTGGCCATTTTGTGCATTACAAGTGTAAGTTTAAGTTTTAAATTATCAAAATTATCGGCATTGACTATAATGCAAGTGTCATCGGCGAACATTACGTACTCGGGGTAGGCACACGCAGCTGTGATATCGTTCACTAAGATCAAGAACAGGTTATTGCCCATCACAGATCCCTGAGGAACGGCGGAGCATCCTATCGGTTCTAGATCTGACTTTGAGTTGAGTACGTATGTAGACTGTCTGCGATTACTGAGAAACGAGGCGACGGCGTCATGGAAAGTTCCTTCGAAGCCGTAGCGGGCGAGTTTGGCCAGTAAGAGCGAGTGATCAATCACCTCAAAGGCGCGCGACAGGTCGCAGAACACCGCGGCGACCTGCCGCCCGCCCTCCAGGTGCGCCAGCACGCGCGCCACGACGTCGCGCGCCGCGTCCGCCGTCGACCGCCCGGGTTGGTAGGCATACTGTTGCTGGTTTAATAGGTTATTTGATGTGATATGATTCATTATTCTCCTACTAATCATTCGCTCAAATATTTTAGACACCACTGGTATTAGTGATATCGGCCGATAATGTTTAGGTAGGTGCATTTCACCCTTGCCTTTATAAACCGGTTGCACTTTAATTTCTTTTAAGCTATCTGGGTATATTCCGGTGTAAATGCACTTATTAAAAAACGATAGAAATAATGAGATTACTACCGGCGGGAAGCAGTCAATAATCTCGGTTGACATGTCATTGTTGTCTTTAGATTTTTTACGTTTAATTTTTTTACACGCTATTAATATTTCATTCAACGTGAAAGGTTCAAATATATATGGCGCAGGCGGTGCATATTGTAGGTATTGTTCTAGATATGCAAGCGCGGTGCGAGCGCATGGAGTTGGGTTGTTTACACTCGCGTCGATGTAGTACCTGTTCAGCTGCGCGGCGGCGGCGGCGGCGCGCTGCCCGACGCTGTCACCCCCAGCCTTACTGACAAACACATCGATCGCACCACTCTTGCATTTCATATTCTTTCCAGTCTCGGCCGATATTACCCGCCATACACTTCTACACATATTTTCACTACTACTGTTTGCTATAAGGTTGTTAATAAAGCTACTACGTACTTGTTTCAATGTTGTCCAGTATTCAGATTCTAAGTTTTGCAGCATCAGCCGGTTTGCGCATGCCTCAGTGCTGTCGGTAGCTTGCGTATGCACTGATAAGACCTGTTTAATTTTATTTATCTTTTTACGTAGTGTTTGGCCTATGTAAAGATTATGAAGTAGGTGTATTTGCAAATCCTATGTTTTGCTTTTGATATTTTACGTAAAACGGTTCAGTCATTCGGTTATTTACGGATTCGTAAGGAATGACGAAAGATAAACTTATTTCGTATGATCTTAATGTTTGAGTTGAGTAGTATATTACTCTGTAAAATGCTAGTTACGAAGAAATGATTTTTTTTTGTTGTAAACTTAAAGATAGAATTCTAAATTCAAAGTTAAATAGGCGTCAATATTTATGGAAAATTAATTGGATAAGTACATCTATGTATCTACGAACGCTATTACAAAACTAACTTAGATTAAGTTAGATAAAGCACACCTCCTTTGCATGCTTTGATAAGCAGAATGTACTTTGGGACATAATGTATACTGTAAGAACTTGTTTTGTGTACTACATTCTTGCAAATGAATAAATGATTATGATTATGATTAACAAATCTGTACCATAATTTACATTCCCAAAGGTTCCCTGCATAAATCCTCGATAGAACTCACCAACAACGAAGTTTCATCGAACGTCAATGAAGAAACCACATTACCTGCAACACGAAAAAGAAATGTTAACATCAACGCAAACATAACGACATCGTAAAATAGGACAAAAGAACTCAGTTTAACGGTCTATAAAACTGACGTGATTTCAGTTGTCCAAAAGTTTGTAACAGAAGCTTCAATATTGGATCTTCCAGATAAAAGAGCAAGGTTGAAATATAATTTAGCTGTTTTGGCTAAATGAATATCAAATATAAGGTCCTTGCAACAAAGGACTTTATGAGTATCAATGAGTGAATTTTACGATTTGGGATGACGTTTATGGTAGTAAAATTCGAGTCTGGACCATTTGCTTGGCAAGCTTTTAATTTAAAAATAATATTCAATGGTCTATTTAATATTATTTCTATTTTATACTTTATCTTTTCTTCATTGTTGACGCTGGTGTGAGAAGAGTAGTGTCAACTTTGTTAAAATGCCAAAAATATCAGTGTTTTGGTTCACCACAGAGAATATAAATAACGATGTGTTAACAAATTGGTACCATGTCTGCCAAGATTGCTATCAAGAGATATTTATTAACCCTTAAATGCATATTAGTGATGTAAATATGCATCATGCATTTTTGGCTCTATTGACAGCATGTCAAAATTCAAATTTGAATAAATCTTTGTCAAGGTCATCTTTGTGAAACTCAGAATACTCATCTTAATCATGATTACAACAGTAATTTCTAATCTTCTTACACATTACGAGAAACCCAAAAAAACCTGAGAAGCTACATTGTAATAGCAATCGTCACATAAGACATTTTAATCGACATGTCATCACAATGGTCGGGTGAAACATAATTGCATAAACACATAACTTTCCTTTCCTGATGGAAGGTATAATAGCCGGCTTTATCCCCCATTCAATCATGGGTTGATAGCGGTTCCCCTTCATTCAGATTTTCCTAGGTTAGAATAGGTAATACATTGCGATACAGCGGAAAAGATTTAGTTCGAAACGAGTGGCGATAAGTTAAAACACGACCGAAGGGAGTGTTTTAAATCGACACGAGTTACGAATTTCCTTTTCGCACGTGTATCGTACGACATTTTTCAGTACAGATGAGCCTCCGAAGTTTCGACCTGGCATATAATGAACCACTTCTCGCACTAGTACGTAAAAAAACCGGCCAAGAGCGTGTCGGGCCACGCTCAGTGTAGGGTTCCGTAGTTTTCCGTATTTTTCTCAAAAACTACTAAACCTATCAAGTTTAAAACAATTTTCCTAGAAAGTCTTTATAATGTTCTACTTTTGTGATTTTTTTCATATTTTTTAAACATATGGTTCAAAAGTTAGAGGGGGGGGGGACGCACTTTTTTTTCTTTAGGAGCGATTATTTCCGAAAATATTAATATTATCAAAAAACGATCTTAGTAAACCCTTATTCATTTTTAAATACCTATCCAACAATATATCACACGTTGGGGTTGGAATGAAAAAAAATATCAGCCCCCACTTTACATGTAGGGGGGGTACCCTAATAAAACATTGTTTTTCATTTTTGATTTTTGCACTTTGTTGGCGTGATTGATATACATATTGGTACCAAATTTCAGCTTTCTAGTGCTAACGGTTACTGAGATTATCCGCGGACGGACGGACGGACGGACGGACGGACGGACGGACGGACGGACGGACGGACGGACGGACGGACGGACGGACGGACGGACAGACAGACATGGCGAAACTATATGGGTTCCTAGTTGACTACGGAACCCTAAAAAAGCACCATCTTGTTGGGAGTTCGAAGGTATCACTATGGAAACTCAGCTATCTCGATAAACTTGGTATATTTTCAATAAATTATCAAACATTGATTACAATAAAGCAACAGGTTACATCTAAGGTAGGTATCGACCGTTTGTTACGGCAGTCGGAAACCGAATGCCCCTGCGGCCTAGCTCCGATCGCGCCATTAGGCTAAAACGGAAGTATGCTACGAAAGTGGCGCGCGCTAGTGGCGCCATCGGAACTAGTCAAATTAATAACTGATTTAATAAACTTAACTGGATATAATTCTGATGAACATATAATATAAATAAATATGTATACAATAATAAATGCTCCTTACAGCTCGGCCATCCTGTTCCAGGCGGGTCCTCACGCCACATCACATTTGTTTTGTTAAGAGCGTTATAACATTTCGGCGTCGGGCGAAATTAGGTATTTTACCCGCCGCGCGAGCCCAATATGCCGACCCTTTCTAGCACGTCTTATCACTCGCTCGCACTACAATAATGGACAAAACAATCTTGATCCTTTCTATGGAATTTTGATAACAACCACAATCTACTATCTCGATATAAACTTTTGGTTTCTAATAAACATTATTTTGTACGAAAATACGAGAATATAGCGCGAAATAATATCAATTATGTTAAAATTTATTTAAAAAATTAAAGTAATAATTATAAAAGTAGATCCCATCCCAAATATTTGCTTTTGTTATATGATAAGTATTAGAGTAAAGTATAATTATATTAATATGATGATAAAATAAGACAAATACAATTCTAATTACTTCAAGGTGGTGCTCAGGGTCTGATGATGGAGCCAGATGGTGGTCACCAATACCAATGAACAATATGACTATACAACTTCGTGGTTTACATGTCATTCTAGCATTTTCACTTTCACATTTCAAGTGCATATACCACGAGTATAGGTTTTCGGGTGTGCTGATTTAAAAATTAATGACCGATTTGGAATCTGACATTGCTGACTGTCACTTTGACACAAAAGTCGTCATGGGTGTCGTAAAATAGGTTTTAGGGGGTGCTGATTCCAAAATTAATGGCCAATGTGGAATCTGACATTGCTGACTGTCACTTTGACACAAAAGTCGTCATGGGTGTCGTCAAATAGGTTTGCGGGGGTGCTGATTCCAAAATTAATGAACAATGTGGAATCTGACATTGCTGACTGTCACTTTGACACAAAAGTCGTCATGGGTGTCGTAAAATAGGTTTTAGGTGGTGCTGATTCCAAAATTAATGACCAATGTGGAATCTGACATTGCTGACTGTCACTTTGACACAAAAGTCATCATGGGTGTCGTCAAATAGGTTTGCGGGGGTGCTGATTCCAAAATTAATGAACAATGTGGAATCTGACATTGCTGACTGTCACTTTGACACAAAAGTCGTCATGGGTGTCGTAAAATTGGTTTTAGGGGTGCTGATTCCAAAATTAATGACCAATGTGGAATCTAACATTGCTGACTGCCACTTTGACACAAAAGTCATCATGGGTGTCGTAAAATAGGTTTTAGGGGTGCTGATTCCAAAAATAATGACTAATGTGGAATCTAACATTGCTGACTGTCACTTTGACACAAAAGTCGTCATGGGTGTCGTCAAATAGGTTTCCGGAGGTGCTGATTTGAAAATTAATGACCGATTTGGAATCTTGACATTGCTGACTGTCACTTTGACACAAAAGTCGTCATGGGTGTCTTCAAAAAGGTTTCCGGGGGTGCTGATTCCAAAATTAACGACTATTTTGGAATCTCACAGTGCTAATTGTAATTTTGACACAAAAGGAATCATGGGTGTAGTCAAATAGTTTTTAGGGGCACTGATTCCAAAATTAATGAAATGATTTAAAAAGTAATGACCGATTTGGAACCTGACATTGCACAGAACCCCTGGAAAGGAAACCTATTTGACGACACCCATAACACGACTTTTATGTCAAAGTGACAGTCAGCAATGTCAGATTCCAAATTGATCATTAATATTGAGATCAGTACCCATGAAAACCTATTTGAAGACACCCATGATCACTTTTGTGTCAAAGTGACAGTCAACAGTGTCAGATTCCAAATTGGTCATTAGTTTTCAAACACCTCCGGATACCTATTTGACGACACCCATGACGACTTTTGTGTCAAAGTGACAGTCAGCAATGTCAGATTCTAAATTGGTCACTAATTTTGGAATCAGCACCCCCTAAAACCTATTTTACGACACCCATGACGACTTTTGTGTCAAAGTGACAGTCAGCAATGTCAGATTGAACATTGGTCATTAATTTTGGAATCAGCACCCCCTTAAACCTATTTTACGACACCCATGACGACTGTTGTGTCAGAGTGACAGTCAGCAATGTCAGATTGAACATTGGTCATTAATTTTGGAATCAGCACCCCTAAAACCTATTTTACGACACCCATGACGACTTTTGTGTCAGAGTGACAGTCAGCAATGTCAGATTGAACATTGGTCATTAATTTTGGAATCAGCACCCCTAAAACCTATTTTACGACACCCATGACGACTTTTGTGTCAAAGTGACAGTCAGCAATGTCAGATTCCACATTGGTCATTAATTTTGGAATCAGCACCCCTAAAACCTATTTTACGACACCCATGACGACTTTTGTGTCAAAGTGACAGTCAGCAATGTCAGATTCCAAATTGGTCATTAATTTTGGAATCAGCACCCCTAAAACCTATTTTACGACACCCATGACGACTTTTGTGTCAGAGTGACAGTCAGCAATGTCAGATTGAACATTAGTCATTAATTTTGGAATCAGCACCTCCTAAAACCTATTTTACGACACCCATGACGACTTTTGTGTCAAAGTGACAGTCAGCAATGTCAGATTCCACATTGGTCATTAATTTTGGAATCAGCACCCCCTAAAACCTATTTTACGACACCCATGACGACTTTTGTGTCAAAGTGACAGTCAGCAATGTCAGATTCCAAATTGGTCATTCATTTTGGAATCAGCACCCCTAAAACCTATTTTACGACACCCATGACGACTTTTGTGTCAGAGTGACAGTCAGCAATGTCAGATTGAACATTAGTCATTAATTTTGGAATCAGCACCTCCTAAAACCTATTTTACGACACCCATGACGACTTTTGTGTCAAAGTGACAGTCAGCAATCTGAGGTACTACATATTCGTAATCTGAAAGTAATCAAGTCAATAATTTCAGTTATTTTGAATCGACTATGATTCCGAATTATTGGTAATAGTAATGATTGTATAGATGATTAGTGATTCCTTTACATGTAATGGTAATTTACCGTTTCACTTGATTACATTACAAGTAATCTGACACCCAGTAGTGTCAGATTACAAAGTAAAATCAAGTAATCGTGTAATCCGGAATCGATTACGATTTCCCCATCTCTGGGTTTAGTTATATGGTTCATTGGTACTGGTGACCACCATCTGGCTCCATCATCAGACCCTGAGTACCACCTCTTGTCAAAGGTCTTGTTGAGACGAACCCAACGAGCCTAAACACGAAGTCGTTTACTTACATGGTTCACTGGTACTGGTGACCACCTTCTGGCTCCATCATCAGATCCCGAGTACCATCTTGATGTGTCTTATCATCTTGACCGTATTGTAATTTTCACATTTTTATCATCACAACGTTGTAATACTTTAACATTTAAACATAACAAAGTATTACAAAAGCAAATATTTACGGATCTAGGATCAAATTCGTTGGTCGCTGTTTACACACACACAATGCGAGGATAGCCCGTGTAGAAACAAGGCGTCCGACCCACGCAACAATAAATATTCTCGACGTTTGCGATGAAAACTCGGAGACCAAAGTGACATACGTCTTACCTCCTCGAGCTCCGGCGCGGCACTGAAATCGCAGGCGTCCGTCGCCGGTAAAATAGCGACAGGAAAGCTAGTTTTCAAAAAATTGGCAAAAAATCATGATAAAATATTATAACGACAAATGGATAACAGCAGTTTAAGCACATTGTGCAGATTATTTATATACTAAAATAACTTCGATAACATGTAGATTTTCGGAGAAATGATCACTTGTTTCGATGTATTTTCAAGACAAAATTGAGTTCGTTTTACTTTCAATTTCTCAATTTCAAAGGATTAAATGATAAATATTGTTTAATGGGCCTTAAGTACAAGATATTTGGAACTTAAATTTACCTCATTTATGAGAGTGATCTTATCAAATTGTACATAATAAGAGCTCCGAATTCTGTGCTTCACGCGGTTTTCCTAAACGAGCATCAGAAAAACAATCATTACTAATTGAAAAAGCTTTTTTTTCATATGTTTTTTATTTAACCGACAGTTAATAAGATGTTCTAACTGAAACAAGTACTTTCACTGTCTTTTAGTATGAGTAAAGTGTACAATTTTGTCGATAAATATTGTGCATTTTACAATATATCGCCTTTTTTTGTCATAGCGCTCTTAATAGTTTACACAACTTCTATTGAGTAGGTAATAATATCAATAACAACAAAACAATACTTTTATTAAATTATGCTATTAATTATGCCTGGCGTTTGATATTACGAGGGAAAAACAAATGATATGGACTGGTTTTTTTTTTATACCAACGATCAAATAATAAATCACACTAACGCTTTCAAGCGAGCTATGTCAGTTAGTACTGTTAACATTTATATGGCCACGCATATAGACATTGCTCACCTGAAAGATCTTATTGTAAATCAAATATAGGTTCATAATCTTGAAATTTGTGGCTTGGCCTGTGCTTAATTAGGTATACAAGAATAAGCATTTGTTTCACATTCAGAGATCTTAGAGATACAATTTATTTCGCTCTATGGTCTACTTCAGACAAGCATCATAAAATGATAATGTTGGTAGAATTATTTACTTAAACACAATGCAACATATTTCATCATTTAATCAACTACTTAATAATAAGTTCGGTTTTGTTAACCCTTGCCATCACTCCTAATCTGATACAATATTTCCGATGAATGATAAATTAGATAGATAACCATGGTTGTATTTTATGGATGGAGACTATACGTTCTCGTTACATTCGCATTACCGGGGTGTTTTTCGATTATAAGTTTGTCGTTAGGGAGCATTTTTACTATTCGATAGGAACCGGGACTAATAAGTCAATATTGAAATGGTGTAGTAGACCAAATATTCAATAGAACGCGTTCACCATTATTTTTTTAATTTAGTTCTTATGGTATTCGCTTATATGAGCCCATTTGTGGTCAGTTATGTCCAACTTTACTGTTTTCTCTCATCGTTAGCGCCCTAAGAATGAATTTGCTACCGGATAGATTGGATAGGCAATACACAAAACAAAAAGTTAATAAACAAAAAGGTTCTAAATGATTAAATAATTATATTATTTTACAGAAATTACATATTCAAGTGTCAAGCCGTCACTTTCCGGTAGATTAATCTTTCAATCTTACTACACAATGTTAAACTGCCTAAATCAACACACACTATACTGTGACGTCTTACTGCGGTATATATTAACATTTAACTATCAACATCGCTACTTTTTTCGCTCTTGACGACCAACGAACTATTTTCTGCATTGTCTAGCCCCTTGTATTCCTTATCAAATTTATTTTTAAAGCAATGAGCTGTTTGATGTCCTGTCCTGTTGCAAACAGAGCAAGTCGCTGCCGGTTTACTGCATTTCGTACTACGATGTCCTATCTCGTTACAGTTATAACACGTAATATTTTTAAAATGCGGGTTTTCTTTCGATGTATTATTGGACTTAATCGCAGTCGCTGAAGACCGAATAGCGGATGTATTAGATTCCCGTTCTCTGACTGATCCTGCTTTAATGGTACGGAAGTATTTCAAAACTTGCTCTGATTCTTTAAATTGTGCTGCTTGCGCGCCTACTCTAGCAGCCCTATCCTCTAATCCATGAAGAATACAATCTACTGCGTATCTGCCATAGATCTGACACCTATTTAACAAATTAACCTTCGCGTAGTAATAATGCTCCAACGATTCCCCATAGCGCGCTTTCTTAGCGAGCATTTCTGACAAAAGCTCTGCAAAATCTTCGCGACATGGGAAAGACTCTATCAACTTTCTTTTCCACTCTGACCAAGTGAACATCAACGAAGGTAGTCCCTGGTACCATAATTTAGCTACACCTGCTAATTTTAAAAGCGCGTAGTGAGTGGTTTCTTTATCGTCCCACTCGTAAATTGAGGCGCATTCTTCAATTTTAGTTAGCCATGTTAGTACGGTCTGATTTTTAGCCATGGGGTCAAATTCAGGGACTACATTCGCGATCGATGCAAGCTTGGGTTTATTAGAGCCCTTGACTTTATCTAAAATTGTCAGAACTTTATTAATTACATTAGAATCGTGCTCCCTACTAGGAAGCCGTAACCTTTTACGGTCGCAAAGGCGCTCCCTACTAGAGTCTTCTGACGAAGAACGACGACACCTTTTGCGACGTTCTAAAGATGGACTACGGTATCTCCTACGACATTCGGGGGATGGACTATTATAGCTTTTACGACGGTTTACCGATGGGGTACGGTAACTTTTACGACGCTCCACGTGTCGCTCTATCGATGGAGTACGGTGTCCCTTGTGACGTTCGACCGATGGAGTGCGGTACCTCCGTCGATCAGAAGAACTCGATTGCCGCCTTCGACGCCGTTCAACCCTCGGCCGAGATTCTTGGTCACGATGATGATCGTCACTCCTTTCGCTGCTGCTCCGTACGAGATCCACGCTCCTTCGTGGACGTGGCCCAGACCCTCCTGGCTGCTTGTACTCATTGTCTTGTCCCTCTCGCCTGGGACGATCGTACTGACTGCCCTGTCCCTCTCGCCTGGGTGCTCCTGGGTACCGAGATTCATTGCCCGGGCTCTCCGGCCTGGGCTCTGGTACGTCTTCCATTTCTGAAACTTCAGTTGTTTCAGTAAGAAGGAAAATAACGAAATAATTAAGGGAAAAAAAAAAGAAAATAACGAAATAATTAAGGGGAAAAAAATAATGATACGGTTAATTACGTATTGTTCAGAGACCATATCAGTGACTCTACATATCAGTGACTCTACATATCAGTGACTCTACATATCAGTGACTCTACATATCAGTGACTCTACATATCAGTGACTCTACATATCAGTGACTCTACATATCAGTGACTCTACATATCAGTGACTCTACATATCAGTGACTCTACATATCAGTGACTCTACATATCAGTGACTCTACATATCAGTGACTCTACATATCAGTGACTCTACATATCAGTGACTCTACATATCAGTGACTCTACATATCAGTGACTCTACATATCAGTGACTCTACATATCAGTGACTCTACATATCAGTGACTAATAGACTGACTAATAGGTATATTATATATATAATAAGTGACTAATAGGTAAAGCTTTATTATTGTGCAATTAAGTAATAATCAAACACAAATCAAGCATACACGTTCATGCATCACAATTATCTAACATGTACATTCCCGAAGGAGTGGCCTTTGGCAAAATGAACATGCAAGACTGACCATATTAACCTCCGGACTGACTCCGTAACGGAAAATACAGTCTACCTCACACATAGTAATCATCACACTATCTAACATGTCAATCTCCAAAGGAGTGGCCTTTGGCAAGATGAACATGTAAGACTGACTCATATTAACCTCCGGACTGACTCCGTAACGGAAAATACAGTTTACCTCACAAATAGTAATCATCACACTATCTAACATGTCAATCTCCGAAGGAGTGGCCTTTGGCAAGATGGACATGCAAGACTAACCATATTAACCTCCGGACTGACTCCGTAACGGAAAATACAGTTTACCTCACAAATAGAAATCATCACACTATCTAACATGTCAATCTCCGAAGGAGTGGCCTTTGGCAAGATGGACATGCAAGACTGACCATATTAACCTCCGGACTGACTCCGTAACGGAAAATACAGTTTACCCACACATAGAAATCATCACACTATCTAACATGTCAATCTCCAAAGGAGTGGCCTTTGGCGAGATGAACATGCAAGACTGACCATATTAACCTCCGGACTGACTCCGTAACGGAAAATACAGTCTACCTCACACATAGTAATCATCACACTATCTAACATGTCAATCTCCAAAGGAGTGGCCTTTGGCAAGATGAACATGTAAGACTGACCCATATTAACCTCCGGACTGACTCCGTAACGGAAAATACAGTTCAATGATTACATAATTTCCAGAAATCACTTGATATTAATACACTATTAAAAAAAAAACAGGGTGTGAAAACACTTACGTTTTCTCTGTGTAAGGCGTGGCAAAAATCTTAAAAGATTTTTTTGTGAGATCCCAGCTTCTGAAACTGTTGGGAGTTCGAAGGTATCACTATGGAAACTCAGCTATCTCGATAAACTTGGTATATTTTCAATAAATTATCAAACATTGATTACAATAAAGCAACAGGTTACATCTAAGGTAGGTATCGACCGTTTGTTACGGCAGTCGGAAACCGAATGCCCCTGCGGCCTAGCTCCGATCGCGCCATTAGGCTAAAACGGAAGTATGCTACGAAAGTGGCGCGCGCTAGTGGCGCCATCGGAACTAGTCAAATTAATAACTGATTTAATAAACTTAACTGGATATAATTCTGATGAACATATAATATAAATAAATATGTATACAATAATAAATGCTCCTTACAATCTGTACTGATATAGTACATTACGATACAAGTGCGTAAAAAAGGAAGTTCGAAACGAGTGGCGATAAATTAAAACACGATCGAAGGGAGCGTTTTAAATCGACACGAGTTAGGAATTTCCTTTTCGCACGTGTATCGTACGACATTTTTCAGTACAGATGGCCCTCAGAAGTTTCGACCTGACAAATAATGAACCAGTTCTCGCACTAGTGCGTAAAAAAACACCATGTTTTAGTTTTTAGTTAAAAGAAAAACTCGAGGCTGTTTCAAGACCGACACCGGAGGCGGAGGGCTTAATGAATCAAGTTTGTTATCCTTTTGACGCCCGTATAATATCTAACTTGCCAGTCCCTGTACAGTATTAATATAATGGAGAAAATACCTACTATATCACCTTCTGACGCTATCATTTTAATTAGTTATTAATATTTCATCAGACCAGCAGAAGTCTAAGCGAGATCTTCAAAAATTAACGATACGTTTACAAATACTCCTTTGCAATATATCAACGCTACACATTCACATAACTATGTTACATGAAAGAAAATAAACTATTTTTGCACATCAATTAAACAGGCAAAGGCCATTGATGCCTAGTTTACGATGCTCCCATTTCTTCCAAATATTCCAAAAAGACGCAAACGCCATTATAGGTTTCGTCACTTACGCCTTATGATGATATAAGATTAAAAACCATTTATTCCGAGAAAGGGTGTAAGCGCCCAATACAGTTAAGTCACATAAGCTCTTTTGGCACGTAAACATTGGACATCACCTTGAAGTAAGGTTGCGACCCATTTTTACAAATTCGCTAACAAAATATTAAATGTTATTTACGGCTGTGACGTAAATAGTGTTTGGTTACCGTTGAAAAGAAGGCTGAAGGCGTAGAAATGAAATATTTGTAATATTAACACCATTGATCACACACTTTAGTGTTTAATGAATGAAAAGGATATGAAAACATATTTTTTAATACAGTTGCTCAAAAAGTGCCCGTTTTTTGGCTGTTTAGCGTGCGAGAAGTTGTATTTTACGAACTAGTGCGTAAAAAGTATATACGTTCCATTTTACGACTACTTACCGAGCTGTTTTCATATTAGTCTAGTTTACTAAGACAGAATAAAACTATAAACATACTATTAAGTGATTAATATTTAAAACGTTAATATTTCATATGTAATTGTTTACTTTTAGTCATACTAAACATAATTTATAAAATAGATAGATAGATAGATAGATAGATATATTCTTTATTCATACCCACAACATACATGGCATTGACAATTTAACATCCAAAAAAAAAATTAAAACAAAAAACAGTAAAAGAGTTACATGCAAACTTAACTAGTAACATTATTTTAACTAATACCTATGCCATGCATCGTGGCAGAGAAAAATGGTTTATACTTTGAAAAATCGGTCATAATGAGTCGTGTAAACAGAACATGATTGGAACGAAACGCGTCTTCTACTGTCAAAGTAGAGGCGTCTACCATGTTTTAACTTAATGCACGTTCAAAAAACCTCAATATGTTACGCGATTTGTCATAATTATTTTACGTTATTTGCAATACGTCGGGGCATAAATGGATCGATTAAATTAAAATGTAGTTGTACATTAAACAATCGTCCCAAATCGTAAATGTTTATGTTTTTATGCCGGCGTTCTTGTTTGCCACGAACGTAAGTGTCGCAAGGATGCTGCTTGAATTATCTGTTATAGATGCAAAGGCCTGTTATTATGTTTTTATGGCACCCAATGAAATAAATTATGTTAGATGAATAGCAAACTCGAAAATATGCACGCAAGATTAAAAGCTTCAAAAATACGCCTTTGAATTGTCAAATAATCCGTCAATGTCCATGGTAAAATTGATAGTTCGGATTGTTTTATTTCGTTGTAAGTAAGTAGTAGTGTTTTTTCGCAACTGTATTAAAAAACGTCGTTCGTCACACGTGCGAGAATGTCATTCTTCACTCGTCCCGAGATTTGCCACTCGCGTGCCGTGCGTGTTTTTTTGTATGAATAGGCAGACGTTTGACCACGATCACACCTGATGGTAAGTGATGATGCGGTCTACGGTGGATTACGCTTACCTATGAGATATACCTATTTACTCTTGCTTTAAAGAGACATGGATTGTACTCATGTGGGAACACAGACTCAGGCAGGGCATTCCACTCCTTGGCGGTTCGCAAAATAAATGTTGAAGCGAAACGCTTAGTGCGTATTTTTGGAATACTAACCGTGAAGCGATGCCGCATTGCCGATTGTCTGGTGGTCCTAAGGTGAAATGGGGGCGGAGGAACAAGGTTGTACAGTTCCTCAGCGCACTCTCCGAAATGTATCCTGTATAATTTTGATATAGCAAAAAAATCAAAAGAGAGCAGCAAAAGTGCATGAAGAATAATTGACTCAATTTATAATTTCTCCATGCAATTCCGCAGCTCACTGTACACATTACATATGAATATGTATTTTGGAATATTGTCAGTTTTTATGTCAAAAATGTATGAAACTTAAAGGCACATAATTAATTAAAACCAGTTTAAATTAATGAAATATCTAAATATCAATAGTTTGCGAAACACATTCGTAAATTTCGTTCAATAAATAGCTATGTTTAGATTTTTAGTCATTATTCTTTTTAGTCATTCGATTCCTGAAAACCAATACGATTATCATTATTTTCCTCATTTCATAAACACTAGATTAAATTTAGTGTTCCATGAAAAATCTGAATCTTCATCACATTTAGTATTCGACGAAAAATCAAAAACCTCCCACGCCTGGCTGAGTTTGATTCTGAAAATATCTACATTCATAAATCCGTATACGATTCATTGATATTTGCGTCGACCCGATCATCGAGTTATTCACACGATGACGACACTTAGTACGACGATTTTAGATTACATTTTATTTAATCTTGTCTTCGGTTACCGCGATAGTTACTCATGAAATAAAACTATGGAAACGAAGTCAGGATGAATTGTAAATTCATTATACGCGATTTAATCCGTTTCCATAGTTTTATTACATTTTATTTCTTTCCAGTTTACACAGTATTAGCAAATAAAGCATAAATGGTGAACTTCATGACTTAAAACATTTTTTATCAGTCTATGGTAGTGAATTCATTATGAAATATAAATATTCAGTAATTTAACTAATTCAACTATATCCGAGGTGATCACAAAGATCTAAACAAAACATTATTGTAAAGGGAGTTAGTAATATGTACTCACAAAATATTTATAATCATAGTTCAATATCTCAAGTTGTAAGTTTACCCCAAAATATTATCCCATAACTTAAAACTGACACTACAAAAGCACGGTAAGCTGTAAGCACAAAATATACATGCAGATTTTACGAATGAATGTGGAAGGAAGTAACGGGAGAGGAAAACCGAGGAAGAGGATGGACTGTGTGAGACAAATGATGAAACGAAAAAAGTTAATGATGAGATGACGGGTGATGGAGATGTAAGGAAGAGGAAGACATGCTGTGCCGACCCCGACTGGGATAAGGGCAAGAAGATGATGATGAATTGATGATACATACCGACGACCGGTCTGGTGTAGTTGGTAGTGACCCTGCCTGCTAAGCCGCGGTCCTGGGTTCGAATCCCGGTAAGGGCATTTATTTGTGTGATGAGCACAGATATTTTGTTCCTAAGTCATGGATATTTTCTATGTATATAAGTATATATTTATCTATATAAGTATGTATATCGTCGACTAGCACCCATAGTACAAGCTTTGCTTAGTTTGGGGCTAGGATGATCTGTGTAAGGTGTCCCCCAATATTTATTTATTTATTTATTTATACTGATTTTCCCCTGACTTTGACCCCTTTCTTTAATCATAAATTAACTTTTTAGCTAATCAAACTTAGCGGGTTTGTGAAGAAATGATTTAATATTGTAAACATTTTACTTATTCATAAGTACTTATACTTTATACTTGACCTGGTTTTACCTTTCATTAGAGTAGGCTAATTAACCATGAATTTCAGACGACGGTCGCTACACGGGTTTCTACTTAGCGGCTATTTTTGTCATTCAGATTTCAAATGTGGACTAGGCCGGGATGTCTGGGGTGTTTGAGTGCGGTCGAGATATTTGTGAGACAATTAAGACTGACAAGAAAAACACTGAATACAGAATTTTGACATTGCACTTGACCTTATATTATGACTTTTTCACGTTTTAGAATAGGTACGTTACTCATTAACGTCACGAATTATTTTCCATGCTTTTATCATAAATGGGACAGTGTGTGTGTCTGTTTGTCCGTCTTTCACGGCAAAACGGAGAGACGAATTGACGTGATTTTTTAAGTGGAGATAGTTGAAGGGATGGAGAGCGACATATGCCACTTTTGACCGGGAGAAGTGGCGTATTATTCTTTGCGGCGGTCCCAAATTCAACAGATCTCTTCAATTGCGAACAAAAGTACCAATAACCATTGACCAGATCCATATAAATTGTCACTACTAGTACGAACGCATGAGCGGGCATTTCTCCTTACCCTATACAGGCAAGGCCCGAGTACTTTACGAGCCAAAACTAATACAATTTATGAGTTCCTCTTTCATACTATGTATCTTATAACAAATGAGTCAAAATGGATGCCAACCAATATATTGAGACCTCTGTATTCATCAATGACTCTTTGGAGTACCGTAACTATGATTTTGATGAAATTCGGGATGTGAAGTGAAGCGCCAAGTCTTTTAAGATTTTAGACGTGAGGCAGGAATCTAGACAATGTTAAGATGCAGTATTTTAGCAATCTATAGTGAAATAAAATCGTCTTCATATAAACAAATAAAACTTGTGTCATTTGTAAATGCGAGTGATGACTTTTCTCAACAGTGTTCGATAATCTCTAGAGGACTAAAGTTCTAAGAATTCAAACTTTGACATAATGTATCGATTTAAGCCCGTGGAAAAAAGACGTTGGAAATATTAGCATAAACTGGCTTGTATACTAGTCTTATTTTCTGGTTCTGAGTATGTGACTCGTCCATTATATGATATGAGCAATAGGAATCAACCGTGATACCCTACCGTAAGTCACTCAGTACCAAGTAACATATTTCACTGACTGTTAATACATCATATCTTTACCATAAGATTCACAATTACCAACTTAACAGTTTCAAGTTGTCAAACTTCCTCACTCCGTATTTTAGGGCGTAACGTAAGGGTATCAAAGTATTAGTTGCGGTCTGCTGATTCCATCGATTATGTTCGATATTTATTGGCTCGGAATCGCTCGGGCGTAATATCGATTATCGATTAATCGAATTAGAGTGTGCTATTGCGTTCTCACGGGTGTGACTTGTTTATGACATGTGATTGAATTCGGTGCGTCAGGTACCAATGACAATATTACACCCTATGTGACACAAGTAGCGTGGTGTTCATAAGACTCTTTTCTCATAAGTCTCACTTTTTAAATTTTAAAAGAAACGTCAAGTAAATGCTCAGTTACAGGAATGTTGTTTAGTAGGTAGTTCAAACCAAACGCACCTATAAAGGAGTTCTTGTAACAAATACAATGACCTACCTTCCTTTACCTATTATTACCTCCTTTTACCTATTGTCTTTGAACTTAGGTGCAGAATAAATCTTCGAAGTGCAAACAATCTATGCTTACCCTTTGCGCGAACTAAAAACTTCGGTAATAAAAATTTTACATACCAAGGTGCACGAATATATAACGACCTTCCCAAAAATATAAAAGACTCACCAAGTTTACCAATCTTTAAAAATAAATTAAAATCACATATACTTTCTGAAATTCCGATTATCTAAATACGGCCCTGACAAACGCAATGTCTTATCACCAGGCTTAGCAACCGGCCGGTTCCGATCACCCGGTGCCGTGCCGCCGCGTAAAATATTAATGTAAATTCACCTACCTACCACACACATATCTTTTTTTTTTTTCCAAAAGAAAAAAAAAACATGTTTATGTGATATATATATATGTTTTGAGAAATATTCTATTGTTTGGTAGAATAGTTAGTTTTATTTAAGTAATAACTTTGTTTAATTATTTATTTCAACATATTATGTACCTATGCATGTAGGCGCTCACTACATTTGTAAAATACCTTTACTCATTAAGTGAAATGTAATTATTTCTTTTGAGTTAATAAATGTCTTTAACCAGGAATAAGGTAAAAAGTAAAAAGTCGTTTTTCAAGTAGGATTTTACAACCTCTTTCGAATTGTCAAAATTACATTAAAATTAAATTAAACAATAAATAACACTAATATCTTAATATTACAAGGTAGCTAAATGCTATGTCTTACTTCGTAGTACGCTGGTACACCATCAAAAGCTACGCAGTCACAAAATAAGGGCCAAGTTTCGAGAAAATTAGCAACTGGTGTCTGTACAGAACAAAGGTACCTACATAAATTTAATGTACATAAAGTTACAAAGGGGCGCAGCGAATGTTTCAAATGAGTACTTTGTAATACTATGTTAGACAAAGTAAAGAGCTTTAGAAAAGGTGTAAAATAAAACCCACTTAATTTCGCACGCGCATCCTAAGTAATCACAAAAGTCACACGTTCCTTTCACCAGTGTAACAAGGGTTTCACATGTGAGCACTTTCGATATACATCACAGTGTTATGCGAGTTATGTCACGACAATCACGCCTCGTGACATGACGGGCAATCTGCTAACTTTGTTATGCAAGTTTATGTCATAAGCCCTAGTTGGTGAAGTGAATAACGCTTCAGTATAGATGGTCAACCAAATCTCGGTACTATAAAAGCGGCAAATTTGAAAAATGTAGACCTCATCGGTGAAATGTCTTCATAAAGCATGTGCCATCCTAAACCTTGACGTTGGCGGAATCATCGACGAGTCAGAACACTTAAAAATTGATTAAAAATGTAGGACCGAAGATTTAATTCTCGTTGAAATTTTGAATTTGGCGCCGTTTTTAGTGCCAAGATTTGGTTGAATGTCTATATACCCTTATTTGTACTCGTTAAGTTCATTTATGACAAGGCATACGGCTCCTATAATGGTAAGAAAATAGCTTTGCCCAATAACTCAATAATAATATACCTCACTTGATGGTCTCATCGGAAGATCAGCGCTGAAAGTCCCCAGCAACACGCTGAGATGAGGCCATTTCGTGGCACTTCAATATTTTCTGTCTTATTGTTATTATGTGTATTTTGTCCTGCCTGTGTTCACGAATAAATGTTATTCTATTTTATTCTATTCTATTCTATAATAGGTCTTGGAATTCTGTGACCACCTAGTTGAAATCCATTGTCATAATTGTGAACGGCGAATTTCAAAATTGAATTAAATATGAAATTTCAATCTGCTGTACAAATTGTCTTTTATGATTTTTGGACCCTACGGGTTTCTGATTTTTTCATTTAATGAAACGTGATAATGGTAGTGACCTAAGTCAGTAATAATATTATAAGCACAGTATTGTTTCAAAAACGCATCGATCGATTTATGGTAATCACAAAATAATATAACAATCAATTAAAAACAAATTTCGGGTTACAACGGAAGGGTGAATTATTTAACGTAAACAGTTTTGTAACATCTGGTGAAAGAAATGTGTTCCAAGTTAAGGAATTGAGCGGGTTACGTGTGTACTACTATTTTACTTTCGAGATGGTTTTCTAGTAGGAGATCATTCGTTTTTATGGTTTGTTCTGAAAATATTGCAGTATTACTTACCATTTCATGCTTATACTTAACACAACATAAAATAAGAATTTCATATAAACTTTCAACCGGGGACTTTACATACATTCCCTTAAGTGTTAATAAAACACTTACATATTTTAAGCATAAGTATTATTCTTGACTTCATTTAACGCTGTTCTTACGATTTTTTTTCTAAAACCTTTATCTGGTGGAGGCCGGACCGCGTCGGACCGTGAACCCCTGATGCGGGATAACCGAATCTAATCATAATCATCATTAGCATTACCTTCTATAAAATTGTGTTATGAATTAAAGTTAACACATTCTGAAAACAAAATATATTTCACTTAATTAAACTGTCTGCCTAAAAATTTACATTTTAAAACACAAATACCTCTACTCTTGTTACCCACGAACCGCTTGCTCTTCTGACTTACACAACACGAAATTAATAACGCCTATAATATTCCGTGGTTCCCTGTGCATTGACGTGAGAAAACTGTCACGCTCGCCTTGGCCCACCAAAGGTACTGTTTTAAATTACGCTGACAAATTACGACAACCGCCATTTTTACCCTGTATCCGATCTAATTTTAATTTGACCTTGGAATACTTTACGACTGTATAGAAAGAAAGATATTCTTAAATTGGTTAGTTTTAAACTATCGCTAGCCTATTTACAACATTATCAGTTTTTTTAAACTTTAGTGCAAGGAAATAAGGTATGAAGTTGATTAGTGATGGAATATTAAGTGATGGATGAAATTTCTCTTATCAGTATAATATTAGGTAAATTAAAAGTTAAGTGGGGCCACTTGGCTGACAGCACTACCGTGCCGTCGGTTAGTTTTAGTAAAAAACATTAGCATTTTCTGATGGATTGTGGACAATATCGACATCGTAGTAAACATTTTTTAGGGTTCCGTAGCCAAAATGGCAAAAACGGAACCCTTATAGTTTCGTCATGTCCGTCTGTCCGTCTGTCCGTCTGTCCGTCTGTCCGTCTGTCACAGCCGATTTACTCGGAAACTATAAGTACTACAGTGATGAAATTTGATGGGAATATGTGTTGTATGAACCGCTACAAAATTATGACACTAAATAGTAAAAAAAAAGAATTGGGGGTGGGGCCCCCATACATGTAACTGAGGGATGAAAATTTTTTTTTTCGATGTACATACCCGTGTGGGGTATCAATGGAAAGGTCTTTTAAAATGATATAAAGTTTTCTAAAAAACATTTTTCTTAAAGTGAACGGTTTTTGAGATATCAGCTCTCAAAGTCGTAAAAAGTATGTCCCCCCCCCTCTATTTTTATAACTACGGGGTATAAAATTCTAAAAAAAATAGAGGTGATGCATGCTAATTAACTCTTTCAACGATTTTTGGTTTGATCAAAGTATCTCTTATAGTTTTTGAGATAGGTTGATTTAACTGTAATTTTGGTTAAGTTATTGGTTTATTATATTTTTTTGGTTTATTTTCGGAAAACAGGGAAGTTTTATTGACATTTTGTTTTTCACACACTATGTTTGTGAGTGCGCTCAAATCCTGAAAGTGTAACTAGTGTAAGTAGGAACCTTTGTTGGAGTACGTAGTTTATTTCATTTTCTGGGATTATGCGAACAGATTGGCGTTAGTAACATTTTTGACGATTCCGACGTGCGTTTATGTATGTATATTCATAAGCATAAGGGAGATTACTAAATAAGATTTTTACATTATTCGCTTATCTATCGCTCAATTCAGACAGAGATTGAGATGATATTGATAGCAAGTCAGACTTACAAGTCACGAAACTTTTACAACGAAATATGAAATTCAAAACTCGATATTTTATTCAAAACATGAAACAACTCTCATTTCTAAAGTAATTTAGTAATTATCCCAAAGCCCTAAAGTTGGAAACTTAGCACTAATGAGCTTAAAGCTCTCATAAAATCATCCAAAATGGAAGCTCTCGAACTTCGTAACTTTCCGAAACCATATTAGGGGATGTATCGAGTTTCGAAGTAATTAAGGGGTGTAAGGGGCATGTTCATTAACATATTGCCTTCTCCCCTTAGTTTCGATAATGTCACGATTTCCACCCTTACATAATGATAAAATTACATTACTGTCCGACGCATCAGTATGAAACAAATGACAATTTTGTGTGTAATTGTGTAGGTATGACATTTGGTCAATTGAAGTGTTGCGTATTTGTTACATATGTCAATGGTCAAATAGAAAAAAAAAAAACATAAAGTACTACTTACTAAACAACGAGACTGACAGTTCACAGCACGCGGTAGGGCTAAAGTAGTATTAAACTTGGCTGTCATTTTAAATTTTTATTTTTACTTGATGCATAAGTACACACTTACACAGTGCGATTAGAATTATATGTATTTAGTAAAATAGAAATGTGACAAAATAATTTAAATTTAAAATGATTAAATATTGAAATTAGAGAGAGTAGATACAGAGATTAATTTTACACTTGGTGTTTTGTAGGTACGATTAGGTATTTTATAGTGATTAAATAGTCCTTTTACCCACGGCCTCGCCTACGTCAGTAGATAATATTTATTTACCCATTGTTTACCTTTTTACCTAGAATTAAAGTAATTAAGGGGGCCGTGGGCGGCGTTGGGAGCCTTTTGTTTTTACATTTTATTTTTTGTTATTATAAATGGGCCTACTCTTGGCCCCAGACTAGCCAAAGGCAAAGACGTGGCCTAACGATGAAGTGAGCTTGCCCAGAAGATGCCTGTTCAGGTTCACCCTACCTTGATTTGAATTAAGGTTGCCGGGTTATATCAGCTCGGAAATAGGCATTTTCCAAAATAAATCCCGAATATCGAATTTCACCAGATCTGGACGTGTCTGGGTTCATTCTTCTCAGAATCAGGAGCTGATTCGATCCCGATGATAAAAAAATGTGTCCTATTTTTTTTCCTTTTACGTCACGATTTTAGTATGAACTTACTACGTGCGTGACGTATTGGAAACTCGAATTTTGTATGGAAAATTTGGGACACATTTTTTTATCGTCGGGATCGAATCAGCTCGTGATTCTGAGAAGAATGATCCCAAACACGTCCCGATCTGGTGAAATTCGATATTTATTTTGGAAAACGCCCAAATATAGTTTTAGTTTATTTCCAAATTACAGAAGGAAGGAAATTACAAACAAAGTGACTTTTGAGGGTAGAGTCGAAGAGGGTCGTGTAGATTGCACTTACAGTAATAGTCCTAACAATGCCGCCATGTTGAAATGTAATAACTTCGGATGACATGTCGTTTCGTGACATACGGGGAAACCCCACGCATTAAAGGCAGGAGAATTTATTTTGGAAGTGATTTTTAGGGTTCTGTGTTACAATAGAAAATATAAGAAAGGTTCTTATTCTATACCGTTATTTTAATAATGTATCAATGTACTATATGAGACCTTTCCAAGATGAGTCATGTCAATTTTAAATTTTACCACAAATTTTACAATTCAAATGACACTTCTCGATGTTCTTAACACGCGAATAACCTAACCTAACCACAAAATTAAAATTTTGAAAAAACCCCCGACCGCGACATAGTTCCGATTTTTATGAAACATGGTTAAGAACACTCCCGACTAGCTCAGCTTTCAGACAAAAAACACTAAATCGGTTCATCCGTCCGGGAGCTACGATGCCACAGACAGACACACACACAGATAGACAGACAAACAGACAAACAGACAGACAGACAGACACGTCAAACTTATAACACCCCGTCGTTTTTGCGTCGGGGGTTAAAAACACCATCCGGAGGCCCCCGTGGCTTAGTTGGTTGATTGGTTGGTTGAATATTTAAAATGATTCGTCGATGTTTCTGCATGATAATTATTATAAAAAATAAGTTTCCTTCCGTTGTAAAAAAAAACCCTCAGTTATTATACAAAAAATACACGAATATGTCGTATAAAAAGTAAAAAAAGAAGAACCCGATAACCTTCTTATATGTCAGTCAATTAAAGCACCTACACCTGTATAATTATCCGTACAAACCAATTCATAAAATAATAATGGCGTGAACAACCGAACATGCAAGGCACACACGCGATGGTCGCGTGCTCTGATCCTTGATAAGGACTCATGTTATCCTTGTGTCACCCAATGCCCTTTAATTTATTTGAGTAGAGTCTGTAGAAAATCAGGAAAAGTGTCATCAAAAACATTATCGGGAAAAATAATAGTTAAACAAGTGTGGCGCCAGAACAGAAATAAAATCTGCTCGCACGAAGGAAGCTCAGGTGAAAGCTTTGTGAAAGCTATTAGGTACATTAGGTAGGTAAACACAACATACGTATAATAATATTTTTGCAGATTTCAAGAAGCTTTCATTTCATGTAGATAGGTACCTAATACTTACATGTTTAAGTCAACACACATGGAAGAACTAAGACGCTAAATCAGACGGAATTCGTTGTACTTATTTCATTCCCTGGTGATTCGATTTGTCTAGGCTAGCTCTAAAATAAAAGTTAATCCTAAAGCCATTCAAATGACACTGAAAATTGAATTTACTGACACTAGACTACAAACAGTGGGGTCACAACTGAAGCAGTAATAATGCAGGGGATGCAAGCAGAACGCATTCTGCCCTTAATTCACATTGATTTTCTACCCTACGCATAATGGTCGGAATGCAGGGATGTGCGTGGAATGCGTATAAGTGCTTGGGGAAAATAATTAACAGTAGGATTGTAATCTGGATCAGAATCAAGAGGTCCTATACCTTCATTGGTACGAAGATCAACTTCATATGAAGTAGGTATAGGTAAAGAAAAGTAGTCTCACTCAGCCGAGGCGGTAACCATTAATTCTTAGCGACATCATTGCAATGATAAATAGTCTTTCTCACTCACTCGGAGGTACGTCACATTCATCGATAATTTTTACCTTGTTCGATGTGGGCTTAGGGCTAAACAATCCGCTTATCATAGCACCTCACCTTCCTAACTGTTAGCTGATTCCATAAGTCTTCTTGCAATCAGTCCGTATACACCACAGAACTATATTAGATACATAGAAGAAACAAGTTCATCTATTTGCATAGGCGCCGAGCGTGTCAGATTTTGTACTGAAGTTGTTACTTCCCTGTGATTGGAAATATGTCTATGGTCCTTGATTGTGTGATGATTTTTTTGTTGTTGCAATTAAATATCCACGTATCGAGGCATTTTCTATATTTTTGATGACTTCAACTTATAAAAGTTGACGCCCGAAAGTTGCAAGATGTGAATAAAGATGGACAACTCAGTGTAGTGGATTTGACTGAGTCTGTTGGATACGCTATAGTAACTAGATACGTTTGCTTGATCTATAAGAATAAGAATAAGAAAACATTTATTGACACACAAATAAAAATTGAAACATTTACACAAAAATATTAAAAAATAAAATAGACAATTAGCATGCATGTCAAAAGGAACGGGCTCAGCATGTTATGCTGCGCAGCTATTTTATTACACATTGACGGCGCAACGCTGATTTTCCGTCCGTCCCCTTTTCTGAACCTCATTAACAACAGAACTATGCGATGCGATACATACCTATGTATTTAACACGAACAGTATTGATGCTGAAATACGTACTTCTACATAATTAATAGGAAATTTTCGTAATTTACATGAAATCGAAAAGCAGAAAAAAAACAATGAAGGAGAGAAAAATAAATTCAAATTTTGTATGAGAGAATACTTATCATGTTTTTAACTAGGCAATAATAAAATGAGCAAAAAAAAAAACGTTTAAAGAAAACGTTTAAAGTATGTAGCACAAGCACATACACAATTTTATGTAACTATATTCTCAGTGGCAACTTGGTAGTTTAATAAATCTCTAAGATCTATGGTATATATGAAATTTGTGGTATACCTACACACGACAGACTGACATATCAACGCACATCCGAAACCGCTGCTCCTAGAGATTCCAAATTTGGCACCTAGGTTCCTTATAAGGTGTAGAGGAGCACTAAGAAAGGATTTTTCAAAACTCACGTCCTAAGAGGGTGAAAAGGAGGTCCAAAGTTTGTATGGGAAAACAAGATTAGATAAGTACGAGGGCTAAGCCGCAGGAAAATGCTAGTGTGAATATAAACGTCACACCCACACATGATGATTCAGACGCGAAGGCTGGATATGATGCGTGATGCGCTAGACATGTGCTGTAAGGTGATCTGACACGTGCGTGGCCGTGACATGATCACGAGAATCACGAGACTCATAGGGAATATGGAGTGGAGTTGCTCGTTTCATATAATACTATGTAATAACATCAACTCTCATGGCATACGGCTCACTGCTCTGGGGCAATTCAACACTCTAAAAAAAATTTGGTTGTTCCTATCAATATTTTGATAGTCGTAGTCAAGCATCTTGATTCCATACGAGCCTGATAAGATCTTAGACAAATCAAATAAGGTAATTTTGATTGCTCTTACTTTTGCAACGTAACTGAATCGATTAAGATCTTGTTCAATAATTCCATGAAAAATAATTATGCTAACTAAATTACCTTAGTAAGTTCAACTAAGGATTGAATCAACCTATGTTACATAGTTATGCCTAACAAGTTAATAATTGATTCAAGGTGTACAATGGTTAGGAATAACAAAACACCTAAGTAATTAGTTCAATCATACATTCCCTTGTTGTTTTTAGTAATCAGCTTTATTTGAATTATATAAGATCGTAATTGTAGTGATTAACTTAACGTCTACTAAGAGAAAACTGCTCTTAGTTGGTCTTCATTTTTTAGAGTGAACTGATGCAAAAAGAGTCCTTGTAATGCAGAAACGCGCAATACGTACACTTGCCGGTGTAAAAGACAGGTACCCTTGTAGAGAGCTCTTCGGTTCTCAACGTATAATGACGCACTACTCACAATATCTGTTCGACGTACTGCTGTATGTTAGACATAATATATCCCAATTTGCACGCATTGACTTTCCGGGCAAACAGCTTCGATCTACAGGCCGTCTGAGAACAGTCCCCCGTCGCATGGCACTTTCAAGAAAGAACTCTCGAGTCATCGGCCCTACTTACTACGAGCACTTACCTGCCGATCTGAGAAATGAGCCATGTGACGAAGCATTTAAGCGCAAATTGAGAAACCTTTTGTTAGATAACCCCATGTACTCTGTAAATGAGTACATGGATTTGAATTTTTAATGACCGATGATATAATTATACCTATATTTCTCTGTTATATAATATTTTCTTGCTTCGTGATAATTTCATGATATTGTAACTTCATTTATTAATTTTATTTAGCTTGGCACATGTGTATTTTCTTTCTTTGTAAATGACGATCCTCATTGGGAGACACAATTATTTTTATTTGGAATTTATTATGTAATTTTTGACGATCATGATGAGAAGATAAACATAATTTTGACATGTAGCAAATTTATAGTGTAATTTTTATCATGAAATAAAGAAATCTAAATCTAATCTAAATCTATTGCCTGACATGAAACACAGTAAATCGTACCTAGTCAGTCATACCCAGGCACTGGATAATTCTATGCGTTAGTTGGATGATAGGAGCTAGATGATGGGATACCCCAACCTCTTATTAAATCCATACTAATCCTTACTAATATTATAAATGGGAAAGTGTGTGTTTGTTTGTCCGTCTTTCACGGCAAAATGGAGCGACGAATTGACGTGATTCTTTAAGTGGAGATAGTTGGAGGGATGGAGAGTGACATAGGCTACTTTTTGCCTCTTTCTAATGCGAGCGAAGCCGCCGCGGGCAAAAGCTAGTACATATCTACATATATTTGTTATTGGATAAAATAAGACGGTCGATTCTTCAATTTTGAGGGACATTAATCTCTTTTCGACTTTTAATAATTGACTTTCCTCTTCCTTTATTCCTTCATTTCTTTCTCCTTTCTTTGACTGTCTTTTAACTACTGTTGCTTAGTTTTGTACTAAAATTACTTTTACATTAGATTTACGTGTGTCAAGCAGAGACCGTTTGCATACTTTTGCTCTAACATTAAATGTATCACAGTCACTTTACTCATATAATGGCATACTATTAAGGAAGTTAATGTCAAGAGATCTACCTACACCCGTAACGGTTTTGGAATGGTCATAAGTGGATACGTGAAGGCATCTCAAGTGCTATTCAGAAGATGACAATTAATCACCGAAAACCAGCGAACAACGGCATCTAGGTATATAGTAGGTAGATACGTAGTCCAATAAAATCAAGTCTTCAGTGTTCTTTACATATCCCGCACCTTTTTTTGGTCTCCTCTGTTTGGCCTAAAGGTTGACTGGTAGAGAATGCCATGTAGCATTAAGTCCGCCTTTTGTTACTGTATTTTTTTACTGTGCAATAAAGTTTAAATAAATTTGTTTATTTTTCTATAAGAAAAGTCTTACAGGCGGACTTAATGCGCTAAGGCATTCTCTACCAGTTAACCTAAGTCAGTGTGAATGGTATGGATTTTGAAATTCGTCATCTTTTGCGTTTTTAGAACGATTTGGTTCTGTTCTAATGCAGCACAATTGTGATATCACGATTTTTGACCAAAATACTCGTAAAAGTACAGAAATATATTAAACAAGTTGTAAAACACTGGAATTGTATTAAGGTGGATCACCTTTAAAAAAATGCGAAATTAGTTACAGTTATGGCCATGCTACTGAAAAAAAGTGCAGTTTCCAGTTAGCATCATGCTTATACAGAGTGGGGCCTGTAACAAAGGCGAAGAATTGAACTGTAGGACTGCTTATACTGATCAACATTTGTTCAGTGACTTTTAAAAATTATGAAGTCTTTAAATTTTTTATTTTTCATACAAAATAAATATTAGCTTCATTGTACGCCATTATTGTTGTCATTGACGTTGTCTGTCACACTTTAGACTTAACAGAATTCGCAATACATTACCTCTTAGAAAAAACTTTCAAGGGTGATAAAAATCAAAATACAAGTTATTTTTAAAAGTCGCCGAACAAATGTTGATCAGTATAAGGAGAATAGCCTAGAGTTCAATTCTTCGCCTTTGTTACAGGCCCCACTCTGTATAACTATCTACTTTAATAAAAGCTTCCGTGAAAGATCCGAACCTCAAACTGTTTTGCTCAAACTACAAACATAAGTAAAAACATAAATGAAGAGTTAAATTTGGTCATGAACAGAAGATGAGTCTTCAACTCTTCAAAACGACCGGTTTATAAATCTAAAATTCCTTACCTATGTGTATCTTTCCATTCCATGTTTGCTTTAGACCATCTGATAGAAACAGTAGGAAAAAAATGACAGTCGGTAAATAAAGTTTCTTCAATTTTTTCCTAAACCCTCTCTTTTCCTATGTCTATGATCCCGAAATCACAAACTACCCTAATTCCCGACATTCCATCATTAATCTTAATGCCGACTCAGCAAATGGAGCGTTGATCCTAATGGTGTCAAATCGATCTAATG
Organism: Leguminivora glycinivorella; assembly: GCF_023078275.1. Taxonomy (NCBI): domain Eukaryota; kingdom Metazoa; phylum Arthropoda; class Insecta; order Lepidoptera; family Tortricidae; genus Leguminivora; species Leguminivora glycinivorella. Next base: position 895,999 of record NW_025952828.1, read on the forward strand.
TCGTCCATTTCCACAATAGATGTCGCTTGTCATTAATTTTGTACGCTCTTGAATTCTTTTTTGACATTTCTGGATATTTGCCGTAATGGATCGTGATATTCGTGATATTTTACCTTTTATGAAAATGTGTCGATTTATTGATTTTTGTATTTCTCTGAGTCATCCTCTTTTTGTACTTTAATATGTTTATTTGTATTTTTGTAAAATCATCTTACTCATGAATTGAAATACCGTTAAGTACGCTTTGATCTTATTTGGCAACAACTAAATCTGTAACGTTTTTGAATTCGTAATATAAGTAATGCAGCTTTTCGTTTTTTAAAATACTGCATTTCACGCAAGGCTAAAAACGGATGATAATAACATTAAATTGGTTGAACCATATGGATTTAACTTCTAAATCTATCATTGTATACCACTGCCCTATGACAATGCCACTCAGATACTCTTAAGTCTATAAATCTTAGTGGGAATTGTCTCAAGATGTAGGTTGTGCCTAGTGCAATATCTTCTTATCAGTATGACCTATTATTGTGTAATTGAATATCTTATTACCTGTATGTCTGTTGTTTCCCCAATAAAGAAAACAAAATAAAATAAAACATTACTTTAATTTTCAAGCGTATCGCAATCATTCATTTGCAATTCCCCTTTCAGTTAGCTCTTAATCACCATCATAAGTTCAGCCGTTAATCGCCGACTGCTGAGCATAGGCCTCTCTTCATGTCCGCCAATGCCACTTACCCCGGTCCTGGGCTAGTTTCGTCTTTCGTCCAGAGGTGCCCCGCAGTTTGTCGAATGTCGTCCACCGAAGGAGCCAAACCAACGGATGCTAGGCGCTTCTTACATCCGAAAGCATCCACCTATCTGTCAACATTTCGGTACACCTGCTATGTTAGCTCTACCTAATTTCAAATGTGTAATCTAGACTACCTAGACTATTGATCCCAGTCTAGACTTGTATGATTAACGACAGCAGTTTGCAGCTGCAGCCTGCATTTTTGATGAACTATTTGATAGATGACTACTTAGCTAAAGTGCACGGAGTACTAGAGAACTTTTTTGCAATAGCTTGTATTATAAATGGTAGAATATTAAGTTTATTACAGTGTGTAACTTACTTTTTATATTGAGAAGTTTAGGTTGGTAACCGTTTTTGATTAACGTAAGCATGTTTGTTTGTTTGTTTGTTTGAGTAACTTATGATTATTTACTATGAAAGAAATAACGCATCTTTTATAATGTGGATATAGCTAATAGCAATAAATCAATATCTATAAATTTGTTCAAAAATCACATGTAGGTGTGTCAAAGTATAATGATAGTCATAAAACCTTGAATAACTCAATATATTAATCCTGCCTCAGCTGTCTATAAACTAACTCAACTTGATAATAACACTCATCAACAAGTTACCCAGTTAACCGCCCAAATTAACCAAATTGCCCAAGTTCCCTCAAGACCACAAATTGCCGGAACCACTAATCTTCAAAATGGCACCCATCCGTCAAACCGTCACACGACGGGACGTCAAACTTAACCAGCAAAAAACGTGTAAAATCTCCAACCTCAGGGGTCCAATTAAAATCTATTTAGAAACTATAATCCATACACATCTTGTCTTTAAATCTACAATAGTTACTACAGTTTTTTCTGCTACAGAAATTAACATAAAAGCGAAGGTAAACAACGTCACAGGATATCAAATTTTAAAGTAAGATTTTTTACTTTTAATTGAAAGTGACAAGTCTTTTGTAAGATGACACTTGAAGGGACGAAGGTAGCTTGGAAATAGACAAAACAAGTGTCCCAACAACTTATTATAGTAAAGACATGCAAGGAAGACTTCCTTGTTCTTATGAACTATAATTCCTTGATGCTTCTCCTAATAGTTTTTTGTCGGATTGTACGAATAATAGTATCATCTTTAATATGTAAAACAAATGAAGGGTGCTTGGGCGTCACATGGTTGCATGTGTTTAATTTAATGGGAACAAAATTATAACGAAGAAAAGTTTATTACACTCTTTATTTATGACTTGGCTAACGAAATATAACGTTTTGTCAACGATAATTAAATACTTGAAGTTTCAATATAACGCTGGGAATACTTTGTCAATATATATTCTGTTGATTGAACTGAAAGACGGACTACAGTCAATTTTCTCCGGCTTCGTTCAAGAAATATCGAACGCATTCATAGTTATATTAAAGTATTTATAAATACGACAAAAACAGGACAGTTGTGGAAACGCAATAAAAATCCAACAAAAGCGTAATAAAAACTAGACAAAAACTTGCAAAAATACATTCACATCACTTTAATGCGAATTGAAATACCACATTCGAAAACCACGAATCCGATATAAATATAAAACAGTGCAAAACTAAAAAAAAATCGATTTGGGAACGTTACAGTTTCGTCCAAAGTTATAAATGCAGTTGTCCATATCAATTTTGGCTTGTAGAAAAAACTAAATTCACTTTTTGATATTGACGAGGGAATTTCGGGAACCAGAATAACTTAAGTTGGTGGTGTAAAACAACCCCATGTTTATTTTTTATGTGAGTAATATAAAGTGCAAGATACGAGGGGTTAGGAAGATGAAGACGCGAATTTAAGACGGTTCGCTATTGGTCGGAATTGGTAAGGGTGGTACCCGATATCCGAAGGGCGGACCTCGAAAAACAATTTCGTAATCGAGTGCGCATACTTACATGAATTTGATAAGACAGAAGTGAATTGAAATCACAATGAAAGAAAACGTGCAAATGAAACACAAAATTCTCAATATAATACAGAATAGGTCGATGATGATAATTTAGAAGAAAACGACGAGGTATTATTAGAAAAAAACAGAAAACACCTTCCATCAAAGTAATTATTCTACAGTTGGACGTCAAACTTAATAGCGTCGTAAAGGTCGAGCTCCTCGCTTGAATAAATTTAAATAGCACTAGACGTTTCGCTGAAATTGCCTGAAAACAATATCATACTAGATATGAAAAATAATAATATGAATTTCATTGTTTTCTCCGTTTCGTATTTAACATGACACATCTTGACATATATTGTAACAGTATATTTACTTTGACGAATTATAGCGGTTCATCCATGGAAAAAGATTTCAACATAATATTCTGAAGGAAATAGCTCACTCGTAATTGATGGTGTCATAAATTTTATCTGTTACTTTTAATTACGTAATTGTAATTACTCTATTTACCTACATATATAATTTTTCTCACTTTATTTCAATACTGAACTTTTTCACACATCTACGATGTTAGTAGCTAAATAACAAAGCTTCATTGAAAACAATAAGCAATATAAATCAAATTCTCTAATAAGGACAATATCTTCACGCTGCGCGCGTATGCACTTTCACAATTCTTTTTTTTTTATCTCAGCACCTTTGCCCGCCCTATGAAAGGCGTTCAACGAATTTATGACCCGTATCGCCACAGTTTCAATTATTCCCCGTAAAATATAGTCTATGGTTAGTATAATTTTGCGCATCTAAGATTTGGTTATGGGTCGTTACCCTAATTCGATGAATTGGTTAGGAAAAGGAGAAAGTGTCATGTTATGATATATCTAGCGTGGGGGACGGAAACGTATTATTAAATGTGAGTTAGCACCTAAATATGCGAACACCTGAATGTTATCATAACGCTGACTTATTCACAGAAATAATTTTCCCGGTCCTACAAAGAATACAATATCAAAATCATATCTAACTGTGCCAAAAGCTTTGATTTTGTACAGAGAATACAAGTCTCTCGAAAGCTAACGATAAAATAATATCCCAATAACCAGCGGAGCGTAATAAAATTAGAACGCAAGAAGTTTCCACAAAAGCGAATACAGGATTTGATCCTAAACTAAAAGCAACATGTTAATTCCGACCGGTCAGAGACATAAAAGATGCAGCACAAATTGCAACGGACGCAACAAAGGGCCGATCCGCCAGGAATAACAAAACTGACAGATGTTAAGGGAAAAGAGACGTTTTACAAGAAACTGGAGTTCGTGACTAGCTTCCGCGTCGCAGAACCGGTTCACAAACAAAAAGAGTTTTGATATTTTCTGTTCCCATCCAAAATTTGTGAAATGCAACGGCTTACGTTGAACTTGAAAACGGTAATTCTTTACAAAACTATTGTTATTTTGTTACCGAGAACGAGTGTGAATACAGCTACTAAATTAAGAAAACATGTTACGTTAAGAATCACATTTGACCTTCAAACAGTAAAAAACTAACAATGGAACTATGCAAAGAAATGTAAATGACATTAACGAGATTATCTACAAGGTGAATTTCTGCACGAGCGAAGATTTATAATCTATTAGTTAAATATTAAAAAGTATTCGACAATCATAATCTTATCGGGCGAACGCAATCTGATTATGACAATACGAATGTAGAACTTGCTCAACGATCAAACGATACGACAATGGTTGTCGCAGATAAGCAAACCGCTCCGTCATTGTACAACATTGTTGTCAGAAGTTATTGTTGACCTCTGAACCCTTTGCTAGACTTCATTGTCACGCCATTGACGATGATGGGCCGTCACTCAAGTTGCAATATCGAAAATGCACTGAATGCAATGAAGAAAGCAACGTGCAATTTTTCTCACGGATATTTCTGTGCCGATCTCACTTTGATGGAGTACGTCGATTTTTTGACGGACAAAATACAATATCATATTTGGGGAAAAATTTGGGGCAAAACAGCAAAGTTAAGAGAATCAAATGGACGTGAAAAATTACCTACCATTAAGATCCTCAGTGCGTGGACGATGTCCAGATATTCAAATTGACATGCCTTAGACTTTATGATACCTCTCCCCTCATATTGCAATAAATAAAGATCAAATAATAGACTTCGATAGTCTTGTTATCTATAAACAAGGTATATTTGAGCCGTCAGCGTCAAAAGATGAATAAAGTAACTGTCATCTCGTCAAAAGTTTATGAAAAGTACTTTGTTGGAGAAAACATTGCTGGCGTAATATTCACACAAACGCCCAATAATTTTAAATTTAAGTCTTGCTAAATACGTTCAAAACTTTTAAAGCACCGTATTGCGGTAGTATACAGTTGAAAATAGCATGAGATGTTATGAACGTTATTTTTAACAAAAGAGAATAGTGAATTTGCTCCTAAATCTTGAAGAAACGAGGGTCTTTGTACTTGAAGAGAAAAATATGGGCCATCCGCGGAAATAATAGATGACTCTGTTTCTAGTTCACAAATAAGGAATATTTAATATCCAAATATTTTCAAAAATAGTAGGTACAGTCAAGTGTAAAAATATGGGTGTACACATCTTACTCAAAAATATGTCCTATAGCATCTTAGTCCGGTGTTATAAGAGGGTAGTACCATATTTATGAGACGATTATTTCGATACGTATTTTTGCAGTTGACTGTACATTACGATACAAATGTGGAGAATTCCCTTTTTGCAAGTGTACGATACACATATGACATTTTTCAGACACGGTTACAGATTTCGGCCTGCCAAGAAATGTACCACTTTGCGCATTATTGCAGAAAAAAAACGCCAATTTTATATTACTTATGTACTTACTGAAAATAAACTTTCAATTTTAGATTAAGCATTGAGTCGGATTGAAAAGTGGTTTAGATTAATCGTTTCCGATATAGAGTTACTTTGATAAATTTAAAATCTATTGTTAGGATTGAAATTTAATCCACAAAAAAAATCTATCGTACTTTTTCTAAAATGTTTAAACTGAGGGTAAAGCGGAGCCAATATTTGGACTATAAATCATTGTTCGGATAGCACACATATTTGTTTAGGAATAACATGTGTATTTACTTTGTATATTTGAACAAAAAGCAAGTTTTATAGAGCAGAATCAAGTATAATCTGATTTCGGGAAAAATATCTGACAAAAATAAAATAAAATAATAAAACCTTGTTGATCTGCATTAAAAAATGAAGCTTTTATTTTTGGTCTGTTGCCAAACGATATAAACACGTCACGGTCACGTGTTATTGTTTTTTAGTTTTTAACCGCCGACGCAAAAACGACGGGGTGTTATAAGTTTGACGTGTCTGTCTGTGTGTGTGTCTGTCTGTCTGTCTGTTTGTCTGTCTGTCTGTGTGTGTGTCTGTCTGTGGCATCGTAGCTCCCGAACGGATGAACCGATTTAGATTTACTTTTATTTGTCTGAAAGCTGAGTTAATCGGGAGTGTTCTTAGCCACGTTACATGAAAATCGGTCTACTATGTCGCGGTCGGGGGTTTTTTCAAAAATTTAATTTTGTTGTCAGTGAAAATATATTTAACTAACCTAACCACAAAATTAAAATTTTGAAAATCCCCCGACTGCGACCTAGTGGACCGATTTTCATGAAACATGGCTAAGAACACTCCCGACTAACACAGCTTTCAAATAAAAAAAAAACTAAATCGAAATCGGTTCATCCGTTCGGGAGCTACGATGCCACAGACAGACACACACACAGACAGACAAACAGACAGACAGACAGACACGTCAAACTTATAACACCCCGTCGTTTTTGCGTCGGGGGTTAAAAATGTATCTTAAACATTTTGTACCAATTGGATAATACAATTTAAATAAAAATAAAAAACTTGTCCCACAAACATCTTACCTTTCTCTTCTAACCTTACCTTTCACGTTGTCAATAAATAGTACAAATTACCAATTATTTAAAAAGGCTTTTAATAAATATATTATGATGAAATGACTGCAGATTACAATCAAACAGCAACAATATTAATTTAATACAAGATTCAATCTGTAGATATTTTATTAAACACAATTACTGATATCACGCAAAGTAGGTACCTACTGAATTAACGATAGTTTTATCTTGACAGTGCATCTTTGTTTTAACAAAAGGTTACTGGAATGACATAAATACAACATAAATAACATTTCGTGCACATTTGACAAATGCCATTGATAATTTTTGATCCTTGTTTGAGATAAATGTCACAGACTTATATTGACATAAATATTGTTTTGGTATTAACTTATTTAACTATGATATTTCTAATCAAAGTGCGTGGCAATGTCTTTGGTAATTTATCCATACCATATTATTTAGGTCCAGGCCGGGAATCACTTACTCTTATAAGGACAAATCTATGAACATGTAAATTTAATCCGTTGCTTTAGAGCTAGTTCAAAAAGAGCTAGTTCTCCTTTATGTATTTAAATTCTCTCTAATACTTAGATCATCCATACTTAATACTTAATTATTATTATAAATGGGAAAGTGTGTGTGTCTGTTTGTTTGTCCGTCTTTCACGGCAAAACGGAGCGACGAATTGACGTGATTTTTTAAGTAGAGATAGTTGAAGGAATGGAGAGTGACATAGGCTACTTTTTGTCTCTTTCTGACCCCCACTTCCCTAAAAATGTGGAGGGGAATTTTCGAATTAAACGCGAGCGAAGCCGCGGGCAAAAGCTAGTTTCTTTATAAAAATTAAGTAAGCATAGACGTATGATTTTCATTCCAAGTAGTGGAATGAAAGTTAAGAGAAAATTTGCTAGATAAATAATTATAATTATCACTTCCTTTTTTTAATGATAATACTGTAGGATGTTTTCAGATCTTCGTCTCACTGTTACTGTACTACACCTCGCTTAGCATTCCCAAATAATACCGACTCAGTAATCCCAAAAAAACGCGACAGCCCTAATCCCAGCCTCAGGGCTCGCAGAATGCGTTCATTGACGCAAACTTTGTTAGGGCTGGCACAATAGGTCAGGGTCTCAAGGCCAGTGTTACGTTGCTATGGGGATGCTGTTCTTGGTGGTTTGTCCACCTTGTTAGAACTATTGTTCTCAAGACTTACTTGTATCTAAGGGCAGCGTGTCAGGCCAAGTTCAAAAGAGAGAACTGCCGAAACAGCGGTCAAATTCTTAACTTTTATTACCGGTCAAATACAACTTTGCTCCCTGACTAACACTGCTTGGCTCATCCTGAACAGAATAGGTGTTTAAATGTAATTCTTGGAAAATAGGATAGTGATCGCCATTATAAAAAATCACAATTTTTCGAGCCAAAGAATGTTAAACAGTGTAGGCCAAGTTGCATCATTTGAGCAATGAACTACTTCGTCATCAGAATTTTTAAAAGCTGGGCTATATTTTTTGAATCTCCAGTTGTGTCCTTCTTTGGTTTTTTCCGTCTCACTTCCTTAGATCTCTATTTCTTCTGTGTTTTATTGATTTGGCTCTCATTTCACATTAATGTTTTTCATATAGATTACTAAACTTGTAATTGTCTCAGGACTCTCAGGTTATGGAATCGTATGACAGTTTCTCCAACGCGTAAAGTCCACTGCGTTTTTCATTGTAAATACAGTAAATAAATCATAAATAGGTATCGAAAGTTCGATGGCTTTACCTAGAAATAGTATCTGAATTCCCGGAAAAAGCTCAGTATAATAAAATAAACGGATGGATCGAAATCGTTTATGTTCAATCTTCATTTTCGTACTAAATCGTAGTAGATATGTAAAAATCTTGTTTCTAAACATACGTTTTAAAAGTCTTATAAAAATGTATCCAAATAATTCCCGGAAAAAACTCAGTATAATAAAATAAACGGATGGCTCGAAATCGTTTATATTCAATCTCCATTTTCGTACTAGATCGTAGTAGATATCTATGTAAAAATCTTGCTTCTAAACATACATTTTAAAAGTCTTAGAAAAATGTATCAAAATCCGGTCTCATGGAAAGACACATACGGGGTTTTCGGATCCGTTACCTCTTCTATGGGTTTTCGTAGATTATAACCAATGTACTTACTTTAATAAATCTTTAAGGTAATCATACTAAGTCCCACGGAGTTAAGGCGGTATTTTTAAACTTATTGTGGATATGCCTTTTTCACAAAACCTCATTTAGATATGTTAATATCTATTCATCTCGTCAATTTCAATTACACTTCTCAAGATATCACATTTATCGTTGCCATCTTTAAAAACCGGCCAAGAGCGTGTCGGGCCACGCTCAGTGTAGGGTTCCGTAGTTTTTCGTATTTTTCTCAAAAACTACTGAACCTATCAAGTTCAAAACAATTTTCCTATAAAGTCTTTATAAAGTTCTACTTTTGTGATTTTTTTCATATTTTTTAAACATATGGTTCAAAAGTTAGAGGGGGGGGGGACGCACTTTTTTTTCCTTTAGAAGCGATTATTTCCAAAAATATTAATATTATCAAAAAACGATCGTAGTAAACCCATATTCATTTTTAAATACCTATCTAACAATATATCACACGTTGGGGTTGGAATGAAAAAAAATATCAGCTCCCACTTTACATGTAGGGGGGGTACCCTAATAAAACATTTTTTTTTCATTTTTTATTTTTGCACTTTGTTGGCGTGATTAATATACATATTGGTACCAAATTTCAGCTTTCTAGTACTTACGGTTACTGAGATTATCCGCGGACGGACGGACGGACGGACGGACAGACAAACAGACATGGCGAAACTATAAGGGTTCCTAGTTGACTACGGAACCCTAAAAACCCGATTTATCAATGAAACCATCGTTAAAAGCAATACAATCTTTTCAGGCCAACGAGGGGCTTGTGCAGATTGCCGGCTCGGCCGGGAAGCAAGTGTTTGCCGTCCGGTCGCATAGTATAATAATAATCGTTTTTATGGTCAAATTGGATTAGAGCGTGGAATAAACATGTTACGCGATGATTGGAAAGGGGTACATGACATTTTTGAGGAATTAAATAGATTTATTTTGATTCCTTAAAAAATATGACGTTAAATTTACGTGTAAGTAATTTTATGGCTACTACAAATTCTAATAAGATCTATTTTAAATACCAATAAGGATGCCCGTATTTTACGTGGTAAAAACTAATAAGAAGTCAATACGGTAACATAAAGACTAAAACCACTTGATATCATTACGCAACCAGAAAAAAAATTGTTAGGTAAAACTTTTTCTTCATGAGATATGAGGCAAACGAAAAGACATGTGGCCTGATGGTGAGCTATCACTGCCGCCCACGGACACTTGAAACACCAGAAGTGTTGGAGGTGCGTTGCCGGCCTTTAAGATGGCTGTAAATACGTTGTTTTCTTGAAGGTTTGAAGCATCTGTAAATTGTATGTAATCTTTAATCCGTCATAAGTTTAGACAAATTCAAATATCTGCGCGTGGGACTATAAAACTATTGTTCTAAATGTCAGGGTCATGTTTTCAAAGATCTTTGACAGGCGAAATACAAGGGCTTCGGCTTCACTTTCACATTGTTGCCGGAAAGTCGGCAGTTTTTCCCAAATCCCAAACCTTTTTAACCCCCGACGCAAAAACGACAGGGTGTTATAAGTTTGACGTGTCTGCCTGTCTGTCTGTTTGTCTGTCTGTCTGTGGCATCGTAGCTCCCGAACGGATGAACCGATTTAGATTTAGATTTTTGTCTGAAATCTGAGTTAGTCGGGAGTGTTCTTAGCCATGTTTCATGAAGATCGGTCTGCTATGTCGCGGTCGGGGGTTTTGTCAAAATTTTAATTTTGTGGTTAGGTTAGTTGACCCATAAATTTCAGATACACGGTTCTTCTCTCAACCACCAAAACCAGATAAAAAGCGCTGTTACAATTTGCCAACCGAAGGGTGAGTAAGTACGAACGGTACACATTGTCCTCATTCGAGATGGCTTGTAAGATCTTTGTATGGCCATAAAAAGACGTGATTATGTATGATTGAAACGGATTTTATTAGCGTGTTAGTCGGTTTACAAGGTTTTTATTAAGTTGGCCTTAAACTTGCATTGAATTAGATTCGGGATGCTGGTTCTGAATGGGACATCTTGTAAGAGCTTATGGTGACTTTTTTTAGACGTTATTTGACAGTAGAAATGCAAAATTCTTACGAATAAAAGAATCCGTAATTATTAATAATAATAATTACTATCTATATTAAATACTAGCTTTTCTCCGCGGCTTCGCTCGCATTAAATTCCAAAATTACTCACCATTTTGGGGAAGTGGAGGGGTTAGAAAGAGACAAAAAGTACCTTATGTCACCCTCCATCCCTTCAACTCTCTCCACTTAAAAAATCACGTCAATTTGTCGCGCCGTTTTGCCGTGAAAGACGGACTAACAATGAGACACGCCCACTCTCCCATTTAAGCAATAATTATAAGTATGGATTCTTGATCTGCATAAATGTAGGATTTTTCTGATTCGAGATGTCTTAATAGAAGACATTCTTATTGGAAAATTTTAAAGGACACTTTAGATAACCCGTTTTTTTTAAAGAAAAGTTAGCTCACCCGTTGACCACGAATGCTGTAAAGTGTTCGAAATGTCGGGATGAATTGTGAATTCATTATACGCGATATAATACGTTTCCATAGTTTTACTTCATGAGTAACTATCGCGGTAACCGAAGACAATAAACTACCCACCTACCTTAAAGCTCGGCCACACATGCGCGTTTTGATAGCGTAGGCGGAGCGGTAGCGGAGCGTTAGCGGAGCGCAACAATAGCGGTGCGCCAGACGAACTATCGCGGTAACCGAAGACAATAAACTACCCACCTACCTTAAAGCTCGGCCACACATGCGCGTTTTGATAGCGTAGGCGGAGCGGTAGCGGAGCGTTAGCGGAGCGCAACAATAGCGGTGCGCCAGACGAACGCTGGCGTTGCACCCAGCTACGCCGGCGGGAACTAACGAGCGCGGATCGCGAGCGGAATGCGCGCGGATTGCATTGCTAATTGCGAACCGCTATCATTGCGCTCCGCTGACGCTACGCCATCAAAACGCTTTATATGTGGCGGAGGCTTTAATCTTATACCTGATAAATGGAAGTCCGATTTAGTTACTCTGGCAATATTTAGGTCAGGAAATTTGGAAGTCCTTAAGGAAAGGTCAAAGAAAAGTTTATTTTTAGATATAATACAGGTTCTCAAAATATGTAGAGTTTTGAAGGTTTGTATAACTTTGTAATTGCTTATCGAGTTGAGATGAGAATATTATAAGCCTACTGCCTATTCTACCTGTTTCGAAGTTCCTACCTATTTGTAAGTTAATTATTGTTTTCTTTACATAGGTATATATTTATAAGGTAAATCTCTGTGGGTAAATATAGGTGTAAAATCTAAATACATAAGTGGTAAAACTAATACCTAAATGCTATTTTATTCAACTTTCATTCTTTATAAAACAACAATAAGATCATACCTACATAACGAATATCAATAAAATAAGTGGTTCTAACAGTACCTGGAATTATATGTTAATATGTAGTAAAATCGCAGAAATAGGTACCTATAAGTAAATAAATAAATAAATAAATTTTGGGGACACCTTACACAGATCAATTTAGCCCCAAACTAAGCAAAGCTTGTACTATGGGTGCTAAGCGACGATATACATACGTAAATAGATAAATACATACTTATATACATAGAAAACATCCATGACTCAGGAGCAAATATCTGTGCTCATCACACAAATAAATGCCCTTACCGGGATTCGAATTCGAACCCAGGACCGTGGCTCCGCAGGCAGGGTCACAATCGACTGAGCCAGACCGGTTAGGTACCTATAATAAGTACTTATAAGTAACCTTTATTTCTTCATTCAATAAATAGTAGGTAGTAGTAGTTTAGTAACTTTTTATTGTACAAAAACACATTAAAAAATAGCATACATTGAGATGTGAAGTACAAAGGCGAACTTATCCCTTTGAGGGATCTCTTTCAGTTAACCTTTGAGTAAATGAGAGAAAAAACTTGAAGAGGGTAACAAATTCCGCAATTTGTACAGCAAGGTACTTACCATAAAGACAAATATCTGCTGCCATTATATAAATAATTACACATTTTGTGTAACGGGTCCAAAACTTCTTATTAGTAATATAAAGATAAGAACATACAGCGAATAATGCATAACTTCCATTTTACATAATTCGACCAAACACTTGGATTACTTGACTTGTGTAACGTTGTCGAAGGCGATACGAAATTTCGCCGAGTCACCCATCGCCTCGATAGCCGTGATCGTCTAGTGGTTAGGACCCTACGTTGTGGCCGTAGTAACCCAGGTTCGAATCCTGGTCACGGCAGTGCAACACACTGTCATGGCAGGGCGTTATTTTTGCGTTTTATTTTTAGTTTTTTATTTACATTTTGTTTTTTAACTTTTAATGGAAAAATGTATACGATTTTATTTTATTTTTGTAAAATATTTGTAATTGAATATTTTTATGCAGTTTATTACGGTCATTTGGATTTTTTAAATTATAAATAGTGTTATTTTTTTGAAAATGTTAAGGTTTTCTATTTTGGAATTTTTTTAAAAAGGTTTTAATAACTTATTTTTTTATTTATTTTAGGAAATGTTATGTAACAATGTATTAGGTTATCGAATTTCTTTAATTTCAGCATTCATTACAAATTCAACTAAAATATTTTAATATTTTACATTAATATGACGAAAAAGAGCCATCTAACGTCGAGTAGCGTAACTATTGAGCCAAGTTTTAATTACAGCGCCATCTAGCGCTAGTATAGCGAACGACGTGAACAAAACTTTTCGTTGACACTAATAAGAGCTAAAAGTTGAATATATAGTGACATAGATGACGCTAGTAGTCTTCTCAGCAAGTTTGTTTTGATTTCGATTGAAGTGCTTGCTGTCGTTTCTATTATGGCGGCATGCATCCGACGCCGTGCTCGTAATGATTTTGTTTACAAGAAATCCTCATTGTGCATTCCATTACGCGTCTGTGGTATAAATAATTAGTTACGGAGTATAAATATTTGTTTTATTTAACGAGTTGCTTTTATTGATTACCATAGGCAATTTGTTTTATTCATTTTGATAGTACGAGTACGGAGTAGGTAAGTACCTAAAGGTATCTAAAAATACCTACAGGCTTTAAGTAAATAAATTAGCTTCAAGCTGTGTAAACACACAAACACATAATTATTATATTGTCGTCGGTTACCGCAATAGTTACTCATGAAATTAAATTATGAGAACATAGTCATGTTCTAAAATCATACTTTCATGATACATATAATATATAGGTACGGTTTCATATTTCACTTCACAGATAACTTAAATTTGAGTTAAGTAGTAATAATTACACGAAAATATAAAATATAAATAAAGTAATATCGCTTTTGAATGAGTACCTATTAAACTATTTGTATTGAAATTCAATTCTTTTTTTTTACACACAGATTGACTGCATCCCACCGTAAGCTCAAGAAGGCTTGTGTTGTGGGTACTCAGACAAAGATATATTATAATATATAAATACTTATATACATAGAAAACATCCATGACTGAGGAACAAATATCTGTGCTCATCACACAAATAAATGCCCTTACCGGGATTCGAACCCGGGACCGCAGCGCAGCAGGCAGGGTCACTACCGACTGCGCCAGACCGGTCGTATTATGTTCTACTTCATTTAATTAAACAATTATTTAACTCCGTTCCTTGTCTCCCAGCTTTAACCTCGTTTTAACGACGCTATTACTCGACTGCGACAAAAGGGTGGGAGAATCCGCGTAAGAGTAACGCGCGATGGTCGCGCGACGGCGATGCGACGCATACGAAATCAAACCTTATCGATATGGAAGTAGACGATGCGATGAGACGCGACGGCGACGGTCGCGCGACCGTCGCCCACGCAAGACACGGCGTAACGTGAGTAACGATTTCATTGATCGTTTATTTGAACTACACTGAGAGAAAATACAACCAGTTTTCATGTTCGTTCAACAAGTTTTTTGGATAAAATAGCGCCTACGTGCTCTTTGGTTTAAACAACAAGGTACTTGTCATTTGAATCGGCAATATATTTGAATCAATAAGTCGATTTTATAAAAACAACCTGACACATATTGTTTTAAACATACGTTTGGCTGATTCAAACGGATAAACCGCAACAAGTCGAACTTGTTAAATTCACAATGCAAATTTCTCTCAGTGTATAGTTGCAAATGAAAGGATCTATGCATATATCGGGAAAGAGTATCAATTGAACCACAGAATATATAGTACACTTGAATTGGCACCGTGAATAAATGGAACATGCCATAAAATCGTGACTCATGTTACTTTTGCCACGGATTTACCCGGCTATATATATATATTTTTAATTATTATTAATGGGCTTACTCTTGGCCACAGACTAGCCAAAGGCAAAGACGTGGCCTACGATGGAGTGAGCTCGCCTAACCAATTTTTAACCTGAAGCGTTATTTCAGCGTAGTTCTCTCCAAATTGGACGAGTGAGTCTAATAGAACAAGTTCAAATTGTAGGAATACCACGAGTTTTACTTGACACTCTAGCATGCGTAATATGTCCATACTAACATTATAAATGTGAAAGCGTGAGTCTATTTCTCCGTCTTTCACGGCAAAACGGAGCGACGAATTGACGTGATTTTTTAAGTGGAGATAGTTGAAGGGATGGAGAGTGACATAGGCTACTTTTTGTCTCTTTCTAACCCCCCACTTCCCTTAAATGGGTGGAAGTTTGTATGGAGCATTCCGCAATTTTCGATTTTTCATTAACTTTAATTTTTAACCCCCGACGGAAAAACGACGGGGTGTTTGTTATAAGTTTGACGTGTCGTTCTGTTTGTCTGTGTGTGTGTGTCTGTGGCACCGTAGCTCCCGGACGGATTAACCGATTTAGATTTAGTTTTTTTTTGTTTGAAAGCAGAGTTAGTCGGGAGTGTTATCAGCCATGTTTCATGAAAATACGTCCACTATGTTGGGGGTATTTTCAAAATTTTAATTTTGTGGTTAAGTTATTGCATAACTCGATAACAGTAAGAGTTTTTAAGACACGAGTTTCTTAGAGAAATTGACCTAAAAACATTCCCCTAAAGTTAACGGACATCAATAAAAACACATTGTATAAAATGGCGACTGTAAACCAAGAATAGCCGTGAATTACACAGACTGTAATAGTGTAATACCAAGTCTAGCCGTGAATTTTTTTTTATACCACGTCGGTGGCAAACAGGTATACGGCCCGCCTGATGGAAAGCGGTCACCGTAACCTATGGACGCCTGCAACTCAAGGGGTGTCACGTGCGCGTTGCCGAACCATTAGAAACTTGTACACTCCTTTCTTGAAGAACCCCATACTGTAGTTCATCGGGAATACCTCGACAGGGAGCTCATTCCACAGCCGGAGCGGAATTATATACACTAAGCCTCCCGAATGTTACAAAATGTTAACGCGACCCTTCCAATTAGCAACGAACAATAAACGAGGCATTACGGTAATCCTTGTTTTGGGCATGCATAGTTTATGGGAATTACTGAGATAAAGCACGGCCTGTAATTACTGTGTACCGGCGCAGTACACAGTGTATACACAGTAATATAAGTTTATTTCACAATATTTCGCTGACTTAACCTTTTACCGCATGTGACGTAAAGTCGCCGTCAATAGAACTTGTGAACAATGTAAACAAACCTTGTAGTCAAAATGTCTTTAATTTTCATTCTAACTCATCAGATACTGGCTAAATCCATGTGTTATTTAATCAATTCATGTCACATTATGATCCTCAACCTTTAAAGTGATAAAATCGTGCTAGAATATTGATATTTTATAGAATGGTTTGTTTACATTGTTGACAATTTCTATTGACGGCGATTTTATGCAATATTTGTTCAAATTTGAACTGTAACAGCTGTCAGTAGAGTAGCATTTATAACGGCCAAATATGGAACAATATGCGGTAAAGGGATAACAATGACGATTCACCGAGCACAGACACACATAGTCACACCATAAGGGTACCTTTTGTACTTTTTGGTATGGAACCCTAAAGAAGACATTTTATGCAAATTGGCACATGATTTTGCCACTTGAAAATCTGTAAAAATGGCGACATTTTTTACATTGCATTAAGGGAATTAATGAGATAAAGCACGCACGGCCCATATGAAAAATAACCATTAGTTCTCGAGTTGTGGAAAATCGTCCATGTGACAGAACAAAAATTAGGAGCTTTTATGTCTATAAGGGCCACTTGCACCAACGAAAATGGAGGGTTAACCCGAGGGTAAGTTGGTTAAATAAATAATAATTTTATATCGAATTTGACAGATGACAGACCACTAACCCTGAGTTAAGTGGTTGGTGCAAGTGGGCCTTACAGTTTATAACTCGAATTTGTACTTGAAAGCCCCTTATAGAAGCGCCTTAGTCGCCTTACAGAAGACCGCAGCCAAATAGCACTAGACCCTACTCATAGTATTGTGTTCCTGCCGGTTAGTAAGGCTGCCAGAGCTCAACGAGGGTGCGGTGTGCTGATGATGGGAGGACTTACGGAACTAAATTGTTCCGTCTATTGTCCTTTGAGTCGTCGGCAACCCGAACCCTCCTTAGAACTTGTGCACTCCTTTTTGCTGCGTACTTAAATAACACAGCAAAAGGAAATGTACAAGTGTCTAAGAGGGTGGCAATGCGCATGTGACACTGTTTGAGTTGCAGGCGTCCATAGGTTACGGTGACCGCTTTCCATCAGGCGGGCCGTGCGCTTGTTTGCCACCGGCGTAGTATAAAAATAAATGCGGTCGAGGAAACCCGCCTCATTCATACTGTTTTCAAAGGCGTTACTGTGACGGACAACACCTTAATTGAGAATTAGCACGAGAAATGGAGGCTGAATAAAAATGCACTATTACGTGAAAGGAAACGGTTTCCCGGCGGATTGAAAATGCGCTACCATTTACAATTAGGACAGCCATTAAAAAGTAATATAGGCCATTTGCAGTTGGACACTACATTTTAATGTAGACTTTTTATATTATTTCCTCAATGGCCTATTTTTAACCCCCGACGCAAAAACGAAGGGGTGTTATAAGTTTGACGTGTCTGTCTGTCCGTCTGTCCGTCTGTCTGTCCGTCTGTCTGTCTGTCTGTCTGTCTGTCTGTTTGTCTGTCTGTGTGTGTGTCTGTCTGTGGCATCGTAGCTCCCGAACGGATGAACCGATTTTAATTTAGTTTTTTTTGTCTGAAAGCTGAGTTAGTCGGGAGTGTTCTTAGCCATGTTTCATGAAATTCGGTCAACTATGTGGTTAGGTTATAGACATGTTATCTAGCTTTTAAGTTTAGTCTTGGTTTCTTATATAATCATGTAAATATGCAAATAAAGATTATACACTCCTTGAGTTTTAGAAAAATTAACCGCTAGTCGAATTTGTACCTGTACCTTTGTGCGTTATCACATTACCCGATCCGATATCGGATGTCGGACCGATATCCCATACATTACAGGCGCAATCTTGGATTTTTTCCATTGAAATCCTTCCGACATCCGATATCGGATCGGATAATGTGAAGACTAGAGATGGGCCGAATATTCGGTTAATATTCGGTATTCGGCATATTCGGCAAGTTTTTCAATGTTCGTATTCGGCCGAATAGTTCGTTTGCATTGCCGAATATTTACCGAATAAACAAAGTAAATAACTAATGAAGATCTTACGTATTCCGTTGGATATAATTACCTGTGCGTCAATATATAAATGCAATTGTTTTGTAAAAAAAGTTAGAAAACCGTAGTTTGCGAGTTGAGAAGAGTTCAAACTTCAGAGTTGTTTTTAATAAGTTTTAGTCATCCACTAAATCATAAGAACATAGTTGATGTAACATATGTAACCATTATAAATCATTTAATAGTTTTTTTATGAATATCCTCTTTAAAAATATGGCGTAACCGAATATTCGGCCGAATGTTCGGTTCGGTAAGAGCTGAACCGAATGTTCGGCCGAATATTGGTATTCGGCAAAGTACATATTCAGCCCATCTCTAGTGAAAACGGACTTATACGTTTGTTCAATCATACCGTAGTAAAACAAGCTATAATTTTCTTCTCAGTTCATAAACTGTACAATTGATGCTTTAAGTGTCTTAATTAAATGGTAATAATTTCATTACAGCAAAAAATGTAATGATACTCATTTTATCCATCCCTATTTGGTCATTGAGGGTAACTACTTACGGACACGCATTGGGTACAGTCGCCATCAGATATATAAGAGCGCCCGAGGTACTCAAAAACATCTGAACACGCCTCTATTGCCTAAGCGTTAGAGGCGTGTTCAGATATTTTTGAGTACCTCGGGCGCTCTTATATATCTGATGGCGACTGTACAGCGTGCGTAGCAGAATGCACAAACGCTCACGAAACGAAACGCTCGTAGATATCTATCTCTATCGCTCTTGCGTATTGGCGCGACAGAGCCAGACTATCTTTCGCGGCGTTTCGTTTTCGTTTCGCGTCGTAGAAATGCCATTGCGGTTTCTCAAGGTACGTTATTTTACCTTTTTTTAAAAAAATATTGTATTTTATATTTTAACGCATTTGAACTCCCTTAGAATGCTGAAATTCATTATCCGATGAATTACAACACAACTTACTTTAACACTCTTACGGTAGATGTCGCTACGGGTCCCATTGACCTTAGTAGTGGAAATTTCGCTGGCTTGGTTGAAGTCTTGGTGGCTCAGTTGGCAGAGCGCTGGAGTATCGATCCAGAGGCCGTGAGTTCAAGTCTCACCCAGGGCAGACATTTTCCACTTTTAAATTTATTCTAAGCCTAACGGCATCGATTGCAGACGTTTCTGCTAATCAGAAGTTAAAAATACAACTTACTTTGTTTATTCGGTAAATATTTGGCAATATTATGAACTATTCGGCCGAATAGGAACCTTGAAAAATCTTGCCGAATATACCGAATACCGAATATTCGGCCCATCTCTAATCTTTACCAATTAAGGTATGACTAAGTAAGGAGTAATTAACTAGGTACCTCATCATTGCCATTGTCTCTTTAGTACACATTGAAATTCCCATTAAGTTAGTAACAGTAGGAAACTGTAGGTAGTAACACTAAACTACCGAAATGACTTAGCTTAGCTGTAATTGATATCTTGCCTCTTGCTTGCAGCTTTGTAAGTTGACTGAAGGCTTTTATCAAACTGCCAAATATATGTCCGAAAATTGTGTCACTTAATTTCAAAACTGGGTAAATCCATTCTGCTATAAGGTTGATTATCTTTCAGATCATATTATATTTTTTATATATTCAACCTTAAAGCAGAATGGATTTACCCAGGTTTGAAGTTAAGCGACACAATTAGGTATCCTTTTTAATCCCCGACGCAAAAACGACGGGGTGTTATAAGTTTGACGTGTCTGCCTGTTTGTTTGTTTGTATGTCTGTGGTATCGTTGCTCCCGAACGGATGAACCGACTCAGATTTTTTTTTGTTTGAAAACGGAAATAGCCGGGAGTGTTCTTAGCCATGTTTCATGAAAATCGGTCTACTATATCAGGGTTTTTTTTTTAATTTTAATTTTGTGGTTAGGTTATTTATCTTATCTTATCTTTAGTTTCCGTAGCGTTATAATTATAATTATAATTACTTACTCCTCCCTGTGCAGAAGAAGTAAGTATTATACCTGTAACAAAAAAAAATATCATTATTAACACCTTATACATATATTAGAATAAAAAGTACATTTAGCCAAGTTTTATTCCTACTACGTTTTGAATAAATTTAAAAACTAAACAAAATAACCTAAGAATCACAGAACTTAATTTAGATAGAAGAAACAAATTCATATATTTGTATAGGGGCCGAGCGTGTCAAATTTTGTACTGAAGTTGATTCTTGCCTGTAATTTTAAATATGTCTCAGGCTCTTGATTGTTCATAATTTTTGTGTTGTTGCAATTGAATATCACGTAACGAGGCATTTTTAACCGACTTCAAAAAAGGAGGAGGTTCTCAATTCGACTGAATTTTTTTTTTATTTTTTTATTTTTTTTTTGTATGTATGTTACTCGATATCTCCGAGAATCGTGGACCGATTTTCAAAATTTTTTTTTTGATCGAACCGGTATAACCCCGAGATGGTCCCATTGGCACCAAGTCAGGGTCTGATGATGGGATCCTGGAGAAATCGAGGGAACTCTTCAAATGTTATAGGCACATGTAATGTTTTTAGTCTATTTTTCAAAGGTACACCAGTATTTACGTCTGATGGTAATAATTTTATGTGGCTGAGCTGATGATGGAAGGTCAACTCCTCAATGGTTAGGAGTTTAAGGATAATTCTTTCACTACTGTACATGTATTCGGACTGATACATATAATATCACTAGGAACCACTAAAAATCAACTGAGCTGATGATGGAAGGTCAACTCTTCAATGGTTAGGAGTTAAAGGATAATTCTTTCACTACTGTACATGTATTCGGACTGATACATATAATATCACTAGGAACCACTAAAAATCAACAAATAAATAAACTTTTTAACAAAAAATAAAACCGCCTTCAAAAATAAGCGCGTTACAAAACACGGAGAAACTAAAAAGCCAAAAATAATAAACCTTTCAATTCAGATTTCTTATCGTATTGCAATAAGCTAAACATCCAAATTATAAACAAATCAATTATTTTTGGAGTCGGTACCAGCCTGTGTATGGTTGGGTGGGGCAGGCAAACAGGCAATAGCAAGGCGACGAACAGATCTGGTACCGACTACAAAAATAATTGATTTGTTTATAATTTGGATGTTTAGCTTATTGCAATACGATAAGAAATCTGAATTGAAAGGTTTATTATTTTTGGCTTTTTAGTTTCTCCGTGTTTTGTAACGCGCTTATTTTTGAAGGCGGTTTTATTTTTTTATGTTTTGGTTGACTTCAACTTACAAAAATTGACGCCCGAAAGCTGCAAGCTGCGAGTAAAGACGGACAACTCAGTGGATTTCACTGAGTTCATTTGACACGCTAAGTAGATACGTTTGCTTGATCTATGGTATATATGACATCTGTGCTAAGAATACTTATATTTCGGCAATGCTTTAAAAACAATTTTTATATCTATACTAATATTATAGGTAAATGGTAAAGTGTGTGTCTATTTGTTTGTCCGTCCTTCACGGCAAATTGTCACTTTCTAACGCGAGCGAAGCCGCGGGCAAAAGCTAGTTATTTATAAGTAAACAAAAATTTACATGTCACAGCTCATATCATAAGTCTGGTAACTCCAGCGTTTTTAATAATGCAAAGTTTTTTTTTATTTGAACGCATCTGTCACTCATATCTTTCGCCTTTTCGTAAAATATGAAATAAGAGAAATGGAGCTGTCAAATAAAATTGAACTCGGCCTAAAAAGTATATAATATAATATTATTAATCCTTAAGTATAAAAGTACCAGAATGATGATTGAGTAATAACCGAAACCAGTTTATCATCCCAAATGTCTCTTTTTATTGCTTTTTTAACGGTTTACCAAAATTAGATCCCGCGCGTTAATTAACCAAAACCGAGTAATTAAAAAGGAAAGGGCAATTCAATAACCACAGGGTCAAATTTAATAAAAAGTCTGTTTACCTCACCGCTATAATATTCTTAATTTTGCAGAATCACTCGAAATATGGCAAACCTTTTTTTAACAAACATATTTCTACCATTACTAACTTAACTTACTAACCTTAAACAAAGAGTAATACAATTGATTCTGAAATGACATTTAAATTTGGAACGCATAAATAAAATTGTTGGCGCCAATAAAAACAAAATAATGTTTACAGTTCCCAAATTGAATTTCTAAGTTCACATTCCTTCCCTTCATTATCTTAAGAGTCATATTCGGGTGGCAATGTAGTTGCGGATGGCATTTAGTAGGATTGCATGATTCGGCAAATTGTTGCTATATGGAAATATAATAACGGTTTAGGGTAATTCGGTTCGGAAGCGAGTTATATTGGAGTGAATGATTTCGAATGAACTTAGCCACTGATGACATGGTGAATGTGATTTTAGTGAGTTTTGCATACATGGGTTCTATGGAAGAGGGGTTTTATGGAGACACTATACTGGCACTTACTGTAGTTTTTATTAGTAGGTACTGTAATTATGTCAATTGGACAGGACATATGGCTTGCTGGATTTGGACACGACAGGGTTATATATATATTATATCCTCCTGACCGGTTTCGGCCACAGCGACTGTAGGTTCTGGTGCTAACAGTTTTTACTAATAGTAGTAGTAGTAGTAACTCTTTATTTTACAAAAACATAGTAAAGAAAAGCTTATTACAAAATTAAAATTTTGAAAAAACCCCCGACCGCGACATAGTGGGCCGATTTTCATGAAACATGGCTAAGAACACTCCAGACTTTCAGACAAAAAAAAACTAAATCCAAATCGGTTCATCCGTTCGGGAGCTACGATGCCACAGACACACACACACATAGACAGACAGACAGACAAACAGACAGACATACACAGTCGTACTGAACTTAATTACAATACTGTAGTCGTAATGTACAGTACAACAGTCGTCGTATTTAAAATAAGCGCTAATGGTACTTATATCCAAATTCCTGCATTATTTTCTAATACCACAGAATATATAATAGTACAAGTACAGAAGGCCCACTGCTTTGATGTTCACGAAATGCCGCCTTTTAAATGCCTACAAAATTCTAACAAAGAAACGAGCCGCACGTGCGCAGCATCGGACGATAGGGTTGCCTATGTATAAAATGTTATACTATTATATTTCAGTCTTGGGTACTTTCTAGGTACCTATATGTATATACCTACAGTATTAATATATTTTTGTTCAAGTCCCAACATCACAAGCCTTATTGAACTTTTCCGTAGGACTTAATCAATATTAATAGTAGATCTGTGTAAGATTGTACTATTTTATTCATGATGTCTATTTAACTATGCACTATTAGCCATTCACAAGTGGACATCGCATATAAAGCTTTAAAAAAACTCGCGACGTAAAGTAACAATAGAAAGTGGGAACGTGCGTTCCGTAAGAACGCGCGCCACCCCTGATGAGGCCGCGAACTCGCGGCCGCCAGCACTTGTAGCGCGGCGATAGTATCGCGGAGTGAGCCGCCCCTGCTAATACCCATAAAAATCCACACACACCGATTCCTATTCAAAAGATTCTTCTCTAAAACACTTCCACAGATGATAACCACCATTTACATACATTGGAGTATCCGGGACTCGCTGCGAAAAGGTTCTATTTGAGAGGGTATAGGCCGCCGATACACCCTTATCTTTTTTATGGGGGGCGAATGAGGGGCGAATATGGTTTTTGAAAATGGTGGATCTTCGGAGTAGGTTACTTACTTTTGCTCGAGTCGTGGGGTCAGTAAAATTGAATCAGGGGTTTTCAGTGCTCTTATACGTAAACATTCATAATTATGTTTAATGTGGATGGTATTCAAGAGTGGCGGGAAAACATCGTGAGGAAACCGGACTAATTCCAATAATGCCTAGTTAGTTACCCTTCGGGTTGAAAGATCAGATGGCAGTCGCTTTCGTAAAAACTAGTGCCTACGCCAAATCTTGGGATTAGTTGTCAAAGCGGACCCCAGGCTCCCATGACCGTGGCAAATACCGGGATAACGCAAGGAGGATGATAATTATTCAAGAGTGGCGGGTTCAAACCACGGTTAAGAACTGTTTGTATGGAAACTGCACGCTGACTTCACGACAACTACAACGTCGGCAGTTCACATACAGTCCGTCTGTATAGGTCCTTAATATAGTGAAACTTATACCTGCCTGTGTGGTGACGGGTTAGGAATTTCACCACCCCCTTTCTTCCCGTGGGTGTCGTAGAAGGCGACTATGGGAAATGGGTTAAATTGTGGCGTAGGCGAGAGGCTGGCAACCTGTCACTGCAATGTCACAGTTTCGTTTTCCT
The DNA here is from genome assembly GCF_023078275.1 of Leguminivora glycinivorella. NCBI lineage: Eukaryota > Metazoa > Arthropoda > Insecta > Lepidoptera > Tortricidae > Leguminivora > Leguminivora glycinivorella. Next base: position 920,801 of record NW_025952828.1, read on the forward strand.
TCAACCCTTATTTGCCAAGAGTGGCACTGAAGCTTTAGTGGTTTCATGTGTTCTGCCTACCCCTTTATGGGATACGGGCGTGATTGTATGTATGTATGTATGTACTTATAGGAAATAACCACAAAATTCAATTTTTAACCCCCGACGCAAAAACGAAGGGGTGTTATAAGTTTGACGTGTCTGTCTGTGTGTATGTCTGTCTGTCTGTCTTTCTGTCTGTCTGTGTGTGTGTCTGTCTGTGGCATCGTAGCTCTCGAACGGATGAACCGATTTTGATTTAGTTTTTTTTGTCTAAAAGCTGAGTTAGTGCGGGAGTGTTCTTAGCCATGTTTCATGAAAATCGGTCCACTAGGTCGCGGTCGGGGGTTTTTTCAAAATTTTAATTTTGTGGTTAGGTTATTGTAAAAACCCCCGACATAGTGGCTCGATTTCCATTAAACATGGTTCGGTTCATCCGTTAGGGAGCTACGATGCCACAGACACACAGACAGACACGTCAAACTTATAACACCCCGTCGTCACAGTATAATAAAGAGTACTATCGTACAGTATGGCCACTCCCGCTCCCCGCTGAAAGTGCCGCCCACCCCCTCTCAGTTACCTGACAGTTACCGCCTGTCAAAAACGCGAACAATCAACCTGTCATATCTCACTCATACAAGCATGGTACGCGTTCACCTACACGAGCTTAGAATGTGTGCTACACAGACCAACCCCTATAGACATCCATTACAAGACGACTCGCGGTTGCCAGCCTTCCTAGTATTTGCACTGATATAAGCGCGGGCGCTCGCCGTGCCCGATCAGTAGCGACCAAGTAACAGACCCAAAAGCAGCGCGTGTTTTTCGCAGTAAAAAAATTGAAAAAGGGTATTTTGATGTCTTAAAGATGTTCACCTGTAGTGTGAAATGGTGTGGAAAGGTAACAAGAAGCTCAAATTTAAAAACAGACGTCATTACATTCCACATAAAAGTCATATTTATAATTTATTCAGAGCCGGCATAGGTCAACTTACATTGGCCACTTACGCGTCAGTAAAGGGACAGTCCCTTTCATCTGGCGCGACTGCCCGCCGTCCTTGAAACGGCCAATCACAGCGCGCTTAACACATTCCCCGCCCGCTCCTCGCACCCCTGGCACTGGTGACTCGTATCGCGAACAAAATATACAAGACTGCTACTCTATAGGAGGTTCTCTGTGGTGTGCTAGGAAGGCGCCTCTTTCATATATTTGATCGCCAGTGTCCGAGATGTGCCGTCGTTTTTGCGTCGGGGGTTCATATTGTTTATCAAACACCTCCAACTCAATCAAACACCGCTCATTCGTGAAAATAAACCTTACTATGGTATAAGAGCACTTAACCGGTTCAGTTATTTCCCCCGGGTCCCAAGAAAGGTAAATAAGTTAGTCGATCGACTTGCCTTGTTTCTGCTGTAATGAGATTGGATACACTGATATAAGAATAGAAGGAATGGTTAATGAAACAAGACACAATGAGGAAACGAAACCTAGGTATCTTATTTAACAGTGAAAGGGGTGTGGTGAAGATTTAGTTAACGGGTTCAGCAATTTTTTCCGGGGTCCCGAGAAAGGTAAAAACAGGTAAAAATGGTTAGGCCTAATTTAGACGGCGAGCGAACTCGCTTGCGACTTTAGTTACATTGCGGGCTGTTGAGGTTACATACAATATTGCACAGCCATCAAATACCGCAATGTAATAAAACTCGTATGCGAGTTCTGGTACCGTAAATGGGTCCTTACTAGATCGGACTTGGCTTGTTTAACTTCTATGTATTATTATTTATTATAATGTGATTAACGCACTGGTATCGGTTGTGTTTTGTTAAAAATGAGATGAATGGTGAATGAATAAGATTCAATAGGAAAATAAAATTGTATTTATAAGTAAACATTACTATGGTATAAGTGCACTTAACCGGGAAAGGTAAATAAGTTAGTCCATCAACATGACTTGTTTCTGCTATAATGAGATTGGAAACATATTGATATCTAAAGCCTTCGCCACACATAAAACGTTTTGATAGCGTAGCGTTAGCGGAGCGCAATGATAGCGATGCGCCGGACGAACGCTGGCGTTCCGCTCGCAATTCGCGCTCGTTAGTTCTCGGCGGCGTCCGCTGGGCGCAACGCCAGTGTTCGTCCGGCGCACCGCTATCATTGCACTCCGCTGACGCCCCGCTGACGCTCCGCCTACGCTCTCAAAACGCGCATGTGTGGCCGAGCTTTAAGATTGGAAAGAATCATTGATGAATGATGAAATAGAGACGCACTGAGGAAACGAAACGTATTCATTATCAAATTGCTGAACTTGGGTAATGGGGCAATGTAAAAGTACTCTTCGTACACTAACAGGTTCAGGTATTTTCCGTATAGTTCTGTGTCTCGACAAAGGTAAATTCAGAACTCAAATAAGTTAGTTCAAAATCTTCTTTGAGATGGGTACTGGTAACTGGTGGTTAATAACCGAACATTTCCAGTGAACTACAACTTCGGAGTTGTCATCACTTTCCATCAAGTGGTCAATCTCTGGTCAGTTTATATAAGAAAAAAAAATTCCTATATTGATAGTCCAATAATGAAAAAGCACCATTTCCCCACATTTACCTTTCCCACCCCCGGGAAATAAACCGGTTAACAGCACTTATACAATTTGTAGATTGTCGGCCCGGCCCGGAACGGCGTCTGATTTCATTAACGCCTCGCGGAGATGGCGGGATTCGTTATTGGACTTCGTTCAATGAGATTTAATCTTATAAATAATTCATTTGTAATTTTTTTTAAAGATTTTTTACCTGAATAAAATGGAGGTATCAATTCGATTGCACATTTAGTTTCTTTGTCATCTTAGAACTAATAGAACTACGATCATTTCTGAATCTTTTTTTGCATTGAAAGTATGTTTTTAAGTATTTATAACCTAACCACAAAATTAAAATTTTGAAAAAACCCCCGACCGCGACATAGTAGACTGATTTTCATAAAACATGGCTATAAGAACACTCCCGACTAACTCAGTTTTTAGACAAAAAAACTAAATCTAAATCGGTTCATCCGTTCGGGAGCTACGATGCCACAGACAGACACACAGACAGACAGACAGACAGACACACACACACACACACACACAGACAGACACACACACAGACAGACACGTCAAAATTATAACACCCCGTCGTTTTTGCGTCGGGTGTTAAAAAGAACGTAAGTTGTACATTTATTATGCTCATCACACAAATAAATTCCATTACTGTGATTTGAACCCAGGACAGAGGCTTAGCAGGCAGTCACTACGCGCTAGGCCAGGTGCCGTAGCCGAATGGCATTTCTGCGACGCGAAACGAAAACGAAACGCCGCGAAAGGTAGTCTGGCTCTGTCGCGCCAATACGCAAGAGGGATAGGGATAAATATCTACGAGCGTTTCGTTTCGTGAGGGTTCGTAGAAATTTTATAAATTCAATGAATCTGTTACAATACGACTATTCAGTTATTCACCGTTGCACTGTATAGCACTAGCACGGTCGACAGTCCGTGTCCTATGACTCGGAAGATCGTCAACTTCAATGGCCCGTGCTAGTCAAGCCTCATTATTTACTCGGAGACTAGGGTACTGTGCATTCCAAACATTATTAGAAGATGTGGCTTTCCAGTCTAAAAGGGTCATTCTTCTTCAGTCGTTCCTTCAATGCTGAGGATCGTAACATCATGTCATTCTGTTGAACACTAGGTCCCCCCAAAGGGTCATTATGCTTTTTTAAAACCTTATTTGGGCTTCTCATGGCCACAGCCGATGCGAAGACATGCTCTTCGATGATATAAGATATCCTGAGACATCTCGGTAAATATATCTGGCAACATCGATATGAAAAGAAAATAAGCAATTTATTTCAAAAATGTACTTAAAGAATTTTCTCAAATACGATACTCATAAACAGGTATCCGAAGAGCGTTCCATTGTTGCCATAAATGCCTTACATTTTCGCTTTTAAAATAACTTACAAGCGTTGCTTACAAGTCTGACAAGGGACAGGCGTTCTCAACTAAAGTTATAAACGGTTTTTAACCCCCGACTCAAAAACCAGGGGTGTTATAAGTTTGGCGTGTCTGTCTGTCTGTGTGTGTGTGTGTGTCTGTCTGTGGCATCGTAGCTCCCGAACGGATGAACCAATTTCGATTTAGTTTTTTTGTTTGATAGCTGAGTTAGTCGGGAGTGTTCTTTTCTTAGCCATGTTTCATGGAAATCGGTTCACTATTTATTATTTATTTATTTATTTATTATTCAAATAAGTTACACAGCATAACAGTAAAACCAAAGCACTGTGAAACTAAAAAATAAAAACAATAGGTATAGCACATAAAACAGTAAAAATCAGACAAAAAAAAAAAAAAAACAATATTCTATTTAGGCGACGACGTAACAGCGTGGCTCCGTTGCGTCGTCTGACACGGCGTAGGGTTCGGCAGGTTGCCCCGGAACCGCCGAAACACCACGCCCTTCGGCCAGAAGTCTGCACTCGCGATGGTGTCCTGCAGCGGCCGCGGCACTCGCAACACAAACGAACTGAAGTGCACGTAGTGGCGCGACTGTAGTCACTATGTCGCGGTCGGGGGTTTTTTCAAAATTTTAATTTTGTGGTTAGGTTATGTATCTGTCTGTTCTACATTTTCTATAAGTATCTCTTATCTGACAGTTTGTAGAGGTACTTGAAGACAAGTTATAAATGTACTACCTGGATTTTCATTGAGACAAGTTATGTTGATATCAGATTTTTGTTTAATAGTGTTAAGTTAGAGTAAATAACTTTTTAATAAATATGACTTGATTTTCATAGTATTCGTTCGTGGGAGCTTGTGCAAATATGGCAGACGCGCTGCAGAAACGGGACATACCCAACACGCTGAAAACGCAATAAAGACGGGGTGTTATAAGTTTGACGTTTCTGACTGTCTGTCCGTTTGTCTGTCTGTCTGTCTGTCTGTGTGTTTGTCTGTGGCATCGTTGCTCCCGAACGGATGAACCGATTTTGGTTTAGTTTTTATTATTTGAAAGCTGAATTAGTCTAGAGTGTTCTTCTTCTTAGCTATGTTTCATGAAAATCGGTCCACTATGTTGGGGTTTACTATACTTTACTATTTGTAATGTTGCTCCCAGATTATCTGTTATAAAATGTTATATAACATCGTGTAATAGGGATTTTTAAGATGGTTTAATGCACGCAACCCTTCTGACGTTTCGGCTGTCCATGGACGGCATTGATCGCTTACCATCAGGCGACCTATCTGCTCTGCCTTCTATGTCATAAAAGTCATAAAAAAATCCAGAGTTGGGCAGTTTGTGTTAGATTAGTCAGATCCTATTCCCAGTCAGCTTTGGAACCACTGTCAAACAGAGATCTTCATTCTGACTCTGCACCTGTACATATAACAAATCAAGCCATTTTTACCCTGAATATGCTCATTCAGGGCTCGACATGCTATACCCTAATGGATTACCAAAAGCAATTATTACATTTTATCGTCGGTAACCATAAATAAAGGGGGCATGCCACATAAATTCATTCACAGGCAAATGATAAGGACAGTGGAATTGATCTTTTCGACTGTCAATAGGTGAAAAAGGGTGTTTTTTTTGGGGTAGAGGTTGTTTGGAATAGATATGGTTTTGTTGTTATCGTGGAAAATAAAATGAGTGAAAAACGGGAGCTTTTGTTTAGGACTAGAAATTGTTGAGGACTGTCTGGTCCTTATATTTATCTAGCCCAAAAGTGGTTCAATATGTTTTAAATTCCAAGCTATGATATTAAAGAGAATTATGCCTCACACATCACATATATGTATAAAATACAATAATCTTTGAACTTACTATCATTTAACTTACTGGCCAAGACTTACTTTGGAACATCACGCCAACAAAGTAAGTTAAGTACGTAAGTTAAACTTACTGTACGTAAATTAAAACCGAAATAAATTACATATATGAAAGAAAAAGTGACCAAGTCCTCTGGTGCCTGAGGCTACTGTACGTATTTTTAAATTAAAGGAAAAATGGAAAAATTCACACCTCCGATTCCAATTCCGATTTCCGATTTTCCAATATTTCCTTTAATTTAAAAATATGTAACATAGCTCGAAGGCGTTTCTGAATGATAGAAAACAAATTTAAAATTACTGTATTTATGTTTGTTACTGAAGATCACCTTTATTTACTTCCTGTAACATACTAATCGCTTTGTAGCATTACTAGAATATTCAATGAATGTTTTTGAAAACTTTTGAAGAAACTTCAACATTCAGTAGAACTGCAAAAAATCTCTGTCCGTCGCAGATTACGCGCATCGCCATCCTTAGCTTAAAAACCCTTCTATTCAAAGAGCACCTTTCAATAGATAATAAGCCTAACATTTCTTGAAGGTGTCACACAATGTATCATTGTTAGGAGGCCAGGAAGGGCACCTTATTTACCTAGGGCGGTAAATAGGACCCTCGCATGATAGATGGCATTGAGCAAGCTTGTCTACATTACGCGATTTGCCTTACAATTCACTTTTGATGCGTATCTGTATAGAGTTGTTACATTGGTTATTTTATTAAATATTTTTATTTGCACATTTCTATGCATGTAAGTACATTATAATCGTTAACTCTAAAATATGTTATGTCGGATTCAATTTTATAGTCAAAGACAAGTTGTGTAAATATGTTTTCCCCTCACTAGCTCGGAAACACGTGTTTTATCCTTTAATGCCAGCGGGTAAAAACGCATTTTATTTTTATATACCTTGAATATAGTCAAATTGACTGCTTTAAAATTGATAAAAGTTGGTGAATCTAGTAATGAAGATGATTTACCACAAGTGGAACTACTGGAAGCAGTGATAAACGCATTTTTTGCGTTGTAGTTTCCTCGCTATAGTGAGGAGAAAAGTTTTGTGTTACACACGGGTGCAAATGTATTCTTCTTCTCGTGGCTTGGGCTTCTCGTGTATTGAAAAACTCGCTAAGTTCAGGATTCTAATAAGAATTTTGAATGATTCACGGTTATTTTCATTAGACTTATATTGACCGTGATTACCTTTTTGATTTTTGTCATGATCATGATGCCATGATCACGGAAAACTGACGAAGGCGGGTGGATGTTAAAGTTGTATAGACAGCGCGCGATCTACCCTCCTTCGCGCGCGTCGGCTGCGTTCACTTTCAGCGTTACCACTGGTCGCGTTCACACTCGATGGTCTGTCCAAACACACTACACTCACAGTGTCACTACGTTTGTTCAATTCTGACTTCACCGGTTTTTTACACAAACAAAACACTGGATTCCATACATTAGATGCATTAGATGCATGCATTGGATGCATGCATATGCAACTGCGTCGAAATATCGGGAGCTCGACAAAAATCAAAAAGGTAATCACGGTCAATATAAGTCTAATTCCCGCCCGCCCGCCCGCCTTCGTCAGTTTTCCGTGATCATGATGCCATGATCACGGAAAACTGACGAAGGCGGGTGGATGTTAAAGTTGTATAGACAGCGCGCGATCTACCCTCCTTCGCGCGCGTCGGCTGCGTTCACTTTCAGCGTTACCACTGGTCGCGTTCACACTCGATGGTCTGTCCAAACACACTACACTCACAGTGTCACTACGTTTGTTCAATTCTGACTTCACCGGTTTTTTACACAAACAAAACACTGGATTCCATACATTAGATAGTTTGAAGCCATCCTCACGATTGAAATTTTTATATTTGTGAATCTCAATGGCTTCTCTTACCAATCTCGGTATGTAAGGTAATCACGGTCTATATCCCGGTCAATATAAGTTCAGGATTCTATTCTAGAACCACTGGCTTCGCTGGTGGTTTAACTATAGAATCCTTTTACTTGCTCGTTTTTCAATTCCACACTCGGCGTTAAAATACAACTTTGCCCCCTTGTATAACAAATAACTATTCTAGTTTTTATCCCACAACCTGATAAACTACACACATGAAAGTTTATTGACATTCTGTGTGAATGTATGCTATATGCATAAGCATCAAAATTCAGAGCAATCTAGAACAACTTTGACGTTCTAACCTTCACTGAAAAATTCTAGTAAAAACTAGTAAAGCCCCTTTGGGTGTTCTGGGGCCCATTTTTCGAATCTACAAGTTACAAATTACAAGAAGGAGTCACTGTCTAATATGACAAGTTGAAAAGGGACTTCCGTTTGTAACTTGAAACTTTCAACTTTGAGAAATGGGCCACTGTTCGCTCCATTTCCGAGTAACTTATTCTAAATGTCAAAACCCTACTCTAGACTCAGATACCTACAAAAAAGTAGTACCTATTCCTCAATAAGGTGGTTGTATCCACTCCATATCACACGGAACCCTCTTCAAGGGTTCCAAACGATCGAACCCTTTGTTTTCCGCCCCTCACAGATCAGCCGGAAAATTATGTTAACATTTACATTGACATTCTGTTTTTGTATTCGCTATCGCAGTCTCTTTCAAATAATAATGGATCATATTGATTTATTTTCTTACCGTTCCTTTATTCACGTGTTTGCGATAGATTTGAATAAAGAGCAGGATGTTGACTTATTTTTTAATCAGTGGGTGATATGTAAGATATATAGTCAAGGTCAAGTAAAAATAATTTTTGGCGTGCCTATGGCACAGATTAAGACGCTACAGGAGCGAAATTGCTAAAATGGAAACGAGTTGACCTTTCACTTTGGTAATTTCACTTAAATATACTTGTGTTATTAACTAGATTTATCGAAAAATAAAATGTCCATTCAGTACAGAGCAGTTAAAACATACTGCGAAAAAATCTTTAAAATCGAGGTTCCGCTCTAGACTGTTTCCTCCTTGAAATTTGAGAATCTGAATAACAATGAAATTGTCTGTGTCGGACCGTTTAGTTTTTTTGGCTAATTGTTACCAATTTTGAATACCACACCCTTTGCGCTTGCGCCATAATCAGCAAGGCCGTTGTTGGAAATTTTTGATGGGCTCTAGAGTCTTTAAAAATAAGTATATCAAAAAAATCAAAACGTTCCGACACAGATAAAAATAATAATAATCTGTGTTGAAAAAATCAGTGTTCTATCTTAACCAGGGAAGAAATAGTCGAAAGCGTTTGTATGGAAATTTACCCCTAAGTTACTAACGTAACAGATCCTTCACTTACCTGCAAACGACAAATACCTACGCTTTATTTATCTAAACTTTCTAGCGGCTTTGATTCAATGGAGCGTTTCAAGCGCATAACGCGCGTCGACTGCGGCCGGTGTATGAGAATACGTTAGGTTGGGGTCGCCGGTCGATCCAATAAAATAAAGTACAAAAATGTTTTATGATTTACTATGACCGGAGTGGACACATTGCGGAGCGTTCGGTGAGCGTGCGTCCACCCTATGCAGCGTCGACTCAGTACACTTGTATGAGCTTCAATTGTTTGACATGCACGCCGCACGCCCTGACCCGCTGAACGCGCAATATGAAGGTGTGCTCAGGCCTTATAGGTTCACAGATTTATAGCTCGATCGTTCGTCGTCCGGTAGCTTGGCTAGATCCTCTAGCCAAGCTGCTTACAATCGTTGACGTCGATTTCGTCGATCAAATCCTTCAGCTCCTTTTCAGCGAGGTGAAGAAACATACCCGTGCATAAACTGAAATAGATACCATACACTAAAGAAAAAGCGATCAAGCCTACTGGTGGCGAAGCCGGGAATCTAACCCGGGTCTCCAGCTATCGCGGCCGACGTGCTAAACCGTTAGACCGAGGATCGAGGGATCGTTATATATATAGTAGTGTTACTACTTAAAAAATAAATCAAAAGAAATATTTAATAAAATAGGTAATTTGATTTGTTCCCTACTATACTCGTGCATCGTGAGAAAACCGTACTTTGTAATCCTAATAAGACTTAATTCTCAGGTTCCCTTTTCTGTTTCTTCTAATAAAGTAGGTCCCATTGATTTGTATATTTATTCGTTGTGTTGTGTCGTACTATTTTCCTCTTATAAGGAAATTTAATTTGGCACAAACTTATTGAAAATTAATTTACTTAGATAAAATTATGACTGTATTAACATTGCTAATAGAATAACCGTAATGAAGAAATTGGGTACACATCCAGAATAATAAAATAACACGAATAACGCTCCAGAAAAAATATTCGCGCATTTCAAATTGAGATTACATACAACGCAAACCAATCTTGGGACTGGCCATTTTCCTGGAGGCAAATTAAAAGAAAACATACTTTAAAAAAACCGGCCAAGAGCGTGTCGGGCCACGCTCAGTGTAGGGTTCCGTAGTTTTTCGTATTTTTCTCAAAAACTACTGAACCTATCAAGTTCAAAACAATTTTCCTAGAAAGTCTTTACAAAGTTCTACTTTTGTGATTTTTTTCATATTTTTTAAACATATGGTTCAAAAGTTAGAGGGGGGGGACGCACTTTTTTTCCTTTAGGAGCGATTATTTCCGAAGATATTAATATTATCAAAAAACGATCTTAGTAAACCCTTATTCATTTTTAAATACCTATCCAACAATATATCACACGTTGGGGTTGAAATGAAAAAAAAAATCAGCCCCCACTTTACATGTAGGGGGGGTACTCTAATAAAACATTTTTTTCCATTTTTTATTTTTGCACTTTGTTGGCGTGATTGATATACATATTGGTACCAAATTTCAGCTTTCTAGTGCTTACGGTTACTGAGATTATCCGCGGACGGACGGACGGACGGACGGACGGACGGACAGACAGACAGACATGGCGAAACTATAAGGGTTCCTAGTTGGCTACGGAACCCTAAAAAATCGAGCTACTAAGAGCGAAAAAGATAATGGAGAATTATTTTTGATGGTATTCCTTATCTGCAGGAAAAACGTTCATTTCCGAGAGAATTTATAGATTTTAAGAAGTAAAGAGGCGATTGGCAACATTTTTGGGTTGAATACTTTTTTGTGTATTTTCTTGTATACATACATGTGCATACATATACATACATATAATCACGCCTGTATCCCATAAAGGGGTGGGCAGAACACATGAACTACTAAGTTTCAGTACCACTCTTGGCAAAAACGGGTTGAAAGAAATCCAAATTGTGTTGTGTGTTGTGTGTGTTTTCTTATATAAAGTCGTATTTTATTTAGAAGGAAAATTTAATTTAGACGTATTTCATTAATTAATTTTTGGGATAACTAGTAGGGTTTCAAATTTAATCTGATACCTTTAAACGAGAAATTTTTGTAGGTGATATCGAAAACAGCTCTAACGATATCGCTGAAATATGTTATATGTGTACGCATTTTTGGGGGTGACAAATCGATCTAGCTGAGATCTAAAATAAATAAATAAATAAATATTGGGGACACCTTACACAGATCAACTTAGCCCCAAACTAAGCAAAGCTTGTACTATGGGTGCTGAGCGACGATATACATACTTAAATAGATAAATACATACTTATATACATAGAAAACATCCATGACTCAGGAACAAATATCTGTGCTTATCACACAAATAAATGCCCTTACCGGGATTCGAACCCAGGACCGCGGCTTAGCAGGCAGGATCACTAGTATCACTACCGACTGAGCCAGACCGGTCGTCAAATAGGTGTACAAGTTTCTAATGGGTCGGCAACGCGACTGTGACACTCCTTGAGTTGCAGGCATCCATAGGTTACGGTGACCGCTTTCCATCAGGCGGACCTTATACCTGTTTGCCACCGACGTGGTAAAAAAAGTCCCGGGAAACGCGAATTTTCGAGTTTTCGAACTCTGAGCGAGGCTACTTATTACAGCCTTTTTTTTACAGCCTAGCCCAGGTATTTATTACATTAAATACATAGGTGCCTGTGTGGTGACGGGTTAAGAATTTCACCACCCCATTTCTTCCCGTGGGTGTCGTAGAAGGCGACTATGGGATATGGGTTAAATTGTGGCGTAGGCGAGAGGCTGGCAACCTGTCACTGCAATGTCACAGTTTCGTTTTCTTTCAACCCCTTATTTGCCAAGAGTGGCACTGAAGATTTAGTAGTTTCATGTGTTCTGCCTACCCATTTATGGGATACAGGCGTGATTGTATGTATGTGTATGTAAATACATAGGAAATCCTGTTTTTAACCCCCGACGCAAAAACGTCGGGGTGTTATAAATTCGACGTGTCTGTCTGTCTGTCTGTGTGTGTGTCTGTCTGTGGCATCGTAACTCCCGAACGGATGAACCGATTTAGATTTAGTTTTTTTTTGTCTGAAATCTGAGTTAGTCGGGAGTGTTTTTAGCCATATTTCATGAAAGTCGGTCTATTATGTCGCGGTCGGGGGTTTTTTCAAAATTTTAATTTTGTGGTTTTTTTTAAGTCCTTCCTTTCAATAATTGCTCGATTCGTCTCTCTCCAAGTCACAAAACCAGAACCTGAAAATAAAAAATGGCCGCTGTCAAGTGTGACTCAAGCCCACCTATCAAAGTCTAGAAAAACTAGTGCTCTTGGGAAATTCTATCCGATGCATTAGGCAGCCAGACGGTATCGAGGCATAAATAAATGATTTCACATATTGGAATTACTCTTTGAAAACTAACGTTAAATTAAAGATTTATCATATCCTCCTTGCGTTATCCCGGCATTTGTCACGGCTCATGGGAGCCTGGGGTCCGCTTTGACAACCCATCCCAAGATTTGGCGTAGGCACTAGTTTTTACGAAAGCAACTGCCATCTGACCTTCCAACCCGAAGGGCAACTGGACCTTATTGGAATGCTGTGTTTCATCCACCGGCGGCGTGTCCACTCTCTAGTGGTATAGTCTGAGGATATCCCTGAGTTTGCCTATAATACAGACAGACTGCACACGCCTGCAGTTCCCACACATGCAGTCGGATTGCGGTCCATCTGTGTTTCTATGCTAAGTAAGTTAAGTTAAAAATTTGGTTTCTTATAGGTATGTATAATTTAAGATGCTCACGGATTTACTGATATATTCTTAGTATTAGTATAGGTTACACGTTATTTTGGGAAATAAAGTTCTTTAAACACAAAAAGTTGTGGAATGCTGCACAACCCCCCCCCCCCCATATTAAGGAAGTGGGGGGTTAGAAAGGGACCAAAAGTATCCTATGCCACTCTCCATCCCTTCAACTATCTTCACATAAAAAATCACGTGACTTAGTCGCTCCGTTTTGCCGTGAAAGACGGACAAACGAACACAGCACACACACACTTTCCCATTTATAATATTAAGTATGGATGTAGGTAGGTACATACCTACATACACTGAGAGAAAATACAACCAGTTTTCATGTTCGTTCAACAAGTTTTTTGGTTAAAATGGCGCCTACGTGCTCTTTGGTTCAAACAACAAGCTACTTGTCATTTGAATCGGTAATATATTTGAATCAACAAGTCGATTTTATAAAAACAACCTGACACATATTGTTTTAAACATACGTTTTGCTGATTCAAACGGATAAACCGCAACAAGTCGAACTTGTTAAATTCACAATGCAAATTTCTCTCAGTGTACAACATACAATCACGCCTGTATCCCAAAAAGGGGTAGGCAGAGTACGTGAAACTAGTAAAGCTTCAGTGCCACTCTTGGCAAATAAGGGGTTGAAAGAAAACGAAACTGTGACATTGCAGTGACAGGTTGCCAGCCTCTCGCCTACGCCACAATTTAACCCATATCCCATAGTCGCCTTCTACGACACCCACGGGAAGAAAGGGGGTGGTGAAATTCTTAACCCGTCACCACACAGGTCAAGGATGTAGGTAGATATCTACACCAGAGGACTTGGTCACTTTTTCTTTCATATATGTAATTTATTTTCGGTTTTAATTAGATATCTACAATTATAATGTACATATGTCATTCCGTCAGTCGGATTGACATTACTCGCGTCAATAAATAATGAGCGTGGAGCCATCGCTTTCGCTATAATTAACTGACTAACGTCTCTGTAATTGGTTAGTAGGTAGGTACTAGATATATATACTCGTAGCTTGGTATATCTGAGAAATTTCATAACAAAGATACTGATACACAAGCAGCACTAGAAATTAAATAACCTAACCACAAAATTAAAATTTTGAAGAAACCCATAGTTGACTGATTTTCATGTAGCATGGCTAACCTATAAAGGTTATTCGTTATGCATTTTACCTGAATATAAGCAAGATTTCGTTAAGTCAACAAGGGCGTCACCTACAGTCGAAACCAAATCACTGTACAATTCAGTTTAGATATTATTAGGTGATTAACAAAAGAAACAAACATATATAAAATAGGATTTTTATTTAGGCACTGGCCCTCTAAATAAAAGCGAATGGCCCAATAAAAGAGACGCGATGATAGCGCGAACTTGTATAACTCACAAGTTCATCACCGACCGATGAACTACAATAAAGCCTCCGCCACACAAAGCGTTTTGATAGCGTAGCGTTAGCGGAGCCCAATGATAGCGGTTAGCGGTGCGCCGGCGGCGTTCCGCTTGCAATCCGCGTGCATTCCGCGCTCGAGTTCCCGCCGGCGTCCGCTGGGCGCAACGCCAGCGTTCCTCCGGCGCACCGCTATCGTTGCCGCGTAAACCGCTCGCTCTCTCTTTTATTTACACGAGAGCGACTATCTTTTGTTCGTTTCTATCGCGGATAGCTCATCGCTTACTCCCTATTGGTGGAACCAGTGCCTAAAGCACAGTATAATAAAGAGTAATATCGTACAGTATGGCCACTCCCGCTCCCCGCTGAAAGTGCCGCCCACCCCCTCTCGGTTACCTCACAGTTAACGCCTGTCAAAAACGCGAACAGTCGACCTGTCACACCGTGTCTTGCGTGGCCGTCGCCGTCGCGTCTCATCGCATCGTCTACTTCCATATCGATAAGGTTTGATTTCGCATGCGTCGCATTGCCGTCTCGCGACCATCGCGCGACCGTCGCCCACGCAAGCCACGGCGTCACATCTCACTCATACAGGCATGGTACGCGTTCACCTACACGAGCTTAGAATGTGTGCTAGGAACGCACTTTTTTCATATATTTGATCGCCAGTGTCCGAGATGTGTTTGCGTCTATCCAAAAATTCACGTATACCAACGCAACTTTACGTCAAAATATCCCAGCAAAAATTGAGGGTGTTAAACTTTGCCCGGCTCCATATGATAGCATTAGCGCAAATGTCTGACGGGCGAAAATACAATTTTTATCCGCCATCAAAATTCACGGCGTGACGCGGCGAGAAAAACACGGAGTTGCGTTACGGCGTGTGTGGTGGCAGATTGACGAGAAAAGCCTTGAATTACTTATATAAGACGAGTTAAAATGTTGATAGCACAATTTCGTTTTATTTTAACCGTTTCTGTGAGGCTCCGTGTGGTGACGGGTTAAGAATTTCACCACCCCCTTTCCCGTGAGTGTCGTAGAAGTCGACTGTGGGGTATGGGTTAACTTGTGGCGTAGGCGAGAGGCTGGCAACCAGCAGGGTTAGCACATGATTTCCGCGAGAATATGTCGCCGCGAAATAGACTACCCGTCCTTATTTCATTAGTACAGTTAGAAGAAAACGTGTGATCTATCTCGCGGCGACATACTCTCGCGGCAATCATGTGCTAGGCCTACTGTCACTGCAATGTCACAATTTGGATTTCTTTCAACCCCTTTTTGCCAAGAGTGGCACTGAAACTTGGTAGTTAGTGTGTTCTGCCTACCCCTTTATGGGATACAGACGTGATTATATGTATGTGTGTATGTATGTTTCTGTGCGGATGACACGACAGGCGTGTCATCAAGGTTTTTTACGTGGGGGGGACCTATGACACGCCAGACGTGTCATTTTAAAATTTAAAGTTTTCGAAAATGGAACACGAAACGAATCGGTTAACTCCTTATTTGCCGAGTAGCAACTTGAGCAGTTTCATGTGCTCTGCCTACATCTTTTAGCAATGCAGTTTGAGTTTATGTTTTAATGTATGTATGATTGTGTAAAATGTTAATCTAACCTTTACTTATTTCTGTTTTTGTCGCTTCTTGCTTGGTAGCTGACGTGATTCGCCTCACTTGATGGTTGTACCTATATCTCTCTTATATGTATGCACCTATTCTATTTCATTTCTTTTTACGAATAAATCACTCAATTGTTAAGGAAAAACAGATTACCGGGTATTGATTCATAATAATCATAATGCACACCAGACACGCCTAAGACTCATTCAACCAAAAAATATTGGAGAAGAATGATTCATTATCCAAGTTACACCTGACTTTGACAGCATTTTTTTAACAGTCCCGGTCAAAGGGCTGATCTGTCCAACCTACCCCTGTGTCCCCGGCGTCCCTTTGATAATAGTCTCCACCGTGGCCCCATTCTCCCATTGTCCGTCAGAATCTGGCCGAGACGTCTTGTCTATGTTCAGTACAAGTCTTAAGCGCGTGTTCAAGTAGTATTCGATGATAGGCGATGCGACGGCGACCATCACGCAAGCCACGGCGTAGTACTCAATCAACCAACAATATTTGAGAATATTGTAAGCTTATTGCTTAGTATAAATTATAAGCGAGTGGTCGCCACACATAAAGCGTTTTGATAGCGTACCGTTAGCGGAGCGCAATGATAGCGGTGCGCCGGACGAACGCTGGAGTTCCGCTTGCATTCCGCTCGCAATCCGCGCTCGTTAGTTCCCGCCAGCGTCCGCTGGACGCAACGCCAGCGTTCGTCCGGCGCACCGCTATCAATGCGCTCCGCTAACGCTCAAAGTACATAACGCTAACGTATTGTATATTTTGGGCTGGTGGGATAAAAGGAGGCGTGGAGATGAGACCGGAGTGGCATTTTAGCATACCAGGGGGCAATGCAAATCACAAAGAGTATTGGTTGGAAGCAGAAGTTTCTTCGTAGAGCGCACGGAGTCACGGCTTTGATCAATGCGACCAGAAATGCTCATCGGCCATTTGGCTTGTATAGCTTACGCAGTAGATGTAGGTTGTAGGCTGCCTCCTCAAGATACTTCCTTAGTCCTTAGTGAGTCTTAGGTACCGGCCACATCAGAGCGTCGCTCAGTCACTTAGTTTCTGCATGAGAATTTGCATGGACTTTTCCTGCGTGACGTTGACGTTTGTCTTAACTGTGGTTGATGCAACTGGCCCTAATGTTATTTTTTAGAAATTTTAAACAGACTTCCTTTCTTGACTTGCACCCAGCTGGCGTCTATTCACGGATTTCGTGGGATTTGCTCTCGGCGACGGACATAAGATAAGATAAGAACGGATGGTGCCATTGTACTGATACAGAGTAATTAAGCCGAGGATTTTTACAAAGGGTGCATTGTTCGGGTAATTAGAAATGAACTGGAGTTGACAATCAAAAGGTAAGAAATTAATCAAATAATATTTAAGAAGAAATGGTAACTTCTTCTACTAATATTATAAATGGGAAAGCGTGTGTGTCTGTTTGTTTGTCCGTCCTTCACGGCAAAACGGAGCGACGAATTGTGTCATGTCGTTAAGTGGAGATAGTTGAAGGGATGGAGAGTGACAGAGGCTACTTTTTGTCTCTTTTTAACGCGAGCGAAGCCGCGGGAAAAAGCTAGTTAAATATAAAAACAGCATGCAGAATTTACTTGTAATATTTAGAAACGCAAAACACCTGTACATCTATTTTACCTCTCATGGAAGGTTATTCGTAGTTCATAAAGCAAGCCAATAGGTCCAGGCCGAGGATCACTTACTCTTATATGGACAAATCTATGAACATGTAAATTTAATCCTAGTTGCTTTAGAGCTAGTTAAAAAGAGCTAGTTCTCCTTTAGGTTCGCAGATCGGATGGCTGTTGCTCCACACTTAGATTGTATTTAAATTCTCTCTAGTACTCAAAACTCTCTTTATTTACATGAACATATTTACATAACACTGATTTAAACTTTCACGATTATTACACATCATTATTTTTAAAATCGGGACTTAATCGCGTATAACTACATATTAAACTTCTGTGATTCGCCCTTCGTGATTACACTATACTTTACATGTAGTAGCACGCGAATGTGCTGCCATCGTACACAATTTTAGAGTAACATTTTTAACAAAAAAATATCTCGCCTAAATTGGGGGTATTTCATACACGTTTTGTGTGGCGGCCATCGTGCACGTACTTTTCCTTTGTTAGTGAAATAATTGTGTTTTTACTAAGTTTAGTGTAGTGTTTTGTGTTTGCGGATAAAATGGGAAAACGCAAACATCGTGAGGAAGATGAGGAAGATTACTTGGAAAGAAAAATCCGAAGTCTCGAGAGGAAAAGATTGAAGATTCGTCGCAGGCGCCGTCATCGTAGTTATAGCCCTAGTACGTCCTCATATACAGATAATGAATATGAGTATGCGGACCAAGATATCGGTGAGCCCGATCCCTTGCTAGAGGATTCGCAATATGAAGATAAGATTTTCAGTTATCTTCGTCTAATCATTTGATAGAATGTGTCCTATGTACATGCCAGCTTTGTTTTATTAAATAGATACATTGTGCAATGAGTATAGTCTGTAAGGCTATTACCGACCCTAATTTATACCTTCAGTTCAATCCGAGAGGTTGATCGCTGTGTAAAAGGGAAGCACATATATTCCTAGAGCATCAGTCCGTGAGGCTATGCCGGAATACTATAGGTAAAATACCTGGTTGCGGCAAATTGTCAATGCTATTAGTCTAGACTACAGTCCGCGAGACTGTAGCACGACTGCCTATGTCTAAGAACATTAATTACGTTAATTACAACGGCTTATATGTGTACTATACGTAGGTATATAGATATGTAGATACGTATGTAGATACGTACGTAGTTATAGTATAACATCCAACATCGAGGAAGTAGGCGGTAGAAACACTACCTATTACCCTACCAAATGGGCAATTCACAAAGATCACCGAGCCGCTTATGATTGACCAGTATAAGCGTTGGTCTCTGATTGAAAACATTATGTCTAGAGATAAGGGTCAAAGATAATGGACACTTATTTTTTGTTGCTGAAATTAGAGCAGCATTGTGAAGGGTATTTGACCGTATTGTTACAGAATCCCCATTGACCAACAATACTGTATACGACTTAACCGATGATGAGGTCGGTGCTTCAACGTCGGGTGCGCTGCCTGCTGCTGGCGGGCTGCGATCGGTGGTCATACAGAATAGAAGCGCCGCCGGGCCCCGCGCGGTGGACGCGCCGGCCCCCGCGCCCCCTCCCGCACCCGCCGCCGCCGCCGCCGCCGCGCCGGCGTGCGCGCCCGCGGCCGCGACCACCACGCCGGCTGCGCCCGCTCCCGCGCCTACATCCGCAGCTACCACCTTACAGGTGACCGGTGAACAAATTGGTTTACAAGAATCTACGCCGATTGTGACCGCGCTTGATCCCGGTTTATTATGTTTGTTGGGCGATGAGCCCGTAAAAGAAGAAACATTTGGTCCTTGCATTCACGACGATATCTCGACGAGATGGTCTGACATTCTAGTTAATGGTATGAAGGACGATATTAAGAATGATATTTTAAAACGTTACGAAATACCAGAAAATTTAAAATTAGCGCAAGCTCCTATACTCAATCCCGAGATTAAGGTGGCGTGTAATGATAATGTTTTAAAACGGGATAATATTCTAAGTGACAAACAAAAGTTGCTCTCGACTATTATAACAGGAGTTGCCAATACATTGTCGAATATCTTGACAACAGATTCAACTTTAGACAACAACAAACAGGGGATCATAAAGTCACTGAGCGATACAGGTAGACTATTATGTCACTTACATTTTTCAGAGACTCAGAGCAGGCGTAATTTCTTGGTGCCTAGTTTAAATAAGGAGATCAAGGATAATATTAAGGACTTAAAGCGCGATAGTTTGCTTTTTGGTAAAGAATTACAAGAAAGTCTGAAGTCAATAAAAGCAATGACTAAAACCGGAGCAGAATTGAGACCGACTGTCACAAAGCCTAAATGGACGCCCAAGCACCAACAGGCAGGAGCAGGACCGTCGACATCGAGGGCTTTAAACTGGAGGGGCAGCCGTCGTCGGCGTCGCGGCCGCCGCCTCGCCAGAGTCGCCAGACGCCAGCGAGGACGAGCTACACGCGTGGCGGGCGCAGACCGCCGCCGCCGTCCCGCCGCGCGAGCGACCGCCGAGCGCCGCCGCCGCGGCCGCACACCCGGACCTCGCGCCGCTAGCATCGGATGCTGATACACAACCTCAGGCTGGTAGACTTCAATTTTTTTATAAAGTATGGTTAGGCATTACCAAGGATCCCACCGTATTGTCTTGGGTCCGTGGTGTGCGTATTCCAATATCGGATTGTATATCTCAATCGAATATTCCTGTTAACAAACCCGAGTCGGTTGCACACGAGACGAGTATGAACGAGGAAGTCAAAAAACTTATTAGTGCTGGTGCCATACAAGAATGTGATCCGTGTCAGGATCAATTCTTGTCCAGTATTTTTCTTATTAAAAAGAGTAATGGAAAAAATAGATTCATTCTAAATTTAAAATCATTGAATAAGTTTATATGTACCCCGCACTTCAAACTCGAAGATTATAGGACAGCAATGAGACTTTTATCAAAAAACGCTTACATGTGTTCAATAGATTTGAAAGACGCCTATTTTGCGATAAATATTGATCCTGATTACAGAAAATATTTACGATTTCTTTGGAAAAATAAAACATACGAATTCTTGGTATGTCCATTCGGCCTAAATATTGCTCCGTACATATTCACGAAGTTAATGCGTCCTGTTGTGCAGTTTTTGCGCAATCAAGGTTTTTTATCAGTCGTTTACTTAGACGACTTGTTACTCTTCGGTGACACGTATTCTAACTGCTTACATAACTTTAATGTAACGAAAGACTTGTTAGAATCATTAGGATTTACAATAAATGTTGATAAATCAATAGGTACACCAAGTCGAACGGCAAATTTTCTTGGGTTTAGTTTCAATTCTGCAAATTTGACAATTAATATTCCATGCGAAAAACGAGAGAGGATTAAAGACGAACTTTTATACTTTAAATCCATTCGAAGATGTAAACTTCGTAATTTCGCACACTTGATAGGATTATTAGTTTCTGTTTGTCCGACAGTACCATACGGCTGGTTGTATACTAAGAGATTGGAAAGAATCAAATTTCTTTATTTAAGTAAAAATGATGACTATGATCAATACATTAGCATTCCGGGTAGCTTAGATGATGATCTAGATTGGTGGATATATAATATAGAAACATGTAGTAATCCGATCAAGACAGGAAATTATCAATTAGAGATATTTTCTGATGCGTCGCTAACAGGCTGGGGAGCAAGTTGCTCAGATATGACAGCCAGTGGTCAGTGGTCCAGTCATGAGCTTGGGCAACACATTAATTGTCTAGAGTTAACTGCCGCGTTTTTTGGTTTAAAAATATTTGCTAAAGATTACAAAAATTGTGAGATTTTGCTAAGGATAGACAATACCACTGCGATTTCATATATCAATCACATGGGTGGTGTTCGATTCCCACATCTGAGTGAATTAAGCCGACAGATATGGCAATGGTGCGAGGAACGCGATATACATATATTTGCTTCGTACGTTCGTTCAGAAAACAACGATATAGCAGATGCAGAATCACGCCGGAAACATGCAGACATTGAGTGGGAGCTAGCCGACAGTGCCTTTCGGAAAATTTGTAATTTTTTAAACAAAAGTCCAGAGATTGACCTCTTTGCGAGTCGAATAAACAAAAAATGTACTAGATTTGTTTCGTGGCATCGTGATCCTGACGCGTACAATATCGACGCGTTTACCATATCTTGGTCGTCGTATTTCTTTTACGCCTTTCCACCATTTTGTCTAATACTTAGGATGTTGCAAAAGATAATAACAGATAAAGCGGAGGGCATTGTTGTTGTGCCACTATGGCCTACACAACCCTGGTTTCCTCTTTTTGAGAGATTATTGATTTCTGAACGAATAGAACTCCCACCTAAACCAAATTTATTGTCCTCCCCTTACAGTGTCGAACACAAGCTGCACAGGAGCCTTACCCTGGTTGCCGGAGTGTTGTCCGGGCGGCGTTCATGAGGCAAGGCACTCCTGCAGAAGCGGCAGACATCATGCTAGCGTCACTTACAGAAACCACACTTAAGCAATATAATTGTTATTTAAAGAAATGGTATATATTTTGTAAGGAAAAATGTTATGATATTTTTGATGTCGGCGTAGCAGAAGTATTAGATTATTTCACATTACTTTTTAATCAAGGTTGTCAATTTGGATCAATTAATACTGCGAAAGCAGTTTTGTCACTAATATTGAATAATAATGTTATAAATAATCCAACTGTGAAACGTTTTATGACGGGAGTATACAAACTGCGGTCTCCAAATCCACGATATGATTTTACTTGGGACCCTTCAATCGTTCTTAATCATTTAAGTTGTTGGTATCCAAATGAAAGCCTTTCTTACGAGCATCTTTCTAGGAAGTTAATAACTATTTTGGCATTAGTTACGGCACACCGTGTGCAAACCTTATCGTTAATCAAGCTAAGTAATATTCATAAATGTAATAAGAAATATATTATTAACATTACAGATAAGATTAAGACATCCGCAGTTAATCGCATTCAGCCAAAACTGATTCTGCCTTATTTCGATGAAAATCAGTCAATTTGTCCTGCAAGGACTTTAGAACGTTATTTGGTTGTCTCATCTACCAATCGCCTAAGCGATTGTGATTTTCTTTTACAAGTTTTAAAAAACCATTTAGAAAAGTGTGTTCACAGACCTTGAGTCGATGGATCAAAACCACTTTGCTCGAGAGTGGTATTGATACATCGATCTTCAAATCGCATAGTACGAGACACGCAAGTACGTCAGCAGCCAACCGGCTCGGGGTTAATATAGAACTGATTAAGAAGACCGCCGGTTGGTCAGATAATTCCTTGACGTTCGCTAGGTTCTATAATAGAGATGTTCTGGCGGACTCGTCCGAAGTATTTGCTCGTACAATATTACATGGTAATAATAATTGAAGTGTCTGTTGATTACAGTTAAACTGACGTAAACGTTTGTTTTATTTATATTTTTCAAACATACATGTTTCATTTAATCTGCTATTTCGTGTAACTCTAAACATCTACATGTAAAGTATAGTGTAATCACGAAGGGCGAATCACAGAAGTTTAATAGATAATCAAACGAACTTACCTGTAAGTGATGTTCGATGACTATTAAACGATGTGATTCGCCCGAGTGATTACAACCCTCCCTGACCCGAACTGGTCAAGCTCCAGATTCTACCCAATTGGTCACGAAATAGCACACGTATTTGATGGCCTTTTTTATAAGAAACGTGTATGAAATACCCCCAATTTAGGCGAGATATTTTTTTGTTAAAAATGTTACTCTAAAATTGTGTACGATGGCAGCACATTCGCGTGCTACTACATGTAAAGTATAGTGTAATCACTCGGGCGAATCACATCGTTTAATAGTCATCGAACATCACTTACAGGTAAGTTCGTTTGATTATCTATTAAACTGACCTCCAACGTTTCAAGGACGGCGTTGTCCCCGTGGTCTCGGAGAAGACTGGCTTGAAATGACATCAACACCTTCTGACAGCCGCGCGAGTTTTTCGAACTACCCGCACTTGGTTTTGATTATCAACTTGAACTGTTTGCGCACTAGGGATGTTACTTTGTCGACATACAACACTGACGATATTTGATTTAACGACTGTCGATATTATTTTCGGCTTACACTTATTAATGACAGGATTCCATGTGGATGAGATCCTAAAACCTTCGTCCCGATTGAAATTGCGATTTTTTTTGATTTCAATGGCTTCACGCACTTTTCTACTGTAGAAATGGCGTTCCATGGAAAGGACTTTAGGGTCATGTAGTTCGATCCAGTGGTTTGGCCCTGACTCTAACAAATGTTCAGCCACGGCAGACTTGTTGACCTGACGATTTTTCACAGCCGCGATGTGCTCCTTCATATTTACATAATTATATAAGAAACTAAGACTAAACTTAAAAGCCAGCTAATGTCTAAAATAGGCCCTTGAGGCATTGTACCAAGGATACTGGCGACATTTCCTCGCTGTATCGCAATGCTGATACGTTGTGCGAGGAAGTCGCTAGCTCTTCGGTCACCAGTTACCTCAACCAGACGCTTCGCGATTTCTGTGAACAACTTGTTCGCGCTGGGGCCCCATGGACCTAGAGTTTCTACACCAAAGGGTACAAAAAGGTATTCTTTGCCAAGACTTTTGTATTTATTACGTTTCAAAATTTCGGCATTTTCTGCCGCTGCGCCCGCTTTTATCTTGGTCCGTTGGAGGTGAGACGGTGCTAATGTGTCTACGCAGGTAGCATCCCACACTTAGATCATTCATACTTAACACGTTCGCTGCGGCAAGCCAAAACCTTAACCCAAAATCTAGTGCGTTACGAGGCCCAATCCGCCCCGTAATAGTCTACATCGTAGTGCGTTACGGGTATAAAGTGCCCCGTATGCCTAAGTCTGTTAAAAGTGCTGTAAGTTCCTGAAATATTGAATTTTCCAATATTTTTTTCGACTAACTGTAAGAGTATGAAATTTCCTACGTCTCATTATCCCCGCACGTGGATACGATAAAAACTCACAAAATTATATACAAAAGAAAATACGGGGTTATTTTATCCCCGTATCGCACTAAAATTGAAAAAATACGGGGCTTGGTACACCCCGTAACGCATGTAATGTATTAAGGTCGATAAATTAGTAGTGATGGGAAATAAAAAAATCGATGCATGTGCTGTATTAATAAAAACATTACACATCAAATATATGATACTTCGCACTCTTGTATTTTTGTGAAAGTAGTTAATATAATTAAGTAACAAAGATAAATAAAATAATAACAAAGCACCACCGTTTTTACGTATTAAAAACATATATATACATACCTGCCTGCAATTAGATGTCAATTTGTGATGATTTTGATGTTTACTGTGTGGGATAACCTTTGTTTTTAGAATATAGTAGTTCTAACGTGTGGTTCGAGTGCTTCATTTTTAATTTGCCGATAACAAGTATTTCAGTAAGCACTACACTAGCGATACTGTGCCCACAACCCCGTACGGGCCAGCCAATTCTTTTACGGGGTTCACGGAGACCCGTATCGCACTAGAAGGTAATTTTTGCTCCCTGGTCGGTACGGGGTTCCTGGGACCCCGTATATAATTAATATATCAATAAATAATACTTTTGAACAGAAATCCAAATGTATATTTGATATTTTCGTAGTTGTAAAAATGACCAAAATACAGCTTCCGCACCAGCGGAGTGAACACGATTTTTCTCACCCGCACTGAGTGATGACAGTGTACGGGGTTCAAAAACCCCCGTAACGCAGTGAACGTGTTAATAATTATTATAAATGGGAAAGTGTGTGTGTCTGTTTGTTTGCCCGTCTGTCACGGCAAAACGACGACTGACGTGATTTTTTAAGTGTTGATAGTTGATGGGATGGAGAGTGACATCGGCTACTTTTTGTCTCTTTCTAACCCCCCCACTTCCCTAAAATTGAGGTGGAAGTTTGGATGGAGCATTCATCAATTTTCGAGTTTAACGCGAGCGAAGGCGCGGGCAAAAACTAATAAAATATAAAACCGTGTGTCTTATTATTTTTGCGTGTATACGTATGAGTAGTGATTGATATCTTATCTTTTTTTGATTTTATCTTATGTTATGTTAAATATATCTTCTCATAGTGCAGTGACTAAGTAGTCTGTGGTCCACGTCTCGCTATTTATTGGCCACGGCTGAGGAATGTGTATTGGACGCTTTTCACAACATTAACTCGGAGTGGACTGCTGGAAAGACTAATGGAATTCCTGCTGGATGGAATTCTGGATTGGATTGATGGATTCATGTGAAATGTACGAAAGTGTGTCATATAATATCAACTGCTGGGCCTTTTACGACCAGAGTAATGAAAGTCAATGCGATTCTTGGAAAGCAAGGCGTATCAGCGACAGATATAGTTCAAGTGTAAAAAACAAAGGTATTTTATGAGCTAAAATATAACACCAAACAATTGGAATAGAATTACTCTTATGTGTTTGATGCTTCTGTAAGTAAGCAGTGATTGTAGCATATGAAGGCCAACCCTTAACACATCCCCACCCTCGTTGAGCTTTGTCAAACAAGTTATCAGACTTCAAACGTTGCTTGATGTAGCATTAAGTCTGCCTTTTGTAACTGTATATTTTTACTGTACAATAAAGTTTAAATAAATTCATATTCTCATACGGTCAGCTCCAGACATTATTATTCATTTAAAGCATATGTGTGGAAAATCTCACACATCTGTGGGGCTCTCGAAGCACATCTTTCGTCCAGTATCTTAGAGTGAAGTAAAGCCATCAATTATGTATGTAGAATTTTCTAGAGCACTATCTCAGTAAAACCAAAAATAGTGTAAGAGTAAGGACTGATTCGTAACAAATTTGATAAATTCAGAGTACTTTTTTTTGCCTGTGTGGTGACGGATTAAGAATTTCACCACCCCCTTTCTTCCCGTGGGTGTCGTAGAAGGCGACTATGGGATATGGGTTAAATTGTGGCGTAGGCGAGAGGCTGGCAACCTGTCACTGCAATGTCACAGTATCGTTTTCTTTCAACCCCTTATTTGCCAAGAGTGGCACTGAATCTTTAGTAGTTTCATGTGTTCTGCCTACCCCTTTATGGGATACAGGCGTGATTGTATGTATGTATGTATGTTTTTCTTGGATAATTTTTAGTTTACTTTGTATTATACATTCCACCATTCAAATTGCCAGAATCACAAAATTCTTATATTTAAAATCATTTTTAAAAGCAAATCTCAACTAAATATATAAATAAAATTAAAGTGAACGCTGAAAATAATTCGGCGACAAACTGCTGTCAAAATTTTGATTTCTGTTGACGAAACTTGCATTTAAATAATTTTCAACACTACCTGGCAACCAAGATTATACCATATCTGAAAGGCAATTTCTTTACGATTCCTGTGAAACAATGAAAATGTAGACGTATTTCCAAATATCTACTTTACCAGGAATTAAGTTGATGCGGTATTAGTTACCTGGCATTGGTTACTTTTCGACAGAGAAATCTACAGCAAAAAGTGCTGAAAAAATCTGTTAGCAGATTTTATTTAATAATACAATCACATTATAGAAAAACAAAGTTTGATTCGGCCGGCTTCGGTTCGCCTTTTACACAGTTTCGAATTTGTCAAATTCGTTAGGAATCAGTCCTTAAGTAATCCATCCTCAGGTATTTTAGAATTTGCCATAGATCGTTTAATTTCCGTAGCACCATATCTAGTATATGACATATCTTAGAGTTCGCATCGGGCCGCTGGGACGTCAAAAATCACCAATAACGTAACGGTGCACCGAGCTGCACTAAACCTTGTTGCAGCGCTGTCTGTTGCGGTCCATTGAGTTTTGGAGCTTTATCGTTTTAGATCATTTTCTACTCGAAATTTTCCCTTACATATTTTTACTGTCCTACTGTTACTGCCTTTGTATATATATCCTGAAATTTCACGTATATAATAATTCTTGCTCCAACTAAAAATACGATTAAAATATATCTCCAATAATCGATAGGTACCAATAAAAATATACTGCATTAATCATTGACAGTAACGCATACTAATATTATAACATTATCCATACTAATATTATAAACGGGAAAGTGTGTGTGTCTATTTGTTTATCCGTCTTTCACGGCAAAACGGAGCGACGAATTGTCGTGATTTTATAAGTGGAGGTACTTGAAGGGATGGAGAGTGACATAGGCTACTTTTTGTCTCTTTCTACCGAGAGCGAAGCCGAGGGCAAAAGCTAGACTTATTCATAAATATCTGATTGTGTCCGGTCAAACTGATCGATGCTTGACAGATATGTTTCCACCCTTAAATGGACGCTCGGAGCGGAGCGGTCGGCGGGGCGTACAGCGGGGTGGGCGAGCGTGCGTCCACCCTAAGCAGCGTCGACTCAGGACACTTGTATGAGCTTCAATTGTTTGATATGTATGTCGCACGCCCAATATGAGCCCTAGATCTCCGCCATGTCAGACGACGCAATGGAGCCACGCTGTTACGTCGTCGCCTAAATAGAATATTGTTTTTTTTTCGTCTGTTTTTGACGTGTTTATTTTCTGTTACTTTTGTATTTTTTATTCTTTTATATATTTTTAGTTACACAGTGCTTTAGTTTTTACTGTCATGCTATGAGCGTGCACTCAGACCTTATACCATAAATTAAATATAACAAGATCATGCCATCCCATACATTAAAATGCGACCGCCTAAGACCGCGCTTACACTCCACCACACATAGATGGCGCCACAAAAAAAATATCTTGTAGCTTTTGATTATACTTTTAGATGGCGGTTAAGTGTCACTTTTTACATATCGGCTCGGAATTGACCATTAATGCCAACCTACAAATAATCGGTGGCAACAAGGCATTTTTTTGTGGCGCCATCTATGTGTGGTGGAGTGTAAGCGCGTTCGTTCGCAGGCAGTAGCATTTTAATGTATGGGATGGTATAATGTTGTTATATTTAATTTATGCTTATACTAAGTCAATCAAAATCAAAAACACAACATATTTGAAATCTGAATTAGCCTCCTAATCTCTCAGTCCAAAAGCATCGAAAGAAATCAACAAAAATATATCATTGTCTGAACCTGAATCAATACTCGGGTCACGTAGCTCGAATCAATCCCTCCTTGAATTTAAAGCTATTTTATTTTTACTAATATTAGCTTTCTGAGTTGAGTAAGACTAATTCACTTGAAGGCACGTAGCAAAGCATTTGAAGTCTGAGATTTTTTACTTTATTGATGGTAGAAGGGACTAGTGGATAATAAAGACTGTCAATCTAAGGGCAATGTCAAGTTTGTAGACACATTTGGAGCCATTTTTTTTCTTTATTAACCCCCGACGCAAAAACGAAGGGGTGTTATAAGTTTGACGTGTCTGTATGTCTATCTGTCTGACTCAGTTAAACACCGTTGCATATAATACTTTTTCTACGACCATGGACTTACTTTTTCATAGTTTTCTAGAATAACTTTCGTGAAATTCGCACGGTTTCCTGTATTTTGACGCATCGGCCTCCCCTCTGTTTCTGCACTCCCCCGCGCCGCCGTCAGCCCCTCTGGCGCCCCGCGCAACCCTGCTATATCCATTAAAGGCTTCCTAACAATGCTTTAAGAGCTATATCGTATGTGTGGGTGCGCAGGGCGCTGGGCCCCGGCTGGCAACTTTTATGTAGGGTTTTAAACATCTATGCACAATACTGTAAATGACGAATAACACTACGGGAGTAGAAAAAATACTTTGTCAGTCTATTTGATTTATTCGTCTTTGGCTGGAACTATCGATTCGTCACGTACTATAATCAAATGAAGTGGATAGAACCCGAGGGTTTTTCTGATCATGGATATTTACTTCAGAGCACATCATAAAACTGTAATATAACATGACTTTTGGAGTGGCTAGGTTTATTATAGCGAGTGATTTTTAACCCCTGATGCAAAAACGACGGGGTGTTCTAAGTTTGACGCGTCTGTCTGTCTGTCTATGTCATCGTAGCTCCCGAACGGATGAACCGATTACGATTTAATTTTTTAGTTTGAAAGCTGAGTTAGTCCACTATGTCGCGATATTTTTCAAAATTTTAATTTTGTGGTTAGGTTATTGCATAGATACTCAAATAGTTTTGACATAGAGTGACACCAAAATTGCTTTTTTCCGGATAAGTACGGTCAACCAATATGACATAGGTCAGTCTAGAACCCTATCTCATTGACACCGTGTTATATTTGCCATAGAAGTCCCATTGTCGTTTACTGTGAAAAGGTTCTTCAGTGGCCTAGGATAAACGTCTTCCTAAAGCTAATTTTACTTCTTTACAGAAAAATCAGATAACTATGTATCTCCTGAAAGATAACAAGTTCTCTGATACGACCAATCCCGCCCCTTTCAAGGAGGATATCGTTGAAAACAAGAAGCTTAAGGGGCGTTTACATTGTACGAGTCCCCAGATTTTGTTAAATATGGTCGTCTTAGTTTGAGAAATCTATCTACTTTTTACGTCCGAAATAAATGAATTTTATTTTATTTATTCATAACTTGTCTATGAAAGGTCAGGTTGCTATTTACGCATACAGAAGAAAAGTGGGAATGTTGATTGAAGCAAATATGCTTAAGTTACATAGGACTTTTTATCATTTTCCTGAGAAATGATCAGATTTGTGATTTGATTTGATATGCAGGACAGACAATGCTGTTATATAATATCTTATCCGAAGGACGTCCCCATTTTACCATCGGACTCTTAGACGCACAGCCGGTCTCCATCCTTACTTGGTGGATATTCCACGAATCCGCACGAAGCGCTTTGCTTTTTCTTTTCTTATGCGCACTGCCAAGGAGTGGAATTCCTTGCCGGCGGCTATATTTCCGAGCTCATATAACCCGGCAATCTTCAAATCAAGAGTGAACAGGCATCTTCTGGGCGAGCTCACTCCATCGTAGGCCACGTCTTTGCCTTTGGCTAGTCTGTGGTCAAGAGTAAGCCCATTTATAAAAAAAAAACGTAAGAAAACATTTAAACAGCTACTACGGAAGCATCATAATGACAATAATTTAAGACGATACAGGATCCAGGAGGGGTCAATTCTCCATACGAACGCTCTTGATTATTTCCTTCCTGTTTTCTGAAGATAGAGCAATGATTTTTTCAACACAGATTATTATTATTTTTATCTGTGTCGGACCGTTTTGATTTTTTTGATATTTTTATTTTTAAAGACGCTAAGTTTTGAAGGAGGAAACAGTCGAGAGCAGAACCTAGATTTTGTGGCAATATCTTTTAAGTGAGTTGTTCTGAATGAACAATTTTTTCGATAAATCTAGTATATTTAACTAAAATTCCTAAATTAAAAGGACGCTGCTTTCCATTTTAGCATTTTCGCTCCTGTAGCGTCTTAAGGTTCGTTCGTGTTTCTATTTGTCGATAAAATGGAAACGGAGTAGACTCATATATCATCGGTATCGCGACTCATAGTGTTGTGTTCCTGCCGGTGAGTAAGGCTGCCAGAGCTCAACGAGGGTGCGGTGTGCTGATGACGGGAGGACTTACGGAACTGACTTATTCCGTCCTATGTCTTTTGAGAGTTTTGAGTCGTCGGCAACCCGAACCCTCCTTGGAACTTGTGCACTCCTTTTACTGTGTATTTAACACAGCAAAAGGGACTGTACACGTTTCTAATGGGGTGGTAACGCGCATGTGACACACTTTGAGTTGCAGGCGTCCATAGGTTACGGTGACCGCTTTCCATCAGGCGGTCCGTACGCTTGTTTGCCACCGACGTAGTATTTTAAAAAAACCGGCCAAGTGCGAGTCGGGCTCGCGCACAAAGGGTTCCGTAGCAGCAAATATAATAAACCAATAACTTAACCAAAATTACAGTTAAATCAACCTATCTCAAAAACTATAAGAGATACTTTGATCAAACCAAAAATCGTTGAAAGAGTTAATTAGCATGCATCACCTCTATTTTTTTTAGAATTTTATACCCCGTAGTTATAAAAATAGAGGGGGGGGGGACATACTTTTTACGACTTTGAGAGCTGATATCTCAAAAACCGTTCACTTTAAGAAAAATGTTTTTTAGAAAACTTTATATCATTTTAAAAGACCTTTCCATTGATACCCCACACGGGTATGTACATCGAAAAAAAAAATTTTCATCCCTCAGTTACATGTATGGGGGCCCCACCCCCAATTCTTTTTTTTTACTATTTAGTGTCATAATTTTGTAGCGGTTCATACAACACATATTCCCATCAAATTTCATCACTGTAGTACTTATAGTTTCCGAGTAAATCGGCTGTGACAGACGGACAGACGGACAGACGGACAGACGGACAGACGGACATGACGAAACTATAAGGGTTCCGTTTTTGCCATTTTGGCTACGGAACCCTAAAAAAGGAACATATTCAGAACGTGCGGTGATACTTGCCGTTTGGTTTTTGTACAATCGACTCATAAAACCCAGAAGACACTGGGTGGGTACATCCCTATTTACAAACCAGACGTATAAATGGGTCTTTTGTTAGACATTACCAAGATTTAAGGCAACACGAATATTTTTTTATTGCGCCCGTAGGTTTTTTTTATATCAAACGTGTCATTTGCTTGTTTGCTTCGCAAAATTAGAAAAGCCTCCGACATAGTGGACCGATTTTCATGAAACATGGCTAAGAACACTCCTCTGACTAACTCAGCTTTCAAAAAAAAAACAAATCTAAATCGGTTTACCCGTTCAGGAGCTACGATGCCACATACAGACACACACACAGACAGACAGACCCACAGCCAGACAGAAGTCTAACAAAGCTGAGTTAGTCGGGAGTGTTCTTAGCCATGTTTCATGAAAATCGGTCCACTATGTCCGGGGCTTTTTCAAAATTTACTTTTGTGGTTATTCTTCTTCAAAATATTGGGCCGTCCGCGTCGTGTCGTGTAAAGGGCCCTTTAGTTAGAGGAAACAAGTGACATCCGCATTAAGCAGATCCGTAGATCAGATAAAAGGATTACTTTGAAGGGAGTTTGAGTTCCGG
Organism: Leguminivora glycinivorella; assembly: GCF_023078275.1. Lineage (NCBI taxonomy): Eukaryota > Metazoa > Arthropoda > Insecta > Lepidoptera > Tortricidae > Leguminivora > Leguminivora glycinivorella. The sequence continues at coordinate 953,525 of NW_025952828.1, forward strand.
GACAAACAAATATGCAAAGGACGAATGGAACAGTTGAAAGACAAAAGCCATGCGTATGAAGGGTATTTTAGAATTGGGATAGTTAGGTTAGGTAAGTAGTTTTACTTCGGATACGTAATTGACTTATGATTTTTTTAGGACGTAGGAGGAAAGCATGGGTGTTCACGTGCAGTGAACATACCTACTGACATCAGCAGCATCAATCTGGGACAAGAAACTGCATCGGCTCACGTGCTTGCACAAACTACGTTTGCACTTAATATGAAGAAACTGCAGCGTGGTATTACGCAAACATAGAATAATTTAGTATAAATAGCTTGTAAAAAGTGTAAATAAATCTCTTTGATCCTGGACATCGTGGCTGTATCATTTGAGTATAAGGTTTTCCTCTCACTGTTGGTAGCAGTGAGAAAATCCTTTCCATTACCCATTTCCTTCCCTATCCGTCTGTACCTTAGGTCTCATGGTGCAGATATCCTGTACTTATTAAATATATGTATTATTAATTTATAGTTAGGGCTAGGGCTGTAGGGATGTGTAGGGTTGTTTAGGGTGCTAGGGCACTTAGGTTGGATAGGCTACAGTTCTCCCCTTAACTTCTTGGTAAAATCACTTCATGATTTTACATTTGGTCCTTCGAACCGGATTTGAATCAGTTTGAGTTAGGTAAAATCGCGGTCCTCTTGTCCCTGACATAACTTTGACTGACTGACACTTTGGAGAGCTGCATGCTGGTGTACTCAAACAAGCACCAGTATTGTGGTAATTCGAAGTACTTAGTAGGTATTGCTTTCGGAGAAGGTACCCGTACAGTAGCAGATCGGTTGCTGGCCTCCCACAAGCGGGTTCAACCAGTCAATTGAGAAGTTGCGATACTGTATGCGAGGGCGCTGAGAGCAGTACTTGCTGACGTCGTAGGGCGATAGGAGTAGGTTAGGGAAAGTAGGGACTTCAAGAAAGAAGACCGGAACACACAATGGCTTTGACCATCGACGAGATCAACGTTTTAATCAAAAACCAGGAAGAAGACTGTGACGAAATTAGAAGGATTTGGGCAAACATCAAAAAAGACTCAACAGCCAGGAAGACGCAAAAATATGTGGACGAAATAAAATCAAATTTGGACAGTATTTATCAAAGAGCATTACAAAACCACAGACTATTACAGGACCAGGAGGTATTGTCCACGCATAAATACCTCACTCTCAACTACTTCGACGTCCACATCAAAAGACATTTTGACGAAGCAATGCTTCATTTGACAAAAAGACGACAAGAAATTGTCAACATTAAGACCGCTTCGGGTAGTAAGAGTCTCACGGAACTCAAGACAAGCACAACTTGTTATCCGAATGCGACACAAGACTTTAGTATATCGTCTAAGCTGTTTATTCAAAAGTATGGATTAAATCAGTTCAGACAAAGACTTTTGACCGCACAGACCGCCATAACGGGAAACAAACCTACGTGGCACTTGCAAAGTTTGACTAAGACCCTTGAAAAACTATTTCAAGGAATAGACGAGACGCATATTATTATGCAATTGTTACTGTGTTACGAGCAGTGTACAATCAGCGACGAATATTTCATGAAAGATTTATTCACCGACGTGCAAGACGCATACGAAACCGTAATAGAATTATTACAAGAAAAGGTTTTAGACAAAGACAAACAGACTATTAAAACCTCATCGACTAAGCTACCGGGAATTACGATACTGTTTTTCACGGGAAACTACGACACATGGACTTCATGTTACGACTTATTTAATAAAATAATTGACGAAGACTGCACTATTTCAACAAAAGAAAAAATGCAATATTTAAAAACACATGTTCGAGGCGACGCAGAAAAGCTGATCGAGCATTTGACCATGAACGAGGTTCAGTATAAGGCCGCGCTCACATTGTTAAGAAATCGCTATAAAGACGAGCGACTTCTGACTCAGACATATTTTATTGACAAGTTATTAGAATTGACAAAATATCGACAAGCGAATGGAAGAATGTTACGCGACATGCATTTAGAGGATCCCATACTAAGCCATCGAAAATGGGACTCGACGACGAGGCGACGACGACGACGACGAGCCAAACAAGATAGAAATATTCAGTAACATGATGAAGTTTTTGAAAACGAGATTCAAAAGCTTAGAGTAAAATATACCACAGTGTAAACCGACCTTTACAGTGACACCGAACCATAACAAAAACTAAGTGACTCGGCAAATCATCAGACAAAATTCACAATTGCAAATTTCATATTACTATTTACTCCAATACTAAATACGAAACTAAATACGGATTACAAGGTTATGACATGCCACAGACATTTATAGGAATAGACTACAAAAATTGATTTACACACTTAACAGTTTCATTTGGTTTTCCTGTGGCCGTGAAGAACATGCAATTAAACTACAATTGCATTGTTAGACTCATAACTATAAATGAAAATACTGCAGATTGTCCACAGATTGCAAGAAAAATACGACAGACAAACATGGGAGCCGGAACCAGGGACCAGCGGCACACCAGACCAATCGCCAGCAAGCGGATCGCCTGCACCTCAGCGCCGGCCTCCCACACAGCTGACCAACCACACGTCTGCGCGCTGCCAGTTACGCAGGGGAGCGCGCCCAGACTGATCGTGCAGCCCACTCCACAACTTTACCAATTGAGGACTACACCGTCTACACCCAGCCCTTCTGAGAGGCGCCAGAATGTTCACGTGCAGTGAACATACCTACTGACATCAGCAGCATCAATCTGGGACAAGAAACTGCATCGGCTCACGTGCTTGCACAAACTACGTTTGCACTTAATATGAAGAAACTGCAGCGTGGTATTACGCAAACATAGAATAATTTAGTATAAATAGCTTGTAAAAAGTGTAAATAAATCTCTTTGATCCTGGACATCGTGGCTGTATCATTTGAGTATAAGGTTTTCCTCTCACTGTTGGTAGCAGTGAGAAAATCCTTTCCATTACCCATTTCCTTCCCTATCCGTCTGTACCTTAGGTCTCATGGTGCAGATATCCTGTACTTATTAAATATATGTATTATTAATTTATAGTTAGGGCTAGGGCTGTAGGGATGTGTAGGGTTGTTTAGGGTGCTAGGGCACTTAGGTTGGATAGGCTACAGTTCTCCCCTTAACTTCTTGGTAAAATCACTTCATGATTTTACATGGATCGCCTGAAATGAAGGTAAGCGATTACCGCCATCTATGGACATAGAACCCTTTAGGAGTTGGAATGCCTAGCTGACTTTTAAGATAAAAACATGCTATCTTGAAGAACATGCTATCTATCAAATGATTTAAAATCCATAGATTGTCAAGGTTTCAAAACCAAATTATTTAAGTGGTGTTTACAAAAAATGTTCAATTCAATTGGTGAACACTTTGTATCCATTAATATGTAATTATTATTATTTTTTTTATTATAGTATTCTATTATAATTACTTCTTTTGACATTATGAAAATTCTATATGAGCCACTTTTCTGTATGCATGACATTCACCTATCATTATTATGTTCTTTACAATTTTTATTTTCTTATTATGTATTTCAAATCTGACATTGCGATATCTACTTTTATTTTTAATTGGTTTAATGACATGCATATTGAGACTCAAGAGTATTGTACGCCAAATTCTGGCAGATTGTGATGTTACAAAATACTAACCCTATCATCATTTATAACCACTCACATTCGAACAATAAATAAATTGAATTGAATTGAATTGAAAAGGTTTGAAGATCGTTGCAGTCGATTCGGTAGATTCGTAAAATTGAAAAACAAATGATAGCCAAATTGCACATTACTTTTTTAAATAGACAATTTCTGTTTCATAATATATGTGAATTGTAAAGAACTATAAAGAGTAGGCGGCTTGATCGACCGTGACGTTACATACTAGTGTTTCTTATTTCCATTGTAGTACCTCATTTTACGAAAAAAAAAAAGTAATTTGCCATAGACAAAAATTATCCACACTAATATTATAAATGGGAAAGTGTGTGTGTCTGTTTGTTTGTCCGTCTTTCACGGCAAAACGAAGCGACGAATTGACGTGATTTTTTAAGTGGAGATAGTTGAAGGGATGGAGAGTGACATAGGCTACTTTTCGTCTCTTTCCAACGCGAGCGAAGCCGCGGGCAAAAGCTAGTATTTCATAAATAAAAAAATAGACACTACATACAAACATTTCAGAACATCTGGTCACCCTACGAGGGACACTCCTAACATTGCCCCTTCGTTTGAAGTGTAACCCTCCGAAATATATGGTCCCTTATGGACACAATATTCATACACTGTATTTCAATATGATAAGGTTTATATTGACAGTTGGCTACACATTTGCATGAATCATACAATATTTAACAAGGATTTTTAATGGGTTTGATATTCGGGTGTATCTTTGATAGTGAAATTTGATTCGACTGTTATTATGAAAACAAATACCTGTCAGTGATATTCGAGAAGGCAGAATGGCAAGGCGTAACTTAAACATATAAATTACTAAAGTCACCCACAGGTCGAACGCGATTAATTAACATTATTTTACCTTTTTTTCCAACGTTTCGGCTAGGGGCCCATTTCTCGAAAGTTATTAGTCTAACAGGCCTGATTTAGACGGCGTGCGAACTCGCATGCGATTTTAGTTACGTTGCGCGCTGTTGAGGTTACATACAATTTTGCACAACCATCAAATACCGCAATGGAATAAAACTCGTATGCGAGTTCTCGTACCGTCTCAGGGCCCTTAGTGTGTTGTCTTGGAAACCCATACGATTTGACAGTTCGTGGACTAATTTTATTAGTCTAATATCGTTCGAGCAATGGGCCCCAGGAGTAACCACAACCAGTTGTTATCTGAAAATATTTTTAATAAACTTTTCTGCGAATGTTTTTAATTCTACCTGCGTATTTATTATGATCTTTTTAGAAACACTCAATGGTACCAAAGTAAGGAAAATAAAATTGATAAAAAATAAGGATAGAAACGAAGACACTACCTACTGTTTTAAATCGACACGAGTTCCGCATTAACTATTGCCACGTATATGGTTTTACAGTAAATTAACGTTTCTTGATATATTCGACTTCAAATGCTCACGCACAGTTAAATTTTCTTATAAATAAGTACCTAAATATTATGCGACATTATTACACAGATTGAGCGAGTCCCACGGTTGTAAGCTCAAGAAGGCTTGTATTGTGGGTACCTACTACGACAACGATATATAAATATAATACTTATACAAATACTTATATACCTACTTAGAAAACATCCATGACTCCGGAACAAAAATATCGGCCCAGGACAGTAGGCTTGTGTCGTTCACGAACTATGAACTGTTAGGAATAAAATCCCATCAATGACCGAAATGAACTGAATCTTTCCGTGGTCTGAGAATCGGTCTTTGCTCATTTAGTTCAGTATAGGATCGGCGAGCGCGAGCGGTTTAGATCGAGAACGAATGTGTGACTGCGCCGACCGAGAGCGAGAGCTACTTAGCAGAGCAACAAAAAAAGTCAAGTTTTCATATTAAACTTCGGTTACTTACAACCTTTCGGCCCGGAATGTTACTATCTGTGGACTATTCGTATAATTTTGACACTATTCGGTCCCATTCGTTCTGATCTTTCCGACCGCAGTGATCGCTGGTCTGGCTGAACTAAATGAGCAAAAGACCTAAAAGAGCGAACTAGTTCATGGGAGCGATTGAACGAGATCGGAGCGCTCCGATCAACGAACGAAACGGCACAAGCCTACAGGACAGCCGAGAGCGGCTTAGCAGGCAGGGTACACTAAGCCAGATCATCGCTCATCAATGTCTTTCATGATAACCTAACCACAAAATTAAAATTTTGAAAAAAACCCCGAACGCGACATAGGAGGCCGATTTTCATGAAACATGGCTAAGAACACTCCCGACTAACTCAGTTTTCAAACAAAAAAAACTAAATCTAAATCTACGATGCCACAGACAGACACACACACAGACAGACAGACAAACAGACAGACAGACAGACAGACAAACAGATAGACATACGGACAGACAGACAGACACGTCTAACTTATGTTTTACTTCTACATAAACTCCATTAAATAGACTCCACTAGTCCAAAGGATGTGCCCACGAGTGTAAATTCAGTTGACTCCTTCAGTTGACAGACTCTCCACTCGACGCGCAATTTGGTCCGTGACGGTCAAGTGCACTGTGTAATGTGTATTGACCAGTATTTTACTGTGTAATTATTCGGATACAAAAAACTCAGCTATTCTCACACTATTTAGCATCTCACACTACCTTCACACAGATTTTAAATTAGACTAAAATGTAGAAACAGCGCGCGAAGCGTAATGCATTGACGACCGGTCTGGCCTTGCGCGTAGTGACCCTGCCTGCTACGCCGCGGTCCCGGGTTCGAATTCCGGTAAGGGCATTTATTTGTGTGATGGGCGCAGATATTTGTTCCTGAGTCATGGATGTTTTCTATGTATACAACGTGTTTCCGGTATCACTCAAAACCTCAGACACCCCAACAAATTTTTTTATTTTTTTAAACTCATCTAGAGTATTCATCTTTTAATCTGATCGTTACTTTTTTTTTAATTGAATTTTTAATTTTCTGTACAGCTCTACTTGACTTTTAGCTCTACACTCAATAAAATAATTGCTAACTACCATCATAAACCATACTTAAGACTATTTATTTGTGTACGTTACTGCAACGACATAAGGTTTACCAATAGACAGCTAAGATGTCACTGTAAAGCACTTTAAAGCTTTATCACAGTAAACTTCAAATTGGACAGGTAATCGCAGTAAGCAAATTTAAACCCAATATTCAAAATGACAAGGTTGTAATTAGGTACGAGTTCAATTTGTTATGACTTATGATTATTAAGTCCCGTTTTGTTCTAAAATTATGAGTGCAAATCGTGTTAGTCTATATCAATATACTTATGATAAACATTAAGATTAAACTGACAAACAACGTCAAACTAGTAGCGGAAAAAATAATCGTCCAAGTAACCAGCCAGTATTAATACCCCTAAATACTGAAAAAGGTAAACAACCTCTAGCAATGCGATATACACAATGTTGTATTACGAGTACAATAGAATGGGCACGTAAAAAATAACTAATAATACTAATTTAAATAAAAATATTACCCCCATCAAGATATAGCTCAATCGATTCTACTCTCGATTCTGAACAAACTGTTTTCAGGTTTTTAGTGTTAAGTGAAACACGGTGTATAAGTACATTATTTGTATATTATATTATATATCGTTGTCTGAGTACCTGCAACACAAGCCTGCTTGAGCTTGACCGAGGGGCTCAATCAATCTTTTTCATTTATTTATTTATTCAATTACAATTTGCCCTTACCTACAGCACACGATGGTTATGATTTTTTCGAAATTTTGTTACAGTTGCACAAATCATATTACTCGTACTCATAATAAAAAGAAAATATTCTGCTTCAATTAATACGCCAGCGGCATAAAATACGGCCCGAAATTTTCTTTTCACTCACATTTTCCTCATTTCTCATTGACGTTTCATTAAGCTCCTTACCTGAAAACAAAAGGAAATTAATGTTTAAAAGGTAATAATAAATTCCAAAAGTCGGATAGTACGTTATCTTTAATTGAAAATATTAAAATATCGCCCGGGGGGCAATCATTGGAACAGTGAAAATGAGGTAAGGCGACGCCTTGGGATAAGCGGGGCGTTATATAAGTAGAAAGGGAAAATCGGAAACTACAGTATCGGTTAAAAATTTGATTCATTCCTCCTTGTTTTCAGTGCAGCAATCTTTTATTCTTTCCAGTTCAGGCGTCAAAATTTGTTTCAGAAACAATTTACAAACGACTAGGGAAAAAAGCAAATTATTTTATTAAATATTTTTTTGATATGTTGTTTTTCAAGTAGTCACACTTATAAATTATAAACTGACATAGACATCATACACGAAAGAAAAAAAAAACGACAAGGCCCACTGGCGGCCGAGCCGGGAATCGAACCCGGGTCTTCAGATTACGCGGCTAACGTCTTTACCACTAGACCAACCGCCCGCCGCGCGCAGAAGACCCGGATTCGATTCCCGGCACGGCCACCAATGGGCCTTGTCGTTTTTTTTTTCATGTATATATAAGGTCCTAATTTATTAGTTGCAGATATTTTAACACATGATACTTTACATTAAAATAATTAACTTTAAATATAAATTAAGAAATCTTTTCATGTAACTTTTTTGATTTCATTTTCCTAACAAAAAAAATTATTATAATTTCGTCTAAAAAAAATCATCATGTGCATTATCACATGTCACAATAACACTGTCTGTCATGTCAACAATTGTTTGTTGTAAATGTCGTAAAGGTTCGGCGGGAAAACTGCACATGTCATTGAAGTGGCCAGTTACAGTTAAGTGGTACGTAAAAGAGGTACTAGAATCTGTTCAATGAGTTTTCATTTAATAATCACATAAGCAGGGTGTTTTTACGTAGCAAATTTGTTTTTCCGTTTTCTCCAAAAAAACATCGTAAAAGCTATAATGTTTCACGGTTTAATATACTCCAGAGACCGAGTACTATCAGCTGTAAAAATATCTGCATCTAATAAATTAGGACCTTATATATTTCCATTTATAATTTACAAACGATTAACATAATTATTTGACAAAAAATGTATTTCCTATGTAAAACAGAATATTATAAAATACGTAATATCTGAAAACCTATGAAAGACGCAACACAGTCGACCAACCGCGCGATGACCAACGACCAACGACCATGAGACCCCTTTCATACAAGTTTGTACATCACAAACAATTGCTACCGCTCCACTGTTGGCGTGTAGCGTAAGAATCTTAATAACGCTGCAAGGCTGCCCTCTATTTTTAATCTTCTTAAGCCTATTACCGCCTTAATTGACTTTGGAATAATACCCAAAATTTTAATATATTTTAAACAAAATTATTTCGATGTCTAGGAAAGTGATAACAATTTTAACGACACACGAGTTTTAATTTAATTCATAAATAGCTGTACCGATTTCTAAGTAAAAAGGAATTAACAAAAAAATATTCAGAAAAAAACGTAAAGAAATAATTCACGTTCTTAATAAATAGTACATTACTACAGAGGCCGGGCAACCCCATTTCCCGCCGAGGTATGTATAGTGCTTTTCTCAAACATGGTATGAAATAAATAAAGTCTACTGAAAATAGTAACTTTGGATGGCTGTATCTCCTAAACGGTGCGTCGTAGCGCAAAAATAATCGAATTTTCGTTCCCCTTTGATGCCCCGTATACGCTTATAAAAAAACAAAAAGTTAAAAAAAAAATAAAAAAAAAACGAAAAGATTTTTTTTGTATGAAAACGCACCCAAAATCAAATATTGTCTAGGGCCCGTACCAGTTGCAGTCGGCACGTCTATAAAGCCCCTTATAGTTTTTTTTTTAATTGGCTAAATACCTGGATGTTATGTCACAATTATCTGTGTTTGGAAATTAAAAACCGGCCAAGAGCGTGTCGCTGTCGGGCCACGCTCAGTGTAGGGTTCCGTAGTTTTCCGTATTTTTCTCGAAAACTACTCAACCTATCAAGTTCAAAACAATTTTCCTAGAAAGTGCTTATAAAGTTCTACTATTGTGATTTTTTTCATATTTTTTAAACATATGGTTCAAAAGTTAGAGGGGGGGGGACGCACTTTTTTTTCCTTTAGGAGCGATTATTTCCGAAAATATTAATATTGTCAAAAAATGATCTTAGTAAACCCTTATTCATTTTTAAATACCAACCTACCTATCCAACAATATATCACACGTTGGGGTTGGAATGAAAAAAAAATATCAGCTCCCACTTTACATGTAGGGGGGTACCCTAATAAAACATTTTTTTCCATTTTTTATTTTTGCACTTTGTTGGCGTGATTGATATACATATTGGTACCAAATTTCAGCTTTCTAGTGCTAACGGTTACTGAGATTATCCGCGGACGGACGGACGGACGGACGGACGGACGGACGGACGGACAGACAGACATGGCGAAACTATAAGGTTCCTAGTTGACTACGGAACCCTAAAAAGAGGACTTTGCCGGCCTTGGCCTGCAAGGTTTGTATGAAATTCCATTATCTATCAATCGTCCTAGCCGCACCTGCAACGTCATACTTCATACCATGTTTCATACCATTATTTCATACCATGTTTGAGAAAAAGTACTTAAAACCGTCGTTTACCGAAAATATCTGTTTCAGTGCAGATGGTGTGTTTTTTACGCACTAGTACGAGAAGTGGTTCATTATATGCCAGGTCAAAACTTCGGAGGGTCATCTGTACTGAAAAACGTCGTATGATACACGTGCAAAAAAGAAATTCGTAACTCGTGTCGATTTAAAACACTCCCTTCGGTCTTGTTAACCGACTTCAAAAAAGGAGGAGGTTCTCAATTCGACTGATTTTTTTTTTTAATTTATCGTCAGCATTCGTTTCGAACTTCCTTTTTAACCCCCGACGCAAAAACGACGGGGTGTTATAAGTTTGACGTGTCTGTCTGTGTGTGTGTCTTTCTGTCTGTCTGTCTGTGTGTGTGTCTGTCTGTGGCATCGTAGCTCGCGAACGGATGAACCATGTTTCATGAAAATCGGTCTAGAGGTACTATGTCGCAGTCGGGGGTTTTTTGAAAATTTTAATTTTGTGGTTAGGTTAGTTTACGCCCATGAGAAAAAAATGTTCTCGTATTTGTCGTGCTAGTTCGGTCAAAGTTAGTACTTCTTCTATTGAGACTGTCTGAAATATCATGGCATGTTTGTGAGTTTCCGTGAAAATTCTAAAGAAACTAACCTAACCACAAAATTAAAATTTTGAAAAAACCCCCGACCGCGACATAGTGGGCCGATTTTCATGAAACATGGCTAAGAACACTCCCGACTAACTCAGATTTCAGACAAAAAAAAACTAAATCAAAATCGGTTCCTCCGTTCGGGAGCTACGATGCCACAGACAGACACACACACAGACAGACAGACAAACAGACAAACAGACAAACAGACACGTCAAACTTATAACACCCCTTCGTTTTTGCGTCGGGGGTTAAAAACATTTCGCACAACATCTGTACCTATCGTCTAATATTCCGCAGACCGCTCGCAGAAAATAAAACTATTTACTTACTTTTAAAATATATGTATATGTATATCTTATACTTTTAATCTTATACTTTTAAACGAGCAATTCTTGTATATTTATTTATTTATTTATATATATATTTATTTACACTGACGATCTCGGAAACCGCTCTAACGATTTCGCAGAAATTTGTTATGTGGGGGTTTTTGGGGGTGAAAAATCGGTCTAACTTATTCTTAGGTCCCGGAAAACGCGAATTTTCGAGTTTTCATGCGTTTTTCTTCGCGCGCCATCTCGTGTGCAGTAGTTGTACTGTTAAGACCAAATTATTTCGGTCGATATGTAAGTACTATTTATTGCTAACACTAGATGGCGACACAGGTCAAGGCTAAAACGAATAGAAAATACACTATTTGAGTTTTTGTGGCGAAATGCGCGCCATCTCGTGTGGAGTAGTTGTGTTGTTAAGGCTGAGAATTCTTTCGCTCGATGTAGGTACTATTCATTTTTGAACTAGATGGCGACACATGTCAATGATACGAAACAGAACCGAGCGAAGCTCGGTTGCCCAGATATTTGTATTTATTAAAGCAAAAACATATGTAACTCCGTATAGACGGATAAGGTCTAACAAAAAAACGTACCTCAAAGCCATAGAGAAAAAGGTACGGTAGCCAAGATAGCGTTACACCTTTGGGTAACGCTCGGCTAGATGGCGCTAATATTGATATTTGACATTTTAACACATATCAAGCTAAGAATATGGGCCACATTGTCAAAACTGAGGTTCAAAAGTTTTAAGCTTGTGTCGAGAGATGGCAGTCTATGCACTGTGTTTAGGTACACATTTTACTTTGAGTGTAACTCTCTATAATACTCAATCCTCTTTGATTAAAGGAAGCGATAGATGCGTATAATAACTTTCCCCACCTGCCTATTCTCCACGCTCAACGAACGATACATTTCCCATACATTCATTCCCTTTCCCTTATTCGAGTCCGTGAAATCGCGCGCCCCTCAAAATTTATCAATTACACATTCTTAGAATCTCTCGCCGTACGCAAATTGGTTCATGAGACGCAAAATTACCTCACACAAGCAAAGTATAGAAAGCTAACCTTTGTTAGGGTAAAAAGAAAATATCAAGGTATAATTTTACAAACCTCTCAACTTAGAACTGTAATTTCAAAGCTAACTTCTAAAATTCAAAGTCCAAATTCGTATAAGAAACCGAGCGTCTTAAGACTTTGCTAAAGTTATTGATATTCGAAATTGGAAAACGAGGGGAGTATTATGAGGTTTACAATTTATGGGTTTCAGTCGACGCACCTGTGGACGTGAGACGGAGATATGGATGGCCGTGTGTGCGAGCGAGACGGGTGTCGGTGTCGATTTCAATTTAATTTCACAGGTGGAACAAAGTCTTTAGTTTGAATAGAGTGCATTAGCGAAATTTTGTTCAGTGTTATGCAAATGCAGTGTTTTTCTACATAAACATATTGAATCGTTTTAAACAGAGTATCTATCTACATATACAACGTGGGCCCGAATAACACGAAAGGGTTTTAATCACGCATTTTTGACGTAAAAACAAACAATAATATTACCTATATGAGTTTTGTAATTTTTTGGGTTTTTTTTTACTATTTCTGAATATATTTTCACATAAAAACTAAATGTTATTTATAAAACTGGCACTTGAAATGAGTTTTACCGTTTTTTTCTAGAAACCTCAATTTTGAAAAGATTTACTTCTCACTTTTTGACATGTATCAATGAGGATAGGGAGACTATTCTTCATAATGGAATCAACGTAGATTAGAATAGTACATTACGATACAAGTGCGTAAAAAAGGAAGTTCGAAACGAGTGGCGATAAATTAAAACACGACCGAAGGGAGTGTTTTAAATCGACACGAGTTACGAATTTCCTTTTTGCACGTGTATCGTACGACGTTTTTCAGTACAGATGAGCCTCCGAAGTTTCGACCTGGCATATAATGAACCACTTCTCGAACTAGTGCGTAAAAAAGCGACCATCTGTACTGAAATAGTACATTTCGACACAAGTGCGAAAAAGAGGAAGTTCGAAACGAGTGGCGATAAATTAAAACACGACCGAAGGGAGTGTTTTAAATCGACACGAGTTACGAATTTCCTTTTCGCACGTGTATCGAACGACGTTTTTCAGTACAGATGGACCTCCGAAGTTTCGACATGACATATAATGAACCACTTATCGCACTAGTGCGTAAAAAAAACACCATCTGTACTGAAAAAGATTATATGACATTATAGTCTCTAAATCTGGTCAGAAAACTCAGGAATACACTGTTAAAATCTTTCGGGTTATTCGAGCCCACAACGGTGTATTTTATAGATACAAAAAAATGTTTTACTATGTTATTTTGTCACTACCGACTGAGCCAGACTGGTCGTCAAATACACACACAAACAAAACACACACACAAAATTGATAACACTGATAGTAATAATTAAAAAAAAATACAAAAAATTGATAACTTTTCTGAAGCAATTGCATAAAAAATATTCTAGCACTAAATTCCAAGTATTATTAAAAGTATTAAAACCACAATAGCAATCAAAATACTTCACGCTAAATGAAACGGCTGTAAGCAATGATAAAAGAAAGGGATTTAAAGTTAGCAAAACATTTAAAAGACCACAATTAGAAAGAAAAACGGAGAATTTCAAACAAAACTTTATATAAAAGGGTTCCGTTTCAATATTTATGAAGCAGACGGAGTGTGAACGCCAAGTGTGAACGGAGATGAGGGAAAGGGTTCCGTTGTACAAAACAACAAAAACTGTAGAAATCAAAAAGTGGCAGCACTGTAGTACCGGTTTCTACAATATAATATCAGTAAGTATGCGCTTGTCATTTGTACATAGTTGTCCCTAAAACTAACGCCAAAACGAAAAGGGGTGACAGGACATCTCATTATAGCTATCTCATTCAGCGAATTTGACCTTGACGAAAATGTCATGGTCTTCGAAATATTAGCACTTTTTTACGTTTTACAAATTGTTTAATTTGTTCCACCTTGTTGCCACTATTGCCATATTTGAACAATGCTTCTATGATTTGAGCAAGATGTCACAACGATATATGATACCGAACTGTGTGTTAAAAGTGACGTTACCTAAAAAAATATCATCTTTTACAATATCATCATCATTTATTTATTAAGTTATACAATCACGCTTTAAGTATTAAAACAGATATTTGCTTTTAGCTATCTCTGCTCCTTTTAAGACACACATAAACAGACGAACAAGACAAAACTTCAAGGGTTCATTTCACTACGGGACCCTAAAACGGAGAATCTAACAGAAAACTTTACATAAAAGCGGGCGGAGTGTGAACGTCAAGTGGGTAACGGAGATAAGTGGAAGGGTTCCCGGGAGATTTGATGCGTCAAATTAAATTGGTTGTGTTTCAGCGGGTTTCTGATAGATGGCGCTGTTTGCGTGAAATATGCTACGCTATTTAGTGGGGTTTTTGTGAGATGTTCTTAGTGAAATTAAAGAAAAGGGTAATCTTTAAGATTGGCAATTTAAAAGGGGAATTTAAAGAAATACCAAAAAACGGTATATAATGGACGAAAGTATAAAATAGTAGAAAATAAATGAGAGCGCTAATTTTAACGTAAAATGCTTCAATATGGCAGGAAATACTTATAAGTATGTATGGAAATTGTTTACCTCATTTTAATCTATACTCATATTATAAATGGGAAAGTGTGTGTGTGTCTGTTTGTTAGTCCGTCTTTCACGGCAAAACGGAGCGACAAATTGACGTGATTTTTTAAGTGGAGATAGTTGAAGAGATGGAGAGTGACATAGGCTACTTTTTGTCTCTTTCTAACGCAAGCGAAGCCGCGAGCAAAAGCTAACTAACAGTCAACTCAAGTAGGTAAGTAACTTAGTAATAGAAATATTCCAGAATTTTGGCTACTAGTTGTTTAGCGTGTACCCATGAAAGAGTAAATAGGACTTTAGACTTTCACTGCATCTGTGCATAAAGATGTAAAGTCAGCTGCAAAGAGAAAAGTGACTCCTGCATAATGGAAGTTTGTTTGTAAACGTGATAAGTATAAATAGTGCGGGGCGGAAGCGGCTCATTAGTATGAGAGTACAGTCCCTGCTGGCAGAAAGCATGAAACTTGGCATATATAATAGCTTATAGGTTTATAAGAAAATATGGAAGTAGAAACACGCCGAGGTGTCAATGTATCCCCTCTTTTCCCTCACTTTTGTATACCTGATTTCAGTTTTTTTATATTTCCATGAAAACCGTGAAAGCTACCATCACGATGTCTAGGAGAAATATGTTCTTCATAAAATTCTCTACAATATTGTCTTTAGAAGTATAAAGCTAGAACTTATACTTTTCAAACTATGCTCATTTTCCCCTAACGATATTTCTCTTTGGTGACCTGAACGATAAGTAAGACTAGCGACTTTGCTCTTTTACCTGTGGCGATGTTGCTTCACAAAATTGTTCCTTGGGTCAAACTGATCCGATTTAGCTCAATATTTAGTCATGAAATCGCACGTCACTAACCCCCACAAAGACAAGGGGAAAAGGCCGGTTTCCTCGGTGAAAACTATGCATTATTTCTTTTTGCTCTTAGTGACTAGGGCAAATCGTATATCATTTTCGTGTAATATAAGGACGAGTTAATCATTTCTGAAAAAATCGTTGCACCTTAACATACAAAAATAACAATTTGTCACTGTTCTGAACGTAAATGCATGCTGTTCTTATAGAAACACAAAAATCACTATATCTTATGCCTTTAATATTTGAGGAGTTCCCTCGACTTCTCCAGGATTCCATCATCAGAACTGGGTTATTGGCTAATCTGTCCTATGTTTTATTTGTTGATAATTGCCGCGATGTAACTGTAAATGCCATAACTTCCATACTTAATTAAATACATAAAAAATCATTATTTGTCTATAAAATCGTTATTTTTGTATGAAAAGGTGCAACGATTTTTTCAGAAATGATTACCTCGTCTCTATATTACACGAAAATGATATACGATTTGCCCTAGTCACTAAGAGCAAAAAGAAGTAATGCATAGATTTCACCGAGGAAACCGGCCCTTTCCCTTTGTCTTTGTGGGGGGTAGTGACGTGCGATTTCATGACTATTGAGCTAAATCGGATCAGTTTCACCCAAGGAACAATTTTGTGAAGCAACATCGCCACAGGTAAAAGAGCAAAGTTGCTAGTCTTACTTATCGTTCAGGTCATCAAATAAATATTGTTAGAGGAAAATGAGCATAGTTTGAAAATTATAAGTTCTAGCTTTATACTTCCATAGACAATATTGTAGAGAATTTTATGAAGAATATACTTCTCCTAGACATCGTGATGATAGCTTTCACGGTTTTCATGGAAATATTAAAAAACTGAAATCAGAGGGATACAAAAGTGGGGGGAAAGAGGGGAAACATTGACACCTCCGCGTGTTTCTACTTCCATATTTTCTTATAAACCTATAAGCTATATACATGCCAAGTTTCATGCTTTCTGCCAGACCGGACTGTACATCTGGTTAAGAACTCGGACTAAAAGTACAACGGGGTAAATCTCGACTGGGGGGCAAATGTAACTGGTCTATTTTTCCATGTACATCACAAGCCTTCTTGAGCTTACCGTGGGCCTCAGTCAATCTGTGTAAGAATGTCCTATAATATTTATTTATTTATGTTTTACAATGTTTGCGTTATTAAATAGAGTGTCCACCGGTTATATATGGTAGGCGTGTTCAGTGGATACATGTAGAACTCAACATCATAGTGTA
The DNA here is from genome assembly GCF_023078275.1 of Leguminivora glycinivorella. Lineage (NCBI taxonomy): Eukaryota > Metazoa > Arthropoda > Insecta > Lepidoptera > Tortricidae > Leguminivora > Leguminivora glycinivorella. Next base: position 970,527 of record NW_025952828.1, read on the forward strand.
ATAATCAAAAAAATGGATTAGTTACAATTGTCCCCCAGTTGAGATTTGCCCCGCTGTACCTTACCTAGATATTTTTCTAGCACGAACGAAGTGACACTAGTGACTTCCTTCCGATATTTAGTTCATCGATAAGTTACATTATAATATGTCATTCATCATTATAATTAACTATGTCATTAATTATTGCCGTGGCACTGAAACTTGAGTAGTTTCATGTAGTAGTTTAGGGAATATAGGCTTGAATTTATGTGCATATAACATTAATGTTTTATAACAAATGTCACATGCTTGGAAATAAATGGACAATAATAATAAAACGAACCATATTTTAATAGTTTACATAATATCTTTCATTATTATTCAAGATTTTAGAGATTATTATTAGGGGTAATTAATAATCTTATTTAAGGCTATATATCGATAAAAGGATTGTCGATGTTTTTATTTTGTCAAGCACTTACAACTTGACGTTCGTAGCAGAAAAGTATCTAAGTATAGTCATAAGCGGATAGTGTTTTTGTGGCTCATCATGGTTAGATAAGCATTTCATTTTTTTGCCATTTTTTTATTTTGATTTTTTTAGGGAATGTTAGGTACCTAAATTGTACTCAGAATCACGAGTACTTTCAATCTTACTGGGAGACAAAAAGTGTCCCAGAATTTCCATACATTTTTGTTACTTTTCTCTTTTGTTACCCCAAACAACATGTATGGAAAATGGTAACAAAATAAGAAAAAAACGTATGGGACAATTTTGATTGAAGGAATTGAATTTCAATTAGGATTGAAGAAGCTAGTGATTCTGAGTTTTCAAAAATATCACATTTCATAATAGTGACGAAAAAAAAGAAATGCTCAGATATGAGGCATCCAACATGCAATGTGACGACATGATATCCACATGCCATAGAAGTTAAAGTCAATTAAGTAGTTTGACCTTGAAACGACGGTCAGGGTCAGGGTCAGGGTGGGTGAGGTTCATTCAGCGTTTTCATCAACATTATATTAATGATCCATGTAACATATGTGGTTGTAATTAGATTTATATTGTTAATTACCTGTGCATGTATATGGAAGTGGGATATAGGTTCAATTTTAGTGTGTGCAATGGATTAGCAACCTGGCACAGCAGTAGCACAAATATCACAATTTCGATTTCTGCCAATTTATTAATAATAATAATCGCAGGGCAGCTCGTGGCGAGCTGTTGGGGAGTGACGACCCCACGGACCCGAGTGTTCCCGAGAGTCGGTCAGGGTCTCCGTCTCCGGCGTGTCTTCGTCGGTCGGAGTGGAACCCCAAGGGGACCCGCAGGACTCTCAGCTCTGGCTTGCCTTCATTGGCCGTCCAGAGAGGAACGTCTGAGCTGTCGCTCCAGGGGTGGAAGTGTTAAAGGGCATAACGCCGCGAGTAACTTCGGAGAAAGCGCAGCACCACCTCTCGACACCCCTGAGCTACTCATGCCGGTGTTGCGCCTGGCCGTCTTTGTGATGGCAAATCAGGTGCCCATCTACCGAGTGGCGAGTCACCGCCTGCCTCGATAACACTGTATTTACAATGTTATGGTAGGTGTCCCGAACTCTTAGCAATAGCCCAGTCTTATTTCCATCCAAATCTAAACCATAGAACAGGCATCTTTCCATTTTCTACAATAGTCCAATGCCTGCTGAAACCGGTTCACGGGTATCTACTCGTATTCATGTACCCGTGAATGGGTTCCAGCAGGCGTTCTACATGACATCAAAGCTCTCCAAATGGCCTCTACGTGTTGGATCTATATCCCCACGCACGCCTTATAAATGACCGGGCTCGAAAGACCCGAGAGTTTTAAACGGAGATACAAATACTAATAATATTCTTTATTGTGCACATTAAGTAATTACATACAACAAATAAGATCAAACAAGAAATTAAGCAGCAACAATAATAAGAGTGGCAGTAATTAGTCCATCACTTTCATCAAAATAGCCCAGTTCATTTTAGATTCCATTAACTCTCAAATAGTCCTTACACCCTGGCGGGTGCTGCCTCTGCGTGTGTCCCATGATACGGGCAAGGGCAACATCCGCTCGGTGTACCCCTTACATTTCATTAAAGTGTCAAAAGGGCCTCTACGCGTTGGCTTCGGCCCGGCGCACGCCTCCCCAAGGTCCGGAACACCATTGTTCCGTGATGGGAAAGAGTGGCACAGAAACATTAGCAGCTTGAAACAGGCAAGTGGCCTGCTAAGCCCTTTTGGGAATAAGTAGAAGCGTCAGTTTAGGTAAAAAATAATTTATTTAAGTTTCGTTTTACTGAAAATGCGAAACGAGACAGATCTAATTTCCAGGAGTGGTTAGTAACAAAACAATAATTTTATTTTCAATAAAAATACAAGAATACTTTTGTTATTTGATTAATGATGAAGTTACACGTGTAGACCATGAACACGTGTATATTAAATACCTACCAAACATTTAATAGAGTAAAATCCGCTTATACTGACTTTAAAATGATATATAACATTTATAACAGTCCACTCCAGTGTGGGAGGACCATAACAAGTTACAGTGAAATGAAGGCACAGTACACTGAGAGAAATTTGCAGTGTGAATTTAACAAGTTCGACTTGTTGCGGGTTTATATTGATGATAAATCACAATATTGATGATACAAGTAAATTTTTTCCAAACAACAAGATCAAACTTGTTCAAAGATATTTGATTGGATCAGACAAACATTATGTTTAAAACAATATGTGTCTTAAAAATATTTTAAGCGGGTTACTCACGTGTTAAGTCGATGTAATACGTGAGTAACCCGCTTAAAATATTTTTAAATATGTTTGAGTCTCACGGGAAATATGTGTCTTGAAGGGAAATGTCCTTATAATATTTATTTATTTATTTATTTTATTTATTTTATTTAAATTACAAACACGGCATACTAAGCGGATGTCTTACAAAGCATTCATTAACGTCGTAGTTTTTCATGTTAAAATTTAATTCCTTTATGAGAAATTATTAGAAATTGATCAAAACCACGGGTAGGCAGTTAAATTAATATTAAAGGTAGGCGATGAGCGTGATGACAAATTCACACATCATCCTGAATAAAACGAATGATACACATAAAAAAAATCCAACAATTAATTAATATCTTAGTTACGCTCCTCAATCAATATTAACTCAAAAGAACTTCTTAATCACATAAAAAGCACACCCACACATCCCAATAAATACCAAAGAAACAAAATTACTCCCAAATCCCCGAGCACAAACTTAGAAAGAAACCGCGAAGAAATAAATTATTAAATTTTCATTACGGCGGACCCCTCCGACAATATGCTCAAACCGAATTAGTAATGAGTCTTCGCTATATTTTTATTTCCCAGTGTAATAGGACCCTTTTCCTTCTTCAGGATATTTTAAAGATGAAAAGACTTAGCGACCTTTTAGTTCTTTTTGAACTTGTCCGTTTTAGAATCGGGGGAAGAGTGTTAGTGATTAGAGTTGTGCCTGCTCGTTCACTGAAAAGATCACTCCCAGTTGGTACAATCACTAGTGTTGGTGATCACTAGTGGCGTCATCCATATATTACGTCACAGTGTAAGGGGGAGGGGGGGGTCATACTAAATGTGACAAGCCCTGTTAAAGGGATACAAAAAAGCGTGACATAGGGGGGGGAGGGGTCCAAAAACCTGAAATTGGGTGTGACGTAATATGTGGATGATCCCTATATAGTACAATCTCACAAATGTACTAGTTCGGTCTTTTAGTACATTTAGTACACTAGTACATCTAGACAAACTAAGCATTGCGGAATGACAATTATGTGCTATCTTGCTCATACTCGCCGAGGGCCGTCCGTGCTTTCGGTCGGTTCTAGTTCGGTCGGAGTCGGGTCAGTCGGTTAGCTATACTAGCTAGCCATACACGTACGGATTTGTCTGTCGGATCTGCCTGACATATTATGCCTGGCAGACACATCCGTCCATGTGTGGCGAGAAATAGATACAGATTTGTCCGCGAATACCCATTCGTCCGCTGACCGTGCTGAAAACCAAAGGATCGGATGTGTTCGCCAGGCACATCTCTCAGGCAGATCCGACGGACAAATCCGTACGTGTCCGTCCGGTTAGGTACTGTCTTTGTCACTCCTTCGGCTCCTTGCTCCCGTTATTTCGTGTCTGTAGCGTACTAAACGTACTAAAGAACAGAATCATTTGGGAATGGTTTAGTACAGTGGAGGGAATCGTGACTTTTGTACTATTATTACATGTACAAGCCTAGTAGTGATAAAAACTTATTTCATTGTTAAACTGAATTAAAAGTAGGATCTGTTTTCGCAGGGTCGTGAAGGGTTTAAGAATGGGATGAAAGGGTTATCTTTGGGAAAAGGGGAAAGGATGTAAATGGTTTTGTCAATTTTCTTATTTATCGTTGACAAAGGTTACTTAAACTAAGTTTTCGGGGTTTTCAAGAGGAATCTGAACAATGGCCTTATATGAACGTATTTTCCTCTAGGAATGTATTATCAAAACCGCGTATATGCTGTTTTGTTCTGATTCTTCTGTTTTTTTAGTTTATACAAGTAGGTTTATCAGTATGAGAAAATAATTGCGATTTTTTTTATTGTCGCATGGTTTTAACAGATACCACAGAATATATAATAGTACAAGTACAGAAGGCCCACTGCTTTGATGTTCACGACATGCCGCCTTTTTAAATGCCTACAAAATTCTAACAAAGAAACGAGCCGCACGTGCGCGACGCCCGGCGATAGGGTTGCCTACGGATTAAAACGATTTAATACTCAGATAAAATGTTATACTATTATATTCAAGTCTTGGGTACTTTCTAGGTATAAATATATAGTATTTATAAATTTTTGTTTAAGTTCCAATATCACAAGCCTTATTGAATCTTTTCGGGGCCTTAATCAATAGTAGATCTGTGTAAACATGTCCTATGGTATTTATTGTATTTATTTTATTCATGATATCTATTTAACTAAGCATTATTAGCCATTCCACACGCGGACATCGCATATGAACCTTAAAAAAAACTCGTGACGTAAAGTAACATTAGAAAGTGCGAACGTGCGTTCCGTGAGAACACGCGCCACCCCTGATTAGGCCGCGAACTCGCGGCCGCCAGCATGTACTTGTAGCGCGGCGATAGAATCGCGGAGTGAGCCGCCCCTGCAGATACCTTCAAATTCCTAACCTTATAGATTTTCAAAACGAGTCCCTACTTATTGCTATTGGCTACTTTGAAAAATACACCCTTTAATATCCGAAAAGTTTTCAACAATCAACAAAATTTTGCTAAACATGCACATTGCACATCTTTAGTTCGTGTTTGTAAAAGAACTGTCAAAATATATTGATTTAAAATAACACGATATTCACTCATTTTAGTAATGCCATGTCCGAAACGTCGGGTTAAATATAAACGTAAGTTTTACGCGATAAAGTCCCGTTTTAATTTAATGTCAAAATCTTTATCTAAACCTCAGTTAAGGGCTTACTTCATTATCACCATTTATTCCACAATATTCCCTTTATGAAAATGATTTACTCAGTCTGAGTCCGACTGCAAACATTTTATCTGTTTTTCTGTGTTTTACTCTTATTTTGTCTAGACAGATTCTCTTTTTATTTCTGCCTGCGTACGACAAAATATGATTTTACGTTACCTACAATGATAAAACGAAATAGATAGATAGATAGATAGAATACTCTTTTAACTTCTGATTAGCAGAAACGTCTGCAATCGATGCCACTAGGCTTAGAATAAATTTAAAAGTGGGAAATGTCTGCCTTGGGTGAGACTTGAACTCACGGCCTCTGGATCCAGAGGCCGTGAGTTCAAGTCTCACCCAAGGCAGACATTTCCCACTTTTAAATTTAGAATACTCTTTATTGGCACACCTCAGCAAAAGATACAGTGGAGACAAAACAAATGATTATAAATAGAGGCAGACAACAGGCGGTCTTATCGCTAAAGAGCGATCTCTACCAGACAATCTTTGGGTAGCGGAAATAGGTATGGAAAGTGGAATTAAAAGACCATGGGCCCTTTTCTCGAAGCTACAAGTTACAATTTACAAGTGGTAGACATTGTCTAATATGACAAGTTGGAAAGAGACTTCCGCTTGTAACTTTCAGTTTTAAGAAATGAGCCCCTGACCTGATCTGAAATATAACATTTATATTATAATTTTTTTACTTTACAAAGGTGTCAACGTGTGCTAATTAAATATTAGTCTAATTTGCATTTAAAAAAATACAAAAATGGACGCTGGAGAGATTCCGGATTCCGCAGGCGAACAGATAACATTAACGTATGTATTTTTTTTTTAATAGCCTATAGTGTGTCCCACTGCTGGGCAAAGGCCTCCCCTGTTTTCCGCCACTCGTCACGGCTCTGTGCATGCTCTCGCCAGCCGCCACAAAATGAGTCCAGGTCTTTCCGCCATCTCATCTTTGGTCTACCTCGGCCTCTGGTAATTTGTGGCACCCATTCGGTCGCTACCTTGGCCCATCTCTCCGGATGCGTATGTAAATATATAATATAAATATATGACCACAAAAACAACAGGGTGTTATAAATTTGACGTGTCTGTCTGTGTGTCTGTCTATTTGTGTGTATGTCTGTGGCATCTGAGCTTTCGAACGGATGAACTGATTGAGATTCCGTTTTATTTTTGTTTGAAAGCTGCATTAATCGGATGTGATCTTAGCCATGTTTGATGAAAATCGATCCACTTTGTCAGGGGTTTTATTAAATTTAAAATGTGTTTTAAGTTACAAAAAGTTACACAATACGAAACCTCTAGTCTAAATTAAACCGCAAAGAATAAAAATGTAACACAAAAGACCGAATCCCCGGTAATAGGATTGAGCTTCAAAAGCTTTGAAAATCCTATTAAAAGCAGATTTTGGTATCAAAGCATTTCAGGCCTGTTCGAATACGCACCTGGCGTTCAATCGATATGAGAATTATATTGGAATCATCGGGCGTCTCGCTCGCACTCATACGTGTGAATAACAATCACGAACATAACAACACAATTATATTCAAGAAAAAAAAAATTTGACAAGTTTGACCGAGGTGTAAAATATATTCGCTGATAAGATCAAAATACCGAACAAATCAAATTACAATTGACATGATTTAAAATAAAAAAATCACTGATTTTATTAGAAACGGATATTTTATAGCGACCGTGCGCGATGGAGGCTCTGCCATCTCGTGGTCGGAAACATAAACTAGAACATTGACGCTTCAGCTTCACACCTTAGCCAGTACTGCTATATTATGTCCTTTGGGAATTGGCTAAGATTAGTACCAAGGAGACTGCAAATTGCGATTCAGGCTTATCATGGATATGTTTGCTCACTACTCAAATATGGCATTACCCTCTGGCGTAATTCAAGCCATGCCAGATGCGCACTTTTAGCAAAAAAGCAGTGCGTAAGGGCGATCTGTAGACGCGTTCATAACATCTAGCGTTTTGTTCTGCATAGAACGTTCTGCCAACTTATGAACTACATGAAAAGCATAAATTTTAATGCCCACTTTCAATTCTGATATCGGTTTCATCTATGCGCGTCGAATAGGCTTCAAATTCAAAGCATTTGATTCGTAATTTGATCGGGAGCTGCAGCGAAATCAGTAATAATGAAATATGCAACGAATTTCTGATGTAAGCAGAACTATAGTCCTTGTTACTTGGTGAAATTAGTGCTCAAAGCTAATTCATATTGACAACTCCAAAGAGATACATGGATACTGTAATAATGGTTGACCCCACCCTCTCGACACAGGATTAAAACTTTTGTGCCTCCATTTTGACTATTGTTAAATGTATTAAAATTGTTAATTATTAATATTAGGCGCCATCTAGCCAAGAATCAAGACGAGGATTATTTTAGTCATTCTTGACGTTAAGTCCTTCTTGACGCGCACGCTGCCCTGAGATAAGGAATGCAATGCACGATCAGTTGTAAGTTGTGTATAGGGGTAAGAAAATCACCTGTTGTATGTGTGAGTGACGTGTTCGAATAGAGAACACATATTTAAAATTAGTAACACAAACAAAACACACGCCTATTCGAACACGTCACTCACACATACAACAGGTACTTTCTTAAGTTTTTCACCTATATCTACTTGAGTGGGCGCTATTTAATTTTTACCCGCTAATATTGTAGTGGTAATTTTTAATTTGTAATTTTAATTTATCCTATGTATCACAACAAATTAAATGTAAAATGTATTCACGAATCGAGTGTCCACACAAACCTTTTTAATACAGAATAAATAAAAAATAAAAAAAAAACCGGCCAAGAGCGTGTCGGGCCACGCTCAGTGTAGGGTTCCGTAGTTTTCCGTATTTTTCTCAAAAACTACTGAACCTATCAAGTTCAAAACAATTTTCCTAGAAAGTATTTATAAAGTTCTACTTTTGTGATTTTTTTCATATTTTTTAAACATATGGTTCAAAAGTTAGAGGGGGGGGGACGCAATTTTTTTTCCTTTCGGAGCGATTATTTCCGAAAATATTATTATTATCAAAAAACAATCTTAGCAAACCCTTATTCATTTTTCAATACCTATCCAACAATATATCACACGTTGGGGTTGGAATGAAAAAAAATATCAGCCCCCAGTTTACATGTAGGGGGGGTACCCTAATAAAACATTTTTTTCCATTTTTTATTTTTGCACTTTGTTGGCGTGTTTGATATACATATTGGTACCAAATTTCAGCTTTCTAGTGCTAACGGTTACTGAGATTATCCGCGGACGGACGGACGGACGGACGGACGGACGGACGGACGGACGGACGGACGGATGGACGGACGGACGGACAGACAGACATGGCGAAACTATAAGGGTTCCTAGTTGACTACGGAACCCTAAAAAGGACGCGTAATGCCATCTAGACGACCGTGTATTTTTCATGATGGTTTCGAGGTTTTTTCTTAGACTTTATCAGTCTATACGGAGTTACATATAAAAAGCAAAGGCTGCAACAGAAGTTTATAGTCTGAAACTGCGGCAGTTTTATATTACGAAGTAATGGCGTATGTGGAAGTCAAAGGCCATTTCCACGTTTCCCACTTTGCTGCAAATACTATTGCTTCACATTTCAAGACTTACCTTTTGCTGTCTTGAAACCACATTCAGATTTTGAAATATGGTTGATTTGATATTTAACTAACTTAACCACAAAATTAAAATTACAAAAAAAACCTCGACATAGTAGACCGATTTTCATAAAACATGGCTAAGAACACTTTCGACTAACTAAGCTTTCACACAAAAAAAAAACTAAACCTAAATTAGTTTATCCGTTCGGGAGCTACGATGCTACAAACAGACACACAACAGACAGACACGTTAAACTTATAACACCCCGTCGTTTTTGCGTAGGGGGGTAAAAAATTACCATTTCGAACTACAGTAGTACTAGGTAATAAATAAATCACAAATCAACTGTCTATTTTAATTACCTACAACTCATCCGGTTACTATTAAACTCAAACGAAGAGTGATCTTGAAAACATAATTAAAATGCAGCGTCAGCATTTGTTTCATTACAATCTCTCCCGGCCGTTCCAATATGCCCCCCTCTCCCCTTTTATTGCAGTTTTATTTCTCCTTTGCTATAAAGGGGGAGACTGCACAAATTGGACTATATTGCGAGATAATAAAAGCATTTAGTGCATTATCTAGATTTGTTTTATTCGTTTCTTGCTTATGGGATCAGGATATGGAATAAATAATAGTAAAAAATATGAATATTATGTGTATGTAAGACCCCGTAAAACTGGGACAAATTTACCTTTTAAAATATTGTATGGCTCTGAAGTGGCATAGATAATAATCTAACCAAAAAATTAAAATTTTGAAAAAAACGCCCGACATAGTGGACAGATTTTCATATAACATGGCTAAGAACACTCCCGACTAACTCAGCTTTCAAACAAAAAAAAACTGAATCTAAATCAGTTCATCCGTTCGGGAGCTACGATGCCACAGACAGACACACACAGATATAGACAGACAGACAGATACGTCAAACTCATAACACCCTGTCGTTTTTGCGGCGGGGGTTAAAATAGTGTTTTTTAATGATTCGAGTAAAAGTTAAATTTTGGCATGTCAATGTACGAATGTGGAAAAAATTATTCTATATATTGTATGGAGATAGTGAACTGCATCCAAACGTTTACTTACTAAAACCAAAAATACATACATTTTCCGTGACGTTCTCACTATCGAGTCACGTATTCAAAATTCATGGTAACCAACTAGCCACAAAGACGGTCTTTGCTGTCAGTAAAAGGAGCGTTTCACGTATTAAACCTGTGGAGCTTCGATTGAACACTGTAATATCCGGCTCGAAGGACCAACAATGGCGGACACCATCAGAGTTTTGTTGGTAGCTGCAAGATTCAATAAGTTATTTATCTAAGAATAATCCATACTAGTATTATAAATGGGAAGGTGTGTGTCTGTTTGTTTGTCCATCTTTCACGGCAAAACGGAGCGACGGATTAACGTGATTTTTTAAGTGGAGATAGTTGAAGGGATGGAGAGTGATATAGGCTACTTTTTGTCTGTTTCTAACAGCGAAGTCGCTGGCAAAAGCTAGTAGACATAACAAATTTTTCTATCGTAAAGAATGCAATTTTTTCTAGGGCGAGAGATCTTTCGAGAAATGATTCACTGTATTTGTTGGTCCTTCGGACCGGAGATGTTAAGTTCTGTAAAATGTGATCGCATAACCAAAGTGCCTAACCGTTTTATTTTACTTTAAATTTCTAGAGCTCAATAATTGGGCTCAAAAATTGCAATCTTTACGATAGAAAAATTTGATAGTTGAAACTATCCTTTACAAGTCTACTTGCTTTTGCCAGCGACTTCGCCGTTAGAAACAGGCAAAAAGTAGCCTATGTCACTCTCCATCCCTTCAACTATCTCCACTTAAAAAATCACGGCAATCCGTCGCTCCATTTTGCGACAAACAGACACACACACTTTCCTATTTATAATATTAGTATGGATTGGGACAATTTTATATGACAAAATATATTGTCCTTGATAAGTCATGACTTTGACACACTGACATGAAATTACGTATACACGGGTACAAAGGTATGGGCACACATATGTCTATTTCTTTTTTTTCTTCCATTTTTGCCTTGTTTTTCTCTATCCCATCCAATCCCGTTAAAAATATAAAAGCATAACGCTTCATTCAGTAACCAGAAACATCCGGTTCGAAGGACCAAAGGGAGTGGACAACCCTATTGCCTGAAAAATCTCCCGCCCCCGAGACAAATCGCAATCTTTAAGATCTTCGCGAATGATTGCTTGTGACTTATTGCCTAGTTCACGGGGCTTCACGGACATGGGGTGTGTCGAGCAAAAAGAAAATGGAAGTGCTCATTTTACTGTTATTAATCCTAATTAACTATTCCAGCTGGCTTCGAACATACGAGTATATAATATATTCTTTCAACGCTACAATGCTGCACCAAAATTGCTGGAAAAGTTACGATATAGGTACGTAGCCGAATGGCACAAACGCTCACGAAACGCTCACGAAACGAAACGCTCGTAGATATCTATCTCTATCGCTCTTATGTATTGGCGCGTCAGAGCTAGACTCGCGGCGTTTCGTTTTTGTTTCGCGTCGCAGAAATGCCAACGCACTACGGCACCTGATTATATCTAACAAACATAAGTTAAGATCTTGAAAATTTAGAAATTTCATGCTTCTAAAGTAAATGCAACCATGTCATACATGCACATAAACTGACAGATAATGAATAAAACAAGCTGGAGGCAGTATACCGCAGTAATAGCATTTGGCTATTTACCCTAAAGTCTCTAAACTATATAACTGTTACTTTTGATGTTAGTGACGTTAGTGTCTAATTGTTTTCTTGATATTGTTAGAATCTTAAACTGATGATGAAATGATGAAAGAATAAATCAGGTTCTGACAAAGCGTGTTGAAGATTGGCATAAACATTGGCTAAAATGGCAGCCAGCATACCCAATTGGTCCATAGTGAACACACAATTTGTGATCTTTCAAAAAATCTTTTATTCTTTATCTCTTTCCTCGTCTTCTAATATTCTTAGCAGTGTGTCCTAACACTGAACATTTGTCGTTTGTTTATAGCGGACACCTGGGCCGGGATATCGCAAGTAATAGCCCCAACTTGCGTGATTAATTGTAGTGATGAGACGGATAATGACCCTTGGGCCTTTTGATGTTTTTCTCGGTATTTACCTATAGAAGATTGTCATGCTGATGATTGAATATTAAATGATGAATGCACCAGATTCTGAAAGAGCTTCCTGAACCTTCTAAAAACACTACAGTCTACTTATTCCAGGATTTCTCTTTGTCAAAGCTAGTGGTGCAGATTGAGGCATCTTCTTGCCCTTTGGAGACACTTTTTAATTGTATTCTAAATTCTGTGACTATCAAAATATTTGTTCCACAGTGAATTTCACTGTAGTTTTCCAAGAAATCTTTCTCTATCTATTTTTTTTTTATCTTCCCTCGTCTCCTAATTTCTACCTCTGTGACTCCACCGAAACATTTTCATGTCAGGAATATTGGCGAATGGCGCAGTATTTTCGATGGCAGCTGTTTAAGAATATAATCAGTGATTTTCTAACCTTTGCAGCCGTGTGTCCTAACTCGGAGCCTTTCTCGTTTGTTTATAGCGGACACCTGGGCCGGGACATCGCAAGTAATAGCCCCAACTTGCGTGATTAATCGTCGTGATGGGACGGATAATGACGCCCGGGATTGCCTTTGATGGCTGGTGTCTAATTGTTTTCGTGATATTAGTACCGCGAATTGTAATTTTGAAATGGGTCCGAATCCTCCGTGGAATTTCAAGACGGTCCTCTAAATGGTGATGTGGTGATTTATTATCATTAAAATTATTCTACACAACAAATCTCTACTTACAATGGATATTCAAACTTTCCAATGACATCTGAAAACTCTCATTAATATTTGCAATTTTAAATTAAAGCTGGTATTATGAGTAAATGTGACATAGCGGTAAAAAAATATCCTGTCACAGCGAATAGAACCTCCTCATCTCATCAGCACCTAGTCAAAGAATAATATCTAATTAAAATTCCGTTATTATCTTAATTACTTCTAAGTTTCAAAAATACAAAGTGTATTTTAATGTTCGCGCACTACGGTACGCGGAGGAAATTCCTCTGAAACCGTACGCGGTTTCAGAGGAATTTCCTCCCACGAACGCTCCGGCTGTGGGATGAGCTCCCTGTCGAGGTACTCCCGATGAACTATAAATAGTATGGGATTCTTCAAAAAAGGAGTGTACAAGTTTCTAATGGGTCGGCAACGCGCATGTGACACCCCTCGAGTTGCAGGCGTCCATAGGTTACAATGACCGCTTTCCATCAGGCGGGCCGTATACCTGTTTGCCACCGACGTGGTATAAAAAAAATCTTCTTCACTAGCTTTTCCACTGTAACGCCGCAAAGTCTCTCAGTAACAAGAATATTATACAACAGCAAACATACAAGTTCTACGAGCCAATTCAGAGTCCACCACTTTATTACAATATCTGATTTTATTTTAATACGATGGCCTATCAAAAAGAGAGGAATATCATCTGAATCTTCTCGCTTTGCTAGGCCAAATCACAACGGATGTCATTCCAGCCTATTGCATTTTAGCCTATGTGGTGATGGGTTAAGAATTTCACCACCCCCTTTCTTCCCGTGGGTGTCGTAGAAGGCGACTATGGGATATGGGTTAAATTGTGGCGTAGGCGAGAGGCTGGCAACCTGTCACTGCAATGTCACAGTTTCGTTTTCTTTCAACCCCTTATATGCCAAGAGTGGCACTGAAGCTTTAGTAGTTTTCTGTGCTCTGCCTACCCCTTTATGGGATACAGGCGTGATCGTATGTATGTATGTATGTATGTATGTCATTCCAGCCAGACATCTAGAGCCGAGCCCAACTTATGACTTCTTGCCCTCCCTATCCCTCCATAAAATATTGCCGGCGACTTTTTTCACAAATGTCAACTCAAAAATTTGACGATTATGACATTTTATTGCAAAATTCATGTGGGATAACACATTAAATAAATAAATAAATATTCTTACACAAATTGACTGAGACTCACGATAAGCTCAAGAAGGCTTGTGCTATGGGTACTCAGACAACGATATATATAATATACAAATACTTATATACATAGAAAACATCCATGACTCAGGAACAAATATCTGTGCTCATCACACAAATAAATGCCCTTACCGGGATTCGAACCCGGGACCGCGGCGTAGCAGGCAGGGTCACTATATACCGACTAGGCCAAACCGGTCGTCAAAATCATTATTGCGTATCAGCATCCCAATAATCATAGTGTACCTGCCGTGCCGGTTGAGATAACAAGAGCTCAACAAGGGCAGACATAGCGTGCGAAGTGTGCCGAGAGTGACTCCAAACCAAAAGGCGGGTTGAATGCTTGTTTACCACCAACGTAGTAAAAAAAAAATCAGAAATCAAAACCAGGTCAAATGCCATATCTGAATCGGGCTCCAGAGTAATGTTTATACTATCTGTGAACCTCGTTACCTGAGAGGTTCCCGGTGACAGCTTAGTACTAAGCTCACACTGTGTACTGGGATAATGGTGCACTAGTACTGAAATCACTGTATTATACATACTGTCACGTTCAGGAATGGATAGAGGACCTTAAGAGTTGTATGTTTTAAGATTTTTATGAAATAATATTTACGTGAATTTTAGCAGCAACATGTTTAAAATCGCGTGACACTTACTTTTGTATATTTGGGCAAATTTAAGTAATTGTTTGTTTAAATATCTAATTTTGAAGATTTTTTATTTTTATAAAAAATGCGCTTACTCTTGGCCACAGACTAGCCAAAAGGCAAAGACGTCGCCTACGATGGAGTGAGCTCGTCCAGAGATGCTTGTTAGGTTGCCGGGTTATTATATGTATATAAGTCTCATATTATGAGCTCGAAAATATAGCCGTCGGCAAGGAATATAAGAAAATATCAAAAGTGGCGCTAGTGTTGCCTTAATAATGTGGGCCGAATTGTCAAAACTGAAGTTCAAAAGTTTTAAGCCTGTGTCGAGACTGTCGAGAGATGGCAGTCTAAATATGCACATGTGACCACACATTTTACTTTGACAGTAATTCTCTATACACTATCCTTTTTGGTGGCAGGTAAGCCCGAAACTAAAGTAATTATGTATGTATGTTGCTTTAGCAACTTTAGAGGATTTTGCACTTACCAAGCTTTTAGGTTAGGTTTACTTAAAGGATTTGCGCCGCAAAGTCTGAATTGAGGCAAATTTCTTTCATGCATGAGTGTAATAATATGTATATTCAATACTTATCCCTACTTATACATTCTTTTATGTATTTGGGCATTCGAAAGTTGTTAGCAAAAAAAGTCACTGTCAGTTTTGTGACGATAATTAAGCATAAAATTTTAATAAAAATATTGTTATTGTGTTAATTACATAAACTTTAACCGATAATCTACATTCAGAATGACCA
Source organism: Leguminivora glycinivorella (assembly GCF_023078275.1). Lineage (NCBI taxonomy): Eukaryota > Metazoa > Arthropoda > Insecta > Lepidoptera > Tortricidae > Leguminivora > Leguminivora glycinivorella. The sequence goes on from NW_025952828.1 coordinate 986,130, forward strand.
CACCACATGGCTTGACAACATAAAAAAATGGACTAATGAAAGTAACGCAGCCATACTGGCAAGAATGGCAAAGAACAGGAGAGAAATGGCAAAGGTGGTCGCCGACGTCCGTTGGGGCATGGCAATGAAAGAAGAAGACATTCAGAATGTGAAAACAGAAACTGACAGTGATTTAATTTTTGTTAACAACTTTTGCTGATTGGGGGACCCAAATTCTGAAAATGCTCATTTCATCGTATGGCAGAAATTAAGTCACAGGTAAGTATACAAATAGATATCAAACCAAGTAAGTAGGTATATTACAAATTGATGACCAAGGTTCTCAGCCATTGTCAGGAGTGAGTGAGAATAGGTTGTCGCGATTTTTTGATACTTACAAGTTATAAAACCTTTAATTTAACTTGTCCTTTTTGAACCCCCGACGCAAAAACGACGGGGTGTTATACAAAGTTTGACGTGTCTGTCTGTCTGTTTGTCTGTCTGTGTGTGTGTCTGTCTGTGGCATCGTAGTTCCCGAACAGATGAACCGCTTTAGATTTTTTTTTTGTCTCAAAGCTGAGTTAGTCGGGAGTGTTCTTAGCCACGTTTCGTGAAAATCGGTCCACTATGTAGCGGTCGGGGGTTTTTTCAAAATTTTAATTTTGTGGTTAGTGATACTTACAAGTCTTATACATAGAACCTTTAATTTAACTTGCCCTTTTTAATAATAATAAAACTATGCCGACGGCACACAATCATACAACCCGACTGATGATAAACACTCTTGTTGAGCACCACTAGCAGTATTACTCACCGACAAGAACACAACGCAATGAGTACATTACATACCTCATCAAGTCATCATCCTCCTTGCGTTATCCCGGCATTTGCCACGGCTCATGGGAGCCTGGGGTCCGCTTTGACACTAACCCCAAGATTTGGCGTAGGCACTAGTTTTACGAAAGCGATTTCCATCTGACCTTCCATCCCGAAGGGTAACTAGACCTTATTGGAATTAGTCCGGTTTCCTCACGATGTTTTCCTTCACCGAAAAGCGACTGGCAAATATCAAATGACATTTCGCACATAACTGAAAAACTCATTGGTGCGAGCCGGGGTTCGAACCCGCGACCTCCAGAACGAAAGTCGCACGCACTTACCGCTAGGCTACCAGCACTTCACATACCTATCACATACCTTCAGTACATTACATACCTATGTTATTAAAATCTTGAACGATACATTTTAAACTTTAGTAGGTTTAGTAATTTAATAGTCGTATCTAAGTTACTGTTTTGAGACGTTTTAACAAATGTAATTATGTCAATCAAACTTACTAAGCAATCATTAAAACATTTAACGTAAAGTTATTTCACAAACTTATGACATTTCACTTCAAAATGGAGTAGGCAGGTACTTAAAAAGCAAACTTGAATTGGGTACTTTTGATTCCCAAATATTCTAAGGATTAAAATCCCGAAAGTCTTTGATTCACCCACAAACGGATAAATTAAACTTCGCAAATTAATATATTCTTACGAAAACGGCATCCATTTTCAATAAGCCTCTTTTGCTATGTTCGTGCCGCAGATCAGTATAATAGATGCGACATGTGTACTATTTGAGCATTTCTTATTTTTTTGCCATTTTTTTATTTTAATTTTTTTTAGGGAATTTTAGGTCGATTGTACTCAGAATCACGAGGACTTTTAATCTCACTGGGAGACAAAAAGTGTCCCAGAATTTCCATACATTTTTGTTACTTTCCTCTTTTGTTACCCCACACAACATGTACGGAAAATGGTAACAAAATAATAAAACATCGTATGGGACAAATTTTTTAAGTACTAGGATTGAAAAAGCTAGTGATTCTGAGTAGAAATGGCATTTTTTTTTCAAAAATATCACATTTCATAAAAGTGGCGAAAAAAAAAGAAATGCTCATTTATGAAGAGCAACTAACAGAAAAGTAAAGTTTTATCGACCTCGACGCTGAACGCGACAAGCTGTAAACAAACCAATATTCCAGTAGGCCTAGCACATGATTGCCGCGAGAGTATGTCCGAGATAGATGACACGTCTTCTTCTAACTGTATTAATGACATAAGGACGAGTAGTCTATCTCGTACAGTCAGCCAAAAAAGTGGTTACCACTTTTCGACCTTATGTGTGACTTTCTTGGCTGACTGTACAGTGTACATACTCTCGCGGTCATCACGTGCTAACCCTACATGGTCAGGATAGTAGGTTGCAAGTCATATGTGACTTATTAAGTTTCTCTTTTTGCGAGTCCCTGGAGATATAGCCTTCTACACCAACTGCCTAAGTAGTATCAAACTGACGCTGACTTTTCCATAACTTACTTTTTAAACTACTCGTACTAATACGCGAGTACAAGCGTACATTTAAAGAAAATTACGAATACTCTATGGAGTAGGTAAGTCCGCGTCAAATTGGTGACTACGAGTACCACACAGTCAACAGCTTTCTTTCGGGGCTAGACTATTCGTTTCTCTTTGAAAACTAAAACTACAGATTTGAGATAGTAACATTCAAGCTATAAAAAAGGCGTATCAAAATGATTATTGAGTTTTCATAAACGAACATATACATACATACATTGCGTACATTTTTTTCTTAGACTTTATCTGTCTATACGGAGTTATATATGTCTTTGCCTAAGTACATAATATTGTCTTCGGTTACCGCGATAGTTACTCATAAAATAAAACTATGGAAACGGATTAAATCGCGAATAATGAATTTACTATTCATCCCGACGTTTCGAACACTTTACAGCGTTCGTGGTCAACGGGTGACGGGTGTCACGCATTATACGCAATTTAATCCGTTTCCATAGTTTTTTTTCATAAACATTTAATACTGCAGCATCTATCGCAGGTAGTCCGTCGTTTTCCTTTACGAACCGCGAGTTCGTAATAATACGATTCACGTGGTAAAAGGGCGTATCAAAGTGGTTAATGAGTTTTCTGAGGTTCCTCTTTTATTAATAGTATATTGTAGACAAACCGCTGCTATTTTTCCCTTGAAAGAACAATGTTAAGGAAGTAATTATAAGCTGTTTTTTCAGCTTGTGTAAATTAATTGAGGTAGTTAGACAAAGATAACTCTGAAATCAAGAAAAAAAGCTGACAGGAGCGTACCTCCGACCCTTTTGTTGCGGATGTCCATGGGTGGAAGTGATTGCTAACCATCAGGCGACCTGTCATTATCATCTCGATTGCCTCCTAACGTAATTAAAAAAAAAAGTATTTTTAACCACACCAACTGATTTTAAGGCTTTCTTTGCTATTCGAAAACAGATAGCAAAATTGCGTTTTATTCACAAGAGTGCAAAGTAATTTAATACAAATTTTAACTTGATGTCTAAAGCGGGGTGTTGGAGTTCACGTATGATGATTTTGAATCATAAACGTTAAATAAATTGAAATATTTTATTTATTTTGATGTTTTACAGTTCATATTTTCATAGTGTTGGTGTGATGAAAAATTGTGTGTTTCACTCGGTGGCGCCTTGATACCCTCGCAACGCTTAAGATTCCACTATTTGAACCATTCGCTACGCTCGCGGTTCAATATTGGAATCTTTCGCTTGCTCGGGTATCAATATTGGCACGTGCGGTTAAACAACTACTTTGCCCCCTTGTAAAGCAAATAACTATTGACAGTTACTCCACATATAGCTTATTTAAGTATAAAATGAGGCAATTCTTATTGGGGGGGTGTTTCTATTCTGTAGACGAAGTGTTTGATTTTCGTAGGTCCTAAGTGTTGATTTGATTTATCTATTTTGTTTAGTTTTAAGTGTTGTTTTTTTTCTCTCTTTCATTGAATTCAGTTTGTGTAGTTTCATAAGTCCTCGTTGTTGTTTTTTTTTCTTCTCTTTCTTTCCATGTACCTATGTATGTTCAAACACAATGTATATTGTTATTGAATAAAGTACTATGACTACTTAATAACATGTCTGTCTATAAGAGGAAGTTCAAAACGAGTGACGAAAAATTAAAACACGACAGAAAGGGGTGTTTTAAATCGACACGAGTTACGAATTTCCTTTTTGCACGTGTATTCTTACTACGTTTTCCAGTAGGTACAGATAACCCTTTGAAGTTTCGACCTGACAAGAAACGAACCACTTTGCGCACTAGTGCGGGCAAAAAGCACCATCTGTACTGATAACCACAAAATTAAAATTTTGAAAAAACTCCCGACCGCGACCTAGTGGACCGATTTTCATGAAAGATGGCTAAGAACACTCCCGACTAACTCAGCTTTCAGACAAAAAAACTAAATCGAAATCGGTTCATCCGTTCGGGAGCTACGATGCCACAGACAGACACACACACAGACAGACAGACAGACAAACAGACAGACAGACATACACACAGACAGACATGTCAAACTTATAACACCCCTTCGTTTTTGCGTCGGGGGTTAAAAATGGATTATCTAAATCGAAAACGGACAGTCAACAAAACAGCTGTAAATACAGACAAAGTGCTAAAATTATGTATACACACCTTAATGTACAGGCAATAAAGTTCTTTATACATATTTTTGGCACTTTGTCTGTATTCACAGCTGTGTTGTTAACTGTACAACCAATTCGAAAACCATTATGGAACATGTCATTATCAGAACTAACATTTTTATAAACTAGCCACATAATATGGATTCGATTATTTTCCATTAATTCCATTACGTTGGCACGAAGGCAATTTGAATAATAAATCAAAGGACAATTTGAGTTATCTACTAATACCTGTATTTAGGGCGGCTTTAGTCAATATTTTATCGAGTCACATACAGAGAGAGTAGAGTTATACAGAGAGTTATAGCCGTAGTATATCTCCAACGAAATTGTACAGTCAACCAATTTGAATCCTAGGCCACTGTAGAACCTTTGCACAGTAAACGTGAGTGTGACTTCTTATGGCACATAGAACACGGTTTAAATGAGACAGGGTTCTAGAGTGGCCTATGATTGTGCGATTCAATATAATGATTGTGCGATTCAATATATAGAGAAATTAAAAGCTTTAGATTTAGATACAACACGGCTCGGATATTTATGACGTTTCCTTTTTTTTAACCCCCGATGCAAAAACGACGGGGTGTTATAAGTTTGACGTGTCTGTCTGTGTGTATGTCTGTCTGTCTGTCTGTGTGTGTGTCTGTCTGTGGCATCGTAGCTCGCGAACGGATGAACCGATTTTGATTTAGTTTTTTTTGTCTGAAAGCTGTTAGTCGGGAGTGTTCTTAGCCATGTTTCATGAAAATCGGTCCACTATGTCGCGGTCGGGGGTTTTTTCAAAATTTTAATTTTGTGGTTAGGTTATTTATAAATAAATTTCCTTTAAGATCAATACGGATAAGAGTGTTATAATGTGAAGTGTGTCTGGCCTTCACATTTCGCATGTTTAAACAATGATCATTGTTTATTGAGCGTTCAATACGTTAACCAATAATCGTGAGTAGAGATGGGCGCTGACGAGTAAATACCAGGAAAATACCCATATCTACCCAATCCACCCGGTGTTTACCCGTATTTACCCAAATGAGAGGGTATAAAATATAATCTATGAAATCAAAGATTATTCTTAATTTACATGACTGAAATATATTTTTCTATTAAAATTAATATATAATTGACTAACTAATATTAAAATGTTAACAGAAATTCCAATATATCATGTATAATTTACCACATTAAATTAAAAACTTGTATTCCCTAGATGTTTTCAGGCCCACTAAATATAAATAAATATTGGGGACACCTTACACAGATCAACTTAGCCCCAAACTAAGCAAAGCTTTTACTATGGGTGCTAAGCGACGATATACATACTTAAATAGATAAATACATACTTATATACATAGAAAACATCCATGACTCAGGAACAAATGTCTGTGCTCATCACACAAACAAATGCCCTTACCGGGATTCGAACCCAGGACCGCGGCTCAGCAGGCAGGGTCACTACCGACTGAGCCAGATCGGTCGTCAACACAACTTATTAAAACAACTTACTTAACGGCACGGTGGACAGACAAATGCAAATTTACTAGCCAATGGGGTAAGGTGGAAATACCAAAAAAACATTTTTTCATGATTAAGTTCAATTTATGACCCATTTTATTACAATTTTTATTTATACCCACCCATTAGGGTAGAAAAGGTAAATATCGGGTAGATTGGGTAAATACTCGGTAAATACCCGATATCTACCCCGGGTATTTTCCCGCCGCCCATCTCTAATCGTGAGTAGCAAGTAGCAAAAGTATGAACTCACAAAACCACCTGTGACAATGAGTAAATAGGCCAAATGTGGAGGCCAGACACACTTCAATTTATGACACACTTACCCGTATTGACCTTAATTTGTTTTATCCTTTTTTACAAATAAATACATATAACACTTTAAATTCTCGCGCTTTGTCCACATATTTAAAGTCACACACAGGTCGAACGCGATTAATTAACATTATTTTTACCTTTTTTCCCAACGTTTCGGCCAGGTTGCACTGGCCGTGGTCGCGGAAGACTGACGTCCCAGCAAAGTGTCACCGGAGATGTAAACAACACAAAACTACCCGATATTAATTTATATAAATGTTCGGGGTAGACAAATAAATATAATCTACCCGCTTTTAGTTATTGTTTATTTCCCATCGCACGACACACAGCACTCATAACATCCGCGGGAAAAAAGGTAAAAATAATGTTAATTAATCGCGTTCGACCTGTGTGTGACTTTAAATAAATAAATACATGATCAAATTTACAATCAAATTTAGGTACATATCACTTGGGGTATGTCCAACATCTTATAGGGTTTGTCCAACATTAAATGTTAGCGACGGCCATTAGAACTAATTTGACACTATAACTACCATTTAAGGGCGTTCCCTGCGCCAATAACCTTCGATTTGAATCCATTGATGTATTAAAAGCATCGTCTTCAAACAAAATAGTATATCATAATTACTTCACAACTCATTGTTTCTGTAATATTTGGCATCAAAGATGAATAATTTTAGGGTCCAAAACTGGTTTTTTGGTCATAACTTTTGTTTTAATTAGTTTAAAATTAAAATCGTTTGAATTTTTAGAGAAGTCAAAGGTAAATCCAAACATGACTAATAAATCCAAACTATTCTATTTTATACAAATTGTCACTACCAGTGAGTTCCTGTAATTGGCTTCCTGTGTCTACTGTGTTTTATATACTTATGTCATAGCTGTTGGATCTCCAAATAAATAAATATAATATAAATAAATATAAATATAAATATAAATGACGATTTCATGTATGTAACACCCTTCACTAAAATCAAATTTCGATAAAAGTGGTTTTTAGACCATGTTTAAAAAAATAATAAAAAATAAGTATTACTTTTTTTTTTCAAAATATGGCTCTTACGAATAAAAATAAAAGATTGAAGAATCGATGGCCGTTGGTCTTATAATTCTATCTGTAGTGCAAGGAGTTTCAAATCAAAAATTGTCAAAACTTTTGAATTGAATTGAATTGAAGACTGTGTAAGGGACCGGCCACATCAGAACGTCGCGTGTCTCGGGGCGCGCAACGGACGTCTGCCGTCTGCCGCCTCAGTGTAATTCAAAAAACGTCTCCTCAGTACAAAATGTACTGAGGAGACGTTTTTTGAATTACATTCAGGTGGCGTGGCGCGGACGTCCGTTGCGCGCCCCGAGACACGCAACGCTTAAGTGGGAACGCTGGCTAAGGCTGAGAAAAGCAACTATTAAAATTGTAGTAAAAACGCCGGCCGACCGCCGGCGCGTGACGCTGCATGCGGAGCGCTGATACCGCGCGTGTTTCGGCTTAAAACGGCGTGATGTATTTTAATGTATTTACGCAAACAGCACTAAAAACGTGAATTTTGAATTGAAATTTTCCGTAGGTACTTACTGAAAGTTGCAGCGGCTAAATTTCTCATCATCGATCATTTAAGAGTTGGACTCTTGTCAGTGGATCAACTTCCATGAGTGCCGGTCTTCTGCCTTCCTTTTGACTTCCTGATACGACACAAAATTGATTTTTTCCTTTATTTGGGTCATAATACGCTCTCCTTGGTCTTCCCCTTTGCCTTCTTGCCTCAATTCTTCCTTCTAGTATGTTTTTAATGAATTCGTCGTGTCGTATCAGGTGCCCAAGCATTTTCCCTCCTCTGTTATTTATAGTTCTCAGAAAACTTATTTTTTCTCCTATTATATTTAAAAGCTAAATTTCTAAGTAAATCTAAATGGTCGCGTACCGTGCGGTTTCAGAGGAATTTCCTCCCACGGACGCTCCGGCTGTGGAATGAGCTCCCTGCCGAGGTATTCCCGATGAACTACAGTATGGGGTTCTTCAAAAAAGGATGGAGTGAAGAAGTTTTTAATGGGTTGGCAACGCGCATGTGACACCCCTTGAGTTGCAGGCGTCCATAGGTTACGGTGACCGCTTTCCATCAGGCGGACCGTATACCTGTTTGCCATCAACGTGGTATAAAAAAAATAAGTACTTATATACTTTGACGGACGGTGAACTTTGTACCTACTTATCCCCTTATTCATAAACGTTTACTAAAGTTGATAAAAATCGGTTGTCTCCATCATACCAATATGCTTATTGAACATGTCGGTATTTAACCCCCTGAGACCCAGAAGTATATTATTATGTTTTATTTTTGAATTTAGAACGCTTTGTATTAAATGTTAATAATTTATGTGCCTCCTCTTTCTCCAACCCTGTTTATAACAGTATTAGAGTATATAATGAGGACTCTACAATGGAAAAACCGAGGAATAAATATTTCAACAAAAAACCTTACACATCTTTGTTTCGCAGACGACGTAGTCCTCATTTCAGACACGCCAAGAAACCTGCAATACATGTTAACTTCGTTGAATATAGTAAGCAAAGAAATTGGCCTTGAAATCAGTTTACCGAAGACAAAGTTGATGACGAATTATAACAAAACGTCGATAACCATAGAAAATAGCAGGTTAGAATACGTAGAAAACTTCACGTATCTAGGTAAAGAACTATCCTTTAAAACATCAAACAACATAGAGGAGATAGACAAAAGAATAAAGAAAACCTGGAACAAATTTTGGAGCATGAAAGAAATTCTAAAAAGCAAACTCCCTCTTACGCTGAAGAAAAAAGTTATAGACTCGTACCTACTTCCAACAATGACGTACGGCAGCCAAACCTGGAAATATACACAGAAGGCAAGGCATAAGATCACGTCATGCCAAAGGGCTATAGAACGCAACATTATGGAAATAAAGCTCAAGGAAAAGATAAGACACAAAGACATAAGAGCGAAAACCAAAATAATTGATGCGTTAGAATATAGTTTAAAATCAAAATGGAAGTGGGCAGGTCATGTAGCCAGGATGCACGCAGATAGGTGGACAAAAATCGCTACCATGTGGAAGGGCCCTAGTGGCAAGAGGAGAGACGGTAGACCCAACGCAAGATGGTCGGACGACCTCTGCAAAATAGCCACAGATTGGCCAACTGTGGCAAAAACCAGAGACAGATGGCTGGAGCTGGAGGAGGCCTTTACCCGAAAGGGGTCCAAACCAAATTAATTTTTTTAAGTATTTTAATTTATTTTTTATATTTTTAAGGTCTTTGGTTTCGGAATAAACAGGCTTTTTATTATTATTTATTTATAATTTATGTGCATATATAATAATTATATATTTTCAATATACCTACATTTAAAAATAGGTTAAAACGGAACTGAAAAAAAGACGGGTAAAACTGCAGCGGAGTGTTAACACGTGTTGCTGCATACAAAACGTCGTAAATAGATACGCCGTACATGTCTAAGGGACTATCTACACACAGGCAACGCACGTCGTAAGACGCGGAACAGACGCCAGCGCTGCGCCACCCGAGTGTAATTTAAAAAACGTCTACTCAGTACATTTTGTATAGGAAAAACGTAAGACGCGCCTCAAGCGACGCGGCGCCACGCCGCCGCCACCGCGCCACCGCACCTTTACAACATGTACGTTTTTCAACACACCAGCGACGCAGCGTCCCTCGCCGCCCGTGTGTATTTTACGCCTAACGCCGTGGCTTGCGTGGGCGACGGTCGCGCGATGGTCGCGCGACGGCGATGCGAGGCATACGAAATCAAACCTTATCGATATGGAAGTATGAGACGCGACGGCGACGGTCGCGCAAGACACGGCGTAACGCCGTTTTCACATTATCCGATCCGATATCGGATGTCGGAAGGATTTCCATAGAAAAAATCCAAGATGGCGCCTGTAATGTATGGGATATCGGTCCGACATCCGATATCGGATCGGATAATGTGAAAACGCACTAAGGGTTTTCAAACTTATCGTTACGAAATCGGCTCTAGCTGACCAAAACTCGTTCGATATTACCTCTAATACTAATAGGGTGTAGGGTGTAGGTAACTATTTATATATTAACCCTTGGGTCATCTGTCCATTTTTCTACCATTAGGGGACACCCTTTAGTCACGGTAGGGTGACCATCACTTACGATAGTTATTAGGGGATTGTGTCATTTTCTATTTGTTTACGATATAAAAAATCGTTTCGTATGTTAGCAGTGGATTAACTATTTGTAGAAATAAAAAAATAAAACCATTAAAATAAGAGCTCTAGAACGAAACATTTATGATTTGATTTTGTTGATATGAATTGCAAGAACGAACATACCTAGTCCTAACCAATAATTTTGTAACCAATACAGGTCATTTATTAATAAAATTTATCTAAAACTTGTGTAAGAAACTCAGCCAGGTATTTATATTATTCCGTTTGCTTAATCTATTTTATGAAAACTACCTTGCAACGTAACGAGTATAATATTCTTCATAATTAATTAAATATTTACACTTTAATCGCGAATGTTTCCGCTGCAGTTGAAAATAACCCACTTATAAAGGCTTTAATTAAATAACTCGACCTTATTCGAAAGTTCCTCTTCAAGGAGCGAAGAAACGAGATGATTCTGCTTCAAAGATTCGATATGGTCCTGATCTCACTTTAATACGAATTCGATTCAGCGTGCTTCGTACCAGTCAGCGTTAACACGAGTCTCCAACTTAAAGTGTCGGGCGAAGCCCGACTCACTTGGTCTCTAACTCAAAGAGTCGGGCACAGTCCGACGCACGTGGTCCCAAGCCGGACACCGAAGGCGCCCGCAAACTTAAATTGTCTGGCGAAGCCCGACGCAATCGGTCATAAAATGTTAACGCACATTAGTCATAAAATGTATTCAGCCTAATAAAGCCGAGGCTAGCGTGAACGACGGTCGCACGACTTACGGACATCTTAAATGGGTGACGAATCATACACACCAGCTACGGTCATTATCAAAATAACAGTTGTTTTTTAACGTGCCAATATTGAACCGCGAGTGTAGCGATTGGTTCGAAAAGTGGAATCTTGAACATTACGAGGGTTTCAAAGCAAGAAGGTTAAACAAACTTTGCCACCGAGTAAAACACACAAATTTTTACCAAACAAACACGCATAAAATATTACTAACAGTAAAACATCTAACTTAATCAAATTCATCAATTTATTGAGCAATATTTTTTAATTCAAAATCATTATTTATATGATAGGTAAAATGTAACATCCAGCTAAAGACATTAAGTTAAAATTTGTATAAAATTATTTTGCAATCTTGTGGATAAAATGCAACTTTGCTGTCCGTTTTCGAATACCTTTACCAGTTGGTGTGGTGAAAAATTATTTTCAAATATCAATACAGAATAGGCCACAAAGAGCCCAGGAGCTCGCTCGCAATAGTTTTTCCTTTTTTCCATTCTTTAATCCTAACATCTCACTTCTTTTAATGAATTCAGTAAGAATTCTTTAAACTTTGACGTACTGTGCAGCTTACTTATCTTTTATATGCCGCTTTTAGAACTTCTCAAAGTAGTGTTTTCTAGTAAGCTAAGGATGAAAAATCTCAACTATAAGTATAAAGTATAATTTTAAATGGAATGTTTTTTTAATTTTATTAATCTTGGCTCTTTTCAAAAACCCGTATTTTAGCTATGAAAAACATTCGTTTAAATTCATACTAATATTGTAAATGTGAAAGTGTGTGTGTCTGTTTGTTTGTCCGTCTTTCACGGCAAAACGGAGCGACGAATCGACGTGATTTTTAGGTGGAGATAGTTGAAGGGATGGAGAGGGACATATGCTACTTTTTGTCTCTTTCTAACGCGAGCGAAGCCGCGGGCAAAAGCTAGTATTTAGATAAATATCTATTAATAGCGTATGTAAATGTGTGGTCACCCTATACTGCGTTATCACCGCGTATCGGCGGATAGCGAATCAACGCCGGATGAGCGATCGAGCTATTAGCAGATGAATCGATTTATCATCGCCCATCTATCGACTCATCTGTTGATTGGAAGTTACTATCAATTGAGGAGCACAGTACAGTCCATGGACGTGAAATGTAAACGTAACAACTAGGATTTATATTTCGAATTTAGACTATCATGTGTGGACATACTAAGCTACGTTATTACTGCTTATCGGACATCGATGAGCGATCGAGCTATTAGCAGATAAATCTGTTGATTGGAAGTAACTATCGATTGCTGGTAAGTACTTACCATCGGCTATAAACACTTGCAAGTCCGTGGTCGATCATTGTCAAAAAATTAAGCATTACTTAAATATCGCAATATGACAAACATCAAAAATCGTTTTTAAGATGAATGTCATTTCTTTAACAAAAGTCGTCACTTTTCAATTACATGTACATTAATATTGTATCGCTGTATCTTTAAATACGGTCGAAAATCAAAATAAAATACCTATTTTCAATAAAAATGTAGTTAGAGCGTACACCCATCTTATCATCTCCTATCAGGCATTCCGTCTCCCTTTTTCCTCTCATCTCATAAAAAACCTACTACTTAGAGGGTCAACAATATCTCACTAAAGATTACCTTTAATTAAACCCCTTCAATACCTTCCTCTAATAACATAATCTGCTCAAAATCGATAGCTTTATCCATCCCACGAGCATACTCAAGGAAATCAGGACACATATGGCTTATAATAATAAATTATAATACGGACTTGCTCGCCCAGGTGGGGAAGTGAGGCGGCCATAATTAATGAAGAAAGCTATCCACAGTATACAGAGTAATAATCAGTACTTAGACAGGGCAAGGTTAGGACAAAATCTGTTATTGTACGGAAATGTGTACGCATAATGACTTAAAAATCCGTATCTGTATCCGTTGGCCCGTTCGAAAGTTAGCTTACAGTACACAGATTACTAAATACTAATCCAAATGGACCTGTCTGGAAGTCACCGCTGTCACATCTCGGACACTGGCGATCCAATATATGAAAGAGGCGCGTTCCTAGCACACAGTCTAAGCTCGTGTAGGTGAACGCGTACCATGCTTGTATGAGTGAGATATGACAGGTCGACTTTTCGTGTTTTTGACAGGCGGTAACTGTGAGGTAGCCGAGAGGGTGGGCGGCACTTTCAGCGGGGAGCGGGAGTGGCCATACTGTACGAAAGTTCTCTTTACTGTGCCGCTGTACACATCTACTTATTAGCCAAACGCTGAGAATGGTACTTATTTACTCGTACCTACTTATTGTCTACCACAAAATAATATACAAATGAAGTAATCTAGTGATTGATTTTTATTCATTGTGTGTATATACAAATATATCACTTAACATTTTTTTATTCCGTTTATTGTGCTTTAGTAATAAAGCTTTCGCATATTATCTCGCATGATTGATTAAGTTATTTGTCAAAAAAGTAAGAGGAAATCTGCGATTTTTGTTTATTATACGATGTGATACCTAAATATACAAACCATATTGAATATAGTGTGTTTTGTCCTTTTTTTGCATTCTGGAAAAGTGGTGTTCATACCTGTAACAAAAGATAAGTATTGTTAGAAATCATATTCACGCTGTTACGTCGTCGCCTAAATAGAATATTGTATTTTTGTTCCTCTCTGTTTTGTATTTTTTAATATGTGCTATATATTATTTTTTTATTTTTAGTTTCACAGTGCCTTAGTTTTTACTGTTATGCTACGTAACTTATTTGAATAATAAAATAAAAAATAAATAAAATATTTCATTCGTCTGAGTGACGTCTTCTAATAGCAACAGTATACATACATAATTGTATTGTATGTGTGTGTACTAACTATATTACGTCTATGACTTAAATTGTATATGACCGTGTATGCGTAAACTGTGATGGCTTAGGCACATGTCGTTAAGACAGAACTGTAAACAATGGGGATGAGGGCGGATTATGAACATGTTTTAATCATGCTTATGTTCACTAAATGCATTGCGAGATAAACCACTGGTTTCCTAGAAAAGCAGCCGGCATAACCGAATGGCAATCGTCGACGTCATACGCTGACAGAAATGCAGTCTGGATCTGTCGCGCCAATACGCAAGAGCGATAGAGATAGATAGCTATGAAACAGATATTATCGTGTGAGCGTTTGTGCATTTGCCTACGCACCCTGTACTGTCTTAGTGCGTTTTCACACTATCCGATCTGATATCGGATGTCGGACCGATATCCCATATATTCCATTGAAATCCCTCCGACATCCGTTTCGGATCGGATAATGTGAAAACTGAAAACGGCCTTAGAGCGGCGGTCTCCATATTTCATTACAGTAAGTATGGATTATTAGGGAAGTGACTATACTATTAGGGAACCAGAGTTACAGGATATCCGCTAGCTGCCAGTGCCGAAATATTATCTTACAATCATCATCATCATCAATATCTTACAATACAAGTGTTTTTAGATACACTCTTGATAGTAAAATGATCAGTAATGAGTAGTATTACTTTATGATGATATATTCAAACGAAGCAGTTCGATAAATTGACAAAATTATCAACAATACCTGTCTCAAATTTTTTTTTTTGAAAAAACCCCCGACCGCGACATGATACATCGACTTTCATGAATTATGGCTAAGAACACTCCCGACCAACTCAGCTTTCAGACAGAAAAACTAAATCTAAATCGGTTCATCCATTCGGGAGCTACGATGCCACCGACAGACACACACAGACAGACAGACAGACACGTCAAACTTATAACACCCCGTCGTTTTTGCGTCGGAGCCGGGGGTTAAAAATGAAACAGTAACAAAACATTTTGGTCATCCTGTGCAAATAGTTACATATCTATTTACACATATTATAGCTATATAATTATGTTCCTCAACATTTCTGAAGCGCGAACTTTTGAAACATGAACATGCAAAAATTAAAAATACGCGTACAAGTTCACGAACTTAGTCGAAATTTTCCAAGGTGTACAGAATAGGCGCCTCAAAAACATGGCCCTCATTTGCATAGGGAAACAAACCGTTGCATACAAATGACACCGATGTTACATTGTCGGGATAAACGCTGTAAAGTATTTTACAAATGGTTGGTGTACATCAATTGTATTTTCCAAATGGTTGCCCGAATTAAGCAGCGTTTACATGAGAAATGTTTTAGTACAAGGTCAGAAACGAATAGAAAAGATAAGCTTTCGAGTAGAGTTGACGACCGGTCTGGCTCAGTCGGTAGTGACGCTGCCGGCTAAGCCGCGGTCCTGGGTTCGAATCCCGGCAAGGGCATTTATTTGTGTGATGAGCACAGATATTTGTTCCCGAGTCATGGATGTTTTCTATGTACATAAGTATGTATTTATCTATTTAAGTATGTATGTCGTCGCTTAGCACCCATGGTACAAGCTTTGCTTAGTTTGGGGCTAAGTTGTAGCTGTGTAAGGTGTCCCTAATGTTTATTTATTAGATATATTTACCACAGCACGCTCGTTAGATAAACATTATCGCATCGGTGCGTCCTTATCGCACTTACAAATAGTGTGAAAAGGACGGCCTGACGTTATATCGTTTATCAAGCGACCGTGCTTGCCTGGCAGGTAAATGAGGTCATTATCTAGTTTATTGGTTTTTAATATATTTGGGTATTGCTATGCGAAAACTTTCCAAAAGTTCAGTGGTAAAAAATGTACTGAGTTTTTTCTTAGCACGGGCGAAGAGCGATTTCGTAACTCGTGTCTATTTAAAATCATGTTTTGATGAATCGCCACTCTTGTTCGATTAAAATTTTCTTTTTTCCGCAATTAAGTATAAAATAAAATAAATCTAATGACGTCGACTTCACCGAATCATACATTTCAGCAGCAATTACTCTCCAAAAACACAATTTAATTTAAAAGAAAGCATTCTTTATTATTTTTTGTAGTTCACTTAAAAATTGTAAAGTTGACCATTTTAGTGAAGGCTCTTCGTGCTCAGAGAAACTTTAATAACAGCACTTGAACTTTACACACAAAATGTCACAAAAAACTTTACAACTAACTTTTAAAAGCTTTGTAGCTTGCTTTAAAAAAGTTTTAAATAGTTACACCCTAAAACCGTTTACTTAATACTTATTAAAAACTAAGAGACGATAGAATATCTGATGTAACTTAAAAACTAAAAACTTTTAATTTGAACAGTTTTTGATTCTCATTATTTTTGTTTTAGAATGTTTGAGAAATTTTCGAAATTACATAATTAAATTGTGTAAGTACCTAATGTATTTTGAACGCCAATCTAAGCTAATCTAAGAAAGAAACAAAAAGTAGCCTATGCAAGCTAATCTAAGAAAGAAACAAAAAGTAGCCTATGTCACTCTCAATCCCTTCAACTATCTTCACTTAAAAAATCACGTCAATCCGTCGCTCCGTTTTGCCGTGAAAGACGGACAAACAAACAGACACACACACTTTCCCATTTATAATATTAGTAAGGATACAGGCTTTCTGGTTGGCATAATAGTTGTTACGTTCGTGAGCATCTTTGCATCCTATGATTCGTATGCGCGTGCGCACGCCGTCTACCGCGTGTCGCGTTACTTGCGTAGCGTGTCGACCACCAATTTTAAACTTGCTACAGCGTAGCGCGTAGCCACGTTTTTCTCCGGTAAAGAACATCGACTGTAGTCGCTACTTTCTCAAAGCCAGGAAGTCGCGATTTTCAACTATTTATATGCATACTTACAGTCAACCAATTGGAACCCTAAACTAAAATTCACAATCCTGCGGACTAAATTGACAAATGACTGACAGATGAAATGTTACCAGGAACAGTGAAATAAAAATAGTGAAGGGTATATGTCGATAACAATATATCGACAAGTTGTAAAGTACAAATAACAGACTACTTTAAATCAAAAATACGTATGTCACTTTTAAATAAAAGGTTAACATTTTAGTTTGCTCGGTTTTCGAGGTAGTGGATGGATAAAATGCGTTTTTACCCACTAGTTTTATAACATAAAAAGGTATCCGAACCAGTAGGTAACAAAAATAAAATATTTTGTCCGACGATAACAGAACTAGTCTTTATTATAAGTATTATTCATTCCCAGGGTCCGTTATTTTGTCATCTTCATCATCATCATCACCATCAGTTACATTTATAATAAAACGATCCGAGACATTGTCCACTAAATGGTCGAGTTGTAACATTTTGTCCTCGGTTCTTATTATGTGATTTACACAATCTTTCCATCTTTCGGCTGTAACACAATAATTGTAATAATTCATTTGTAATGATTCAATAAACTATCATAATAAGATATAAATTTCATTTACATTATTGCTGGTTTTAAATTAACAGTTTATATCTAATTAGGGGTCTACAGACCTTTTGATTTGTCGAAATCACAGAAAAAGTTGGTATATTGATTAAAAGATCAAATTGCCAATTTGATTGTATTACCGTCTGGGTGCACCTTAAATTTACGGTGTAAAAATAATTTTAATATCGATAAGAACGACACTTGCCAAACTGTGGCAACATTTGTTCACACTTACTTGTCAATTTGGTCCGTAGGATTATGAATTTTAGTTTAGGCCACTCTACAACCATGAAAAAATGACAAGCAGTAAGAGATGTCTTACAATCTGATTAATAACGTCACTATGACATAGTTCTACAGTGGCCTAGGGTTCCAAGTGTTTGACTGTACCACGTTTGGGTCAAAACGTAGAAGCTAAATTTGACCAACTTCCCGGTTTCCGATTGAGCTAAAATTTTGCAAACATATGTAGATCACGTGACAATGCAATATTATGGTATCATGGTGCTGATCTGATGATAGAGCAGAAAGGTGGTCATAGGAACTTTTTTATGAAACGTCGTATCCCCATCGAGTAAGGGCTTTTTAGAAACGTCTCGGAGAGCAGTAGATGACTGTTGTAAGAAAGGTACAGTCTGCGATAAATGCTTGTGTCAAAAATGAAATTTTTGCAAAAAAACTTATGCTCATTATTTTGAGTAGCACAAAACAACCTGTTCACTTTTAAACATAACAATCTTCTTAAAACAACCGCAGGCGAGTTGGTATAAAGTTGAACGGTGCGCATCTCTCCACGCCACAGTAAACAGTTTTTAACAGAACAGAAGGACAGACAAGGGACAAAATATACATGGATGAAATAAAAAGGACCGTTAATCAAACATTGCATAGTGACTTCTGAGGCCATAATGAACAACTTTTATTATGGGACCAATGCTGAAATCGCAAAAAAAAATTAACTTTTGGAGCGATTATTTCCAAAAATATTAACAATATAAAAAGATGTCAACAGCAATGTCACAGTTTCGTTTTCTTTCAACCCCTTATTTGCCAAGAGTGGCACTGAAACCTGAGTAGTTTCATGTGCTCTGCCTACCCCTTCATGGAATAGAATAGAATAGAAAAGTTTCTATGTAATGTATGTATAAAAAGATGTTTTGCGTTAACCCCTATTCATTTTTAAATAGCTATCTAACAATGTTCCGCGGACGGACAGACAGATCGAAATTATAGGGGTTCCTAGTTGACTACGGAACTCTAAAAAAAAAGAAAAATCTTGTCTGTTTTTAACTACACTCAGGGTAAAGAAAAACATGTTTCGGTTCACGATACGGGTCATCCGGTATGTCAGCTTACTGCTTTTATAAATATACTGTGTCATATCGAAAGCATCCAGAAAGTTTCCCCATTAAAATAACGTGCATAGCTCACCATAAACATCGCAATATTGTTGCCAGGAACTATGTGTATATGAAAATAGCTCAGATTCTACCTATAAAACGTTCGGAAACTGAAAAATACTGAAACAAGGTGTATTCGATTTTTCAATAGATTGCATTTGCAATTTCAAAAATTTTTTAGTAAGAGATTCTTTATTTGAAGTCCCTTGGTCACGCTTCCGCGGTAGGCCTACAAAACGCTGGCTGGACGTCGTGGGAGCGAACATGCAAGAGAACAATCTCATGTCTAAGGATGTTGAAGACCAGGCAAAGTGGAGAAGACTGAGCAGGAAAGCGGACCCTAGCGCTAGGCCGAGATAACGCTATGTTAAAGAAGATAAGATTCCTTATTTCGTACGAAGAAGTTTACTTGAGTAATTCCCGAAAAGTTTCAAACGTTTGGATTACTCTCCGATTTTGATAAAAATGGCTGATAGATAGAGTCCGTGATTCTGAGCAAGATCCACTAGGTTTCCCAAAATGTCCCACGAACTTTGTATGAAACCCTCCTTTTTTGTTACCAGATTTCTATACATTTTTGTTAACGGATGTACTTGCGAAAGTACCACTTATATACTCTCAAAACTGATTTAAATTGACATAAGTTACGAACATGGAATATTGACGTCGTAAAATAGTTGAACATGCAATATTCCGCATAAACTAAAACTCCAATGTTGTAATAGCTTGCAGAACTTTCCACGTCAGCAGTTCATAGAAATACAATGTAAAATGTAATAGCGTTTGTTACAAAGTTTAGTGGATTCGGGGCTTACTGTTACTGAAGTCGAATAATAGGTGATATTAACAGTCATTCGGGTTGAACAGTCAACAACACAGCTGTGAATAGTTACAAAGTGCGAAAATATATATACATACATACAATCACGCCTGTTTCCCAGAGGGGTAGGCAGAGATCACGGATTTCCATTTACTACGATCCTGACAAACCACTTGCGCTTCACACACTTTCATAACGTTTCTCATACACGCTCGTCGGTTTCGAGTACTTCTGACCGGCCTTTTTGCAATATTTCCCCGATTTGAAGAAGAGAAGTTCGCCTAGGTCTTCCACGGTAGGTGCGAAAAATATGTACACAGGATTTTATTGCCTGTACATTAAGGTGTGTATATGTCGCAGTAAGATAGATAAAGCCGTTATATAGTTATAACCCTAGGAATATAATTATACGTCGTAACATAGTTAAACGAAAGCGATTAATTGCTATCTTACTAGGAATATAACTATAATACTAAACTAGTTTAGTCATATAGTTATATTACTGGATTCAGTTTAGTGAAATAATTGTAGGCAGGAGTGCAGCGGTGCGGCGGAGGTATAGTTATAACCCTAGGGATATAAGGGAGCGATTCAGAACCATCTTACTAGGAATATAATTATAATACGGTATTTAAAATTGCAAACGGGACTTTATCGCGTATTACTATGTATTAAGTCCCGTTTGCAATTTTAAATATGTGTAAAAATCGTGAAAGTTTAAATCAGTGTTTTATAATACGTATAGCGGGCCGATTTGGAATAACAACACCGTCACTGACGTTAGAACAAAGTTTATTTTGTATCGAACATAGTACACAAGGTTTGGTTACTAAACAAACGAATCCAAGCTATATTAGTTAAAACGTAACAGTTAGGGCATGCTCCCGGTATTTCCCGGTTCTTGATTTCCCGGGAAATCCCGGTAATTTAATCGCGGTAAGCAAATTTAAACCCAACATTCAAAATGACAAGGTTGTAATTAGGTACGAGTTCAATTTGTTATGACTTATGATAAACATTAAGATTAAACTGACAAACAACGTCAAACTCGTAACGGAAAAAGTATCGCCCAAGTAACCAGCCAGTATTAATACCCCTAAATACTGAAAAAGGTAAGCAACCTCTAGCAATGCGATACACACGTCGCATTACGAATACAATAGAATGGGCACGTAAAAAATAACTAATAATACAAATTAAACAAAAAATATTACCCCCATCAAGATATAGCTCAATCGATTCTACTCTCGATTCTGAACAAACTGATTTCAGGTTTTTAGTGTTAAGTGAAACACGGTGTATAACTATATTACTTAACTAGAGACGTATTATAATTATATCCCTAGACTAAGTTTAATCCAGTGATATACTTATATAACTAAACTAGTAACGTATTATAATTATATTCCTAGTAAGATGGTAAGGAATCGCTTTCGTTTAGCTATGTTACGGCATATAATTATATCCCTAGGGTTATAACTATACCTCCGCCGCACCGCCGCACTCCTGCCTACAATCATTCCACTAAACTGGATCCAGTCATATAACTATATGACTAAACTAGTTTAGTATTATAGTTATATTCCTAGTAAGATAGCAATTAATCGCTTTCGTTTAACTATGTTACGACGTATAATTATATTCCTAGGGTTATAACTATATAACGGCTTTATCTATCTTACTGCGACATATACATATTTTTGGCACTTTGTATTCACAGCAATGTTGTTGACTGTATGTATTTCTGGCCTCGTTACAGAGATGTCCTAAAACGCCACCTGTCGGCCAGCAGCATATCAACGCGAGTCGCGGGAGGAGCTTGCAACTCGGAGATCGGACTGGCGAACTGCTGTCAATTCAATACGTTTTATTTGAATATTTTGACTTTTCCGAACGAAATTGTATTGCTATGCATTTAATCAATTTATTTCATTTCCTTCACATTTATATCAATTATAAATTTTATTCTCAGAATCTGTTTAATGTAAATGATATCTAAATTCGAATGTACCTAATGTGTTTTATTTAAATTGAATTTAATATTTATTTCATTGATGAACTATTTCACGTCACTGTATTGTATATTGCATGTTAGATCTTAAGAAATACAAAACTAATTAGCACGTAAGGTTCAACTGTAAGTGTTAATTTGATGCAATAAATTAAAATAGAAAAATAAAAAATACGGGACTGTAGCGGGGGGTGCAAGCGGGGAGTAAAGGGAAAGCCAATTGGACGGGTACGTAAACTTTATTTAGGAACGGAGTCTTTACAATGACGACGAAGCTGACGCGTTCCCCAACCAGTTACAGCGAGAGTGAGAACTGGAGCGGAAGCAAGTTTGTCAGACGTTATTTTCCTATAGTACGTAGTTCCACGTGGGAAGCAGGGGACTATAGGTAAATATTGTCCGTAACTAAGATTCGATACATATCAAGTTTCAACCGGCGAGCCTAACCAAATCGGGAAAAATCTTAACACCGCGATGTACGAATTCTATGGGATACGGTCAGCGCCATCTAGCGGGTTTTTGGTAACTAAACCGGTGTCGCCGCTCGGCATTGGTCGGTGTAATATCTGGTGGTGTTACAGGACTTAATAATTTTGAGCAAACCCGACTTGAAGACCTTGATACCAAACGTCAGCTCCGTAAATCTCGGCCCAAGCCCTCCTACAACTACACTTACAACTCTTCTAAAAACCAAACATTCAAAACCGAATGCGGATTTACAAGTCACGCTCGTGCTCATGCGCGTAAGCTTTATAAATAAATGAAAATGAAAAATGAAAATGAAAATGAAATATTTATTTTTCAAGTAGTAGTAACTCTGTATTAGAAATAGTATCTGTGTAGTAGTAATTGTATCTTTGTATTCATAAATAGTAATAATATACATACATGATACAACATACATACAATCACGCCTGTATCCCATAAAGGGGTAGGTAGAACACATGAAACTACTAAAGCTTCAGTGCCACTTTTGGCAAATAAGGGATTGAAAGAAAACGAAACTGTGACATTGCAGTGACAGGTTGCCAGCCTCTCGCCTACGCCCGACACCCACGGGAAGAAAGGGGGGGGGTAAAATAATATAATAATTAAAAAATTGTGAGGATGTCGTCGTCGACGGATACGTCTGGGAGGACATCATCACCATCATGACCTCAGAGCATATAATCCATACTAATATTATAAATGGGAAAGTGTGTGTGTCTGTTTGTTTATCCCTCTTTCACGGTAAAACGGAGCGACGAATTGACGTGATTTTTTAAGTGTAGTTAGTTGAAGGGATGGAGAGTGACATAGGCTACTTTTTGTCTCTTTCTAATACGAGCGAAGCCGCGGGCAAAAGCTAGTACTAGATAAATCCAAACCGTTGGCGGACGTGTGGCAGTTGGTAGATCGTTGAGCATACAATTGTCGTTGTGTGCGAGCGTGATGACCTGATGACAGGACTTGTTTGTATGTACCTACATACAAATTATGGGCGTGTATTGAGCAAGAACCCAATAAAAGCACAGTATAATAAAGAATACTAAGTATCGTACAGTATGGCCACTCCCGCTCCCCGCTGAAAGTGCCCCCCTCCCGCTCTCGGTTACCTCACAGTTACCGACGACGACGACCTGTCATATCTCACTCATAAAAGCATGGTACGCGTTCACTTACACGAGCTTAGAATGTGTGCTAAGAACGCGCCTCTTTCATATATATTTGGTGTCCGAGATATGATAACAGCATTATGTTTATTTTTTTGTATATCAGATCAGTGAGGGAAACCATATTTAATACAGGTAACTTTATATTTCCTTTCAACGTAACTGAGCACAACAAAGTGAAACATTAAAAAACAATCAGAGGAGTGCAGCACAAACAGCCGGTCGCATTCCTGCGGCGTCATTCCAAAATGCACAATCATTTACAAACATTTTGTTGTGTTCCTGACGGTGAGTAAGGCTGCCAGAGCTCAACGAGGGTGGGGTGTGCTGGTGACAGGACCTACGGAACTAAATTTGTTCCGTCCATTGTCCTTTGAGTCGTCGGCAACCTGAACCCTCCTTGGAACTTGTACACTCCTTTTTGCTGTGTAATTAACACAGCAAGAGGGAGCGTACATGTTTCTAATAGGTTGATAACGCGCATGTGACACTTCTTGAGTTGCAGGCGTCCATAGATTACGGTGACCGCTTTCCATCAGGCGGACCGCATATTTGTTTGCCACCGACGTAGTATAAAAAAAAAACAATTACAATTCGGAAACATGATATCCGTAATACCATCTCGTTCACCAGGCTAGGTACGCACTAGTCGCACTACGCGGCTAGCGGAACTGCGGGTAGGAACGTATGAAACTAGCCCTTACCACACCTCGGACACTGGCGATCAAAATATAAGAAAGAGGCGCGTTCCTAGCACACAGTCTAAAATTCGTGTAGGTGAACGCGTACTACGCTTGTATGAGTGAAATATGACAGTTCGACTGTTCGCGTTTTTGACAGACGGTAACTGTCAGGTGGGCCATTTTTTTCAAAGTTGTCCACCCCACTTTTTTTTGTATTTGGAAATTTTTATGTGTTTTCCACTCAGAATCGCGAGCTCTTTCAATCCTAATAGGAGAAAAAAAGTGTCCCAAGGTTTTTTTCCCATTCCGTTACCATTTTTTCATACATTTTGTATGGCGGTAACGGAATGGAAGGTTCGAAAAAATGTATGGAAATCTTGGGACATTTTTTTTCTCCTATCAGGATCGAAAGAGCTCTCGATTCTGAGTATGAATCGCGTAAAAAATACCCATGTTACAACAAAAGTGGGGTGGACAACTTTGAAAAAAAATGGCCCAGGTAATTGAGAGGGGGTGGGTGGCAGTTTCAGCGGGGAACGGGAGTGGCCATACTGTACGATAGTACTCTTTATTATACTGTGCCCTTACACTAGGCCTGAGTGGACGCTCATATTGCGCGTGCAGCGGGGCGGGGTGCGCGACTTGCATGACAAACAATTGAAGCTCATACAAGTGTCCTGAGTCGACGCTGCGTAGGGTGACCGCACGCTCGCCCGTTTATTTGAACACCCCGCTGAACGCTCCGCTCCGAGCGTCCACTCAGGCTTTAGTTTGAGTGAGAGAAGAATCCTAAACTGAAATGAAAAATGAAAATGAAAAATGAAAAAAGTATTTATTGACTCCACCACAAAGTATACGTACAATATTTTTCTTATAATTAATGGATAAGTAGTTACAATAAGTGCAAAAACTTGTGCGGAGGAGACTGGTGCCCAAACTAGGTTGAACCTGTGTGTCAGGTCACCAGGTCCCCAATCCTCTGATGTGTATAGCAACGCAGATTACAGTGCAGTCACTTTTGTTATACATATATTATTGATAATATGGAGTTCAAAAGAGGTAGGTAAATAACATTTTTAAGAGTAAAACTATATAACTTAACTATTTATCTAATCTAATGCCAGTATAGTAAATAAACTACGGGGCTTTATTTCAGAAGTAAAGATCATATACATGCACCACTTATGCTAACTTAACACTGACAATTCTGTGCCTATATCTCGTTTGATAAGTAACATTATTACTAAAGCCTTCGCCACACATAAAACATTTTGATAGCGTAGCGTTAGCGGAGCGCAATGATAGCGGTGCGCCGAAAGAACGCTGGCGTTCTGCTCGCAATCCGCGCTCGTTTGTTTCCGCCGGCGTCCGCTGGGCGCAACGCCAGCGTTCGTCCTGTGCACCGCTATCATTGCGCTCTGCTGACGCCTCGCTACCGATCCGCCTACGCTCTTAAAACGCGCATGTGTGGTCGAGCTTTAAGAGTGAATAATATTTCCTTGCACTTACGCCGTGACTTGCGTGGGCGACGGTCGCGCGATGGTCGCGCGATGGCGATGCGACGCATACGAAATCAAACCTTATCGATATGGAAGTATGAGACGCGACGGCGACCGTCGCCCACGCAAGACACGGCGTTAGAACGAGCAATGAATGACGAAGTGTCACTGTCGAGCGACAATTGCCACTTATGGAAAGTGAATACTGAGTCTTAAGCTGGAGCTCGGTTCAGTTAAAAACATAGATTTGTTTTATATCGTTCTGTAAACCTCATGTCTGAATGCAGTTCTCCCGCCATTTGCACGTATGCAGGTGTCCAATAAACATTCGTTTGCAGCCCCAGTGCAGCAGGAACTGCATCAATATCGCACAAATAGTGAAAAAAGTTACAAATGGCTCTTTGTAATGACCTGGAGGCATATTCCAATTGTAACCACTGGTTATCAATTTAATTTGACGTGGTCCTATTTACACATCAATAATCTTTATTATATCCTTCGTACCTATTTTTATGTAGAAAGAAAACCGAGACTGGAACTTCCGGTGGCATGAATTTAGACGCCTGTGATGATGACCTATATTTAAAGTGGAATATATGAAATATAGTCCAGTTATGGCCCAACATTCGCTTATTTGACGACCGGTCTGGCTCAGTTGGTAGTGACCCTGCCTGCTGAGCCGCGGCCCTGGGTTCGAATCCCGGTAAGTGCATTTATTTGTGTGATGAGCACAGATATTTGTTTCTGTGTCATGGATGTTTTCTATGTATATAAGTATGTATTTATCTATTTAAGTAACATTTACATGGCGACCATGCCATTTTTTAACAAAATACCGCGTTAAAGTAAAGTAAATAAGGGACGTCTACACTAGTAGTAAATTAGAAAAACACTTGAACAAAAAGTGACACACCTGAATATGCGTTAGGAATCCTTACGTTTACTTTCATTTAACAAATGCATTTAACATGAAGCGCTTGCGCAAAAAGTGAAAAATTAAATATTTACCGAATCCATGTTTTTTCAAACTAAAAGCGTAATGGTAAAACTATCAAACCTCTACGTTACATTCGAAACTTCCAATCTACTGCAAATACTTTTACTAGTACCATATTCACCGAATATCCTCACAAAACTATCCAGAAACCAATTTTATGCACTTACAAATAAGGTATAGAACAGCTTGCACTTCAAATGGACATTCAATGTTTCGGTCAGAGCGGTCACATATTCGCAACACCGTATATGCTCTCAAACTTATACAAAAACTAACCTTACTGAGTCAGTACAAAGTAGGGAATAGCGTGTATTCAAAATGGACTTTCAATATTCCGGTCAAAGCTGTTGCAAGTTCCCACTAGCGTTTTCAAAAACGAACCTTATTATATAAGCGGCTATATTTCCGAGCTCGTATAACCCGGCAACCTTCAAATCAAGAGTGAACAGGCATCTTCTGGGCGAGCTCACTCCATGGTAGGCCACGTCTTTGCCTTTGGCTAGTCTGTGGCCAAGAGTAAGCCCATTTATAATAATAAAAAAAAACCTTACACAGGTGGTATCCTACCGACTGCGCCATGAAATGTTTATTTATTATTTATAAAAGATGGTTATAACTTTATTAGGTTTACTGTATTACTTTTACAAAATTCGAAAATATGACATTGCATACCGCCTAGTTCCGAGTGTCGACCCAGTATCCCAAATCCCCTAGTTACTCGGTTCATTCTAACAGAACGCCAAGCCGTCTGTACCAAACACATGCCGATCGCTGTATGTAACTGTCACTTACATGAGTAGGGCTACCGGGGCTAGTTGACTATATGGATAGGTTGACTAACTATTAAACTAACTATTATGATTTTTTTTCCCTTCTTATTAGTACCAATTATTTAACTTTTAGTATATATTTTTTATTTATTATAAGTTTATTATTAAGTTAGTTAGTTCAATTAGTTATATTTTAGTTTTGTATAGTTATTTTTAAGTTTTCTGGAAAATTGTGTAATAAATACTAATACTATTAAAAATTTGAGCCCAAAATCAAATTTGAGCCAACCAGTGAGGTACGAAAATTCGTCACCTCCCCCTGCCCAGTCACCGGTGAGCCTCTCGTACCTCATATCGTATCACTGGTTGGATCAAGTTTGATTTTAGTTAGCCAACCTACCCCTCTAGTCAATTAGCCCCGGTCTCCCCTATTGGTTCATTTAGTACAATCTGTACCTGTGTTTCGTTCGTTACAAGCATACAGCAATTAAACTAACAGCATTACAGTAATAAACCTGTGTAAGGTTTAAAATTGTATGTGTTTGAAATGTACATAGGTTGTTTTGTAATAGGAGTTGAATACGCGGCATAGCGAATGCAGATTGGTCGGCGCTCGCAGTTTTTGAATTGCCGCTCTTTGCGGCTCAAGTATGCATGAGGCGGGTTAATCGATTGAGGTGGGGTATCGAATTGGAATACTTTCTAATTTCTTGACCAATAGTAGGCATAAAATAAAAGTATAAGTCGCCCCTTGACCACGAATGCTACAAAGTGTTCGAAACGTCGGGATGAATAACACACCTGTTGGAAATAAATACAAAATGAACCGATTAAGTAAATAAGGATAAGATATGCATGTTAGTTATTAAGCTGTTAGTAAAATTGTTTTGTATAGGTGCATGATTCCTTACCTAATGTTATATTGAGCGCTTCATTCGCCAACAAACTGGTTACAGTTTGGCGAAAATTTAAAATTGTATACCGAGGCATGTACCGTTTTTGTAAATAAATAAATAAAAAATGTAAATTCATTAAACGCGATTTAATCCGTTTCCATAGTTATATCTCATAAAAAAAAACGCGACCGCCTAAGAACACGTATACTACACTACACCACACACAGATGGCGCCACAAAAAAAATGTAGCTTTCGATTATACTTGTAGATAGTTGATGAGTAGGCGTTAAGTGTCACTTTTGACATAGATTTATGGGTCTAAAGTGACACTTAAAATCAATCTACAAGTAATCGATGGCAACAAGGCATTTTTTGTGGCGCCATCTATGTGTGGTGTAGTGTATGCGCGTTCTTAGGCGGTCGCATTTTAATGGATGGGAAGGTATGATCTTCTTATATTTAATCTATGATATTATTGAATTTATAATACATCCCAACGTTTCGAACTCTTTACAGAACATTTTGAAGATATTTCGAACGCTGTAAAGAGTTGGAAACGTCGGGATGTATTTATTATAAATTCATTTGACGACCGGTCTGGCGCAGTCGGTAGTGACCCTGCCTGCTACGCCGCGGTCCCGGGTTCGAATCCCGGTAAGGGCATTTATTTGTGCGATGAGCACAGATATTTGTTCCTGAGTCATGGATGTTTTCTATGTATATAAGTATTTGTATATTATATATATCGTTGTCTGAGTACCCACAACACAAGCCTTCTTGAGCTTACCGTGGGGCTCAGTCAATCTGTGTAAGAATGTCCTATAATATTTATTTATTTATTTATTTATTTATTTATTATAAGCGCTGCTGCTGCGAATGCCCGTGTGGTGACGGGTTAAGAATTTCACCACCCCCTTTCTTCCCGTGGGTGTCGTAGAAGGCGACTGTGGGATACCTATGGGTTAAATTGTGGCGTAGGCGAGAGGCTGGCAACCTGTCACAGCAATGTCACAGTTTCGTTTTCTTTCAATCCCTTATTTGCCAAGAGTGGCACTGAAACGAGTAGTTTCATGTGCTCTGCCTACCCCTTCATGGGATACAGGCGTGATTGTATGTATGTATGCATTATAAGCGATATACTCCGTTTTCATAGTTTTTATGGGTAACTATCGCGCTAACCGAAAACATTTTTTCTTGTAATATTATGTGGCCACATATTTCAATCAAACGTCCTTTCTTGAGATTTTAGATTTCACTAGCAAACATTGCACATAGTAAACTAGTAATTTCTAAATTTTTTCTCATTAACCTTAACTATGGTTCAGCATTGCTAAATCTATTTAGATAGTAATTTCTTTAGATACATAGTACAAATCCAGTATATTGCTACATCACTTTATGGTATCAATTTGAGACGGCTCTTCATAAACCTAGGCAAAATTCTTAAAAGAGTTTTGTGAAAAGAACATAGCCAATTTTCTGCATATGCGAATTTTAGAAGTACCAAATGGTACGGACAAAAGCTCTTTCACATGCCTTGCATAATGAAGGCTCAATTTTCGGATTTGAATTCCGAATTCTCCACTGCTCTTTAGGTACTGCTTCTAATATGTTCGAGGTTTATCAATTTTGCAGGCCCGGCCGAGAAAATGGGCTTCGCCAAGAACTTTTAGCTAAGCTTTTACAGTATTATACGTTTTTGATGTTATACATGAGTGCGTTTTCACATTATCCGATCCGATATCGGATGTAGGACCGATATCCCATACATTACAGGCGTCATCTTGGATTTTTTCCATAGAAATCCTTCCGACATCCGATATCGGAAAGGATAATGTGAAAACGGACACTCGAATGCTCATTAGCGTAAAAGTAACGTAAAATCTTAAAGCGCGGTGGTAGCCTAGCGGTAAGAGCGTGCGACTTTCGATCCAGAGGTCACGGGTTTGATCCCCGGCTCGTATTTAAAAAAAAAAAATATATTTACTCCAAACCCAACATTAAAGTTGTTGTCGTTGATTATTTTTACTTTTATAAGATTAGTGCTTGGATACCTTGGGTAGGACATACTTGCATGTTTAAATTACATACTTTTTTATCATTGTATGAAATACAAAATAAGTGGTTCAACATAAATGGTGGAGGGTAGAATAATTTTCTGCCAACAAACTGCTGTGTAGTTTGGCAGATAAGTACAAAACTTTGTTGTAATATTTTTTTGTTAATAACGAAAAAAAAAAATGAGTTTTTGGAACTAATGTGCGAAATGTCATTTGATATTTGGCAGTCGCGTTTCGGTGAAGGAAAACACGGTGAGAAAACCGGACTAATCCCAATAAGTGCGTTTTCAGTTTCACATTATCCGATGCGATATCGGATGTAGGAAGTATTTCTAAGGTCAAAAGATGGCGGCTTAAATATAAAAGGCCTATAAGTTACTCTTCGGTTTGTAAGGTCAGATGGCAGTCGCTTTCGTAAAACTAGTGCCCACGCCAAATCTTGGGATTAGTTGTCAAAAGCGGACCCCAGGCTCCCATGATCCGTGGCAAATGCCGGGATAATGCGAGGAGGGTGCGTAAAATGTTAAAGTAAAAAAGTAGGTAGGTAGGTAATTAGTACGTACACTGAGAGAAAATACAACCAGTTTTCATGTTCGTTCAACAAGTTTTTTGGTTAAAATAGCGCCTACGTGCTCTTTGGTTCAAACAACAAGCTACTTGTCATTTGAATCGGCAATATATTTGAATCAACAAGTCGATTTTATAAAAACAACCTGACACATATTGTTTTAAACATTACGTTTGGCTGATTCAAACGGATAAACCGCAACAAGTCGAACTTGTTAAATTCACAATGCAAATTTCTCTCAGTGTACAGTGAGCTGCAAAATTGCATGGAGAAATTATGAATAAATTAATTGATAAATTCGCCACGCACTTTTGCAGCTGATAAATACATACAATACGTTACCTACTCCATAAACGACAGGAAATAGTACATTTCGATACAAGTGCGGATAAAAGGAAGTTCCAAACGAGTGGCGATAAATTAAAACGTGACCGAAGAGAGTAAAGTAAGAAATGTCTCAGATCACAGGTAATTATTGATCGAGGCGGAGCCGAGGCCAACAAACATTTGAGGCTTTCTTATTTATGTATCGGCCAAAGTGCCACTACTACTACTATTTTTCTGTACTATTTTTTAACCCCCGACGCAAAAACGACGGGGTGTTATAAGTTTGACGTGTCTGCCTGTGTGTGTGTCTGTCTGTGGCATCGCAGGTCCCGAACGGATGAACTGATTTGGATTTCGTTTTTTTGTCTGAAAGCTGAGTAAGTCGGGAGTGTTTTTAGCCATGTTTTATGAAAATCGGTCTACTATGTCGCGGTCGGGGGTTTTTTCAAAATTTTAATTTTGTGGTTAGGTTATCTGTTATACCATAAATTAAATATAACAAGATCATACCATCCCATACATTAAAATGCGACCGCCTACGAACGCGCTTACACTCCACCACACATAGATGGCGCCACAAAAAATGCCTTGTTGCCACCGATTATTTGTAGATTGGCATTAAGTGTCAATTCCGAGCAGTAAATCTATGTCAAAAGTGACACTTAACGCCATCTACAAGTATAATCGAAAGCTACAAGACATTTTTTTTGTGTCGCCATCTATGTGTGGTGGAGTGTAAGCGCGGTCTTAGGCCGTCGCATTTTAATGTATGGGATGGTATGATCTTGTTATATTTAATTTATGGTTATACGGAGGCGGGAAGCGGTAACAGCGGTAACTTCGTTAACGCAGTGGCCTGAAATTTGAAACTTTCCAGTTGGAGGATAGAAAAGTCTATTAACCTATTGATGAAACATTGGCTTCAATAAATAAAGCTTAATGTTTTAATAGTTTGAAATGCAATTTGTTGCAGTCTATTAGGAACATTAAAACTCTGTAAAATGTGGAACACTCTCAAAGGTACTAGTCGCTTTGAACGCATCCCGGCTTTGAAAAGCCTTTTAAATCCATACACTTCAAAGGATATTATCAATGCAGAAGGCAGTATAACCTTACCAAAGCCTAATAAATAAAAAGTATAATACATATAACATTTATAACAGCCAGTGTGGGAGCACCACTACTCCCATAGGAAGCTCAAAAAAATTGTGTTCTGGGTACTCAGACAAAAATATATGCCGGTATTAATATAAAATTTCTACTGAGGATCAAATATCTGAAGTTATCACACAAATGCCACAAATATTGGGTTGGCACAAAAGTAATGAGACACTTGGTTTACGTTTTATATTTTTTATTATTATTACAATACAAAAAGCTTAGTCGATGATGTAATCACCATTAGCATCTATGACTTTTTGCCAACGATCCGGCAAAGTTTGGATGCCTTTCGCCCAGAACTCTGATGGCTGTGCCTCGAAAAAGTTGTTCAACTCCACCTGTACATCATGGAAATCATTGAATTGTTTACCCCGCAAATGTCGTTTCAGGGCATTAAACAAATGAAAGTCTGATGGTGCGAGGTCTGGAGAATAAGGTGGGTGGGGTATCGTCTCCCAGCCCAAGTTCTGCAGCTGTTGGCGAACGGTAGATGCGACATGAGGTCGAGCGTTATCATGTAGTAAAATTACAGTGGCTCGTCTTCGTCGTTTTTTTTTTTTTGATAGCAGAAGATAGTTCTGTGAGCTGTGTTGAATATTTGTTAGCGTTTACAGTTTCATTGTGTAATAGTTCATGAAACAGCATGCCTTGCGAGTCCCAGAAACAACAAAGCAAAACTTTTAAGAGGTTCTTTTGACTCAGCTTCGGTTGAGTTGGTGGCGTTTCTTCTCGAGGCAGCCAAAAAGCACGACGTGTATCGTTCTCATAATAAATCCATGATTCATCTCCCGTAACCAGATCAGTCAAAAACTCTTTACGTCAGGGTCGCAGCAAAAGTGATTGACAGATGGCGACACGGACTGCACGACTGGCGTCGGTAAGGATGTGCGGTACCCATCGAGCCAAAGCTTTTCGATACCCAAGCTCATGCAGATGGTATTCCACAGCGTGGTGACTGCAGTTAAGTGCTTCCGCTAATTCACGAGTAGAAGCATCAGGATTCGACTGTAGTTCGCGGCGTAAATCGTCATCATTGAATGCAGGTGGTCGCCCTGAGCGTGACTAACTTTCAAGGCTCCTGTCTCCTGATTTAAAACGGTCAAACCATCTGGACACCGTGGCATGGCTTGTACTTCCAGCGCCCAATGCAGTGTTGATATTGTCAGCCGCAGCCCGCGCACTGTGGCCTAACAAGTACTCGTATAAGTAAAGTGTTCGAACTTGTCGCTCGTCCATTTTATTTAAATCTAACTAAACCAATCACGAGGGCGGCTTTATATACCCTCACATTAGAAGTACCTAGAATGTTTTACAACATACCAGAATATTATCGAAAACAATTAACTTAAGAAAGGAAATGTATAGAGTTTTGTAGAGTGTGTCATTACTTTTGTGCCAACCCAATAAAATGTAAAAAAACCGATATTCGAATCCCAGACCACGGTTTCAAAGTCAGGGTCACTTACATTACCCTCTAGACCAGATCGGTTACATGGTATGTCTTTTTGGTCGACATTTATTTCATCCAAATCGAAATAATAGTAGTTACGTAACTTTGATGTTGCATATATGATACAACTTTTACCTAGTCTAATATTACAAATATTACAATCGAATAGACTAGAATAGGTAAAGACGTAAGCGTTTCTACAATGTTTAGCACATACTGCCTTTTAGAATTGAACTAAGGCCAAATATGACCCGAATTCTGGGCAGCTGAATCGAGCAGGCTATAAAGGGGCAGAAATGGACCGTGTAATGGGGTAAGAGTGGAAATAATTTTTAAATATTATCTGTGGGATGGTTTGGTACACGCAATTGAGTTCGTGGCCAATGTATATTACATTTTATTTGGGATATTTCTTTTTTAGTTTTCTTTATGTTAGGTTAAAAGAAACTATGCAGCGGGGAAAATCTGGACGGGGGGAGGGGGACAATTGTAACTAATCCATTTTTCGATTAATTACACTATGCTGTTGAGTTCTACATGTATCCACTTAACACGCCTACCATATATAACCGGTGGACACTCTACTTAATAATGCAAACATTGTAAAACATGGAAAAAATGGATCAGTTATATTGGCCCCCCAGTCAAGATTTGCCCCGCTGTACCTTAATATAATATAATAAAGGTATGTTGACCTGAAGATACCTAGAAAGCGATTGATATTCCTATGTCAAAATATATCTCATTCGTAACAAAAAAAATAGTTTGACAGAACCTCCTAGTATTGCTGCCATTTCTGGTAGTGTCATATCATAGACATATCAAAATAAGTTAAATAAACATAGGCTAAGTTCGCCTTTGTACTTCCTCCTTCTTCTTTCTTTTATATTTGATGTCTTGTATATTTTATGTTGGTGCTTGTGTTACAATGAAGATATTACTTACTAACTTAAACGTTATTTTAATTATTATTGATTGTGTAATTTTTTTTTTTATACTACGTCGGTGGCAAACAAGTATACGGTCCGCCTGATGTAAAGCGGTCACCGTAACCTATGGACGCCTGCAACTCAAACAGTGTCACATGCGCGTTGCCACCCCATTAGAAACTTAAAACATTAAATTAAACGAATAGTCTGCAAAATTAAATTAGATTAAAACGTTATTCTGTCATCAAAGCAATCCTAATTAAAATACAAATGCCGAACTGTCATTACAATGACGGCCTGTCATGAAACAGTCCGGTGCTAAACTTCGCCCCCAGTGTCTAATTACAGAGAGAAAGACTCCTAGAATTTTAATTAATACCCTGAGGCCACATTAAAGGCTAGAATTATATATTTTAGGAATATTATAGTTGAATTTGACGACCGGTCTGGCGCAGTCGGTAGTGACCCTGCCTGCTACGCCGCGGTCCCGGGTTCGAATCCCGCCGGTAAGGCCATTTATTTGTGTGATGAGCACAGATATTTGTTCCTGAGTCATGGATGTTTTCTATATACATAAGTATTTATATATTATATATATCGTTGTCTGAGTACCCGCAACACAAGCCTTCTTGAGCTTACCGTGGGCCTCAGTCAATCTGTGTAAGAATATCCTATAATATAATATAATAATAATTTAACACGGGTATTCTTGTATAGGTACCTTCTTTAATAGTCAGTGTCAAATACATTGTGACGGGCAAAGCGCCAAATATATCGTAACACACCTTTATTAGCATAATAATAAATAAATAAATATTGGGGACACCTTACACAGATCAACTTAGCCCCAAACTAAGCAAAGCTTGTACTATGGGTGCTAAGCGACGATATACTTACTTAAATAGATAAAAACATACTTATATATAGAAAACATCCATGACTCAGGAACAAATATCTGTGCTCATCATACAAATAAATGCCCTTATCGGGATTCGAACCCAGGACCGCGGCTTAGTAATACCGGCTTTTATCTCAAGTATATATAAAGTTACTGACGAATAATTAACACTTTATTTTATTCCATGTGTAGATATTTACCAGCTATTTGCCCACATTAGGAGCCGGAACACAAACAGCAAGCGAGCAAACGGTTTACAACGTTCATTAGGCGAGTTTGCCGCTATTTAGAAGGTATTTACATCTATTATTTAAGCAAATTGGTTAGAAAGTATTCAGTGCACTTAAGGTTAGAGAATGAGTGTTTTATATGATAAAAAATACATCTTGTATCAATATAACTATTTTAGTATATTCTAGTGGAGACTGCATTTGTCTATGTTCGATCATGAACATTTATGTTCGAATTAGGTAGTAGATAGACGTCAAAATAGTTTTAGATACGATACGATATAATTATATTATATAGTTCAGTGTCAAAAGTGACGTTTCATCAAATATTAATGAAATTTTAAACACTGAGATGACTTCCGGTTCGAGCGCCATCTTAGCGGTCTCGTGTCGCGTATAACTTATTTTTCTTTTGCTGTTTAATGTTGTTTAAAGTGTAATATCGATAGCTTATAATGCCGTAAACTAATGTTGTAGTGAGAAGCTGATGAAGAATTAATCTCGAAACGCGTTTAGCCTCTTTTTTGTCGTCAACGACCGGTAGTCCACGTGCTCTTGTAAAATTTAGCTATCAATTTACAAGTGCTAACTCACCGTCGTACTTCATTGTCGTACTTACCGTACGTAAAATCACTACCTAATTAATATTAGCTCATATCACCTTGACACTGGCGAAATAGTCCCAATAATGGACAGAAGCCGTTTAATTAAAAAAAAATAACTACTTAACTAAATACTGAGATATCTAATCCGTAACACAATCATCAAATAAGGCGAATATCAATAATATTATGGCAATGGGCCCGTAAAGTTTGGATAACAGATATGCCGAAAGTGTTAGGGTTCTGTAATGTTTAAGAAAAGGTAAATTTTCCACTTTTTAAGTCTAGTGGCATCGCTCTGTTTGACAAAAAGTAATGGATTTTGTTTAAAACTAAGCGCGTGATAAGTTTAAATAACTACGGAGTGTGAACGATTGTCACTCTTGTGCGAAAGGTTGTATACTCTTGCCCAGAACGAGAATAACTTTAAACATAAATGTCTATTATAAAATACCCAATAAAGGCTGTTGCAGGTAACAGTGATCCGAAAATTCTCTGCCGCTTTAATGAATGATAATGACGTCATCATGTACTCGCTTTGTATTATGTCGCTATGTAGTCGATGGTTATGCATATCGGCACTCACATTCATAAAAGCACTGGATGTGACAACGTATTTATATGTCATACATACTCGTTCATACATAAGTACAATATAGTTACGCCTGTGACCTGTAGGCCTATGATGTTTGCAATTTTATCGCTGATGTATGTGGATAAAGTATCCGTCACGTTAGTGCAAGTATGTCAGTGTGAGAGTGATACATTTATATTAATAAGTGATAAAATTGCAAGCGTCATGCTGGAGGGACAGAGATCACGAAAAAACACTTATTACAATCCTGGCATACCTACTTATAGGGCTGGTTTGGTTTTCATAACATTTCTACTTTATATTTATGTACATGCTTTTTGCTATTCCGTGTAAAAATATAAATTCATCTGATGAAGTTTATTTAGAAAAATCATTATTATATTATTAAGAGCCCATATTGTCCCACTGTTGGGCAAAGGCCTCCCTCAAATTCCTCCACGCATCCCTATCCCCTGCAGTCTCCCACCAGTCCTCGTCAAAGGCGTCAAGCTCGTCACGCCATCAGCAGGCGCAGACGCAGTCGGTAGTGACCCTGCCTGCTGCGCCGCGGTCCCGGGTTCGAATCCCGGTAAGGGCATTTATTTGTGTGATGAGCACAGATACTTGTTCCCGAGTCATGGATGTTTTCTATGTATATAAGTTTTTATATATTATATATATCGTTGTCTGAGTACCCACAACACAAGCCTTCTTGAGCTTACCGTGGGCCTCAGTCAATCTGTGTAAGAATGTCCTATAATATGTATTTATGTATTTTTATCTCTGGCGCGGTCTACCGCGATGCCTTACAATTTGTGGTACACAACGTTGTGGCTTTCTTGGCCCACTACCACAGGGCATCCGGCATCCGGCATACGTGTCCCGCCCAGTCCCATTTAAGCTTGGCAGCAGTTGCAGCTACGTCAGTTATTCCCGTTCTGGAGCGCAGTATTGTATTTCTAATGCGATCGGTTAATTTCACGCTCAAAATACTACGCTCCATGGCCCGCTGACAAACCTTGAGTTTGGATTTTTGAGCTTTTGTCAAAGACCAAGTCTGTGCTCCGTAGGAGGAGAATGCACATGTCCATGAGTTTTCTTTTTAGCGATATTGGAAGGTTTCCCTTCATGTGTTCCTTCATGGACCAAAAGCTCCTCCAGGCGTTTTCGGTCCGTCTCGCAACTTCTTTATCTTGCCGTTCCTGGAAGGAAACTATTTGGCCCAGGTATATATACTCATGGACATATCCTATTTCTCTCCCACCCACTTCACAAAACAGAAAAACTAATGAATGAAATAAATAGTTACATTTATTTTATGTACTAAATCTATCGGTCAGTAGGGTAATGGGGTTAATCTACTGAAGGCGCATTAGTTATCTTAAAGCTAAGTTAAAGTTTACTTGGCTCTATGCCATTGCCAGCACGAGAATACAAAGTTCATGGATAGTTTATTACTAACGCACGAATATAATAAGTACATAATTTAGGATGTCAAAACATAAACGTTCCATTTAGGTATTTTAGTTCTCAATGAGACAAAGAAACATAGTGATAGCCGGCTAGTCAGCAAAAGGCTGCATAAGAGACAGCCTAAATAGAGAGATTTTTCAATCATTATCTTTGAAATATAATTAATTTCAAGTAATTTAGCACAATTTCCTTCCAGCGAAGATAAAAATTTTCGTCTCCGAAACAAAAGACCCGCGACAAGCTAATATATTTTTTCCTCAGCGGCCAGTGCGCGTGGCGGCTGCAACATGAAGGTTTGCCATGTTACAGTAGGCCTAGCACATGATTGCCGCGGGAGTATGTCGCCGCGAGATAGATCACACGTCTCCTTCTAACTGTATTAATGACATAAGGACGGGTAGTCTATCTCGCGGCGACATACTCCCGCGGCAATCATGTGCTAGGCCTACAGGTAAAAAACATTACCATCCTCCTTGCGTTATCCCAGCAATCGCAACGGTTCTTGACAGCCTGGGGTCCGCTTTGATGTGAAAAGTGATGGGAAAAGTAAAAAAAAAAAATAGTAATTCAACTTGCTTAAACCTAATTTTAACAAAAACTGAAAATGCAGTGTACATACGTATAACTTTGTTAGATTACCAGGCATTTTGAACCTTTCATGGAAATGTATACCGTTGTCTCGATTATATTCCATACATCCACGTACATATTGTTAAACTTGTTAAAAGCGGTTTAATGACACGTCCATTACGATCGATAATGTACGCTTTTGGGTAAAGAGCTGTTTTTCACTGTGAAAACACCCTAAAATACACCTTTTACTAGAGAATACCGATCAGGAGCGTTTCGGCAGGATGCGAACTTACAAACTTTTAATTAATACCTGTATTGGTGTAATGAAGGAAGTTTTTATAGTCCTAATATACTTGTCCACTTTGGAACGACTTCTGAAGGATGTAAAGTGACGAGTTTATGTTTTCGTTCCCAAAGAGAAAACAAAGTATGTTTGCATTATTTTGTAAATATTTGTTAAGTGAACTTCGCTCTGTCGACTATTCGACTATCAAACACCTAGAAGGTAATCACGGTATCTACATATGAGAGGAATATTGTGCCGTTCGTTAATACTTATAATTATAGGAAATTAAATAATGTCTTATAGAGGCGAGTTTTAACTACAACGAATGCCTTTTTAGTTTAACTGTAATAGAACAGCTATATCCCTAAAAAGGCGCCTAGTCTTATCAGAGATAACATACACTAGAGAAATTTCGTCGGGTACCACGGCGGGCGGGTGGTCTAGTGGTAAAGACGTTAGCCGCGTAAGCTGAAGACCCGGGTTCGATTCCCAGCTCGTCCACCAGTGGGTCTTGTCGTTTTTTCTTTCGTGTATTTTAATTAATAGCTATATCATGTTATTTTATTTCATGATATAAATTTAAAATTGTTTCATCATCCAAACCAGTTTCCTTGTCACTAAAAATTTCATCAAATCGATCAATTTCATTTAACGTCACAATATCCCCGATACACCCAATTTCCCCAAAGTAGGTCGATCGCATTACGAATTGATAAATGTCAGTGTACTTAGGAACTGTGTTTGACTGTTTGGACTTTGTGTGTACAGTCACTGTTAAGAGGGCGTAAGGTTAGAAAGTTAAAAGAAAAATGGACGACATCCGGAAATTTAAAGTCAACTACAGTAAAATCGGAAAATAATCTATCATATTTTTTTGGACACATTTGCATCCTTATTTCATTATATTTTATAACACGGCTATTGCGATGCAGATGAAATTTACAACATAGGTGCATATGAAAAATACTATTTGGGCAACTTAAGGTTCATTTTCGAAATAATTCGTATGCCCGAGTTATGCAGGGTAGCCATGTGGCCCTCAAATAGTAAAATAATGATGACATGTGATGTAATTGTCAAATCACGACAAAAACGACTTCTGAGATCCGTCCATGTTTATTATATTGTTAGT
Organism: Leguminivora glycinivorella; assembly: GCF_023078275.1. Lineage (NCBI taxonomy): Eukaryota > Metazoa > Arthropoda > Insecta > Lepidoptera > Tortricidae > Leguminivora > Leguminivora glycinivorella. The sequence goes on from NW_025952828.1 coordinate 1,026,811, forward strand.
AGGATTCTCTATATTGTGTTTTTATAATAAGAATTTCAATATTAGTAACATACACGATCGATGTGTGTCTAATATTACCTACTTCCTTTAATTATTTTTGGGTTTTCCATTGCAGACCCGGTACTGAACTAAGAAATCACCCAGCGAATCTAGCACACTAGCGTGATATAGCATATATTATCGCATCGTTGTATGGGCCATATCACCTAACCGTGCTAGTACCGCAGAAGTGACGCGCAATATTCGAAAATCCTCCACTCAATGGGTTCGAACGCCAGAGGTTTCTTTCATCCGAAATCGACCACTCTGTGAACATTTTAGTCCACTAACATCACTAGACCGTCATACGACCAATACTCATGTACGGATGCGAGACTTTGACACTGACCCTTAAAGAAGAAAACAAGTTACTGGTGGCAGAAAGGAAAGTGCTAAGAAAGATCTTGGGTCTGTGAGGAGAGCGGATGGTAGTTTTAGGCTCCTCAAAAATGCCGAAATTGAAGACCTTGTGGCTGCACCGGCACCTAACATCATCGGCGAGACTAAGGCTCATCGTCTCCGTTGGCTCGGCCGCGTTTTAAGAATGGAGGATGATCGTGGCGCGAAAATGGCATACCTAGGTCTCTCAGTAGGACGGAGGCCAAGTGGACGACCTAGATATCGTTGGGGTGATGCCGTTGAGGCGGATCTGCACGATCTCAAAGCATACAACTGGAGGGACGTCGCTAAGGATCGAGATAATTGGCGTACACTCATGTCGGAGGCCACAAGACTCATTTTGGGTCGCTGCGCTAACAAGTATTTATAAGTAAGTAACATTACTAGGTTTCTACCCATTTAAGTTATGTAATGACGAAAATCAAATATTAATTGTATACCCCCTCATAAGAGCGTTGCTGTTACGTGGTACCTATTCATCAGTGTTATTGATAAGGGTACACGCAATGTTTGGTGCTATATGAATATAAAGTAAAAGGGTTGACGGATCGACTTACGTGCAATTAAATTTGAGTAGGGTCACATTAAATACCTAAGGTATTTTAATATTTTTTTAGTTAATTAGTCTAGTACATAATGTAGATAAGCTAAGTTTTAATACTGATTCATACAGCATCTACGTCCTCTACCGTAAGTTATTGCTGTTTCACGAAACGTATAGAGTAAACGTCATTTATTTATTTATTTAATCAAAAAGTAACACAGCATTACAGTTTACACTAAGGCACTGTGAAACTACAAAACACAAAACAAGACACACGATAAATAATACAAAAAGAATACAAAATCATTAGATTTGGGCGACGAAGTAACAGCATGGCTCCGTTGCGTCGTCTGACTCGGTGTAGAAAAAAAATCATGAAAAAAAAGTGAACTGCTGAAGTGAAGTGAAGCGCTGGTGGCTTAGCGGTAAGAGCGTGCGACTTTCAACACGGAGGTCGCGGGTTCGAAGCCCGGCTCGTACCAAAGTGTTTTTTTTTTTTTTTTTTTTTAGTTTATTTAGAACACAAACAGTCATAATAAACATCATACATATATGTAGTACATAATGTACCAGAAACTAAAGTAATACAAATAGACCTGGAGGTTCATAACATACATATGAGGTTAACCTAAACAGTAGTTAATAACAACATAGTAGTATAAATACGTAGTTCAGAAATAAGCGCAACACATAAATATGTATTACGATTCCAAAAGCATTGACAAATACAGGCTTCGAAAAATATTTTTTACTAGGTATAATACAGTTATTTAAAAAAGTTATTTAAAAAAGTTTACGTCTCAATTGCAATTTTAGACTAGATAACGAATTATTAAAGGGATCAATATCGAATAAGTGTTTATTATAGAAACTGGGAACTCGTCTGAAAAAAGTATGCTTAGAATATTTCTTACGAGAAAAACTCACATGGAATAAAGGCCTTGGCCGTAAGGGGAGACGCGGACAACCGAAGGTCACTAGCTTTAGGAGATCTGGACTATTAATGGCACCTTTAAGAATTTTAAACAGAAAACAGAAAAGAAAATTTGTTCATCGGATGTGCGAAATGCAAATTTGCCAGTCGCTTTTTGGTGAAGGAAAACGTGAGGAAAGAGGGGAAAATCGTCATAAGGCATCATTAATTAGTTACCCTTCGGGTTGGAAGGTCAGATGGCAGTCGCCTTCGTAAAACTAGTGTTTACGCCAAATGTTGGGATTAGTTACCAAAGCGGACCCCAGGCTCCCATGAGCCGTAGCATATGATGGGACAACGCAAGGAGGAGAGACAGAATGTGAACTGAGTACCCAAATTATGAGTACTTCTAAGTTCTGTAACACAGGATATCCTAGCTCAGAACCCAAAGTCATGTTATCCACTGTATATATTTTTAATAAATATTTCTATTTCTATTTACTAAAACTAAAAAATTTCAAAAATTTCATTTCTTTTGCGAACCGCCAAAGAGTGGAATGCCCTGCCTGAGTCTGTGTTTCCGCATGAGTACAATCCAGGTCTCTTTAAAGCAAGAGGTCCCCAAATTATGAGTACCTCTAGGTTCTGTAACAGGATATTCTAGCTCAGAACCCAAAGTCATGTTATCCACTGTATATGTTTTTAATAAATATTTCTATTTCTATTTACTAAAACTAAAAAATTTCAAAAATTTCATTTCTTTTGCGAACTGCCAAAGAGTGGAATGCCCTGCCTGAGTCTGTGTTTCCGCATGAGTACAATCCAGGTCTCTTTAAAGCAAGAGTCAATAGGTATCTCATAGGTAAGCGTGCTCCACCGTAGACCGCATCATCACTTACCATCAGGTGTGATCGTGGTCAAACGTCTACCTATTTATACAAAAAAAAAAAGAAAAAAAAACATTATCCGTGACGTTTATTATGCTTTCGAGTAACGTACATATACTAAAACGTCAAAAATGGTAGAGGCTAAGTTAACGTGAGCTGAGCTGGTCATAATAACAATTCAAGTTGGATTTAGCAAATTTCCCCGCCGCTCCAGAGACGGAAATGTTTAAAATGCCGAAAGCGATATGTAAGACAAGCACATGTTGCCTTTTCTGGCTTGTCGCCCAAAACCCCCTTTGTTACACTGACTTGATCAATAAGAGGGCTTGTACAATATGCTTGATCAAAGACATATGTAACTCCGAATAGACAAAGTCTAAAAAAACGTAGGTACCTCAAAACCATACAGACAAAGGTACGGTGACCTAGATGGCGATACACCTTTGGGGGACGCAGGGGACGCTCGGCTAGATGGCGCTAAAATAAATATTTGACATTTTAACACATATCAAGCTAAGAATATGGGCCAAATTGTCAAAATTGAGGTTCAAAAGTTTTAAGCCTGTGTCGAGAGAACGCAGTCTATGCACTGTGATTACACGTTTTACTTTGACAGTAACTCTCTATAATACTCGATCCTCTTTGCCTACATCTATTTAAATACCTACCTAAATACAGACTTATAGCCGTGATGATAAAACCAAGACAAATTTAAATTTAAAAGTTGGAAAATGTCTGCCTTGGGCCTTGGGTGAAATTTGAACTCATGCATGGTTTGCGCATCGTAACTGGTAAATCTCCAATATGACCTGGAACTCCGGTTGCCGTTTAAGAAGTTTAACACTCTTACAGTAGATGTCGCTAAGGGTCCCATTGACCTTACTGGTGGAAAATATTATTATGCTTGGTTGAAGTCTTGGTTGCTCAGTTGGCAGAGCGCTGGAGTATCGACCCAGACGCCGTGAGTTCAAGTCTCACCCAAGGCAGACATTTTCCAATTTTAAATATATTCTAAACCTAGTGGCATCGATTGCAGACGTTTCTACTAATCAGAAGTTATAATAAAGATAATCTTGGAAGCTGAGTATAAAATTGAAATAGTTTAAATGACAGCACCTGTTCAATAGGATCGTCTATATTTAGACGACACCAAAGTTAAATTGGCTTAGGCATTGACTCATGAATTGGCTTCGTGCGAAGTCGTGTCGGTACTACTTATAGACAAAAGACATTACTGTTATATTCGAGCAATTACTGACCAATGACACATCTCAGACACTGGGGATTAAATATAGAGGTAGTATGAAAAACCGGCCAAGAGCGTGTCGGGCCACGCTCAGTGTAGGGTTCGGTAGTTTTCCGTTTTTTTCTCAAAAACTACTGAACCTATCAAGTTCAAAATAATTTTCCTAGAAAGTCTTTATAAAGTCCTACTTTTGTGATTTTTCTCATATTTTTTAAACATAAAATATGGTTCAAAAGTTAGAGGGGGGGGACGCACTTTTTTTCCTTTAGGAGCGATTATTTCCGAAAATATTAATATTATCAAAAAACGTTCTTAGTAAACCCTTATTCATTTTTAAATACCTATCCAACAATATATCACACGTTGGGGTTGGAATGAAAAAAAATATCAGCCCCCACTTTACATGTACCCTAATAAAACATTTTTTTCCATTTTTTATTTTTGAACTTTGTTGGCGTGATTGATATACATATTGGTACCAAATTTCAGCTTTCTAGTGCTTACGGTTACTGAGATTATCCGCGGACGGACGGACGGACAGACAGATATGGCGAAACTATAAGGGTTCCTAGTTCCTAGTTGACTACGGAACCCTAAAAAGGCGCGTTTCTAGCACACAGTCTAAGCTCGTGTAGGTGACTGCGTACTATGCTTGTATGAGTGAAAAATGACAGGTCGACTGTTCGTGTTTTTGACAGGCGGTAACTGTGAGGTAACCGAGAGGGGGTGGGCGGCACTTTCAGCGGGGAGCGGGAGTGGCCATACTGTACTATAGTACTCTTTATTGTACTGTGCCAATGACTAAAGTTATTATTGATAGAGGTGTTTTCATGCGAAAATCCATAACAAAAATAATATTTCAAAATTTGTAGGTACTAAAATCTGTGCCATTAGAAACTTACGCATTTTTTCAATCAAGTAACGTAACTCTTATTTTACCGTGAGAATAAATAATTATGACAAATTAACAATTAATATAAACCAACACTAAATGTTAATGTAGCAGTTCACTCTCGATTAAAAATGATGCAAGTTACAGGTTTTTCATACAAACATACATATTATTTATTGCACTGTGCTTAAAATGACAATATTTTGACAAAGTATTTTTAGAAGAGTCGCGTCATCGCCATAAAATGCATTGAATCGTACAAAACAAATGACACATCTGCTTCTCGCTACCATAAACAAATTTTCCTTAATAATGCTCCGTCTACGTTCATCAATACATCTCACACATTTTAAAACGACAGTTTTAATTCAGAAAATCAACTCTGTTATTACGTTTTGTACATTAAATCATGTCGTTTACGACGTTTTCGCAAAAAGTTTGGTACATTTAATGGCGCCCAACGTGGGGCTAACTTAATAAAGTCAATTTATGTCCCTTGCTTTATTAAAATGTCGTGCTATTTGTTGTGGCCTCATAACAACTTTTGTTTTTGATGGCTGTCATCGGTGGTTAAAATTACGGTTTTGTTTACGAGAATTACGCGTTTGAAGTGGCTCAAATTATTTTACTACAGTAAATCAAAACGGAAATTTAAATTATGATACGATTTGAACGTGAGTTTTTATTTTATTTGTATAATTACATATTTCCAAAATAAATACGTATAAATTCTGCAGAACCGGATGTTGTAAGCTCACCTATCTCAAATTTAATACAGTCAATCTTCTTGCCGACAGATGTGTTTGATATTATTTTATGAAATATGTTAATATAAATACTTTTAAAGCTCGGCCACACATGCGCGTTTTGAGAGCGTAGATGGAGCGTTAGCGGAGCATCAGCGGAGCGCATTGATAGCGGTGCGCCGGACGAACGCTGGCGTTGCGCCCTGCGGACGCCGGCGGGAGCTAACGAACGCGGAACGCGCGCGGATTGTGAGCGGAACGCCAGCGTTCGTCCGGCGCACCGCTATCATTGCGCTCCGCTAACGCTACGCTATCAAAACGCTTTATGTGTGGCGGAGGCTTTAGTGATTGTGCAATTTTACTTAAACTATGATAAGTTCCTTACAGTTCAACAAAATTCCCACAACAGTTGCTGCATCATTGATGACACACACTCCATTTTCCGGACACACTGCGGCAAAATTATACTCTAGGAGCATTACATATGCAATCCCATCCACCATGCTGCAACGTCATTAATTCAAAGAAACCACAGGAGACCACCCGATAGACCTATATTCCACCTTTTAAATCCAAAAAGATGTAAGCGACAATGAATGGTAAGTAGGGTTACGACATTTTGTCAACACGTGGAAGAGACTGTGAGTTTCGTAGCTAAAATGTTGTAGGTAACTGCCTTAATAATGGGACGAAACTTACATCTTTTGTTATTAGTAAATGTATATGCTCCAGTTTGAAGCTGTTGTGAATTTAAGGTTTCCTTTTTGGGGTATATTTCGCAGGAAAAGACATTTATTGGCGTTGGTTGAATGTATATTTCATGTTATAAAATTATCCTGTTGCCCATAGAGGCTTAGAAAAGACAAGAGCGGTTTTGAAATCAAGGGTTTGATTCAAGATCAAGAACCAGAACTCCGAATGTGGTAGTATTGGACACAGCGCTTTAGGTGGTTTCTTTCTTTGCAACCCTGAAAATGAAAATGAAAATGAAAATGAAATATTTATTTTTCAAGTAGGCATATTACAATGCGCATATGAACGTCAAATAAAGCTACGCCGGCTCTAACCCTACGCCTCAGCCTCGAGAAGATTTCAGTCCCCCCTCAGTTGGGAGAGGGGTATCCACTATGGGACCGGCAAGAAACTCGGCGGGCAACTTCTTTTCAAAACATTACATCTTATAACTAACATGCATTAAATAACAAGATACAATTTAACCTGCAAAAGTATTCATCAAAGAATATGAACAGACTAGGTACTCTATGGAAATTAATTTCAATAAATTATATTATTGCTAAATAATACGTCGTTCTTCTTCAGAGAAAACATATCAAATTGTCACAGAAGAAAAAGATAATATGAATCTCAATGTCATTAAATATGTAATTTACCTACACAACATAAAATATAAAATATTTGATGTGCTTTCTTATCTGAACTGTGTCCTCTATACATAATACAATTATTTTAATTGCTATTCGTTTTTTGTAGTTTCTGGTTCGGGCCATGCATGTTTGTCTGTCAAATAGTCCTCGACTCTGTAATAAGCCTTTAACATCAATGATTTTTTTAAGTAGTTCTTAAGAGCTGGGAGGGGTAATCTCAAAGCAGTGTCAGGTAACTTATTATAAAAATGAATGCATTGCCCAACAAATGACTTCTGTACTTTACGGACACGAAACTTCTTTATGGCAAGCTTATTTTTGTTTCTAGTGTTATAATTATGGATATCAGAATTCTTAGTGAAACAGTCTAAATTCTTAACAACATAAATTATACTATCATAAATGTATTGGGAAGCTACAGTTAAGATATTAATTTCTTTGAAGAGTTCTCTTACTGATTCACGTGTTCCTAAGTTGTAAATAGAACGAATGGCTCTCTTTTGTAATACAAAGATAGTCTGTATGTCAGCTGCTTTGCCCCAAACCAGAATACCGTATGACATTACACTGTGAAAATAACTATGATACACTAGGCGAGCTGTCTCAACATTAGTCAGTTGCCTGATTCTCCTAACGGCGTATGCGGCTGAACTTAATTTGCTTGCTAGTTTCCTTATATGAGGACTCCATTGTAGATTTTTGTCCAATGTTAAGCCAAGGAACAGTGTTGTATCTACCATCTCTAAGCATTCATCATTCAAAAGTATTTTTGTATCGATTGGTTTAACATTCGGCAGAGAGAATCGAATACATTTGGTTTTCTTAGAATTAAGAAGTAAATTGTTGACAGTAAACCACTGCAGTACATCAGCTAACGTGCTATTAATTACATTGTAATCCGTAGATTTTCGGTCAACATTAAAAAGCAGTGATGTATCATCAGCAAAAAGTACTATTTCACAAAAGTTTTTTACTATACATGGCAAATCATTTATATAAACCAAAAACAGGAATGGACCTAAAATTGAGCCTTGTGGCACTCCTAATTGGACAATGGACAACAGTCCCGCTAGAGCGAGTTTTGTTAACAACTACTGTTTGTGTTCTATTGCTAAGGTAAGAAGACATAAAGTTTAGGGCATTTATAGACAAACCATAGTGTTCTAATTTCAAAATGAGCGTTCCATGATCCACACAATCAAAGGCTTTTGAAAGATCACAAAATATGCCAATTGCATCACAAGAATTTTCCCAAATATTATATATATGTTTAATGAGTACCGAAGCAGCATCGGTCGTGGAACGGCCCCTTGTGAAACCGAACTGTTTGCTTGTAAGTAATCTATGTCTGTTGAAGTGTCCCAGTAGATCATTTAACATTAGCTTCTCAAAGACTTTACTTAGAACAGGAAGTATTGATATGGGACGGAAATTGGTTATATCACTCGAATCACCCGATTTAAAAAGCGGTATGACTTTGCTACATTTCATAAGATCTGGAAAGGTGCCTTGTGAAATTGAAATATTATATATTACGGCCAAGTAAGGTGCTATTATATCTATGACATGACTAATTACTTTAACTGATGTTCCCCATAAGTCTTCCGTTTTCTCTAAATTGAGTGACTTGAATGTTTTAACAATATTTACAGAGTCTACTTGACTAAATTCAAATGAATTATTACATTTCTTAACATTAGCACAAAGTAATGAATGGGCTTGAGCCGCAGAAGAATGTAAACATTTTGTGGTGTTAACGGCTATGTTTGAGAAATAATCTTCGAATGCCGAGGCAACATCGCTGTTCGACATTATTTGTTGATTATCTGATACAATGTTGACTTGACAATCGCGTGATTTACATTTACCAGCTTCTTTATTTATAATACTCCAAGTTGTTTTCACTTTGTTGTCCGACACTTTCAATTTAGAACTAATAAAGTTTTTCTTGGCAGTTAAACACACTTTCTTGAAGATTCTTGAGTAGTTTCTTACATAGTCCAGGAATTCTGAATTCTTGTTCAGCTCTCTCTCACCATAAAGTTCATAAAGTCTTTTTCTACTTTTGTGAATACCTACAGTAGCCCATTCACTAAACTTTGTTTTAACTTTTGACCCACTAATAGATTTCACTTTGAAATTGTTATTAAATTGATTAAGAATTACATTGAAAACTTCTTGATACAAATGATTACAGTCATAATGCGAAAATGGTATTATAGACAAACTATGTTGAATTTCATTTTTGAATGATTCCAAGCGAGATCCAGTAATGGGTCTATATGTTATTGTTTGTGGAGTATCATGAATAACGTTTAAGAAAGCTGCCCTTTGGCCGCTGTGATCGGAATGAAAACAGTTAAATAATTTCTTATCTATACATTCACAGTTACAAAAAATATTATCTAGGCATGTTGCACTAGTCACACCTACCCGGGTAGGTTCAAGAAATAAATTAAATAAATTAAATGATTTAAACAAACAGAGCATTTTAACAGTATTACTAGATGACTCGAGCAAGTTAACATTAAAATCTCCACATACAATAACATGTTTTTGGCCCTTGCACACTAACTTCAGAACATTTTCCATTGTAGATTCAAATATGCTGAAGTCAGCTGATGGTGGTCTATAAACACATACAATAATATATCTGTCTAATTCAGCACATGAAATTTCTATAGTTCTTTCTATGGAATATTTTACAACATCTTTGCGCTCTTTACACTTCATACAATTTTTAACAATAATAAGGGAGCCACCATGAACAGCAGATTTTCTGGCAAAAAAACTAGCTAATTTAAAATTAACATAATCAAATATCAACTGTTCTTGTTTCAACCAATGTTCAGTAATACACATAACTTCAACATTATTACTATCTAAAAATAATCCTACTTCTAATTCTTTGCTGGAAAAACCCTGAATATTCTGGTGAACAACGTTCATACTCAGGTGTTTTTCCGCTGTCTTACAATCTAGTTTAAATGAGGCATGGGGTCCTTGGCTTTGTCAGCTGACTGAGACTTATATATAACATTATTACATCTATTTGGCTCAATATTGAAGGCCAATAACTCCACTAAATATACAAAAAATTTCTTTGGCAAAAATACCTTCCGTGGAGCTAGCATGAAGCGCTCAATGAATTTATTTAAGTCAAAGAAATGGTACTTTTTATTAACAGCTATGGCATGGTACATTAAAGAATTGTAGTAAGCTATCTTACAATTATAGTCATATGATACATTTTCTGCATAAGGTAGTGCACATAATATAATTTTCCCCACACCAGATTTTTCAATAACATTTAGAGTGGACATCAATTTATTTATACTAAGCTTATCTACATTAAGACTATTTCCTAATAAAATTACTAATGTAGTACTGCTATCATAACATCCCTTTGAAATAAGGTCACATAAATGAGACAAAGTAATGTTTTGATAACAGTAATTTGTCACTTGTTGCTCTAACTGGTAGCTTAATAATGGGCCCATTCCTAACCCAATCTGATCTGAAAAAACAACAGTCTTACTGACTGCTCTAGGGGGCTGTTTAACTACTGCCGCATGCCTAGTTGTGTCGTGGGCCACATCGGCTTGAATAATCTTTGCTGGTGGCATTTGGCCACAATTACAATGTTTTCCATTTAATAATGCCTTACACCGCTCCTCCAAATCTCTATTTTCTAGCAGCAATTTATTAAAAGCCTGTATGTGCTCCTCAACTTGTTTTTTAGTGGTCTCATACATGGTGGATACTGCCAAAAGCTCATCTTTCAGCCTGTTAATGTCGGCATTTAATTTCAGAAAATTTGATTCCTTGACTTCCAGGTCTGAATGACAGTCTTGAACCCTGTTTTTCATAACTGTTAATGTGTGTTTTAATTTACTATATTTTTTAATACATGCCTGGCCTTTGATCAGCTTTTGGGTTCTCCTAATATACCTATTAATCTTAATGTACTTTTTTAAGTTATTACTACTATTAAAGAATACTATGTGTTTGGAGTCCCTACTCAATTGTGTTTCACCGCTTACCAACTCTTGGTACACATTCTGTAACTGCGAAGCATCATAGTGCTCCCGCTCTTTCCTAAACAGATTAAGTTCCTCATTTGCCGCACCCAGTTCTTCTTCTAACTGTGTGATGCGGGCCAAGGCCACTTCATGTGTCGGTGACAGTTTAGGATCTGCCCCGCTGCAGGCGGCATCCTAGTTTAGGTTTTTGTACAATGTGTTGGTGTTTGTAATGTTTTTGTATTACTTTGTAATCCTTACTAATCCATACCGATGTGGTGCGAAAATAGTTGCCTTCGCATTGTTACGGAAACGTACGAACGTATCATGCTATTTCAATAAGTATCAGTACAAGATGTACTGACATTGATTGAACTAGCATGACAAATACGAACGTTTCCGAAGGAAACCCTTTTAGCACTACATCTGTACATATGAATATTTTAAATGGTAAAGTGTGTGCGTGTGTGTGTCTGTTGTCGGTCTTTCACTGCAAAACGGAGCGACGAATTGACTTGATTTTTTAAGTAGAGATAGCTGAAGGGATGGAGAGTGATATAGGCTACTTTTAGTCTCTAACCCCCACTTCCCTAAAATGGAGGGTGGAAGTTTGTATGGAGTAGAGCTGTGAAGCCGCCGGCAAAATGTACTTATAAGAATCTCGGCTTTTCGTCCACTACCCCACCCCAAAAAAACTTGTGTTTGTAGCCACCCCAAAAAAAACCCTAAAAACCTACCCTAGTAAAACCTTCACAATCCCTTACATAAAAGCATCATATGGTCCTACAGAGAATTAACAAACTTCTGGGACATTCTGATACGCCTCAGTTAATGGGCCCCGTAATTCCCCTCATAATAACTTTTCACTTTTATTTTGTTTATGTTTTTGATGTCGACGGGGACCGCGGGCTAGAGGAGATATTTCTCATTGTTTTTAAAATAAGCTTCTTTTCTGTCTCAGTTAGATGCAATTGTTTGTTAATGAGATTAATAAAACCCGGCAACCTTCAAATCTTGGGTGAACATCTTCTGGGCGAGCTCACTCCATCGTAGCGTAGGCCTCGTCTTTGCCTTTGGCTAGTCTGTGGCCAAGAGTAAGCCCATTTATAATTTAAAAATATGCACTCGTAGGTACGTATTATGAAAGTTTCTTACGCAAGCTGTTAGTCATATTGGAATGTTCATCAATTCAGTCAGTTTTAAATATGAATCTTATAGACCGCGGGCCAGGCGGAACTGGGTATGCAATGGTCATGAATATTGAACCTTCGTGAACGTCAGCTGTCAGATTTTGCCGGTAGGTTCAGGAGTTTTTATGATGTTGCAAAAAAACATGATGTACCTACTCACCGCTAGCGAAACCACCACAGTTTCCGCTCTACAGTTGTCTTGGTAACAGCTCATTATCGGAATTCAATAACATATTATGTTATAGTCAATAATAACATATCATGTTATGGTTAAGATATCGGTTGTACCAATTAGTAGATTTTGGGAACGTACCTGGAACAAGGAAGATTGTTAGCGTTAATTAGAGGTTTATGAGAATTATGAGGAATATTTATAAATAAATATAAACAATATTGTATTTTCTATTGAGTAAATGAAAACGATTCTCTGTTGATATTTATGCATACAATCACGCCTCTGTCCCATAAAGGGTAGACAGAGCATAATGAAACTTTGAGTAGTTCCACTCTTGGCAAATAAGGGGTTGAAAATAAATAAATTGTGACATTGCAGTGACAGGCCCCGTAATTGCCGAATGACATTTCTGCGACGCGAAACGCCACCGAAACGCCGCAGAAATGTAGTCTGGCTCTGTCGCGTCAATACGCAAAAGTGATAGAGATAGATACTCGTAACTACGAAAGATATATTATCGTGAGCGTTTTGTGAGCGTTTGTGCATTCGGCTACGCACACAGGTTGGTTGATATTTAATATCGATTTCTATGAGGCCGACGAGACTCAGCAATCAAGGGTTTATACTTTTTCCCCTCACTAGCTCGGAAACACGTGTTTTGTCCTTTAATACCAGCGGGTAAAACGCATTTTATCCACTAGTGGGTAAAGTAATTTGACCTTGAGTAAAATCAAATTAACTGCTTTAAAATTGATAAAAGTAGGTGAATCTAGTAAGAAAGATGATTTACCACCTGTGGAACTACTGGAAGCAGTGATAAACGCATTTTTTGCGTTGTAGTTTCCTCGCTATAGTGAGGGGAAAAGTTTTGTGTTATACTCGGGTACAAAATGTGTTTTACTTCTCGTGTGTTAAAAAACTCGCAAGTTCAGGATTCTATTCTCGAACCACTCGCTTCGCTCGTTGTTCAACTATAGAATCCTTTCACTTGCTCGTTTTTCAATTCCACACTCGGCGTTAAAATACAACTTTGCCCCCTTGTATAACAAATAACTATTTTCTCTTGTGAGCTTTCTTGTGGCCAGGCCAAACTTTGCTAACAGATAGATATGTACAATCAGTATCAATAGTAGTGAATGAAGCAACGCACCCATAGCTGATAACCGATTGTGGTGCTTGCTGTGTCAAGCCCACGGTCGGTGTCGCGTCAGAGGATGCCAGAGGATCGTCCGCCATTATCGCGTCGGGCTGTGAATTGTCCCAAGATATTACCTATGCCCTGTTTTCTAAGTTTTAACCTGTATTTGATAATGTCTGGTGTTTCCCTCCTAACATAGTATTTGAATACTCTGCACTTATTCTTGGTCAGAAATGGCAAAGTTTAATTATATTTTCTATGTATCGTCACATATCCCTTTTTTATCAGTTACAGAATGGTAGTAAATCCCGCGTTATTTGATCCGCTACTTTTGGCTCTCACTGTACTTATTTGGAGTTTGGAGTGCGCTTGTAGATTGACATAAATCGTTGTTCAAGGACCAAGCGACCCTAATTACTCCACCTAAACGAATTTACCTCAAATCACCGGTAACTCAACTAGCTCAGTACCTCAAACGAACCCGCACCTCAATTTGGCAAATAGGGTCTAATGTTTGCCGTTGGGCGTCGATGCAGCAAAATGGGCCTAATTCTCGGTCTTCACTTAGAGAATGAACATTGCCCAATACGCTATTTATGTCGTTTACAGACAAAGGAATAAAATCCAAACAATGTTTTAATTTATTGATTTCATGACATGAGTGATGGTCGTTAGGGCCCCACATCTAGCGTCTCGCGAGCGTAGCGTCGGGCAAACTGTATGGAAAAAGACGCCGAGTCGACGCGGCATCAGGCTTTGCGATACAGTTGGCCCGTCGCTACGCTCGCGAGACGCTAGATGTGGGGGGGGGGGGGCTTAACATAAATAACTTAACCACCAATAATAAATTTTGAAACATTCCCCGACATTGTGGCTCGATTTTCATCAAACATGGCAACAATATCTAAATCGGTTCATCCGTTTGGGAGCTACGTTGTCACAGACAGGCACGTCAAACTTATAACACCCCGTCGTTTCTGTGTTGGGGGTTAATAATAAATGCATATACTTTTAATAACTGGGATTATAGATGGGATCCGCATTCCGCATGTCATATTAAATGAATAAGACACCTACTGGGTATTTGGGCATTGAAAAACTATTCGAAAGTCACTTGGCATGTTTTAACCGTTATTTATTTAAGTATATACTTAAAATGATTTTCATAAAATATGAATCCAGATATTAAATTATTTAATTTCAACAATTTCTAAATGTGAATTTAACTGACTTACTAAACCAAAACAATATCCTCAAAACTGAAGACTCAACTTTGAATTCGGTTAACCACAATTTAAACTTAAAACGGATTTGATTTCGTATGGCGGCCATTAAAGCCAAGGGCCACTAGCCAAATGAACAATCGCTAACGCTCCGTCAGTCTCTTCTGTAGCGCCAACACGGAAGAATGATGGGGAGAAAGCTACGAAATGATACTAAGTGTCAACGATATCACACTTGTAATATTGAAAATATTGAAATAAACACTTGAAATTATTATTATTATTCTTCAATTTATGCAGAAACGTCTGCGTGCTATAGTAGGTACATATTTTTACATTAAAGGAAAAAATAAGCGCGTTACAAAACACGGAGAAACTAAAAAGCCAAAAATAATAAACCTTTCAATTCAGATTTCTTATCGTATTGCAATAAGCTAAACATCCAAATTATAAACAAATCAATTATTTTTGTAGTCGGTACCAGACCTGTTCGTCGCCTTGCTATTGCCTGTTTGCCCCACCCAACCATACACAGGCTGGTACCGACTCCAAAAATAATTGATTTGTTTATAATTTGGATGTTTAGCTTATTGCAATACGATAAGAAATCTGAATTGAAAGGTTTATTATTTTTGGCTTTTTAGTTTCTCCGTGTTTTGTAACGCGCTTATTTTTGAAGGCGGTTTTATTTTTTGTTAAAAAGTTTATTTATTTGTTGATTTTTAGTGGTTCCTAGTGATATTATATGTATCAGTCCGAATACATGTACAGTAGTGAAAGAATTATCCTTTAACTCATAACCATTGAGGAGTTGACCTTCCATCATCAGCTCAGTTGATTTTTAGTGGTTCCTAGTGATATTATATGTATCAGTTCGAATACATGTACAGTAGTGAAAGAATTATCCTTAAACTCCTAACCATTGAGGAGTTGACCTTCCATCATCAGCTCAGCCACATAAAATTATTACCATCAGACGTAAATACTGGTGTACCTTTGAAAAATAGACTAAAAACATTACATAAGCCTATAACATTTGAAGAGTTCCCTCGATTTCTCCAGGATCCCATCATCAGACCCTGACTTGGTGCCAATGGGACCATCTCGGGGTTATACCGGTTCGATCAAAAAAAAAAATTTGAAAATCGGTCCACGATTCTCGGAGATATCGGGTAACATACATACAAAAAAAAAACAAAAAATATAAAAAAAAAAAAAAACATTCAGTCGAATTGAGAACCTCCTCCTTTTTTGAAGTCGGTTAAAAATGGAAGGGACTGCGTGGCTCAGTTGGTGAGAGCAATGGCTTCGGCGAAGCCGTAGGTCGCAGGTTAGAGTCCTGCCGGAGGTGTGAATTTTTTCATTTTTCCTTTAATTTAAAAATATATATAACTCTTGAAATTCTCGCGGTTTTTTTTTTATACCACGTCGGTGGCAAACAGGTATACGGCCCGCCTGATGGAAAGCGGTCACCGTAACCTATGGACGCCTGCAACTCAAGGGGTGTCACATGTGCGTTGCCGACCCATTAGAAACTTGTACACTCCTTTTTTGAAGAACCCCATACTGTAGTTCATCGGGAATACCTCGGGCTTTACTCATACTTTTGCAGGCAGGTATACAAACTTAAGTTCTACCCGTAACGTAACTGACTAAATGGGCCATTTTTTCAAAGTTGTCCACTCCACTTTTTTTGTAACATGGGTATTTTTACGCGAATTATACTCAGAATCGAGAGCTCTTTCGATCCTGATAGGAGAAAGAAAATGTCCCAAGATTTCTATACATTTTTTCGAACCTTCCATTCCGTTACCGCCATACAAAATGTATGAAAAAATGGTAACCGACTGGGAAAAAAAAACTTAGGACACTTTTTTCTCCTATTAGGATTGAAACAGCTCGCGATTGTGAGTGGAAAACACATAAAAATTTCCAAATCCTAAAAAAAATGGCGTGGACATCTTTGAAAAAAATGGCCCAAATAAGTGATTATAAGCTTGGCTAGACGAGCAACTTTGCTTCTATTTCGGTGCACACCGGTAAACCCCGAACTTCCCCAACTTTGCCCAACAAGTCCACAATAGCGTTCTTTCCATGATAAGCTTTGATGTCTGACGTCTCATCCCGCTACTGACAGAGATAAGGGAAGAATAACTACTGGCAATGTTGCCTTTTATTATAAACTTGGAACAATACAGTTGAGCTGAAGTGGACATATGCGACACAACATGAGTTTGCAAAAGTTGTTGATAGCGCTCAAGTTACAGATTTATTATAATGAAAATAATCATAGATTGACGTCTTTACGTGCGCCCGAACTGTAGGAAAATAATCTTGTATCTCGGGCAAAGACATAATGTCTAAAATGATGTAACACAAATTCGTCTCTCGTATTACTCTGTATACGTGACATTTGAGAGCCTATCGTATCCCACTGCTGGGCCGAAGGCATCCCCCTTCTTCAATTCTTAGCTACAACTAGAACCGGCTAGTTTTAAAAAAAGAGAGTCCAAGTGGTCCAGCCATTGCCGGACGATCAATCTAAAGTTTAAATGTGATCGTCACCTTGAAGATTGATTGTCTTCATTATTTATCAATCCTAGTTTCCTTTTGTGAATTATTTAGTTACGTCAGTTTGCCCGCAGGTGCTGTAAAAGGAGTCCTTTTATTATTCAAAATTGTGGAAATTAAAGGAGGACTGGAAACCATCAAGTGGAAATATTTATCTTTTCCCCTCACTAGATCGTAAACATGTGTCTTGTCCTTTAATACCAGCGGGTAAAAACGCATTTTATCATCTAGTGGGTAAAGTATTTTGACGTTAAATAAAGTAAAATTAACTGCTTTAAAATTGATAAAAGCAGGTGAATCTAGTAATAAAAAAAAAATAATAAAGATGATTTACCACCTGCGGTAGTACTGGAAGCAGTTATAAACGCATTTTTTGCGTTGTAGTTAGTTTCCTTGCTATAGTGAGGGCAAACGTTTTGTGTTACATTCGGGTGCAAATGTTACTTCTCGTGTGTTAAAAAACTCGCAAGTTCAGGGATTCTATTCTTGAACCACTCGCTTCGCTCGTAGCTGAACTATAGAATCCTTTCACTTGCTCATTTTTCAATTCCACACTCGGCGTTAAAATACAACTTTGCCCCCTTGTATAACAAATTTATGTTCATGCAGTTTATGTAAGTTTGTGATCTTCTGTTCAATAGTTACGAGTATTTTAGAGTTGATAAGATTGTTACTCAGCATTAATATTTCCTTGTTTGTTTTGTTTTTTTTTTTCGCCAAACCAAAGTGAACTGGCAATTAACGGCGAAGTGTCACTGTCGGGCGACAATTATCACAGTACATTACGGACTTTTAAAATTTCTAAAACGGCGAAAAAATATTTAAGACAGGATGGCGTTTTAATAACAGCTTTCAGACATAAAAAAAACTAAATCGAAATCGGTGCATCCGTTCAGGAGCTACGATCCCACATGGAGACACACAGACAGACAGATAGACACGTCAAACTTATAATACCCCGTCGTCGCCTTATTCTATATAACATATAATTATGCTTATTTATTAACAATTTATGAACACAAAGCTCTTAAAATATATCCAACAGTGCAGTCACCTCCAAAAGTACACTCAACTCCTAAGCCTCTTATCTCACAAGACCACTATCAAACAAACTTGTCAAACGAATTTAATGCGACTTTGTACATTTGCCATCAAATATATATCAACGGGCGAAGTGCTCACAAATATCTAAGCACACTTTAATGCTTTAGTAATAGAGGGGTGTTTCGATATTTGTGAGCACATTGTCCGCATCGATATATCTGAAGCCGACCAAGTTAAGACCAAAGTGAACCACATGAAGGGAATTAGACGAGCTTAATGAAGTAACAGTACAAAGATTTAAGTGGACTTTAACTTGTTTGTAGTAAGGTGGAAGATTGGTTAGTTGTGTTGTAAACTGAGGCAAAGAAAAGCCGCAGTGTTTCAAAGGTTTCAGTGAATGGCTTGTACAAAGGTTTAAACATTTCATTCTATAAGCAGTATTATAATCATTAATGTCCAATGTCTAACAATAAGATCCTTTATTGACTGGAATAAAGACCGTGATTACCTTTTTGATTTTTGTCGAGCCCCCCCATTTTCGAATCAGTTGGCTACCTCACTTTTTTTGTAACATAGGCATTTTTAACGCGATTCATATTCAGAATCGCCAGCTCTTTCGATCCTGATAGGAGAAAAAAAATGTACCAAGATTTCCATACATTTTTCAAACATTCCATTCCGTTACCGCCATACAAAATATATGAAAAAATGGTAACGGAATGGGAAAAAAACCTTGGGACACTTTTTTTCTCCTATTAAGATTGAAAGAGCACGCGATTCTGAGTGGAAACCACATAAACATTTCCGAATCCAAAAAAAAAGTGGGGTGGACAACTTTGAAAAAAATGGCCCAGTTGCATGCATCATGATCACGGAAAACAAAAGAACGCGCGCGAAGAAGGGTAGATCGCGCGCTGTCTACGCAACTTTGACATCAACCCGCCTTCTTCAGTTTTCCGTGATCATGATGCATGCAACTGCGGCAAAATGTCGGGGGCCCGACAAAAATCAAAAAGGTAATCACGGTCTATATCTCAGTCAATATAAGTCTAATGAAAATAACCATGACTCTGTCAAAATTCTTATTGTGTAACGCCGTGTCTTGCGTGGGCGTCGCCGTCGCGTCTCATACTTCCATATCGATAAGGTTTGATTTCGTATGCGTCGCATCGCCGTCGCGCGACCATCGCGCGACCGTCGCCCACGCAAGCCACGGCGTAAGATCCTTCATACTGGGTGTCCCTAAAACCAACGCCAAAATGAAAAGTGTTGATAGGACATCTCATTAGCTATCAGTGCTATCACATTAATTGAATAAATTTGACCTTATATTGATTTAAAATAACACGATTTGCACTCATAATTTTAGAACTAAACGGGACTTAATCGCGTAAATACGTACATTTATATTTGGCCCGACGTTTCGAACATCACATTATGTTCGTGGTCACGGGTAGACTGGCGAGGAATTCATCAACATCTTCTAGCCGCGCGAGTTTTTCGAACTACCCGCAATTGTTCTTGATTATTCACTTTAGCGCTAGGGTTGTCACTTTGCGTACACACAACATTACACTCACGATATCAGTCGGTGTGTCCTTAGATGTTTTTTCACGCTTGTGCAGACGCAACCAAAAAAGAAACACGTGTGTAGACCTATGTATTTATATGGTAGTTCAGTAGATCCGATCTCCGTCATCCGATTTCTTTCCGTCATTCTTCGGATCTAGTAAGTAAACTATCATACAAATAGTTCTAAGGCTATGACGGATCTCATTTTCACGTATTCGGATCGGATTCTGATCGAACGTAGTGCGAAACCACTCTTACCTACTCCAAAAAAAATTCTATTTCTAAAAATCGAAGTATTTGCACAGAATTCCCACCCCAAGCTTAATCGCTTGTGTACTAAACAGTGAACCGCAAAATTGCCGCAGGCTTGAACTTCGCGTGATAAACAGATCATTTTCGCTTCATTACGATGAACATCCAATATTATCTAAATTATGCCCAAATTAAAGCTAGAGCGAATAGCGGTGGAAATATTAAGCTTAAAATTTGTCGAATTAGAAGCAAATGAGAATATTGTTTCATGGATAATGCACAAGGTACATTTAAATTATATCGAAGATGAGATTATGAAGTAAAAATGTTGAACATTAAAGTTAAAGTTCCCTATTGTTACAAGGGAATCTAATACGGAGCGTCTCAAAAATCTGTCAATTATGAAAACGTATAGAACTTTTGAAGCTAAAGGTAAAATTACTTATATTATATATACATGGATTCTTAAATAAATTATAATTTCCGGTATTTTCGAGTACATCTAGAAGATCATTATTTATAAATAAAATTGAAAAATTTTGAAGCTTCCAATAAAAATGAGAAAACTTTGCAAAATTATAACGTTCACGGTTCAGCGAAGGCGAAGTATATTTTTTTATCTGATAAATAATAAATAAACTAAAGTTAGAACCGATACGGCCCAAGAGAGCCAATAAAAGACAAATCGACTAAAACTTTTGGACAGGCACAAAGTGCTTTCGCTAGTAGGTAACGTACTGAATAATATTTGACAGGATATCTACATGATTTAGGTTGGAAGTTTGATAAAAACTGGAGACTTCGCGTGTCGTAAGTAAACGGAACTTAGGCTACAGAGTCTATTGTTACTGATGGTTTTTAAAACAATCCGAAGTTGATCGATCGTCATGAAAACCTACCTGCCTAAAAAGCTACTGCAGGGTATGCCAACAATTGTAAAATGTCGGGTAGACCTACAATAAAGTCAGTTAGTATCCAGCCTGCGTTTTACTTAATACTTTCCATTGGCGCAGTCGAGATTTTTAACGAATAATCGAGTAATTACGCGTTTTGAAGTGTTTTTTCTTTTAAATACGTGTGTAGTGTGCCGCGCATATTAAAGTTTTGCGCATAAAAATGGTGGAAAGAACGGTCGCTCACAAAACTGAAGACGGGAGAGAAAGAAATACCACGGACTTGTAACTGCTCAGGCGATTACACGCTTCGTCAGTTTACTCATTGTGGAAAAGAAAAAAGAAACATTGGTTAGTTGGTCATATGTCAATCACATGAGAATAAAAAATATTATTTTACTAATCCGCGAATAGATAAAGTGTTTGTCAATCAGTGCTAACTCCCTTGAGTTTTGTATTCTTTGCAGAAGAAGAAAGATGCAGTGCGTGTTTGGAAAGAAAAACCAACATGGTATCAGAAACTTAAAACGGTGACGATGCGATGAACGAAGTCACAATCCATCCACAGACAAGGGTCAGGCCCAGGGTTAAAAAAATACGATAAAAAAATGAAAATCAAAGTCATAACCAAACCTAAAAACCATACCAACAAAAATAGTTCGTGATGAGCAGCGCAGGCTTCGTCAAGTGGACATAAAACAAATCAGCTTCAGGCCTTGTCATCTACATACACACAAAAGAAGTAATCCGCAACAGGCTTTGTCAAACTTAAACACTATAAACTACCCTATGGTGCCACACCGGACCGTAGCTGGCCCAAATGTTCCCATGACACTGGGCGCGTTACCTCGCTGTACAGCCAGGGAAATTTGTTGGACCAGATACGATCCGGAACGAGGATCGCAACCCCTGTCTCTAAGCCGCCGACCCATTCCTACACAAACTTCTTAGCCTCCGCACCCCAAGGCCCTACAGTCTCCACCGCAACTGGTATAAAATCATACGTTGGCTCCAAGACAGATTACTTCGAGTGCTTCTGTTTCAGGTCAGGCTCTTTGAATATTTTGATCATGATCAAACTAAATTCTCCTCTGGTGTTTCGGGTGTCCATGGGCGGCGGTGATCGCTTTCCATCAGGCGACCTGTCTGCTCGTTTGCCTCCTATCCCATAAAAAAAAACCACCTCCAAATGAATATAAATGAGATCAAAAGTAGTTCTCCAACATTTCAGTTGAAATACAGTTTTAATCGAAAAACAAAAGCTACCACCAAATTCAAGCCATCAAACACGAACACTTGTAACAACAAAGTCCTCCACAAAGCGGAATATAAAATGAAACGAAAACAGCGAAGACTGGAAAATTCTGGCCATTACTGTACCTGCCCGTCAAAACGACGTCACAGGTGACCAGACTAAATTACATGTGCATTCCGGAGTGCATCGCGAAAAATGTCTTTTTCACACATTTTAGAGAAAGAGAGATGGGTTTTATAAATTCATTTCGCATCTGACGGGGCGTCGACTTTTTAATTGCTTTTATAATTAAAAGCAACCTGCGTCGGGACATTGTATGAATTTGAAGAAACCCAACTTGTCGCTGTCGCCATCATTGGACCTTTTGTCTTACGCAAGCTTGTCTTTACTTTGGCATCAACAAATGAGATACAAGCACAGTCAACCTAGCCGAAGTATCCATACTTGACGCGTCGTGGCACGCCGAACGCAGTCTGGCTCGGTCACGCTACAGAAGAGCGATAGAGAGAGCTAGCTACTATACTTACGAAGCGTAAGCGATTGTGACGTTGGTAACCAGAATTGCTTCTCAATATGTCACGTTCGTGTTCGATTGTGGGAATGTTTGTCTTTTGTTTATTGGATCCATTTTGATTCGTCGCGAACACGGAGGGGCTGAAACAAATGACTGCCGAATGTCACGCTCGAGTTTGTGCTCGGTAATTTTCATTGAACTTTACGGAATGGTGATAAAGGTAACAAGTAAGAACATTAAGTGAGTGGAAAGGTTATATAAATTGGACTTGATAGAAGATAGAAGGAGTCATTTGGAGGAAAGAGTGTGGAGATGCATTTATACGTTTACTAGGGCATTTCAATCGGAAATGTGATACCAAGAAATTGACATAGTTATAATTATACTCGTAGATATACAGAGTATGGCCTGTAACAAAAGCAAAAAATTAAACTGTAGGTTTTTCTCCTTATACTTATCAACATTTGTTCAGCGACTTTTAAAAATAACTTGTATTTTGAATTTTATCACCCTTGAAAGTTTTTTCTAAGAGGTAATGTATTGCGAATTCTGTTAAGTCTAAAGTGTGACAGACAACGTCAATGACAACAATAATGGCGTACATTGAAGCTAATATTTATTTTGTATGAAAAAATAAAAATTTAAAGACTTCATAATTTTTAAAAGTCACTGAACAAATGTTGGTCAGTTTAAGGAGTGTAGCCTACAGTTTGATTTTTTGCTTTTGTTACAGACCCCACCCTGTATAAAAATAGTATTTCAAAATCTTTGTCGAATATATTAATGTTGATTGGTCATGCTTTACAGGATGTTATATCGTTTCTAATAATTTCCTTCTAATTTTTGTTTCAAAAATTGTATTCACTTTTCAAAATTCCTGTGCATGTTACAATGTTACAAACCGAACTAAGGTTATCTGAAAGAGATCGCCTTTTAGCGGTTTTACCACCCGTTATTTTTCTTCATTTTAAGCTTTTGTACATACCGTATTATCATTTTCTTCAATTGGTGTGCAGTAAAGAGTTTTGGCACTGTATTATTATAACACTATAGAATCATATGGTTATAGTTTATCCGCTACATTTAGTGATAAAAGTTTATTTACAAAGATTTCCGTAGTCCTGATACTCCTGATATAAGTAATAAAGCGGTCCGCCCCCCAAAGCCTTCATATTCGCGGATCAAAAGTTAAGCCAGATTGGAGCGCAACGTCGCTGGTCCATACAAAACTTTATGGTGCTCTTACACGGGCAACAAAATTGCCAGCAATTTACATACCATTGCCGCGTTTGCTCCATTTCAGTGACGTTGGTGCTTATTGAACAGAATAAATGCGGCAATGGTATGTAGGTTGCTGGCAATTGTGTGCACGTTTGCTGGTATAGTTTGTATTATGTCAATACGTATTGCAAGTTTCCGATTTCAATCATATGTGTATGTGTGACGAGTTAATTCACGAAAGTTGGCATGAATGTAACTTTTATTGTGCGAGTGACACCTGCATCGGTATACAGTTGTAATTGTCAAGAGCCACTATTTTATTGGTTGATCTATCACATATATAGACATTTTCATTCACTAATTCGTTCCATTCATGCCAGTGTGCGTAGACGAATGCCCAAACGCTTCACGATTCGCTCACGATTCGTTCATGATTCGCTCACGATTCGTTCACGATTCGTTCACGATTTGCTCACGATTCGTGAGCGTTTCGTGAAGCGTTTGTGCATCGGCTACGCACACAGCTCTTGGGAATTGACCTTGTATATGAATACGTAATAATATTTAATTTCTGATGTGTGTGGAACATCTATAAATCAAGAATGAAACTGTTTTCAGATTTGAAGGCTTGAAACACTGTCGTTCATATTTATCAAAAACATAAAGGTATAAGAATTAGTGAAATGATGTACGAAATGTCTTTTGATAATTATTTGAGTGTCACTTTTAAGATAATGAAAACAAGGCCTATTTTACTCTCTGGGATGGAAGAATAGATGACAGTCACTCATCATCCTCCTTGCGTTATCCCAGCATTTGCCAGGGCTCATGGGAGCCTGAGGTCCGCTTTGACAACTAATCCCAAGATTTGGCGTAGGCACTAGTTTTACAAAAGTGACTGCCATCTGACCACCCTACCTAAACTAGGCCTTATTGTAATTAGTTCGGTCTCCTCACGAGGTTTTCCTTCACCGAAAGTCACTATTAACTGTGAATTCGGAAACTACCTATGTGTGTTTATTTGTTTAAGCATATGAGGTTCATTTTACCTATGGTCAGTTTTTGTAGTTATCACAGACAGTGTTATTTTGGTAAACAACACGAACCCTCAATCTGAAGTTTAGATTTATCATCCCAAGCCTTTTCTCGGAAGGTCAATGACCTCAATTTCATGGATGACGGGCCTGAATGAGGGTGTTAAATCTGTGCACTTGAGTGATAATCTTTACTGGAACTTTTATGATAACAATAAGCAGAAAAATCTGAGAGTGAAGTCAAAATCTTTTGTGGAAATTCTGAATGTAAAAACATATTCACCCGGTCCGGTAGCTCAACCAAAATAGGACTGTTAGTTGTAATGTGCTTAAATGTCAATAGATCTAAATACCTACATAAAAGAAGAAACTGACTGACTGACTGACATATCAACGCACAGCCGAAACCGCTGGCGTTAGAGATTCCAAATTTGGCACGTAGATTCCAGATAAAGCACCCATAGTATAAGCTTTGCTTAGTTTGGGGCTAAGTTGATCTGTGTAAGGTGTCCCCAATATTTATTTATTTATTTATTTTATGGGTCCTAAGCGACAATATACATACTTAAATAGATAAATACATACTTATATACATAGAAAACATCCATGACTCAGGAACAAATATCTGTGCTCATCACACAAATAAATGCCCTTACCGGGATTCGAACCCAGGACCGCGGCTCAGAAGGCAGGGTCACTACCGACTGAGCCAGACCGGTCGTCAAAAAAAAATACTAAATTAATACTAGCTTTTGCCCGCGGCTTCGCTCGCGTTAGAAACAGACATAATGTAGCCTATGCCACTCTCCATCCCTTCAACTATCTCCACCTAAAAAATCACGTCAATTCATCGCTCCGTTTTGCCGTGAAAGACGGACAAACAAACAGACACACACACTTTCCCATTTATAATATTAGTATGGATTCTTCAGATCAGGGGCCCATTTCTCAAAACTGAAAGTTACAAGGTACAAGCGGAAGTCTCTTTCCAACTTGTCATATTAGACATTGAAAACCACTTGTAAATTGTAACTTGTAGCTTCGAGAAATGGGCCCCTGGGGTGCGCGAACTGTCAAATCGTATGGGTTGTCGTGGAAACACACTTGTAATACAAGGCTTGTACCTTTCGAGAAACAGGCCCCTGGTCTTAAGTACAATACCATAAATGTTACAATTTTGTTGTATCTTTTAAATCCACGTCTAAAAATGTCCTTAATGCGATCCACGTGGACCATCAATGATTTTTATTGTGTTTATAAAAAGTTTCTAGAGCTGGCGGAAAAATACTTTTTTAATACCGTCTCCATCCGTCCTCGGTTCCAGCGAATTGATGTTTAATATTAACTGTTAAAGCTTGAGTTATTCCTATAGCGTATCTGCGTATTTCAAGTAAGCAGTCTGTGCCTGGAAGCAAGCGTCTAGTTAAAACAGTCCTATGAAGTATCGCAAAACGCCTTCAGCACATGGATTGAAAGGGTTTCCCGAAACATAATAGGCTGGTTTTAGTGTAACGCGGACCGTCTGCGCGGAAGGATCCGCGCGACCAATTTGTATGAAGTTGATGTTGTCGTCCGCGCGGACCCGTCCGCGCCACTTTAAAACGCTCCCTGAAGTTAATACATATTTAGTCCAGTGCAGAGCGTTCCGCGCGGTCGGTCCGCGTGACACTACAACCAGCCATATAAATAGTGCGCAACTTTAATACCTATTTTTATATAAATTCTCACTACCAGACAGTTCTTGTAATTGGCTTCCTGTATCTACTGTGTCTTAAATTATATCTTATGTGACATAAGTAATGTCATAGCTGTTGGATTTCCAAATAAATATAAATAAATAAATAAGTAGCTTAATGATGCGTCATCGCCGCTGAACGCAGCCGTAACGGCCGTACGCATGTTTATATACTAACGAGCGATTTTTGGTCGACGAAAGCCATAGAAAGATCCTATGTGGGCTCAATTCGTGTAGGTGATGACTGGCAACCTGTCACTGCAAACACATTTTTTTAGTTTCTCTTTCAACATCTTAATTGCTCGTGGCACTGAAACTTGAGCAGTTTCCTGTGCTCTGCCTGTCCCTTTTGGGAATACAAGTGTGAGTTTATGTCCGAATTTATTTTTAAATTGGTATGGTGAGCTGCAAAAAATAATGGCACATTATCAATGAATTCATTCATAATTTCTCCATGCAATTTTACAGCTCACTGTACAACTATTACATTGTTTGTACGGTTATAGCTTCGTTCATGTGATTCTTATAGCAATTGGTATTGAAGCGATTGCAATAACAACTCAATTGCAATGTCGTTTGAGTTATTAATGGAAACTTTTAATTGGCATTTACTACTTCAGTTTATTGGAAGACTGACTCTGATCATTATTTTTTCCCCTCACTAGCTCGGAAACACGTGTTTTGTCCTTTAATACCAGCGGGTAAAAACGCATTTTATCCACTAGTGGGTAAAGTAATTTGACCTTGAATAAAGTCAAATTAACTGCTTTAAAATTTATAAAAGTAGGTGAATCTAGTAATAAAGATGATTTACCACCTGTGGAAGTACTGGAAGCAGTGATAAACGTATTTTTTGCGTTGTAGTTTCCTCGCTATAGTGAGGGGAAAAGTTTTGTGTTACACTCGGGTGCAAATGTATTTTACTTCTCGTGTGTTAAAAAAACTCGCAAGTTCAGGATTCTATTCTCGAACCACTCGCTTCGCTCGTGGTTCAACTATAGAATCCTTTCACTTGCTCGTTTTTCAATTCCACACTCGGCGTTAAAATACAACTTTGCCCCCTTGTATAACAAATAACTATTAAAATTGTAAGAGCTTAGAAATGATTCGGTTCAACGTTTGTTGTAGAAAAGGATCCGTTACTCGATAGCGGAACGAAAAATGCCGTTCATTGGTTGCACTAGGACAAAAAATTACATTGGTACATTTTCAGTGACGTTTACGCTAAACGCACTTTCTCTAAAACGTCAATAACTCATGGTAGAGGTTCTTATCACCGGCCAGCCGTCTTAGAAAATGATGTGTCGGACGCCTCGGCACGAGCCCAAGCCAGTCTGATGTTTTTGTTGTTGTCCTAAGGCACTCCTGACCCTTTAGCGTTGTCGCGCGCGAGTCCATGCTAGAAGTCGCGCTTGATGTATGGACTCGCGCGCGACAACGCAAGTTGTGTTAAAAGGGCAGAGGTGCAAAGGGCCTTCACAAGCTCGCGCCACGCCTTCCTATCTTCAGCGACCCTTGTGGCCTCGCTCCAGCTCAAACCAGCCGCTCGCAGCTAAATTTCGACGGACCGCTTCCATGAGTGAACCGGGCGCCCGGAGCCACGGCTTGCATTTTGCGATTTCCAGCCGAAAGCCATGATGGCGTTATTTCTTTCCCCTCTCCGAAGAGTGTGTCCAATCCATCTCAATTTTCGTGTCGCGATTTCCTCGTCAATGGGTGTTTGCTTGCATATACTCCACAGGTCTTGATTTCAGATAGTGTTTGGCCAGAAAACGCGAAGGATCGACCTCAGGGACTTGTTGACGAATACTTGGAGCTTTTTCGTTAGGCCCCTTGTCACTCTCCACGTTTTGCAGCCAAAGAGCAGCACAGATTTCACTATGGATTTGAAGAGGGAAAGTTTGATTCGACGCGTGAGCACATTTGACTCCCAAACGGCCTTTAACTGAGCAAATGCAGCCTTCCTTTTTATTCTGCTGTCGATGTAGTCTTATAGATACGCGATTAAATCGTTTTTGCGAATAACTATAAGATAATCAAAACCGAGTGCGGGTAGTTCGAAAAACTCGCGCGGCTGTCAGAAGGTGTTGATGTCATTTCAAGCCAGTCTTCTCCGAGACCACGGGGACAACGCCGTCCCTGAAACGTTGGAGGTCTGTTTAATATGTAGTCATACGCGATTAAGTCCCGATTTATTATGTGATTGTATATAATAATTATACGACATAATATCGATACAAAACCATATTCCCTATTTAACCAAACAACTAGTTAGCTTCCAAAGTTGTCGGCGAGCAGAGATTTACGCGAAAACTTTCATGCTCTCATGATTTACTGTTTGTGTGGTCAGCGGATTAAGAAGTGAGGTTGTGTTGCGACATTTGGATTTGGAGTATGCTTAGGTTTTTCGTAGCAAAAAAAAAACTAATTCCAATAAGGTTCTAGTTTACCCTTCGGGTTGGAAGGTCAGACGGCAGTCGCTTTCGTAAATTAGTGCCTACGCCAAATCTTGTAATTAGTTGTCAAAGCGGATCCCAGGCTCCCATGAGCCGTGGCAAATGCCGGGATAACGCAAGGAGGATGATGATGACAAATTAAAAAAAAAATGTAAGCATCATCAATGTAGTTACAACTTATTTAATGGGTGGCGCTAAAAATTTAGGTACGATTCTTAGTATGAAAATTATAAATCCTATATAAATAATCCTTGCTATATTATTTTTAATAAGGGCCTGTTTCATCAACCACAGTTAACAGTGTATGGAAATTCCCATACAAAAAAAATTGCGAAAGCAAAATTCGGTGACGGACGGTTTGGTGATTTGGTGCAACTGGACTAAAATCTACGTTTTCTAATACACTCTACAGAACAAACATGAATAGTAGGTAAGATTAGAATGTATTGTTTTTCTAAATAATACCATTCAGGCATAGTCTTAAGGCCCGAGGACCACTTAGGGCCACTTGCACCAACGAAAATGGAGGGTTAACCCACCATTTTATATGAAATTTGACAATGACAGCCCACTAACCCTGAGTTACGTGGTCGGTGCAAGTGGGCCTTAGTAGTACTTCTTCATATGTTTATGCTTATTAAATTTGACCACAGTTTCATTTGTTTTGTGTTCCATTTTCAAACAAAACAAAAGAATAAATTTCGACGCCTGTGGGTGTAAAATGATGTTCAGCAAGCGTAGCACACTAGTTTGGTAAACTTTATCGCATCAGTGCGTCCCTATCGCACTTACAAATAGTGCGAAAAGGATGGCCTGACGTAGCATCGTTTATCACGCGACCGTGCTTGGCTTTCAGGATAGAGCGAAGTGGAAGGATAAAAGAAGGAGAGCGGAACCCGTGACAGTACGGAAAACCTAGGAGGACGATGACATTTTTAGTATAGGTCAATTTACAAGAGTTGCCACGAATGGAATGACTGAACGAAAATATCTATGTGTGTGAGTGTGACAGATTAACCAATATAGTGTCTCTTGACAGTCACTAAATGAAATGAAATGAAATAGTTTATTAATAACAAAGTTACATGTCAGGTTGGTATTATGTATAAGATTTTTATACATTTATTGATTTAAATAATAAATAATTATAAATTGAAATAGATATCATACACGAAAGAAAAAACGTCAAGGCCTACTAGTGGCCGAGCCGGGAATCGAACTCGATCGATCTCTCGATATATCGTAATCCTGCAAAGGATTCATATAGGAGGTGCAAGCACTAATTGCTCGCCCTTAGAGTTGGTCAAAAGGCGCCTAGCCTTATCAGAGATAACATACATACATACAACATACAATCACGCCTGTATCCCATAAAGGGGTAGGTAGAGCACATGAAACTACTAAAGCTTCAGTGCCACTCTTGGCAAATAAGGGGTTGAAAGAAAACGAAACTGTGACATTGCAGTGACAGGTTGCCAGCCTCTCGCCTACACCACAATTTAACCCATATCCCATAGTCGCCTTGTACGACACCCACGGGAAGAAAGGGGGTGGTGAAACAGAGATAACATATACTAGAGAAATTTCGTCGGATACCACGGCGGGCGGGTGGTCTAGTGGTAAAGACGTTAGCCGCGTAAGCTGACGACCCGGGTTCGATTACCGGCTCGGCCACCAGTGGGCCTTCTTTCGTGTATGATATCTATTTCAATTTATATATAGTAGTGTGACTACTTGACAAAAGAACAAATCAAAAATAAACAATAAAATAATTTGATTTGTTCCCTAGTTGAATAAATAATTATTTTAAAAGTTATCACGATTCATACAGAGTAATTACAAATTACAATTTCATTATATTATTATGTTAGGTAGGTATATTATTAGGTAGGTTCAAAAACTCTTCAAGAATAATAACTCTCTTCAAAACTAATACGGGATGTAACTCACACAATAAAAGTTTTGTTCATTCCATCCGTGCTCAATCAATCAATTAATTCCATCGATTTACGTTTATTTATTGACAAACTTATTAAGTATCAATCTATTCTAAGAATTCTATTTTCCTTTATATACTTTGAAGCTTTTGACATATCGAAATTGCCTCTGTATCGGAAAGTTTAGGCGTGTGGGAGGCTAGAGGGACGGTAATCGGTATCAATAAGTAATTTATTTATAAATTGTTTTTGTACGCAAACGTTCAAGATTTATTTATTTTTCCACGAATTTGGACGTAGGCAGTGGACTGATTTTCATCGAACATGGCTAAGAACATTAACGATTAATTCAGATTCAGCTTTCATAGAAAAAAAAACGTGGTTCATACGTTCGAAAGAACGATGCCAAATACAGACGCATACAAACAGACAGACAGACAGATAGACAGATAGTCCTATAGACAGATAAACAGACAGATAGACAGACAGATAGACAGACAGATAGTCAGATAGGTAGTCAGAAAAACAGACAGATAGACATACACGTCAAACTTATTACAACCCGTCGTTTTTGTGTCGGGGGTTAATTTTTTTTATACCACGTCGGTGGCAAACAGGTATACGGTCCGCCTGATGGAAAGCGGTCACCGTAACCTTACTCAAGGGGTGTCACATGCGCGTTTTCGACCCATTAGAAACTTTGTACACTCCTTTTTTGATTCCCTAAATTCAATATTTGGTAAAATGCCCTACATTTGTATCAATTTCTTATTTTTACGTGCCTTATCACAATGGGGTAAGAGAAATAACATCATAACTTTTTATGACAGCCATAACGCCATTTCCACTGAGCGCGAGTTTATGACTGCTTCTATATGGCGATATTAGTTGGTGAGAGTAGTTTTGTATAGCGTTAGTACCGTATAATATTAGGCCATTTTGCTAATTTCCGTCTATATACTCTAGTTTTCGTCCACACATGGAATAGTATATTTTTGTGTCTCTTGCAAAATATCATAGTTGTAAATACACCGTGTTTTTTTTTGTTTTCCGTTAAATTCGACACGTCGTTAGGTTCATTATCAGAATGTTCAGCCTGTATATCAGTTAGTTTAATTCGCAAAAATAAAATTTTCATCGTTTTCATACATAATAAATGAATTAATTAGTGTGAGAGACCTTTGAGAATAACATTCAACTTAGTTTCAAGTGATTGACGGCACATATGAAAACAAATAACATTAGGAAGTGGTAAAGGCTGTAAGTGCTGTAACACACGTGTTAAGTAAGTTTTTTTAATAACTCGAATAACTCGATAACCGTAAGAGTTAAGACGAGACAAGATTTCTTAGAGAAATTAATTGTATTTGATCTAAAGAACCTTCCCTTGAAGTTAACGGAATTCAATAAAAACACGGTGTATTAATTAGAAAAATTGAATATCGTCACTACTTTTAAAAAATCTCGTATCTCACGCTGTTCCTCAAAGTTAAAACGCAGTAAGTCTATATGCATTCCATACATACTTACTACAATTCTCTTTTCATTGACAGACGAAGATACAAGTTTTTTTAAAGTAGTGTCGATATACCTACATACATGTAGGCAGGGCACATAAAACTGCTTAAGTTTCAGCACTACTCTTGGCAAATAAGATAAAAGAAAACTAAATTGTGACATTGCAGTGACAGGTTGCCAGCCTTTCGCCTACGCCACAATTTAACCCATAACCCACAGTCGACTTCTACGACACCCATGGGAAGAAAGGGGGTGGTCAAATTCTTAACCCGTCACCATACGGGAAAAATTGAATATGTTTTATGTTTTTGTGTTTTATATACTGAAAGTGTACTCAAAGTTATTTTATGGATGCAATAAATAAATATAAAATATGAAATATTAAAAGTAAGTTTAAGTTTAAAGTTTAAATTTTCGGCACTGTTTGTCTTTTATGTATTCTTATGTAGTCTTTTATGTATATATTAACCCATTTACAGTTAATAACTAAATTGTATAATGTTTATTATGTGACATGTTATATTATAAATATAATAAAGAATATGAATATGAATATGAATATGAATATTCCATCTATTGTATCTTTTGATGTAATGACTGTTTGTTGCCATAATAAAATAAAATAAAAAATAAAATAAAAGTTGTTAAGTCAAATATAGATTGCATTTATGCGGCAAAGAAAATATTGAAATTGACAAAGACTAGCGCTAGATGATAACTAGCGTACTAACCCTACTAAAAAGTCATACAATTAACTCCTGCCTTTACATTATTATATACCATATTATTATATTACGATAGAACGGCGTTCAGTGAAGTACCTAGATATATTTTTTATTTAAAAAGGAAAGTGAAAAGATTTTTTTTTTTTTTTTTTTTTTTTTTTTTTTTTTTTTTTTTTAGTATGGATAGGTAGACGTTTGACCACGATCACACCTGATGGTAAGTGATGATGCGGTAATGAAGATTTGAAAAGAAAAAGAAATGGGACTGTTTTGTATTAAGTACTATTTTCTTTTCACTTTCCTTTTTAAATAAAAAATATATCTAGGTACTTCACTGAACGCCGTTCTATCGTTATCTGCGCCATGAATGAAAGGAATTGAATTGAATGGATGAGTTGAATGAATAAATCTAAATACTGGAATTTATTATAATGCGCCTCTGCGTTATTTCCTTTGTCAATTGCAAAACTAAATTGCAAGTATTGCATCACAATTGCACTTACTTAAAGCTTTAAATGTCTATGTAACCACAGTCTAACCAACTACCAAATCAAATTACCCGTAATCGGCAGTTTAAAAACCCTATCCCCAAGCAAACAGCTAAAGAAGTCTGCTAATGAAATCATCTGGGCGGTTAGGCAAATCCAAATTGAATCGGGAGCGCGCAGTCAGCGTCTGCTACTCAAAGATTTTTACAGGTTACGACTAGCTATTTGCCACTTCAAATAATTTAGACGGAAACCTACCTTCACACCTACCGGCTACCTTCAAATCTAGGGTCTTCTGGGCGAGCTCATTCCATCGTAGGCCACGTCTTTGCCTTTGCCTAGTCAGTGGCCAAGAGTAAGTGCGTTTTCACATTATCCGATCCGATATCGGATGTCGGACCGATATACCATACAATACAGGCGCCATCTTGGATTTTTTCTATTGAAATACTTCCTACATCCGATATCGGATCGGATAATGCGAAAACGGACTAACGCTATTTATATAATAAAAAAAATTGAAAACCCCCGACAGCGACATAGTACCTAGACCGATTTTCATGAAACATGGCTAAGAACACTCCCGACTAACTCAGCTTTTAGACAAAAAGTACTTAATTTAAATCGGTTCATACGTTCGGGAGCTACGATGCCACAGACAGACAGACAAACAGACACACAGACAGACAGACAGACACGTCAAATTTATAACACCCCGTCGTTTTTGCGTCGGGGGTTAAAAAATAAAAATACCTCACAAATGGGACCCTTACTTATATTTAATGAACCATTTGAGCCTAAAGTTATTTTTAGACGTTTGATCTTTTGAGATAAGGAAATGTAATTTTGAACTGAAATAGTTTTAATATATACACATATATATATATCTACTTTGCTACTTACAATTAGTGAAAAACATTAGAAACGACGAATATATCTTGAACATCACATCATAGTTTGTGTTTATAAAATGCTAGTTATATTGTAACCATAAAGAATAAATCCTTTTAAAAAGACACTCATTTGTTGTGTCGTATCCGTCCCGCAGTCGTCACATCTAAAGCCCCCTTCTCGGACAATGTAATATATTATTATGGGCGAATCTGAAGGGCTCAGAGCTCAGATAAGTAATACCTATCTATGAAATTTACACCTTGTAACTATATCACACCATAAATTGTCGTGTCGTATCCGTACCGCAGTCGTCGCATCTAAACCCGTTTCTCGGACAATCGGTATCGACCAATCCGAACGCGCTGCACGTAGCCGCCATGTTTAAAATTAGCGCGGTTTGTTCCTGCCAGCGGAATTAATTGAAAAAGTCTATTAGCGATGCTTGTTCAAACAATAACGGTCTGCTGGATTTCGCAAATATTGTATTGAGCATTCCTTTGTTCGTAAATTAGGGGAAAATTTTGTGTTGATTCTATTTTGTTTTTGGAAATTATTTTGAAGTCCCATTTTTGATAAACCCGTATTACCCGTGTGGTGACGCGTTAAGAATTTCATCACCCCCTTTCTTCCCGTGGGTGTCGTAGAAGGCGACTGTGGGATATGGGTTAAATTATGGTGTAGGCGAGAGGCTGGCAACCTGTCAATGCAATGCCATAGTTTCGTTTTCTTTCAACCCCTTATTTGCCAAGAGTGGCACTGAAACTTGAGTAGTTTTATGTGCTCTGCCTACCCCTTTATGGGATACAGGCGTGATTGTAAGTATGTATTTTTGATAAAGAAAAGATGATTGTGTATTCAAATATTGAAAATAGGATTTTAAAGTTAAAATTGTTTATTAATTATGTTATAACAGACATTTTTTTGATATTAAAAAAAAAACTGCAATTTATGTTTTTCTATACAGGTATCAATAACACTTAATTTGACGCAAATCAACGTAATAACATGGTGTCAATATTGTTTGTATTACAGTACAATACAATACTCTTTATTGCACACCTTAATAAAATACAACAATACAAGACAAAGAAGCAACACGAACAAAGGTAAACAACAGGCGGTCTTATCGCTATAGAGCGATTTCTTCCAGACAACCTTAAGGTTTGTATTGTTAATTAATATCAATCAATATGCAGTGCTAAAGGCCATGTACGAAATTACAAAAAAAAGTTATTATACTTATACGCTTTCGTTCCAGTGGTTCCTGACTTCATTAGTCGCCATCACTAGTATTGGAGCAGCTTAATTTTCTCACAAAAATTTAAACAAGCCTCTATTGTAAGGGCGATACGGGTATTCAGATATTTTTTTTTATCTACAAGAGTGCAAAGTAATTTCATAGAAATTTTAACTTGATGTCCACAACTAGCTGTGGCTGGTAGAATAAACGTTTTAATGATGATTTTGACTCTTAAAAAATGTAAAAAAAAATATGAATCAAACTATATTGTTTGATGTGTTGCAGTTAATATTTTGAGTCCGTCAGCCGTTTCGATATATCTAATAGTGACTTAAAATATCATTCATTATGACAAATTAAACCTTATAACAAAGGCAAGAGGTTTACAAAATAAAGTGTGCCATAAACAATAGCAAAGAATACTTTAATAATAAAATGACGTAATATTAAATTATGCGCATGGCAAAGACCGGTGCCAGATCCCAATAAGGGGCTTCCTGGCTACGACAATGGAATCGCAACGCCAAAACAAGCGTTATATGACACTTATATATGGATACGAGGTCAATACGAGGAAAATGCGATGTTTGATAAAAATTTGGCAAACATGCATTGTTTTAAACAGACTTAACTTGAGTTTTGAATGATTCACGGTTATTTTCATTACACTTATATTGACCGGGATATAGACCGTGATTATCATTTTGATTTTTGTCGAGCTCCCGATATTTCGACGCAGTTGCACGCATCATGATCACGGAAAACTGACGAAGGCGGGTGGATGTTAAAGTTGCATAGACAGCGCGCGATCTACCCTCCTTCGCCTAACTAACCTTAGACTTACTTGGTGATACACGACGAGCTTTGGTAGGACCATTTTCAACAGAAACGACCTATAGAGCTGCTGGGACATTTTGTGATCGATGCTTGTACAGCCATCACATTCATTTATTTATTTATTAAAAACATATTAACATGAACTTACAGTATAACCAATGCGTCACGAAACTTAGATAACAAAAAATAAAGAAAGAAAAAGACAAAAGAAGAGAACACTAACAAGAAAATTAAACAATTCATTTTTGGGATCCACAGTTACAAGTGTAGATTAAATTTAATTATTCACTCCCATACATCACAATAATACAGACAATCCTCGATACAAACTTACTAAACTTCATCTTTATCAAACAACCAAGTTCAGACTAAAGTGATCGTTCATCTATTGTACCCCAAGTTCCAGCCAATATGGAGGTACAAGTATTAATTAATATAATAGATGATACGGACGGTCGGACCGAGTTCAGAGCAGATTATAGATAATATAGATGATACGGCAGTTTGGAGTGCACGTGTACTACCACAGAACTTAATTTAGATAGAAGAAACAAATTCATATATTTGTATAGGGGCCGAGCGTGTCACATTTTGTACTGAAGTTGATTCTTGCCTGTAATTTTAAATATGTCTCAGGCTCTTGATTGTTCATAATTTTTGTGTTGTTGCAATTGAATATCACGTAACGAGGCATTTTTTTATGTTTTGGTTGACTTCAACTTATAAAAATTGACGCCCGAAAGCTGCAAGCTGCGAGTAAAGACGGACAACTCAGTGGATTTCACTGAGTTCATTTGACACGCTAAGTAGATACGTTTGCTTGATCTATGGTATATATGACATCTGTGTGTACTACCTATAGCTAATAAATAACGATATTATTCGTAAGTCATCCTCCTTGCGTTATCCCGGCACGGCTCATGGGAGCTTGCGGTTGGTTGACAACTAATTCAAAGATGGTGTAGGCACTAGTTTTACGAAAGCGACTGCTATTTGACCTTCCAACCCGAAGGGTAACTAGGCCTTATTGGAATTAGTCCGGTTTCCTCACGATGTTTTCCTTCAGCGACTGGCAAATATCAAATGACATTTCGACAATGGTATTCGATGTTATTCATAAGTACCTATTAAAAACTTGGTTTTACTAATTCTGTCAAATTACCTCTATAAGTGTAGAACATGGAAAATATTTGAATTTATTCATCAGTCGAAATTTGACCCCCAAGTTCTTTACACAAATATTCCAAGAGGAAACATATCTATCTTATACTTTTAAACGAGCAATTCTTGTATATTTATTTATTTATTTATTTATTTATTTATATATATATTTATTTACACTGACGATCTCGGAAACCGCTCTAACGATTTCGCAGAAATTTGTTATGTGGGGGTTTTTGGGGGTGAAAAATCGGTCTAACTTATCCTTAGGTCCCGGAAAACGCGAATTTTCGAGTTTTCATGCGTTTTTCTTCGCGCGCCATCTCGTGTGCAGTAGTTGTACTGTTAAGACAGAATTCTTCCGGTCCATGTAAGTACTATTTATTGCAAACACTAGATGGCGACACAGGTCAAGGCTAAAACGTATAGAAAAATACACTATTTGAGTTTTTGTAGCGAAATGCGCGCCATCTGGTGTGGAGTAGTTGTGTTGTTAAGGCTGAGAATTCTTTCGCTCGATGTAGGTACTATTCATTTTTGAACTAGATGGCGACACATGTCAAGGATACGAAACAGAACCGAGCGAAGCTCGGTTGCCCAGATTGTTAAGTATAACTTCGACTGAGACTTTGGACATCAAGGAATCTAAGCAAATGCCTAGAGTGGACAACGATTACATACCGTACATACTGCATTAAAATAAAAAGGTCAACGATCATTTGTTCATGAGTAGAACTCCAGAACAAAGCTGATATCATTATTAGAACAGAATAGAAATTCATTTATTCGAAAACACACAGAAAAAAGGGAAAATTCTACAAACAAAAATACAAATAAACAGAAGGTGCCTCGAAATGATCTCAGCATTACTGGCGACATCCAGCGCTGACTTTATCAGGACGTACCATCTAATATCGATCGGTAATAATTAAACAAAACACAAAGTGTAAAATATTAAATTTTATCAATAAAATAATATTCAGGCAAGAGTTACACAACAATAATAGTTATTTTCCCCTCACTAGCTTTAATACCAGCGGGTAAAAACGCATTTTATTCACTAGTGGGTAAAGTAATTTGACCTTGAATAAAGTCAAATTAACTGCTTTAAAATTGATAAAAGTAGGTGAATCTAGTAATAAAGATGATTTACCACCTGTGGAACTACTGGAAGCAATGATAAACGCATTTTTTGCGTTGTAGTTTCCTCGCTATAGTGAGGGGAAAATTTTTGTGTTACACTCGGGTGCAAATGTATTTTACTTCTCGTGTGTTAAAAAACTCGCAAGTTCAGGATTCTATTCTCGAACCACTCGCTTCGCTCGTGATTCAACTATAGAATTCTTTCACTTGCTCGTTTTTTCAATTCCACACTCGGCGTTAAAATAGAACTTTGCCCCCTTGTATAA
Organism: Leguminivora glycinivorella; assembly: GCF_023078275.1. Classification (NCBI taxonomy): domain Eukaryota; kingdom Metazoa; phylum Arthropoda; class Insecta; order Lepidoptera; family Tortricidae; genus Leguminivora; species Leguminivora glycinivorella. The sequence continues at coordinate 1,066,366 of NW_025952828.1, forward strand.
CAACCCCGCTGGTATTAAAGGACAAAACACGTGTTTCCGAGCTAGTGAGGGGAAAAATTAGTTACACAATAAAGACTTAAAATGCTCATAAATGTGCTTAATCTATTAGATGATTGTCTAGGCATTCGTCCTAACATTCCTTGTAATAATATTAACTTCGTGCAAACTGCGGGAACATGGGAACTCGCCGCAGAATAAATAAGACCCACTGGAAATTAAAGCACACGTTGTAGTAAAATAGTTTTACTGGACACACGTTGTTGTTTTAGACATTTCTCGCCAACGGAGAGAAGTTTTTAGAATTACTAGTGGCTCAAAGAAGTGTAAATTTCATGAACTATCAAGCTCCGTGTCATAAACATTAATAATACATACAAAGAAAAAATGCCAATGCCTCCAAGTGTTCCAAGCTGGATTCGAACCAGCGTGCTCCGTTAACAGGACGGATGACTCAACCACTCGGCCATCGGTACACGAAAGCAAGTGTCGAAATTTTCAAGTATATGACACAATTACCGAGAGCTTGGCGCCAAGCTTGGCTTTTTTTGTATATGACATTTATTTAATGTTTATAGTATAATAGTAGTGAGACTACTTAAAAAATACGAATTTAAATGTTTTCTATAAGAAAATAGTTTAATTTGATCTAAGACTCCGTGTTATATATTTTGAGAAATAAATAAGAAAATTAATTAGTATCACAAATAACCTTCTTCATTATCATTCGCCTGCCATTATCCCAGTCATTTAGGGTCGGCGAAGCATATCCAGATCAAAAGGATGAAATGTCTACTGCTGGACTAGTGTACATGTCATGGATATAAGTAGCGTTGGCAAAATGGGGACTGGGCTCACATTATTTGATGTTAAAATGCGAGTTTGGATTAAAGCCTACCTGTTATGAAGTCTAATTAAATTTTGAGGTCTTACAGATCATTTTCGTTATTGAAGGAACAATAACCATATATACGTAGTTTGCTTTATGTGGTTATTCTGAATATTTATCTAATAACCTAACCTAACCACGAAATTAAAATTTTGAAAAAACCCCCGACCCCGACAAAGTGGACCGATTTTCATGAAACATGGCTAAGAACACTCCCGACTAACGTTCATCCGTTCGGGAGCTACGATGCCACAAACAGACACACACACAGACAGACAGACACGTCAAACTTATAACACCCCATCGTTTTTGCGTCGGGGGGCAGTGTGTGTGTCGCTAGCGCAAGTCGGACGTCCGTCAACTGTGTCTCTGAATATTATATCAAAATACGTGTCATTAATAACAATTTCGATTGTAAAATAGTTTTAAAAGACAGTTTTACTATCAATGTGTACAATGGTGCATTAAAACTCAAGAACAATGTGTGAAATACGAACTAATCGGCAATATTTATTTAGTGTTGAACGTTATAACGCTTTAAAATTTAACCCACACAAGTAAACAAGTGCAAGCTTACGCAAAGTTCGGGAGTGCTTCGTAAAAACTCGGCAACCAATCAGCGACGAGAACGCAAACAACTAAAACCTGCCGCTGCCGCTTGTTAAGCCAAATTTCGCACGCTTGATCGATGCATGAATGGCGTAGTGGATATAGTGACCGCTTACTACGCTAGAGTGCTCGAGTTCAAATCTTCGATAAGACTTTTTTTGCTTTTTTATTTTTTGTGTTTTTTTTTTTTTTTTTTACTGATCATTTTCTTTTTTATTTTTTTTTGTCTCTGTTCTTTTTTAATTGACACTTGTGAAAAACCTGACAGACTGAAAAAATGGCACCAAAATGTGACAATTGCAAACAAAACATACAAAGTAAGGAATTTTTAAAATGTTCTGAATGTAAAAAGATATACGATTTAAAATGCGCGAGAAGATCGTCAAGCCTGTTTAACTTGATGACAAAGGAAAGAAAAAGAATATGGGTTTGCTTACAATGTCGCAGCAGCTCTAACACACCAAAACAAACAAATGAACCAAACATACCACATTCTAAGCGAAATCCCACTAATTTATCACCTGATACTAACACGTCATCATCCGCGCTAAAAGAAACTCCAAAAAGCTCATCGACAATTACAGACCAAATTTCCGAATCCGAAGAAATACACAAAAACAGCTCTAAAACAGAGTGCAAAGTCCCTCTGGACAGGAGTAAAAGTACCGAAGTTGAGACATCGAAAAGTGACTCACCCGAGATACAGATGGATAATATTCGCTCTGTACTTACAGCATTAATAAGTGACACTCCTGTGCACCAAATAAAGAATATTGTCAGCAACAAATCACACGTTTCCATTACCACTGATACTTCATTGAACCTTTTAGACGAAAATGAAAAAAACAGTCCTACAAAGGGACAACATCTCAAGACCACTGATGCGGCCGAAAATATATCAACCACGCTGGAAGATAAGGCATCAAATACAGAAAATGGTACTTTGACTGAGGAACTAGATAATGTAGACCCTCAAACACTAAACCGATCATCATCTAACGATTTAAATCCTGATTTCGAAACATTGAAAAAAAAACTCGCCTGAAATTGATTACGTTACCAGGAGAAAACCATGTACAAAAAAACAAGTTTCGGCAGATAATTTGTCAAACACAGAACTCAGCAACGGCTCTTGGAAGTACGATAGTTTTCAGTCTCCAAACAGTTTACCAAATCTTTCGATACTGGACACCACAGAAACGCAACAAATGAAAATGGCCGTAGATGCTTTATCCGTCCAATTATTGAGTGCTCATGATGAAATAACAAGGTTAAATCAAGAAGTATTCGAGCTTAAAAAAGTAATAGAAATATGCCATAAAAAGATAATTTCATACAAAAAAATTCTAGGCGATACAACTATCGGTAAAAATGAACTGCTTTCTAATAAAAAGGCAAGAAGGGAGAAAAATAGAGACAAGCAAAATTACTCAAATACTCAATTCACGCCGAAATTAGAAAAAACAAAACATCTAAGTAGCACTCCGTTACAGTCCACCTCTACACCTATCGACTATAGAAATGGTCCTAAGAACGACCCTCACTCTAATGATATCAAGAGCCAGCAACCGACCTCAAAAGACACACCTGAAAGAAATAGCAACCATTCCAACAAAAGTAATTCGAATCCTGCCAGCCATGAGAGACTACTGGAAAGTTCGAAGAGTCATGGACTGCATATGAATAGTAAGAATAGCCAGAGTGACCGTAACATAAAAAAGACATGTCTTACCGGTGTAAGTGATGACGTCAACGAGAAGAAAAACGTCATTATTCTAAGTACAAATAACAAAAACAAAATATACCAAATCTCACGAAAAATGCTGCGAAATGATTTAAAGATTTGCCATTATAGTTTGCCAAATGCTGGTATTAAAGAAATGTTCAAACACATACACTTGAAAACGAAAAACCTAACTCCTACTGATTACTGTGTTGTACTTCTGGGACAAGATGATTTTAAATCAACAAAAGACTACCTTAGTCTTATTCATTATATACGTGAGATACTTCAACCGCTGCAACATACAAATTTTATCATCTGTTCACCGACATATACATGTAACAACAGAAGCAACTTATGTAACTGGCGTATTGAAACTTTTAATAATTTACTGCATCTGGACATCGAAACTCACCAGTACGCGTATCTCATTGACGCAAATCAGAACCTATCATATGATCAGACTATGTTCAACCTGAGTACGGGTGATTTAAAAAACCACGGCATGAGGCAAATTTTTAAAACTGTGTCTGAAACAATTGAATACATCAAATTATCAAGTCTTGAAGAACACGAATACAGCAATGAAAATCACCCTGAAGAATTAATTAATACTGAAGTAGCCTCAGTGCAACATGTAACGAAAAAAAACTTGTTTTTTCGCTAATAATCTTGTGATACTTCATCAGAATATAGCAGGGCTCCTCAACAAAACTGATCTACTAACGGTACATTTAAATGAACTGGAAGAAAGCAATATAAATGTAGACGTTGTTTGTATTACTGAGCACTTTATGATGGCGGGCCATGAAGATCTACTTTCTTTACCAAATTACAAATTGGCAGCTTGTTACTCCAGAGATAAACACAAGCGGGGAGGATCTTGTATATTGGTGAAGTCAAATCTGGATTACAAAGAGCTGCCACAAATTCAAAAGTACTCAATATCGAATGTTCTTGAATGCTGTGCTATAGAATTGACCCTGTATGAAACTGTTATAGTATGCATCTACCGAACACCTATGTATAATAATATAAAGAATTGTTATGAAGTTATGGTTAAAATTATGAATAGAATATGTAGCAAGTCAGGTAAAAAAATCATTGTTTGTGGGGATTTTAATATCGACATACTAAAAAAGAGCACCACTAGTGCAGAATTTGAATGTTTTTGGCTGAGCTATAATTTAAAATTAGAAATACGCCAACCAACTAGGCCTAGCAGTAACACATGCTTAGATAATTTTATACACAATATAAAAATGCCCCATAGAAGTGAAGTATTTGACTTTGGTTTGTCTGACCATACCGCCCAAGTTTTATGGGTTCCAATCAAGAAAACAACTAAAGTTCGTACTTATCGTATAGAAAAACGTGATTTTAGCAAAGAAAATCTGCTTAGATTTAATTATTATCTTAATTCACTTTCATTTTCTGCCGCCTACAATACAGATAATCCTAATATTGCATATGAGACTTTCATAGATGAATTTCGCCTATTTTATGACCTTTGTTTTCCTAAAAAAATTGTGACTTTTCGATGTAATGCTAGATCTAGGTGGATATCAAAAGGTGTACGAATATGTTGTAAGAAACAAAGGCAATTATTATGGCAATACAGACGATCTCCATCTGACCAGAATAAGGCTTTACTTACAAATTATTCAAAGTTATATAAAAAAATAATCAAACTAACGCAAAAGGCACAAAATAACCATGTGATAAATACTGCTAAAAATAAGTCAAAAGCAGCATGGCAAGTAGTCAATTCTCAAAAAGCTCAGAAACCGAGTCAATTTATCCAACTAATAAAAAATGGAAATGAGATGTTAACTGATCCAACTCATATTGCAGAAGCTTTTAATAATCATTTTATAGAAGGAGGTTTCTCATCCCCACCACAAAATGTCAGATGTGAACCTAAAATAACAAGTACCTCTCATTCTATCTTTTTGACTCCCACCACGCCACAAGAGGTAAAAACCATAATAAATTCCCTAAATAATACCAGTAGCGTAGGATATGATGATATATCTACGCTTGTTATCAAATCTTCTAGCCATATTTTAGACAAACATTTGTGCCATATCATAAACCTTACTATATCTACAGGAATATATCCTGACGGGTTAAAGAAAACTGTTATAAAGCCGTTACATAAAAAGGGGGACAAAGACAATTTAAGCAACTACCGACCGATTGCCCTTATCCCTATATTTTCTAAAATTTTTGAAAAGGTGATTTATCAACGTCTATACTCATATTTATCCCATTTTAACTTGTTATGTAACGAACAAAAAGGGTTCAGAAAAAATGTTTCTATTAATCTGGCAATATATGATATGCTTAAAGTTGTAATGGAAAATATTGACGCAAGAAATCCGGTTTGTGCAATTTATGCTGATATGTCAAAAGCATTTGACTATGTTTGCCATGATCGCCTTTTAAGTAAGCTAAGCATGTATGGTATAAGAGGAAACGCATTGAACCTTATTGAAACTTATTTAAGAGGAAGGACGCAATATACAGAGATACCCAGAATATGCAACGCAACAAAAAACCTATGTAAATATGCTTCTAAAGAGCAATGTACTCAGCGTGGGGTTCCACAGGGAAGTGTGCTCGGTCCCCTATTGTTCTTAATTTATATTAATGACTTGCCTACCAATGCCAATTACCCTATAGTTTTATTTGCTGACGATAGTACGTCAATCATCAATTGTAATAATTTGACTAATTATGAACATGACATTACTGCAGAATTGAATTGTATAATAACATGGCTTAATGACAATAATTTAGTAATTAATTTGAAAAAAACTAATATAATGCATTTCCGTCAACGCACACTTAGAGACAGTAATGACGACATCAATGTTAACTACGAAGGTACCACGATTGAAAATGTAACCGTGACTAAATTTCTAGGTCTAACTATTGATAGTCAGTTAACGTGGAAAAATCACATAGATGAATTATGTAAGTACATGAGCAAATCTGCTTACGCTCTTTACAGACTGTCTAAAGTAACCAGTCGTGATACAGTCGTAATGGCATATCATGGCCTTGTAGCATCAAAAATTAGATATGGCATTATTTTTTGGGGTAACTCTGTAGATCGAGAGGCCGCTTTTGTGGCCCAAAAGAGATGTATAAGAGCTATCTGTGGGGTTAATTTTAGAGTGAGTTGTTATCCACTTTTCAAATCATTAAGACTTCTAACATTACCTTCATTATACATACTTGAAGTGGCTCTCTTTGTAAAAAGAAATCCTGACTTGTTTATTTATGTAACACAGAAACGTAGGCTACCTATACGTCCTCAATATGAGGGTCAGTTGTATGTTCCACTCATGAAAACAGCATTAATGCGAAATAGCTTCTTTGGAATGGCACCCAGGATATTCAATAAAATACCGTCTGAAATAAGAAACCTTCAATTTCATCAATTTAAAAAGCAATTGGTTGCATATTTAATTGAAAAACGTTTTTACTCCATTAAAGAGTTCTTAGATGCCGCCTAATTGTAAATAATATGAATATGAACTAATTATAAATGTATTTTTTTTTTTTTATGAAACCTGAATATAATTACACTTTATTTAAAATTAATAATTATGATATTTAAAGAATAATTTTTATATAAGCAAGTGACTTGATTTTATGACATGCATGCATTAATATTTCTATGCCGTATGTGGCAGGATGTGCTGATCAAAAATGTATTACCAACCTACAATGTACCACATTCTAAGAAATAAAATATTTGATTGATTGATTGATTGATTGATTGATTAAATGTATGAAGCTAATACATAGAGAATCAACTACCAAACGGAACATTCTCAGCAAAATCACTTGGCATATTGCACCAGCAATATTCATTTCTACTGCAACTGCATATTACATTGAACGCGAGTTTTAGTAGTTTGATACGGAACTGCTCCGATAGCTTGTTTTAATTGTCTGTCTGTATTGAACTGGTATTACTGGTAATACTCAAACTATTACTAAATATTGACTACAATAAGCAGACTAATGAGTTTTTCGAAACTTACGTGCGAAATGACATTAATATGCCAGTCGCTTTTTGGTGAAGGAAAACATAGTCAGGAATCCAGGCCTAGTTACCGTTCGGGTTGGAAGGTCAGATGGCAGTTGCTTTCGTACAACTTAGTGCCTATGCTAAATCTTGGGATTAGTTGTCAAAGCAGACCCTAGACTCCTATGAACCGTGGCAATTGCCGGGATAACGCAAGGGGGATGATGATGATGATGAAGTAGATTTAATACATTTTATGTAAGATTGAATAACTGAGCTTATATAACCCGGCAACCTTCAAATCAAGGGTGAACAGGTATCTCCTGGGCGAGCTCACTCCATTGTAGGCCACGTCTTTGACTTTGGCTAGTCTATGGACAAGAGTACGCCCATTTATTATTATAAAAAAAGATTGCAACGTCACTAAATAGCTCAGAGGATAGAATACTAGAGAGCGCAGTTCTTTGTTAGCTCATTGAGCATACAGTTGTCGTTTTTTTTTAATTATAAATGGGCTTACTCTTGACTACAGACTAGCCAAAGGCAAAGACGTGGCCTACGATGGAGTGAGCTCGCCCAGAAGATGAAGGTTGCCGGGTTATATGAGCTCGGAAATATAGCCGCCGGCAAGGAATTCCACTCCTTGGCAGTGCGCATAAGAAAAGAAGAAGCAAATTTGTCGTTGTGTGCATGCTTGATGACACGACTCGCTGGTCGTTCGCACTGATAATTATGGAATTGAAACTGTTTGACATAATGCCAACGTCCACTTTTCATCATCGCACCGCTCGCGATCGACCGGGCGCTCATCCACACACCTTGCAACCTAAATGGTCGCGTACCGTGTGGTTTCAGAGGAATTTCCTCCAGCGGACGCTCCGGCTGTGGAATGAGCTCCCTGCCGAGGTATTTCCGATGAACTTACAGTATAGGGTTCTTCAAAAAAGGAGTGAACAAGTTTCTAATGGGTCGGCAACGCGCATGTGACACCCCTTGAGTTGCAGGCGTCCATAGGTTACGGTGACCGCTTTCCATAGGCGGACCGTATACCTGTTTGCCACCGACCTGGCATTAAAAAAAAATCCTACCGACTGCGCCAATATTAAATGAATAAAAATCAAAATCCACAGCAAATTGATTTATTTCAAATGTGTATTGTGCAATTTATAAGCTGAAATATTATTATAGTGATCAGAGAGATTTCTTCGCGCACTTTGCCTATAAGCCCGGCCCATTCATATAATTATATGAAATTGCAATTCAATCCAATCGAAAATTCTCGTTTTATTTAGAACTTTTACAGATCGACTGCAACTTGTATGGAAAGTGGAAACTGCACATCGCCTTTTCAGTTGAATTGCAGTCAAACTGTAATCTTATGTGGGCCATTTTTTCAAAGTTGTCCACCCCACTGTTTTGTAGCAAGGGTATTTTTTACGCGATTCATACTCAGAAACGCGAACTCTTCTAATCCTGATAAGAGAAAAAAAAATGTCCCAAGATTTCCGTACATTTTTCAAACCTTCCATTCCGTTACCGCCATACAAAATGTATTGAAAATGGTAACGGAATGGGAAAAAAACCTTGGGATATTTTTTTTCTATTACTTATAGGATTAAAAGAGCTCACGATTCTGAGTAAAAACCACATAAAAATTTCCAAACTTTGAAAAAAAAAATTGTTCATGTGTCACATGACGTAGTGCGCATGAATGCTTCAAAGCGATTGGTTGAGGATCTAATCATGCGCGCGATTGGTCGTTTATGTCTATTAATTGCTTTAGACCACACGATTGGCTCGCAATCGCATTCATGCATGAAACTAATAGTGATCAAGCATCTTCTGAGCGAGCTCACTCCATCGTAGGCCACGTCTTTGCCTTTGGCTAGTCTGTGGCCAGGAGTATAAAAGTTATAATTAAAAAAAACTGGCTACAATGCTGGTGTTCTCTACCTATATGTCAATGCATTTTCAGTTATACGCCTTATATATGTATCCAACCAACAACAAGCAGCTCCATCGAGACTTGGCTAGTTTTTTACAGATAATTTTTGGTGGGATTTCACGTCTTTTTGTAGAAACGTGGGCATAAAATTAAGCGGCTCACCAAGTTGAATATTTTTTGTAAAGGCGGTATGTCGATATCTAATAGTTTAGTTGGGCTCTTGTGTTTTTTAATCAGGGTCACCAAGTACTCCAGATCTTCGATTATCCAAGTTTGTATAGTTTTCAATTTATGTGGCCGTTAAACCCTAACTCTATGCCAAATTTCAGCTCTCTGAGTTTATGGGAAGTACTAGTTCTATTCTGATGATCATGAGTATTAACCCTGAAAGTAGGATTATTAACCCTGAAGATTGTCATTAGTTAGCACGGTGATTATTAAATTTTGCTTATAATCATTCCTTGGCTACCTCTTTGTGTACTTTTGTGTGATTGAACTCTTAGCTCGATATATTAAGTTTTCACCAAATATATATATTTTTAAACGCTTAATGTTGTATCTATTAGAGGTGGTCTGTGTATAGAGTAACGTAGGTAAATAGTTTATTTTAATAGTTTTATCTATATCGGATTGGGAATATGAAACTATTAACAATAACAGTTACTTACTAAAGATAATGTTCAACAATGAACATATTTGGTTTAGTAATTGGTTATTACTATTGTACTATGCTTGGTAATTGTATTAATTGGGGATTGGTTACAAAATCAACTTAATTTCGCTTTTTCCCTCTTGCCAGTTTCGCTCAACCCAATTTCGCTCTTGCCAGTCCTGTCGAAAATTTTTGAGAAATTAATTAAAGTTAGGCTTGTTAAGCATTTAAAGCGCAATAAAATCATTAATGAACGTCAATACGGCTACCAAAATGATGTAGGAACCAGTGATGCTATTGAGAGGCTTATTAATGATATAGTTATTAATTTAAATGAGAAATTCAGGGTTGCTGGTATATTTCTTGATCTGACGTCTGCATTTGACACTGTTGATCATGATATACTCTTATACAAGCTGGAACACTGTGGCGTACGTGGGAATATACTAAAACTTTTCTCGTCGTACTTATCAAATAGGAAAATGCTAGTAGAGATGAAATCGATAGAAGAAAGTACTCAACGGGTGTATCATTCCCAAATAGTTGACATTAATAAAGGGGTGCCGCAGGGCTCTATTCTTGGCCCTGTTCTTTTTGTAATATTTGTCAATGATTTAATTGATTACATTAATAAATGTTTTGGCGATGTTGGCGTTGTGGTTTTTGCGGATGACACAAACGCAATAGTTTCCTCAACTAACACAGAAGAACTGAGCAATAAAGTTAATGCATTACTGAGAAGGTTTCAGGCGTGGTTTAATAGCAATAACCTAATTTTGAATATGAACAAGACTAAATGTATGATGTTCAGAACTACGTCTAGGAATAGCGAGTCCCTGCATGTCAACCTAGAAGGTTCTGTTGTGGCCGATGAAGACAGTGTCAAATTCCTCGGTATATATTTAGATAGGGATCTTAACTGGAGAGAAGAACTTAGCTCACTGGAAAACGGCATTAGTTCAGCTTGTTATGCGCTAAGGAGTTTACGCGAGGAAGTTACTTTAAGGCAACTGACATCTGTGTATTACGCATTAATAGAGTCTCGGTTGCGATATAGCATCAAGTTTTGGGGTCAAAGCTACAAATATAATATAAATAAAGCGTTTGTAGCCCAAAAACGTGCCATTAGAATCATGGTCCGCATCCCATGGTGGCAGTCATGTAGAGAACACTTCATCCGTCTCAAAATTCTTACAGTACCCTGTCTTTACATTCTAGTATTACTAACTGGTGTCGTAAAACACTTAAATAGATACGAGACAGAGGAAAAAGAATCTCTAGAATGAACACACGTAGGAAGGACTTGGATAACTTGATAGCTCCAAAATTAAATGTTGTTCACCACTCCGTACTATATCAAGCAGTAAAACTATATAACTGCCTCCCGACCGAGCTCAAGTCAATACACGATGTGACCAATTTTAAATGCCGGTTAAGGGATTTATTGATTAGTAAATGCTATTACGACGTCAATGATTTTATTTGTAATGTTTAATGTATTTTTTAAATGTTCCTACTGTATACCAAAATTTGACTGACATAAGATTAATTAATATCCTAATTCTGTATAATATAGTTAAATTGCATGTTAATTATAAGGTTGTAAGATATTCTAGTAATTAGAAAGTTTATTAATAGTATAATGTTACATTTCCGACATAATTGTAAAATTGTTATGGAATAAATATTATCTTATCTTATCTTATCTTAATTTTGGGAAAATAAAATGTAGGCGAAATTGTGTTTTATTGTATTTACAATATACGTATTTTGTTTACAAACGCAAATTGACTGTGTAATATTTTTTTATTTATTAAGTGCCTACATCGTTGTATGTTTTGACCAAGTTTTAAAATGATAAGTCAGTTTTGAGTCCAAAGTTACTTTTGTAGCAACTAAGTACAAAATTTTGACACTCAATTTAGTAAACATTTTTAATGTTCTGTTGATAAGTTTATCTGACTTTTTTTTATATCTATTTGTATATCCATTCATTACGTAAACATTAGTTACAAGTATGACCCACCTCCAGGGGCCCATTTCTCAAAACTGAAACCTACAAGTGACAAGCGAAAGTCTCTTTCCAACTTGTCATATTAGACATTGACAACCACTTGTAAATTGTAACTTGTAACTTCGAGAAATGGGCCCCAGGTCTTTTGTTATTGTTATCTTTTCTTGCAGTACATTTTGTATTGCTAATATTATGTAATGTGTTTATGTCACTGTCTGGTTTCTACATAAACTAAAAAAAAAACCATTTGCGAGGAGCATTCAAACCGAAGTATTAAAACTGCAACAAAATCAAACTCTTCCTCCGAAATTGAAGTCCTGAGACCTAAAATTCAATATAGACAAACTTTACGAAGCAAAAGTGAAAAATTCCTCAAAGGGTAAAAATCTCACATAAACCAAGTTACAAAATCCTACATTTCCTCGTGACCCGGAGGCGGCTCAAAGCTAATGCTTCTAATTAGCTGTACGAGCTAATTGAAGGGCTCGCGCGCGGGAACGGGAATAAGCACGTGTTTTTCTTGCGAAATGGATATTTAGGTTTTGCGTTTCGATGCTTTGCAGTTACTGAAATGTTCAGAGCCTCTACCGGTAGAAAATCATCATTCATCATTCTCCTTATTACCGCCCACTTTCTACGGATCATGGGAGCCTGTGGTCCGCTTTAACAACTAACCACAAGATTTGGAGTGGCACTAGTTTTACGACAGCGACTGCCATCTGACCTTCCAACCCGAAGGGTAATTAGGCCTTATTACGATTATAGTCTGGTTACCTTACGATGTTTTCATTAACCGAAAAGCGACTGGCAAATATCAAATGACATTTCGCACATAAGTTTCGAAAAAGTCATTGGTACGAGCCGGAATTCAAACTCACGACCTCTGGATCGAAAGTCGCACGCTCTTACAGCAAGGGGCCTTTTTTTTTTCAATTTCAATTACAAAATACAACTTGATTAAAATATGATACAAATAATAGACATGTAGGCAGTTTTGTCAGCAGGCCTAGCACATGATTGCCGCGAGAGTATGTCGCCACGGGAAACTAGATCACACGTCTTCTTCGCATCGTGTTAATAACATAAGGACGGGTAAGTAGTCTATCTGACGGCGAAATATTCTCGCGCCTTCATGTGCTAGGCCTGCAGCTTACAAACCCTTTAGGAAACTAAAAGCTCGGCCACACATGCGCGTTTTGAGAGCGTAGGCGGAGCTTTAGCGGAGCGTCAGCGGAGCTTTAGCGGAGCGTCAGCGGAGCGCAATGATAGCGGTGCGTCGGACGATCGCTGGCGTTGTGCCCAGCGGACGCCGGTGGGAACTAACGAGCGCGGATTGCGAGCGGAATGCGCGCAGATGCGAGCGGAACGCCAGCGTTCGTCCGGCGCACCGCTATCATTGCGCTCCGCTAACGCTACGCTGTCAAAACGCTTTATGTGTGGCGGAGGCCTAAATGTCTAGGAGAAGCCACAGGTGCATTCAATGTGTTCAAAGGAACACTTGCTCTGAAACCGCACCGTATGATTGTAACAGTGCCCACGTACTGTCACATAAGTTCAGAGTTTCATACATTACATCTGTGCATGCGAGTATGTGGAGCACCTGGTGCTTTCACGATCCTCAAGACATTTACTATTATAATGTATGTATCTATTTCACCTAGACATATGCAAATTCAAATATGAACTAACTAGCTTTTTCCCGCCGCTTCGCTCGCGTTAGAAAAAGACAAAAACCGGCCAAGAGCGTGTCGGGCCACGCTCAGTGTAGGGTTCCGTAGTTTTCCGTATTTTTCTCAAAAACTACTGAACCTATCAAGTTCAAAACAATTTTCCTAGAAAGACTTTATAAAGTTCTACTTTTGTGATTTTTTTCATATTTTTTGAACATATGGTTCAAAAGTTAGAGGGGGGGACGCACTTTTTTTTCCTTTAGGAGCGATTATTTCCGAAAATATTAATATTATCAAAAAACGATCTTAGTAAACCCTTATTCATTTTTAAATACCTATCCAACAATATATCACACGTTGGGGTTCGAATGAAAAAAAAATCAGCCCCCACTTTACATGTATGGGGGGTACCCTAATAAAACATTTTTTCCCATTTTTTATTTTTGCACTTTGTCGGCGTGATTGATATACATATTGGTACCAAATTTCAGCTTTCTAGTGCTTACGGTTACTGAGATTATCCGCGGACGGACGGACGGACGGACGGACGGACGGACGGACGGACGGACGGACGGACGGACGGACGGACGGACGGACGGACGGACGGACGGACAGACAGACATGGCGAAACTATAAGGGTTCCTAGTTGACTACGGAACCCTAAAAAAGTAGCCTATGTCACTCTCCATCCCTTCAACTATTATATTCACTTAAAAAATCACGACAATCCGTCGCTCCATTTTGCCGTCTGGCTCTGTCGCGCCAATACGCAAGAGCGATAGAGATAGATATCTACGAGCATTTCGTTTCGTAAGCGTTTGTGCCGTTCGGCTACGCACCCTGAACGCTCTAATTTGAATGTAATTAGTGTCGGTTGCTGATATTGTAAACACATTAAGATGCGGTAGCAGATTCAGAAATCATAATAATAGTTATTTGTTATACAAGGGGGCAAAGTTGTATTTTATCGCCGAGTGTGGAAATTGAAAAACGAGCAAGTGAAAGGACTCTATAGTTGAACCACGAGCGAAGCGAGTGGTTCGAGAATATAATCCTGAACTTGCGAGTTTTTTAACACACGAGAAGTAAAATACATTTGCACCCGAGTGTAACACAAAACTTTTCCCCTCACTATAGCGAGGAAACTACAACGCAAAAAATGCGTTTATCACTGCTTCCAGTAGTTCCACAGGTGGTAAATTATCGTTATTACTAGATTCACCTACTTTTATCAATTTTAAAGCAGTTAATTTGACTTTATTGAAGGTCAAATTACTTTACCTACTAGTGGATAAAATGCGTTTTACTCGCTGGTATTAAAGGACAAAATACGTGTTTCCGAGCTAGTGAGGGGAAAAAGTCATTTCCTTATCGCTCCTAAGCACAGTACAAAAACTTATCATATTGATGTAGATAAACACTCTTCATATACAAGAGCAAGAACACATATAGTCAATAAAGTTCTAGGTCACACGACTTTGTACAGGTGCTGATAAAGTCAACAGGTTTTTGCGACGCACTCCATCCATTGAATATCGACATGGCTCCGCCATTCAATAATTGCGTTTAATTAAATGTCTTCCAATAATTGTATTGAACAGGCCAGTTGCGAGACAAATAGTCCGAAAACAGTCCTTACTGTTAAATAAATATGGTGGAATTTCACAGGATTCAGGATGGTATTCATTAATGACGTTTTTGCATTTAACTTATCTGATTGGCCCGGGAGGTAAATTAAATGATGTTCAATTTCGTACCGTTTTAACTACCATTTAAATTGATTAAACGGCGATTTTTTTTCAACGAAAGACGGACAAACAAACAGATACACACACTTTGATAATAATACTAGCCCACGGCTTCGCTCGCTTTAGAAATAAACAAAAAGTAGCCTATGTCACTCTCCATCCCTTCAACTATCTCCACTTAAAAAATCACGTCAATTCGTCGCTCCGTTTTGCCGTGAAAGACACACTTTAACACTTTCCCATTTATAATAATAAAATATAAATAAATATTAATATTATATATTATAGAATGTATAATATATAATATAATTGAGTCACATCCCCGCTCAACCGGAATTTATTTTCAATAAAATATCGTACAACGAGCGTTCGTTCCCGACAGCCAATTTGGCAAATTAGTCGTTTATCGGCTTATCGAGCGATCATCCAAACGGACTAATTAATAATACGGGAAACTGCGTTATCGGATAAAGCTGCGGACACACAGGCTGAAGGAAAAAAACTGATGAAGAATGCTGACCTTTTTTTTGATGATGATTTGTTTTTAACCCGCGACGCAACGATAGTGTGTTATAAGTTGGACGTGTTTGTCTGTCTGCCTGTCTGTTTATGTATGTCTGCCTGTTTGTGTGTGTCTCTGTCTGTGGCATCGTAGTCCCGAACGGATGAACTGATTTAGATTTTTTTTTTGTTTGCATCTGAAATAGCCGGGAGTATTCTTAGCCATGTTTCATGAAAATCGGTCTACTATATGACGGTCGGGGGTTTTTCAAAATTTCAATTTTGTGGTTAGGTTATTCGCAGTGATCGAACAAGTCATCGCAAAACAATTGCAAGACTGCAATAGAACAAGATCAATAGAGTCGCATTATGTACAATATTATTTAATTATATTTATTACTGCAATCTAAAATTCACCATAACAGTGGTCAGGGTAGTCCTTAATCCACTTATTAATATCTTAAAGCCCCATTTAGATGGTACGAGTTTCTCGCCTCGAACGTACGATTATCGAAGTACGAGAAAAAATATCGTATCATGTAAACTATGCGTACGATATCGCACGGGAGGAGGCGATAATCGCCTCGCCTTTGATGTTTGTATGTCTCCGTGTAAACAAAACCCGTATGCGAGAATCGTATACGAGTTTATGCGCTACTCAGTCGAAATGAATTCTCTTTACCTAGAAACAGAAATCATGTAAATCGTGGTATTTTTATATTTATAGCTAACTCTCAGTAACTGCTAAAACCAAAAATAAATTAGGGTTATCATTATCAATATTATAGAGTTAATGTTTACTGGCATTTTACCCCATATGGGGTATATTACTATCATTTAAAATAAATCTTATCTAATATATTCTATGCTCAATTATATCCTAAACCTAATCGCAAGTATCGCAACCAAGATTTTATTAGCTAGGTAACGCTACGGTCGAATTCATTATTTTCCCTATTATATAATTATTATTTAGACCGTCATAAATAATTTATAGTGTTTTTAATATTATTGGGTACTATTCAACTTAAATTCAAATAAATCCAAAGTAAATTATATCCAATATTATAAAAAAGCATATAATATATGTGTTTATAATTAATTAATTAGCAACTAAGAACACAAGTTGACAGGCAAAACTCGCATGAAAATCGGTTCGCTCCGATTCGTGCGATAATCGTACGTTCGAGAAGAAAATTTCTTCTGAGACATTTAATGTCATACGAGAACCGGTTTAGACGAGTCGAGAAACGTTATGGAAATATCGCCCGAAAATTCAACTCTCCGTCTAAACTATTTCGCCTGGCGATAATCGCCTGGCGAGTATCGCATACGATACTCGTATACGAGTTTTTATTTCTCGCACGAATGTAAACGTTTTCGTACGATAATCGCCAGGCGATTATCGCATACGATAATGTCATACGAGTTTCTCGACCAAAACGGGCGAGAAACTCGTACCATCTAAATGGGGCTTAAGTCTCGACTCTATAGTAGCCTTGTCCCATGTCCCATTTCCATATCTGTTTCTGCGATGACTTGTCCGAGCACTGGTTATTCGTATTAAAAACGGTTGCGTTGTATTAAATAGGTAAACTACGCACGTTTATGTAGGAATAGTGTGTATTACTTAATAAAATGCAACTGTTTTGCGAAGGGAAAGTTTTAAATACGACGCAATGAAGCAGACAAAGTGGTAAACAGTTACGGATGCCAAGAGACACTACGTATAATCATTATGCACTTTTATTGATGATTACTTCGGTCCCAAAATAACGCAAGGCACAATTTTTTTTTAATACTACGTCGCTGGCAAACAAACATACGGTCCACCTGATGGAAAGCGGTCACCGTAGCTTATGGACGCCTGCAGTTCAAGAAGTGTCACATGCGCGTTACCAACCCATTAGAAAGGCAGTTTCTGGAAAACGCACATTTGAGGACTGTGCACCATCCAAAGTATTATGTGTGACGATGATGGTGGAAATGTTCAAAATTTGTACGGTGCATGTGTTTTTCAAACTTTCGCAGTCACTTTCACCTATAGGTCACCTACCCGGACCTACTGCGGACCTCTGAAAAAACATGTAACGAACCCTAACGACGGACTACTTGAAGAAACCCTGGCTAAGGGCCAGTTGCATCAACCAAATTTGACAGACACATCATCGTCACGCAGCAGAGGTCTATGGAAATTCCCATATAAGAACATTTTACGAAAGTTTTAACGGTGACAGATGGTTTGATGCAACCGGCCTTTAGTGTATCTCACCACGGCTACCGCTGCGCTGCGGCGCCGCTCATACCGCTGTGTGCCCCAACCTTGAGCGCACTGACCGCATAACACGATATGTCGCGCATTCAAACCCCTGCCCTTACGCGCGGCTACGCTCTGTAGAGGCATGTGGGCGCAAATTTTGTTCAGTTTGATTATTTATTTATAAACAGGCAGGTAGCCATGCATATGCGGGTGCCTTGGTCGCAAGCCCGGGCAATGCCGGAGGGCGCCGTGGTGAATGACATGATGAACATACTTCGATCCCAGCGCGCCCTCACGAACGGCAGAGAGGATGAAACGCCGGAGTGGGTTTAGTGGGTAGGGCCAAGTTTCCCCCCTCTCGCTAGGGTAGGGAAAAGAAACGGCGAGTCCCACACATCGTGCGTAACAGCATTCCCACTCCATCAAAAAAAAAGGGTAGCCATGCATCAATAATCGAAGGGCGAATAGAAAAGTAGCGAGGCAGGGGAAAACCAAGGCGTGCGTTTTAGACCACGTTAAAGAGACCAACGTAGTGCCTTACCAAGAATTAAAAAAAGCGGCAGAGAGGAGAACGGAACGGCGATTACTCCACAGACAAGAGCCTGACTCTTAAGAATATGATGATGACCATGCATAATGCAGGTGTGGAAATCAAATCGGGTTATCGTGAAGAATCCTACGAACACCTTTGTTTACGGTCGGGGTTCCTGGGGAACTAGGAACGATGCTGGATTAACCAATGCAGGACTACCGTCTCAAACCACCAGCGAATGCCAACTCCGTCTTGGGTGGAGTGCCCACTATATACATTACTAGCTTTTGCCCGCGGCTTTGCTCGCGTTAAATTGCAGAATTCTCCATACAAACTCCCCCCCCCCCCATTTTAAGGAAGAGGGGTGTTAGAAAGAGACAAAAGCCAGCCTATGACACTCTGAATCCCTTTAACTATCTGCACTTCAAAAATAACGTCCAGTCATCGCCCCGTTTTGCTGTTAAAGACGGACAAACAGACACACACACTTTCCCATTTATAATATTAGTATTGGATAGGCATTCGACCTCATGAAAATCCTAAGGACACGTGACACACATGTAAGCAATCTCTGCCATTATCTCTTGCGCTCGTCTCCACTGTTTCCGCTTACTTTTGGGTCTTCAGAGGGTCTAGCAAAGCCGTCCTTATGTCATTAATACAGTTAGGGTCCCCCCACATCTAGCGTCTCGCGAGCGTCGCGTCGGGCCAACTGTATGGAAAAAGACGCCGCGTCGACGCGGCATCAGGCTTTGCCCATACAGTTTTGGCCCGACGCGACGCTCGCGAGACGCTAGATGTGGGGGGACCCTTAGAAGGAGACGTGACATCGATCTCGCGGCGACATACTCTCGCGGCAATCATGTGCTAGGCCTACAGACTTCAAGAAAAGTTGCTGAGAAATCCAGGTAAAAAGAAACAGAAAATTAAAAGAACTAGGTATGATAAGATATTATGGTGAGGTATTATTTTTCAAATTCTATAATGAAGGTTTTTTTGGAAAAAATGATTGGTAAGTACTTCTAATTCAAATGACTCCTATTATGCAAAATTACAACTGTAAGAATAAGCTTAGGTAGTAAAACAAATATAGACAGTAATATTTTCCTGTATCAAATTATAATGTTATTCATAATATGTGGGCATATTTACCTAAATATAAACAGCAAATATGCTTCCGTATTACCCGTAAATTCAATATGTAGCGTAACTATAAAAACACAAGTCACGTTTCAGCATTATTCATATATTTTCTTGATATACAGGAAATGTGAATAATGGTTACCCCAACCCTTTATACGAGGGTAATTGAATTTATGGCTTCTGAAGAGGTACCTGTTTAGGGGGCCTGTTCTGTTGTGCCAGTTTGATATGATGTCCGTTGCATTTTGTTTCATTTTGGTTGAACTTGACAAATTTATTGTCCAGAACAATTTTCTTCATTGTACTTATAGAAATTGACATTATAACCTAACCACAAAATAAAAATTTTGAAAAAACCCCCGATCGCGACATAGTAGACCGATTTTCATGAAACATGGCTAAGAACACTCCCGACTAACTCAGCTTTCAGACAAAAAAAAAAAGTAAATCTAAATCGGTTCATCCGTTCGGGAGCTACGATGCCACAGACAGGCAGACACACAAACAGTCAAACAGACAGACAGACATACACGTCAAACTTATAATACCCCGTCGTTTTTGCGTCGGGGGTTAAAAATCTATACAAGATTTTCAAGGACAAACAAAACAAGATCTAAACCAGTGAATATGTACAGTCAGCAAAAAAGTGGCTTACCACTTTTCGACCTTATGTGTTTGTAATAGAGTCGAAAAGTGGTAAACCACTTTCTTGGCTGACTGTACGCTGGAGACTGGAGAGTACTCATGTGTGTTAGGTAAATTATATTATGAAAGAAAAATTCACTGCGACCTCTTGAAAATTTCGACCGATTGTAGAAAAAAAAGAAAGATTATTTTCCCAACAAACCCAACGCGTTTCGTGAGTCGTGCCAACAGGCATCTCATAATGCGCGCGACGAATTACAGGAGCCTATTGCATAACAATTTACAAATTGTATTACAAGTGGAATTCTCTTTCTTTTAAAAGGAATTGGATGGGGACTACTGTTTGTAATATGACTTGGATCAATCCGCGGCAAGAGTAACGTGAGTCACGATTTTATGACATGTTCCATTTATTCACGACGCAAGTTCAAGTGTGATAATCTATTTCTGAATAAGTGTTATTTTCCCGATATATGCATAGATTTTTTAATTTGCAGCTGTAGTTCAAATAAACACGAAATGAAATCGTGACTCACGTTACTTTTACGAGGGTTCACCCAGTTGTAAATTGTTATGCATAGGCCTAGACGTTCTGGCTTCATTTCTTCAGTGCCAATAATAATTAGTTCTCCTTCGTCCATATGTATAATGTCTATAATATTTTATTTGTATTTATATTTGTGTATAAGTATAATTATGTGTAATGATATGAACGTATTATTTATGTATTATATTGATTGTAAATAATATTGTTAATAGTTGTCGCAAATTGCTTATAGTTATCATGCGTTCTAAATTATTTTTCTCACTGCACCCTTTCGCGAATTTCTGTTTTGCCTTATGGTTGACTGGTAGAGAATGCCTACAGGCATTAAGTCCGCCATTTGTACCCTTTTTTTTCAATTGTGCAATAAAGTTTAAATAAAATAAATAAATAAGAGTGAGACGTTAACTTCAAGGTTGTAGAAAAGTAATATCAAAACCTTACCAAATTGGTCGAACGTAATCTGGCTATAGAGATACCTGTGTAGGTGTACAATTTGGTAAGAAAATGTAGATAGATGGAAGTTTTCAACAAACTAATAAGAGGAAATGTAGATTTAAAGGAGATGTTATAAAGTGTGATTTTCTACGGCAAATAGTACTTCAGTTGATTATTTCGGTGAACTTCAGGTAATGTATTTTTTTCTTAAAAATATATGTATCATCATCATCCTCCTTGGGCTATCCCGGCACTCGCTATGGCTCATGGGAGCCTGGAGTCCACTTTGACAACTATTATCTTTGTTTAAAGTATATGTATCACACATTATAATATGTAATTGCAGGGTCGTTGGTATTTTTCTATTCAATAATAAACCCCTAAATCAGATGGAAATCTACATACCCATTTTGCAGCACTTGTATGTCACTTGTGTGTCAAAAACTCGTTAAAAGTCTAAATCTCTTTTTAACGCAAAATAAATAAAAAATCGCCACTCGGGCAACAATCCACATAAATCCGGTCCAATCCCTTTTTATAGCACGGGCATGCTTTAATATTTCATGAGCACTTTAATGCAGGATTTGTAATAAAATACACTGGTCAATGGACTCGACGAAAATGATGTAAAAAATGCTAAACTATCAAAAATTCATGGCACTAGGAAAGTTTAATATAATGTTTTGATTTCACACAGATACATAGACAATCTCACTATGTTATATACTAATGGAAAAAAAGGTATATTAAATGATCACAAAGAAATTTCACATATAAAAAATTACTCGCTCCTTTATTTACGGCATCTAACGATGAAGTCAAAGTATAAACTTATCTTAAACACTAGTTACATATTCGAATACTTTATTACAATCTAGATAGGTACCAGGTAATTTTTTAACGTTACGTCATTGTATGGGTAAAGAGCCAAATGAAACCCATATTTACATGCATTTTATCTGACGTTGTAGCTAGTTACAAAGCTATTTTCCTCACTGACTGATTTTTTATTCTATATTTATCCAGTTTTTTATACCAAAGCACAGACTTCCGTAAAAGTTGCAGTGATTTATAGATAAAGTTTGAGCTTGTTTAATACTGCCGCCGTTTTTATTGGTTCATTAAACATCCCAGATAAAATCTCCAGATGAATTTATAAGCAGCCTATTAAGTTTACGAGGGGTTCTATGACTTATTGGCTTTTTTATCACCGGCAGATTATCTTACTCCTAAGATTAAGAACTAAAACAGATGTGAAAGTGACTAAGAAAGTCCTAAAGATACAGTGGCCTGTTTCACTACAGTGACAATTGTCGGCCAACAGTGACACTCAGGGACCGGACAACCCCTTCCGCGCTACAAGCCTTTCATTGGGAATCCCTAACGTAAGGACGACCCAATCGAGAGACTCTCCCTTTCGAACTGCAAGCCCATTCATTTGACTAGCCCTTACAAAAAACTAAGCAAAACAATAAAGCTAGCCCTGTGCATTGGCTTAGCGCTATCCGATACGGCTTGCAAGCCTTTAATAAGGGTTACCCTTATTTTAAGCGCTATTTATAAGGCTTTCCCTTTTGTTAAAGCGTAGTCGAGCCTTGCGTAAAAGAGACAGGATTATGAATCTAAGCTATTGTAAGAACAGGAAGGAAAATGCGCTGTTGCCACTCCGCACTATGC
Organism: Leguminivora glycinivorella; assembly: GCF_023078275.1. NCBI lineage: Eukaryota > Metazoa > Arthropoda > Insecta > Lepidoptera > Tortricidae > Leguminivora > Leguminivora glycinivorella. The sequence goes on from NW_025952828.1 coordinate 1,089,395, forward strand.
GCCCCATTTTTAATTTTGCAACGAAACATGTTTTCGTTGGATAAAAGTAGAACACGGCTAGAAATTATTTTTAATGAACTGGGAGACAAGGAAGTGATGGATCGCCTGATGGTAAATGATCATCGCCGCCCATAGATCAGTATGTACGTTCGTACGTATGAATGTATGTAGGTATGTATGAATGTATGTAGGTATGTATGTATGAATATAATTATGTAAATATGTATGTATGCATGTAAATATACAGTGTTGGCCGAAAATCAATACAATTAACTATTAACATTATACATTGAAAACGTTAATTGCCAACATAAAAAGCCGTTTTCGTCATCCAACTCGCCTTGATGAGTTAATTGGGTGAGCAGTTCCTAAGATAGAGCTGATGCTGAACCCTGGCTTTTCCCAGGGGAACGCGGGTTTGGTTTAACATAGGCAAGCGCTGTTTTCGTCATCGGACTAAACTTGTCTTGATGAGTACTTGTGTGAGCAGTAACCAAGGTAGAGCTGATGCTGAACCCTGGCTACTCCTAAGGGAACTCGGGTTTCGTGCAACATAGGCAAACGCTGTTTTCTTCATCGGACTTGTATTGATGAGTACTTGAGTGAGCAGTAACCAAGGTAGAGCTGATGCTGAACCCTGGCTATTCCTAGGGGAACGCGGGTTTGAAGTAACATAGGCAAGCGCTGTTTTCTTCACCGGACTTGTCTTGGTGAGTACTTGAGTGAGCAGTAACCAAGGTAGAGCTGATGCTGAACCCTGGCTTTTCCCAGGGGAACGCGGGTTTGGAGTAACATAGGCAAGCGCTGTTTTCTTCACCGGACTTGTCTTGGTGAGTACTTGTGTGAGCAGTAACCAAGGTAGAGCTGATGCTGAACCCTGGCTATTCCTAGGGGAACGCGGGTTTGGAGTAACATAGGCAAGCGCTGTTTTCGTCATCGGACTTGTCTTGATGAGTACTTGAGTGAGCAGTAACCAAGGTAGAGCTGATGCTGAACCCTGGCTATTCCTAAGGGAACTCGGGTTTCGTGCAACATAGGCAAACGCTGTTTTCGTCATCGGACTTGTCTTGATGAGTACTTGAGTGAGCAGTAACCAAGGTAGAGCTGATGCTGATCCCTGGCTTTTCCCAGGGGAACGCGGGTTTGGTGTAACATAGGCAAGCGCTGTTTTCGTCATCGGACTTGTTTTGATGAGTACTTGAGTGAGCAGTAACCAGGGTAGAGCTGATGCTGAACCCTGGCTATTCCTAGGGGAACTCGAGTTTCGTGCAACATAGGCAAACGCTGTTTTCGTCATCGGATTTGTCTTGATGAGTACTTGAGTGAGCAGTAACCAAGGTAGAGCTGATGCTGAACCCTGGCTATTCCTAGGGGAACTCGGGTTTCGTGCAACATAGGTAAACGCTGTTTTTGTCAGCGGACTTGTCTTGATGAGTACTGGTAAAGCTGATATTGAACTCTGGCTGTACCTAGGGGAACTTAGGTTTGGTGCAACATAGACAAACCCGGTTTCCGTTATAGGCCCTGCCTTTATGAGGACTTGGGTGCGCAGTACCCAAGCCACTGCTGTAGCTGAGACCTGGTGGTACCTAGGGGAACTCAGGTTCGGTGCAATATAAATAAACGCTGTTTTCTGTTCATAGTATGTTTCGTGTGAAATATCTTAGACTCGTCTTTATGACTGGTACTTGGTTCAGTTGAGTAGTACCATAGAATCTGTCAAACTATTTCTGTTGATTGTTGTGAATTCTATGAAGATCGTTTGAAACAGAAATACTTTTCTGGTGCCAATCAAGCATACAGCCCGTCTGATAGTAAATAGTTACCGCAGTCTATGGACGCTTGGAACTCCAGTATTCTCTTTATTCCCTGTGTTACTATTAGTGAAATCGACTGTACTTAATTTTGATATTCAAATGGATATACATACGTATTTTTTTAGACATAAATAAAGTGTTTTATGTATGGCAAATTAATAAATTTGTTCTAACTACTTGATGTTAATATTCACTTCTGGTAGGATTTTTGTTCAGTTAATATTATGTTTTATGCCTAACTTGACATTGCATGAAATATTTCTATATTATAATGCACCGAAACCAGAGTTGCCCTAGATACCGCCAGGGCTCAGCTACAACGCTGTCTTGGCTATTGCGCACCCAAGTCCTCGTCAAGACAAGTCCGATGACGCAAACAGAGTTTGCCTATGTTACACCAAACCCGAGTTCCCCTAGGTACAGCCAGGTTTCAGCATCAGCTCTATCTCGGGTACAGCTCACCCAAATACTCATTAAGACAAGTCCAATGACGAAAACAGCGTTTGCCTGTGTTACACTAAACCCGAGTTCCCCTAGGTGCAAACAGAGTCCAGCATCAGCTACACTTCGGGTACTGCTCACTCGAGTACTCATCAAGACAAGTCCGATGACGAAAACAGCGTTTGCCTGTGTTTCACTAAACCCGAGTTCCCCTAGGTGCAGCCAAGGTTCAGCATCAGCTGGAATTCGGGTACTGCTCACTCGAGTACTCATCAAGACAAGTCCGATGACGAAAACAGCGTTTGCCTGTGTTACACTAAACCCGAGTTCCCCTAGGTGCATCCAGGGTTCAGCATCAGCTGGACTTCGGGTACTGCTCACTAGAGTACTCATCAAGACAAGTCCGATGTCGAAACCAGCGTTTGCCTGTGTTACACTAAACCCGAGTTCCCCTAGGTACAGCCAGGGTTCAGCATCAGCTGGACTTCGGGTACTGTTCACTCGAGTACTCATCAAGACAAGTCCGATGACGAAAACAGCGTTTGCCTGTATTACACTAAACCCGAGTTCCCCTAGGTGCAGCCAGGGTTCAGCATCAGCTAGACTTCGGGTACTCATCAAGACAAGTCCGATAAAAAAAACCGGCCAAGAGCGTGTCGGGCCACGCTCAGTGTAGGGTTCCGAAGTTTTCCATATGTTTCTCAAAAACTACTGAACCTATCAAGTTCTAAACAATTTTCCTACAAAGTCTTTACAAAGTTCTACTTTTGTGATTTTTTTCATATTTTTTAAACTTGTGGTTCAAAAGTTAGAGGGGGGGGGGGTGGGCGCACTTTTTTTTCCCTTAGGAGCGATTATTTCCGAAAATATTAATTAATATTATCAAAAAGCAATCTTAGTAAACCCTTTATTCATTCTTAAATACCAACAATATATCACACGTTGGGGTTGGAATGAAAAATATTATCAGCCCCCATTTTACATGTAGGGGGGGTACCCTAATAATTTTTTTTTCCATTTTTTTATTTTTACACTGTTGGCGTGATTGATATACATATTGGGACCAAATTTCAGCTTTCTAGTGCTAACGGTTATTGAGATTATCCGCGGACGGACGGACGGACGGACAGACAGACATGGCGAAACTATAAGGGTTCCTAGTTGACTACGGAACCCTAAAAAGCAGCGTTTGCCTCTGTTACACCTGAGCAAAGAAGGAGCCTATCATAACTATTTGGTATTGAAAATTGAACCTTATTTTATCTACAGCCGTTTCCATCAAACAGAAACGCGCAAATATCACACACAGTGCCGCTGTAGGTAACGATCGTATGTTATTTCGTTCGGAGTAATGTGTGCTTTATGAGCGAGGTACAGGATTTAAACTCGCACGATATGCTATAAGGGAAAGCAAATAAAACCCAATATAAGGCTTACCCTTATGGCGTTAGGCTGAGCCGATGATAAGGGTTTTGAAAGGGTATTGGGCTATTTTAGGTAAGCGCTTTCGTTAGGGCTTTAAAAGCAAAATGAAAGGGTATCGCGTCAAAAGGGTAGGGTAAGTTAAGCCTAACGAAATACCCATACAAAACCCCGTATAAAGGATAGCGGGCCGGTCCCTGGTGACACTTCGCCGTTTATTGCCTGTTGAACAAAGAAATATTGACGCTGAGCAATAGTGTTACTTACTAATATAGAAATAGGCCCACAATTGACAGTGTCACGTCTTAATGTCACTGTGTGGTGTCACAAATACCTCACAAGGTGTTAACAATTAGAACGAACTGACACAACAATAGCAATTAGTTTTAGCGTTAGTTTGGTTTCGATTTATGGGTGCGAATTATAGATGCGTACAGTTTACAATGTAATACCAACAACTACTTTCAAAACACATCTAGAAAAAATAATCCTAATTTAATTCCGACGGTTTTCCCATAATTGTAATGACAAGATCTCGACCATTGAAATTGTTTTACTTACCTACAAGTAACAGAGGGTTTGTCTTTTTTCTTGCGCTCAATTGATGCTTACCTGTAAACAAAACACAATTATTTAAATAAACATTTTTTTTTTCATATTTAACAATACATTTTTGTGGAAATTTGAAATAGAAAGACGATCCAACATTTGTAGCTGAGTAACCTATTTAGTAACCTATTCGTCTTCGGATTGCCACAACTCACACATTTTACATTAAAAATAAATTATATTCCAAAAAACGCTTAATTTTTAAGCAAAAAATGTTTAGCAGATTTTAAATAGCTTTAAATTCAGATCTGAAACATTACAAAACGAACGGAAAAGGCAGTGGACACTGGACATTTTAACATGACACAAAGGGAGACAAACGGCGTGACGAAGGTATGCCTTGACGTTTCTTGCAAATGTAACGTACCTGTCCAATGTACTAGCTTTTTCCCGTGGTTTCACTCACGTTAAATTCGAAAATTAATACTCCACACAAACTCCAACCGCCATTTTAGGGAATTGGGAGGTAAAAAGTAGCCTATGCCACTCTCCATCCACTTAAAACACGTCAATTCGTCGCTCCGTTTTGCAGTGAAAGACGGAGAAATCAACACACACACTTTTCCATTTATAATATTGGTATGGATAAATACTCCGTATACGATATTCTGCCGATTTTTCATAAGCTTTGGACATCATTTGGCAGTTAATATAAACAATATACTGATTTATAGTTTCTCAACTTTTACACATAGCAATGTAACGGGACTTAATCACGAATAACTAAGTTTTAAACCTGACCCCTGACGTTTCAAGGTCAGCGTTGTAGACATGGTCTCGGAAAAGACACTAGACTATCTCTATCTAGACTAGAGTAAAGATTGTCTACTTTTAAGTTGTTGGCTCTCGTCGTAGTTCTTGTAGAAAATTCCGAAACTTTTTAAAACGTCGGAAGTAACTAACAACCAGCAACTAATGTGGTACTTAGCCGCATTTTTTTTTTCCTTTTTCCGAATAAATTGTATCAACATTCGATACTAAAAATTGGAACGACTCGCGTTGACGAAGGTCCCTGTCCGCCCGGACAAACGTTCGTTTGTGCACGAAAGGACGCAGCCCGAATGTTCTCACGGTTTACATTTTGTAGGTGACTTGTCTTTTTACGCGTCGAGGTGGTTTTCAATTTGTTAGAATCCTTTTTCTTTTAAAAAATGTTTAACGTCGTAGACAATATTCCATCATCATCCTCCTTGTGTTATCCCGGCATTTGCCACGGCTCATGGGAGCCTGGGATCAGCTTTGACAAATAATCCCAAGATTTGACGTAGGCACTAGTTTTACGAAAGCGACTGCCATTTGACCTTCCAACCCGAAGGGCTTACTTCCTCACGATGTTTTCCTTCACCGAAAAGCGACTGGCAAATATCAAATGACATTTCGCACATAAGCTCCAAAAAACTCATAAACTAGTACGAGCCGGGGTTCGAACCCGCGATCTCCAGATCGAAAGTTGCACGCTCTTACCACTAGGCCACCAAACATCGTAGACATTATAGGTAATTATTGTGACTTATTATAACTAAGTTGTAACCCAGGCAGGCAAGCATGGTCGCGCGATAAATGATAAAATATCAGGCCGATATCGCACTATTGGTAAGCTCGATAGGGACGGCCTGCTGTTTCATCATTTATCGCGCGACCTGCCAGGTTTCCTTAGGTATACCCTACTCAGGGGTAACCAACGTCACCCAAAGCAACCTCGTCCCATCTTCATTATCGTTACTCATCGTCATTAATTAACCCCCGACGCAATAACGACGGTGTTATAAGTTTGACGTGTCTGTCCGTCTGTCTGTCTGTTTGTCTGTCTGTCTGTGTATCTGTCTGTGACATCGTAGCTCCCGAACGGATGAACCGATTTAGATTTAGTTTTTTTGTCTGAAAGCTGAGCTAGTCAGGAGTGTTCTTAGCCACTATGTCTACTATGTCGCGGTCGGGTTTTTTTTTTATAACATAATTATATTTAGTTTTGTATAATTTAAAAACCGCAAATTAAAACAACCCAAATACAGTTGCGTTTGTTTCCACCAGGCATAAGCCAAGCGTAAGTTTGAGCCCGAACTAGCCGCGAGCGTAAAGCTTTTCAATTTCACCGCACGTGTTGTTTATAATTATTTTCGCAACTAGAAATTAGTTCTGAAACGTGAACGTTGGATTAAAAAGTATTGGAACGGTGTACCGACAGCAATACTAGTGGCTTTGGAACTTCTGAGGTATCTAGAGAACCTCGAGAACATGGTAGATATTTTGAAAAAAAAAGGTAAATCTATTTCGCAGAACCAGTCAAAGAGGTGAGTAACGATTTTAATAGTTTGGCCGGTGCAAAAGTCATTATTTACATCAATAAGGGCATGTTTTTCAATCGCTAGATAAATATATCTATCAGATAAAGTTAACACTATCCTTTTCATCACACGTATAAATGACAATGACAGCTAACATTTATCTGACAGATATGATTTATCTGGCGATTGAAAAACCAGCCCTAAGAGTTTTGAATGATTCACGGTTAGGGATTTATATGGACCGTGATTAACTTTTTGATTTTTATTAAGGTCCCGATATATCGACGCAAAAAAAGGTAATCACGGTCTATATCCCGATCAATATAAGTCTAATTATTTATGTCGATTAAATCATGATGATTAGGGGCATTTTTAGAAATTGGGACCCAAAATAAGTGACAGTTCTTAACAAAAATTAACACGATGTCAGTTTTGTGGCGAAAGTTAAGAATAAAATTTGTCTAAAAACCAACTTTTCCCATGTTTTAAATGTAGATTACTGCTTATAGTATATATAATTAACACAAAAGCAATATTTTTGTTGAAATTTCATGTTTAATGGTCGTCACAAAACTGACATCGAGTTCATTTTTGTTAACAACTTTCACTAATTTTCGGTAACAATTTTTGAAAATGCCCTTAGTCAACCTTTTCAGAATCAGGACAATCAAAATCGTCGCCAATCTTATCTTTGGCCTGACTCTAGGTGACTTGGTCTGTCAGTATGTCGTGAAAGAAAATTATTACTGTAGTGTCTCTTTTTTGATACTAAATTATTTGTATTTGTAAGTAATCGATAAAAATATCTGTATTTATAGTTTATTAAAGTACGTTATAATTAATAATAAATATTATTATAGGATATTATGGAATCCACACGCTGTAGTATTGCTTTTAGAGGACAAAGCTCTTAGACCGTATAATCCCTTGCCTCTCATCAAAGTGTCCGCTATTTCCAGGATACAATTTCGAAAGCGAAGTTTGACGTCAAAGGAAACTGAGGGACGATAACATCGACGTACAGATCTAGTCCAGAATCAACTTCTATTTGATGCCTTTACCTCAGGGGGTACCACGATAGTTGCCTAGTTTGCAAGTTCTAATCTTAATCATTGGATGTTAGTTTATGCGGAACTAAAGTCTAGACAATATGTTTTCTCAAGGGACAAAGTTATTGTGGGAAATATAGTTACGTTTTAATGTTTTGTCAGGTAGAAAATCGGAATCGGAAAAACATAATTTTCCTTACTACCCGTTAAAACTTATACTCGCTCTTTCATGTCATTTTAAAATGTAATGTCATATCAAATGTCATCTAAAAATGAAAACTTTGATAATGCGGTGGCGGTTCATAACCCTCAGCTTAAACTTTATGGGATTGTTCTTTTACTTTTCCGCCTATGGCCAACACCACTTTTTTAGTGGAACACCTAATATGTTATACAGTAAATTTAATTTTATCTTGGCTGTTTTTTGCATTCCACTATTTCTGTTAGTTTTATTCTAAACAAAAGAAATTAAAATCACATACCTTGAACAAATACTCAATTTTCTCTTACCTCGTAAAAGTAAACAAACTTATACAAACAGAAATGAGGATTGCCGAGACGAGACAAACAAATCTCCGGTCAGTACCCCAGACAACTCACTTATTCATGATATTGCAAAACGACCTTATGTTTTAGAAGACAAAGTTTGAATTTTTGATGAAAATGATGAGTTTTAAGACCTTTTAGAAGATGAAAGTGGAATTGTAAAAGAAACAGTAGACGACGGAATGATAGAGGCAAATAGACAGACCGATTGTATGGATTTATTCAAAGATTCAATATTTACGTCTAGTGGGGACGATTAGGTAAATGTAAAGACGAGAGATAAAAAAGACACAAAAATAATAAAAAAAACTCCTTTTGCCAGGTTTACCCTTGAATCGCCGACAGACACTTGTTCGAATATTATTTCAAAGACAACGTTTCAAATAATTTCATTTCATCGACAGTTCATATCGTAGAACAATCGATACAAGTAAAATCAAACCGTAGACTTTTATTTCGTAGATAAGTTATTCCGAGTATACTTTATATCGTGGTATCTCGTTTCGTGTTTTTACCTTTCATTTTGTTTTACATTAAATACAATTCATTACGCATAATATTATTTCAATTATGATTTTTTCTAAAATTTTCCAATTTGTAAACTGTTTGTTTGGTCACAGTTCTAACCTAACCTAAATCTACTTTAAAAAAGGTTCGTTGTTGTGTAGGGTCGCAGTTCTAACCTAACCTAAACCTACTCTGTAAGCCGTTTGTTTCTGTGTGGTCACAGTTCTAACCTAACCTAAACCTAGTAATATATATAGACCGTTCGTTGATGTGTATGGTCGCAGTTCTAACCTAACCTAAACCTACTCTGTGAACTATTTGTTATTGTGTAGTCACAGTTCTAACCTAACCTAAACCTACTCTGGTAAGTCGTTTTTGTGTGTGGTCACAGTTCTAACCTAACCTAAACCTACTTTAAAAGACGTTCATGGTTTTGTAGCATCGCAGTTCTAACCTAACCTAAACCTACTCTAATATAAGATTTAAGCCAATGGTCATAGTTTAATTGTGGACGTATGTGATGTGCCACGATCAAATCGAAAATTTGAAGTTTCCTAGAATAGAAACATCTATAAATATGTGTAGTACGACAAATGAGAAAGTTTTGTAATATTACGTCGAATCAATGAATTGCGATGTTTTGTAGTTCTGCTATTTGAAGTACTTTGAAACGAATCAGCTATGAAGAAATATTAGTTGAATAGTATTTATAATAACTAAGAAAATTTCAAATAAATAGTAGTTGAAACAAAATTACTCGAAACAATTTTACTCGAACTAAACCTTCGATGATTTGTTGTCGATGAAATGATATTCGATGAAAAATTTGTCGGCGAAACAAGGGTACACCCTTTTGCCTATAATTTATACTCTGTACTTTTAGATACATATTAATGAAAAAGTAAACAAACAATTTGTACTTTTTCGGGTAGTTACGACATTGTTTGCCTAACCAATCAAAGAAAATACCAAGGGTAGGTATCTGCACTACCTGTCACTGAGCGAATTGTTCCTTTGCCTTGCTTTGTTTCCTTATTTGTATGTGTAATTATTTCAAACCCTCAATCGCTTTAAAGATCCTTTTAAGGCTACATTTTGTTTACATTTATTTAAATACCTAAAAGGTACAGACTATAGACAGAAAACAATAAAGTTTATTTTAATATCTCATGTTTAACTAGCATACCAAAACATTGATGATCTACATTTTTATATTTGTAGCATTGCATATGCATTAAAATTCCAGTGATTCCAATCCAATTCACTTAAAAGCAGTAGTGCGGCAAAACTTTATCAATAAAAATGTAATTACTTATATAAAAAGGTTTCCCAAATAATACTATCCAATTGCGTAATATACCATCATCCAGATTGTTATAAAAATACTGAGAATTTGTAAAACCAGTTGCAATAAAAAAACACGATAACTAAAAGAATGAACATATATTCATCGATCAACACTTAAATAAGCATAAGACTCATCCGCAATCTGTGGTGGTAAGCAGCCTCCGTAGCATATAGTCGCCTGCAACCCCGGAGGTGTTACATGCAAGACACGGATTTTAACAGTCCGTAACATCGTTGCGAGTTGCAAAGTTTTTACGAAAGCGACTGCCATCTGAATCTGACCTACCAACCCGAAGGGTAACTAGATCTTACTGGGATTAGTCCGATTTCCTCACGATGTTTCCTGTCACCGAAAAGTGACTGGTAAATATCAAATGACATTTAGCACATAAGTTCCAAAAAACTCATTGGTTCGAACGTTCGAACCCGCGTCCTCCGGATTGGAAGTCGCACGTTCTAAATGAATGATAACAGGAGACAATAAAATTCAGATATGATTTTTTTTCGTATTGGTTACCTAATAAATCAAGGGTGAACACTGAACAGGCATCTTCTGGGCGAGATCACTCCATCGTAGGCATTTAGCTAGTCTGTGGCCAAGAAGAAGAAGAGTAAGCTTATTAACAATAAAAAACCGGCCAAGAGCGTGTCGGGCCACGCTCAGTGTAGGGTTCCGTACTTTTTCGTATTTTTCTCAAAAACTACTGAACCTATCAAGTTCAAAACAATTTTCCTAGAAAGTCTTTATAAAGTTCTACTTTTGTGATTTTTTTCATATTTTTTAAACATATGGTTCAAAAGTTAGAGGGGGGGGACGCACTTTTTTTTCCTTTAGGAGCGATTATTTCCGAAAATAGTAATATTATCAAAAAACGATCTTAGTAAACCCTTATTCATTTTTAAATACCTATCCAACAATATATCACACGTTGGGGTTGAAATTAAAAAAAAAATCAGCTCCCACTTTACATGTAGGGGGGGTACCCTAATAAACATTTTTTTCCATTTTTTATTTTTGCACTTTGTTGGCGTGATTGATATACATATTGGTACCAAATTTCAGCTTTCTAGTGCTAACGGTTACTGAGATTATCCGCGGACGGACGGACGGACAGACAGACATGGCGAAACTATAAGGGTTCCTAGTTGGCTACGGAACCCTAAAAAGAGCATTTTAAAAAAGAAAAAGAAAATCAATTCCCCGGCAAATAAGTTGTAAACTAAGATCCAATACGGGGACGTTAAACAACTCGAACGGGCACAAATACAGAACTAGGATTGCTTCGGGACACTTATTTGTTTTAAATATATTTGCTTCTACTTTATTTTGTTCTTCAGAGAATTTGTTTTCTGATTATTTGATAGAAAATGGTGGAATAAAATATGGTGACTGAGAGCCGTATTCGATTGTTAGCAATTTTAAATTTAATTCATACTCTTTTGGTATTTTTTGTTGTACAACCGAGTTCATAAATATGTGTAAATTTTTTCATTTTATTGCTACGAGTTAAGGTGAAGAAATGTACAGATATTAATGAACTCGACTGTACTACATAGGTTCTATCATTTCAAGCACACATAGTACAGTATTTTCTTAGCAACTGTCATTAAAACCTATTTTAGTATCAATATATATCAAGTACAAACTTTACAAGTGCATGCAAATGATATAATAGTACATTACGATACAAGTGCGTAAAAAAGGAAGTTCGAAACGAGTGGCGATAAATTAAAACACGACCGAAGGGAGTGTTTTAAATCGACACGAGTTACGAATTTCCTTTTTGCACGTGTATCGTACGACGTTTTTCAGTACAGATGAGCCTCCGAAGTTTCGACCTGGCATATAATGAACCACTTCTCGAACTAGTGTGTAAAAAAAAGACCATCTGTACTGAAAAATATTTTTTCAATACAGATGACACCATCTGAAACTTCGGAGTGCCAACTGTACTGAAAAACGTCGTACGACACACGTGCGAAAAGGAAATTCGTAACTCGTGTCGATTTGAAACACGACCAAATTATCGCCAATCGTTTCGAACTTCCTTTTTTACGCACTTGTATCGTAATGTACTAATTTTGTACATTCTGTCGTTTTAAAAGAAGAGAAACAACTGCAAAAAGATTGCAAAATTAATTTGAAGCTTTAGTGTACTTTCACAATCTGCTTTAACTTCCCAACAAGAATTTGTACTAATTCAAAGTCCGCTATGAGTACAATAATGAAATTGCAGAAATGACAAAGTTAAATATTATAACAAAGTAGCTTAGTACATTATGAAGCTAAAAGCCCAACTTGTGAATTCTGTTAAAGTAGTGGGAAAGCTTTAAACTGCAGGCAACGAAACTGGCGATTTAGCAACAGGTAGATATTATGATGAAATATTAAGATGCAGAGAACTACTACTAACTACTACTAGAACTACTACTAGGTACTATTACTACTAGTTTCCTCCCGCGATCGCTTCGGCTGTGGAATGAGCTCCCTGCCGAGGTATTCCCGATGAACTGCAGTATGGGGTTCTTCGAAAAAGGAGTGTACAAGTTTCTAATCGGCAACGCTCATGTGACACCTCTTGAGTTGCAGGCGTCCATAGGTTGCGGTGACCGCTTTCCATCAGGCGGGCCGTATACCTGTTTGGGACCGTGTTATAAAAAAAATATAAGGCCAATAGTCCACTATCACATGTTTATCATAGAAATATGATCATAGGTCTGTATGCTTCCTTTCTTCTCCAACGAGAAGAAAAAGGACGGCATGTTGCCTATGAATCCTATGATCATATTTATTTGATTAATGATAGTACTCGTAGAGTATCGGCCTAAGTAAGAGATGATAGTAGTTGTTAGTTCTGTTGTACTATATGGTGAGTAAAGAGGATCACTTGGCTTGACAAGATTAAACGATGGACCAAACGATGGAAATAACGCAGCTATACTGGCAAGAAGGTAAAGAATAAGAGAGTGATGGCAAAGGTGGTCGCCAACGCCGACGTCCTTTATGGAATGGCAGAGAAAAAAAAGAAGATCACCGATATATAGTAAGTACAAGAAAAGCCGTTATAAAAGCTTACAGTAGTAAACTATCCTTCTTTGGTCGCCTTATTAGGTCTGTCACTAAGTAAACGTGTGTGTGTGTCTCCATTGTCCTAAAGACTAGACAAAAGTAGTCTTTTAGATAATCAATAATCAATTAATCTTGAATGAGATTTCCCTAAGCAGTTTCCTTGTTTCCCAGAAACAAACAAGAAGTATTCAAACATTGTGAAAATTGTGAAGAACCTGTATGACTTATAGGAAGAATCAATTCAAATAACAGGAAGAAGTTCGAGAGGTAAAACTTTAGTTTGCTTTAAAATATTGTTTAATAGTTATTTGTTATACAAGGGGGCAAAGTTGTATTTTAACGCCGTGTGGAATTGAAAAACGAGCAAGTGAAAGAATATAGAATCGAATAGAATCCTAAACTTGCGAGTTTTTTAAGACACGAGAAGTAAAATACATTTGCACCCGAGTGTAACACAAAACTTTTCCCCTCACTATAGCGAGGAAACTACAACGCAAAAAATGCGTTTATCACTGCTTCCAGTAGTTCCACAGGTGGTAAATCATCTTTATTACTAGATTCACCTACTTTTATCAATTTTAAAGCAGTTAATTTGACTTTATTCAAGGTCAAATTACTTTACCCACTAGTGGATAAAATGCGTTTTTACCCGCTGGTATTAAAGGACAAAACACGTGTTTCCGAGCTAGTGAGGGGAAAATCATTATTATTTTTAAATTGCAACGTGTCATCATTTTCATGTGCACAAAAAGAATAACAATTTTTAATTTTTGATCCGAATAAAGTCTCTAATTTATAATCCGTTAACTTCCTCAAAGCAAAACAAACAACGTAAAATCGCATCAGTTTACCCTAATTTGTCTTTGATGTTCCTTTAAAACAATCTTTTTTTTCAGCAAACCGTCCCCCATAACTCGTGGCCCCCCCAACAGCGGGATTAGCAATGCAAAACTTATTTACGTCCACTACCTAGTCTAAATTAATGCTGTGAACTCAGGGACGGTCGCCATACAAATGCGTCAGAAATTTTGAGAGATTTTGATAACATACATATATATAATCACGCCTGTATCCCATAAAGGGGTAGGCAGAGCACATAAACTAGCTAGAGAGAGAGAGAGAGAGAGAGAGAGAGAGAGAGAGAGAGAGAGAGAGAGTAACCTTTTTAGGGTTCCGTAGTCAACTAGGAACCCTTATAGTTTCGCCATGTCTGTCTGTCCGTCCGTCCGTCCGTCCGTCCGTCCGTCCGTCCGCGGATAATCTCAGAAATCGTTAGCACTAGAAAGCTGAAATTTGGTACCAATATGTATATCAATCACGCCGACAAAGTGCAAAAATAAAAAATGGAAAAAAATGTTTTATTAGGGTACCTCCCCTACATGTAAAGTGGGGGCTGATATTTTTTTTCATTCCAACCCCAACGTGTGATATATTGTTGGATAGGTATTTAAAAATAAATATGGGTTTTCTAAGATCGTTTTTTGATAATATTAATATTTTCGGAAATAATCGCTCCTAAAGGAAAAAAAGTGCGTCCCCCCCCTCTAACTTTTGAACCATATGTTTAAAAAATATGAAAAAATCACAAAAGTAGAACTTTATAAATACTTTCTAGGAAAATTGTTTTGAACTTGATAGGTTCAGTAGTTTTTGAGAAAAATACTGAAAACTACGGAACCCTACACTGAGCGTGGCCCGACACGCTCTTGGCCGGTTTTTTTAGTAAAGAGAGTAACCTTTTTTTTTTGCTGTTTTAGGTCATATAATAACATATCTTAATATTTTATTTCGGTTAATTGGACAATACTTAACTATATAAGACAGACTTTAAACTAGTGGACCGATTTTCATGAAACATGGCTAAGAACACTCCCTACTAACTCAGCTTTCAGACAAAAAAAACTAAATCAAAATCGTTTCATCCGTTCGAGAGCTACGATGCCACAGATTGACACACACACAGACAGACAGACAGACAAACAGACATACACACAGACAGAGACGTCAAACTTATAACACCCCTTCGTTTTGGCGTCGGGGGTTAAAAAGGGTCAAGTAGCCTATAGGTCTCAGGATCTTGCGAATAATCTTCTGCTCCGCTACCAGGAGCTGACTTTCTTCTTTCAGTGTTAGTGACCAGGGTGGCTAGCCGAATGGCACAATCGCTCACGAAACGCTCACGAAACGAAGCGCTAGTAGATATCTATCTCTATCGCGCTTGCGTATTGGCGCGACAGAGCCAGCGGCGTATCGCTTTCGTTTGGCGTCGGAGAAATGCCATTCGGCTACGGGGCCAGGCCTCACAGAAAGATTCCACTGTAAACATTATTTCAAATAAATTGTATGAGCCACCGAACACGGAGAGTAGATGGAGCGAAAAACTCCTTTAAAGCGACAGAAGGATCCTGAATGTTTTAATGTTGCGTCACTTTATAATTTACTTTTACGAGACTCTTCCTGTTGCCCGTCAACGGCTTCGACTTTAGGACTCTTATGCAGAAAGTAGAAAAATACTATAAAAGTACATTACGATACAAGTGCGGAAAAGAGGAAGTTTGAAACGAGTGGCGACAAATTCAACCACGACCTAAGGGAGTGTTTTAGATCGACACACGTTGCGAATTTACTTTTCGCACGTGTATCGTTCGACGTTTTTCAGTACAGATGGCCCGCTGAAGTTTCGACCTGGCATATAATGAACCACTTCTCGCACTAGTGCGTAAAAAAACACCATCTGTACTGAAAAATAAAATAAATAAATAAATAAATATTATAGGACATTCTTACACAAATTGGCTGAGGCCCACGGTAAGCTCAAGAAGGCTTGTGCTGTAGGTACTCAGACAACGATATATATAATATATAAATACTTATATACATAGAAAACATCCATGACTCGGGAACAAATATCTGTGCTCATCACATAAATAAATGCCCTTACCGGGATTCGAACCCGGGACCGCTGCGCAGCAGGCAGGGTCACTACCGACTGCGCCAGACCGGTCGTCAAAAAATACATGAAAGGAGAGACTAAATGAATGAAATAATTGTATATACAGCAAACTAATGTTCCCTCTTTCTTTGCATTTAATTTTAAGAAGAAACAAAAGCAACTCATCTAGATATAACTAAGTAAATAGTAGCTTTAATATTAATTAAAGCGGTTGGTATAATATTATGCAAAAGGTTTGCCTTAGTTTGGAATTAATTAAATATACCTGAGACATGAAAACTCTGCATTTCTTTTTAAGAATATTTTTATTTCAATTATCCTGGATTACTTATGCCTGATGGTTTTTGAATTAAGTTGATTCGACTGATATGAATAGCTATTTTTAAGCCCCGACGCAAAAACGACGGGGTGTTATAAGTTTGACGTGTCTGGCTGTCTGTCTGTGTGTGTGTGTCTGTCTGTGGCATCGTAGCTCCCGAACGGATGAACCGATTTAGATTTAGTTTTTTTTTTCTGAAATCTGAGTTAGTCGGGAGTGTTCTTAGCCATGTTTCATGAAAATCGGTCTACTATGTCGCGGTCGGGGGTTTTTTTTGAATTTTAATTTTGTGGTTATACCTATAGTAGAATAAACTATTTACTATTCCTCTTAGATCAGTCGTTCGACCAGTAAGTCCATGAAGCAGAAATGCTGCGATCGAATCCCAGTGTGGGTATAATATTTAATAAATATTAAGACCTGATAAATATTATTTATCTGTACAGTTATCGGGGGCATGGTAATGCTTCCCGCCAAGTCGACCATTTTTTGCGGATATTGTATGTACTCAGGTCTTGTGAAATATTAGTAGACCTGGATATTTATGTGGATATAAACTGTCCATAACACAGCAGCGGCTGGTCCATACAAGCCGATTACCACCGGCTTGCCTAAAATTGATTACTAATAGTAAAGTACCTAATGTTAAGGTAGGTTTCTTTTTGCTCAGTGTTGCCTAGCAGAAATTTTCACCAGCCGCCACTGCCATAACATAATCATAAGTGTTAGTGATAAAGAATGTTTATTACAAATCCAGGTCAAATAATTATATACCCTGTTTTTAATTATCAGAATATGTCTTGTACTAGAGAACCACAAAATCCAAGCAATTTCTGCTTTAATCAAGTCTCACTTCAACCAGAGACGAGCACTTATAGCCGAGGATTCCTAAACTAGAGCAAAACGTTCGTAAAATCACCTGCTACCCAGCTGCTCCGATTTACCAAACTTGGCTTTTAGGGCAGTTCTAACGCACACTTTCTTAGCTGAATGATTTCATTCAGTTTGAAAAATGGCATATTACAATGCGCAAATGAACGTTAAATAAAGCTACGCATGCTCTAACCCACCTCTAACCCTACGCCTCAGTCTCGAGAAGAGTTTTTCCTCGCGCCCCTACAACTATTGACAAGGACAAGGAAAATGCTCGATATTTGAATTATATCATCCCTAGGTTACACTCTCATAAAGAATACCATATACTTACTTACTTACTCCGTTGGCTCAGTGCCCAGAAATGAGACTTGGCCTCCGACCAAGACAGCGCCACTTTTCTCGGTCCTGCGCTACCTCTCGCCAATTCTTGACTTGGAGTTCGCACAGATCCGCCTCCACCATGTCGCCCCAGCGATACTTAGGGCGTCCGGCAGGTCGTCCTCCTGCTTGGCGACCCAGGTATGCTCTTTTCATATTTAGATCCTCATCCATCCTCTCGAGATACCTTCTCATAACTCGAGAAAGCATACCGTATACTGAAAGAAACAGATATAGCTATTCTAAACGATTTTCAATCAGTACCGTCGGTGTCGGTACCACGGTTCATATCAGCAAATTTATGAACATTACCCATGAATTTTTGGTGAGTGGGAGGTGAGAGGGAACTGGCTATCAGTCATGTCGTGACGGGTTTTCTACAATCTATGATTTAAATGATATCATTTAAATGTTATGATGAAAATAGTTTAAGTTCGAATTAGCCTAATTTTCTACGGAGCTTCTTGCAAAATGAGACATTCGTAGAAACTAGGACTTTTGGCGTCACTGAGTGGAAAGTTTCTTTTGAGACATAGTTTGCTTTCTAACTTGTGTGTTATGTTATACTTACATAATATTATATCTAACTGATTTCAAACCTTATTACCCTTATTACTATGTGTTTTTTACAAGCATTTTCAAAACATTTAAAGATACCAAGTCATCAGAGTAAAACCTTTTTTAAAGGGTCGTGCAGGGACTCGTGGGTTCATGCCCCCACAACTGTACATATTGTTCACTTTTAATTTATCTCTAAACTATACAAAATCTAAGGCAGAATTACGGGTTCTATAATAAAAAATAAATTAAAGCTTGACTAGCATGTAATTATTTTGGTATTCCTAAGTAATAATTAGATTCTGTAGCTGTTAACAAAAGGGAAGGTAACAAGGGAGACAATCCACGGCTATTTCCCGTACGCCCCGCTTATCCGGAAGGGCCGAACGTTGTGGCCAGGAAAACAGCGGACAGAGGAAATCAACACAGAATAATAGTAGATATTAACATTTGTACGTGGAAACTGGTAGCCTAGCGGTAACCACGTGCGACTTTCGTTCCGGAGGTCGCAGGTTCGAACCCCGGCTCGCACCAATGAGTTATTCGGAATTTCTGTGCGAAATGTCGCTTTTCGGTGAAGGAAAACATCGTGAGGAAACCGGACTGATTCCAATAAGGTCTAGTTTACAGGATAACGCAAGGACGATGGTGAATAACGTTTGTACGTAAGTAAGCAACCTAATACATGCCTGGGTGGCTAGCCGAATGGCACAATCGCTCACGAAACGCTCACGAAACGAAGCGCTAGTAGATATCTATCTCTATCGCGCTTGCGTATTGGCGCGACAGAGCCAGCGGCGTATCGCTTTCGTTTGGCGTCGGAGAAATGCCATTCGGCTACGGGGCCTGATGCAAAGGTTATCGCGGTTCATTCAACGCGGTAACGCGGCGCCGCAAGCATTACGGGGGTCTTTGACATGTGGCTTGGTAATAAAAAGGACCAGCCAAACTTTGCATAGTGACTTTTAAGGACCAATGCTGAATCCCAAAAAAAAATTAGCAGTTCCATACATTCCGACTAACATGATGCCGCTCATTTCTATGGCATAGCCAGTTTTTTTTTTCGCGATATCAGCTTTGGTCCCATAATAAAAGCTGTTCATTATGACCTCAAAAGTCATTATATGTAAAGTTTGGCTGTTTCTTTTTTATTTCACTTTGTATTATATTCGTTCGATCGCTCTTTTTATGGCCCCATATCATTCCTATTTCATCTATGATGGTTCCCGCGTACCTGACCTGTGGTTTGCTGTGTGTGTCGTATTTTGCCAATTTCATGAGTGAGAAGATGTCTTTATGTTCCAATTTTAATATTGTCCCTATTTCTACTATAATATGGTGATATCTGCTAATCTTTAATCCGAAATCCGCTCAGGATACCTTCAATTTTTTTTAATGGAAAAATATTTAGTAGTAAGCGAGTTACTCGTGTCAAAAACAAGGTTTTCTATATAACTATTATTATATATTTGTTGTGTTGTGTTCGTTTTCAATAAACGAAACACCTCAAATTGTGTGAGCTTAGAAACGTAGAAATTAAATCACGACCTCTTTCATTTATTTCTTTAAATTTATTTCTATAAAAATAAAAACGATAAATCACCATGACGAAGTGGCTTTCCATCTATTTAAGCAAATTATTATTATTTTATATTCTCTGTTTACCAACTTGCCCATAAAGTTACCATTATCTCGCCCATTCAGGACGTCCCCAAACATTAATGCCATAGCGCAAACTTCGTCGCGCAAACACATATTTACCGTTCCCGTATCTGGCCCGTGTCCGGATCGAAAGACCAAAATGGCGGATAAACGGGAAATTAACCTGTACCGGAAATTACTGAGAGGGAGAAGTTTGTATGGACTTGTGTGTGTGTGTGTGTGTGTCCTTGTATATGTTTGTGTGCGTGAGGGTATAGTAATAGTGCATTGATTTGGAGGATGAGAGTAGGTTATTATAGAAAACCGACCAATACCATAATTTCCGGACCTTACTCTTAATACGACCTTCAAATCTTCAAGAAAAGAGCGTACACCCATCTTAAAGGCCGGCAACGCACCTCCAACACCTCTGGTGTTTCGGGTGTCCATGGGCGGCGGTGATCGCTTACCATCAGGCGACCTGTCTGCTCGTTTGCCTCCTATCCCATAAAAAGAAAAACAAATTTAACCACTAAAATCGGCCTATTACTAGTTCGACAATGCATTTGTACTGCAATTGAAGGTATGGAGAGTGACAAGGGCTACTTTAATTATGTCTCTTTCTGACCCTAAACTTAACTAAAATGGGGGGTGGAAGTTTGTATGGAGTATTCCGCAATTTTAGAATTTAATGCGAGCGAAGCAGCGGGCAAATTGCATGTGTCAAATAATAGAAAATTATTAAATAAAGCACTAAATATTTCATATTAAACAAAGGAATGAAATATTTCATATAATGTAAGACGTGATCATTTAATGAAATACCTCGCAAAAGTAACAAATACTTTAATAATGAAATAGCTCAGCTTTGAATCTCTTTTCTAAGAACTTTTATAAAATTTCGTTATTATTTAGAAAAATAGGTTATGAAACTTATTTTTGTAACTAGAAATTGTATAGTCTACCTCCTTACTTAATATTCCTTTTTTGTCAATGTTAGTATTGTACAGTGAGCTGCAAAATTGCATGGAGATATTATGAATGAATTCATTGATAAATTCGCCATGCACTTTTGCAGTTGATAGTACAAACAACGCGCTAATAATGTTGATTTTACTTCATAAGTTTTTATTTTATTTCGTAGCGGTGAAAATGCAATAGAAATTTCACGGTCGAAGTCAATCTATAACGGATATAAGTTGGTAACTTTTCAATTTCAACCATCGTGCAGAGATATTAGATTGATTTAATTTACACAATATTTTCTACTACCAACGGTGAAGTTTTCACTCGACGGAAAAGAGAAATAGTGTGTGAAAGAGAAATAGCTACCATGAGTTTTAATACGTTACTCGACAGTATGCACGTCCAGAAAAACTACATTAATTTTATGGAACACTACAATTAATAGTTATTTGTTATACAAGGGGGCAAAGTTGCATTTTAATTCCGAGTGTGGAATTGAAAAACGAGCAAGTTAAAGGAGTCTATAGTTGAAGCACGAGCGAAGCGAGTGGTTCGAGAATAGAATCCGGAACTTGCGAGTTTTTCAACACACGAGAAGTAAAATACATTTGCACCCGAGTGTAACACAAAACTTTTCCCCTCACTAAAGCGAGGAAAGTACAACGCAAAAAACGCGTTATCACTGCTTCCAGTAGTTCCACAGGTGGTAAATCATCTTTGTTACTAGATTCACCTACTTACTTTTATCAATTTTAAAGCAGTTAATTTGACTTTATTCAAGGTCAAATTACTTTACCCACTAGTGGATAAAATGCGTATTAACCCGCTGGTATTAAAGGACAAAATACGTGTTTCCGAGCTAGTGAGGGGAAAAATAACATACATTTTCCGTGACGTTTACGGTTTAGAAAAACGTATTCTAAGGGTAAGGCCTGCGTGGACGCTCGCAGCGGGGCGAGTGAGTATGCGACCACACTATGTAGCGTCGACTCAGGACACTTGTATCAGGACACGCCCTGCTCCGCCTGCCTTACGCTAAGATATTAAGACGATACAGGAGGGGTCAATTCTCCATACAAACGCTCTCGACTATTTCCTCCCTAGTTTTTGAAGATAGAGCATTGATTTTTTCAACACAGATTATTATTATTTTTATCTATGTCGGACCCTTTTGATTTTTTTGATATTATTATTTTTAAAGACGCTAGAGCCCATCAGAAATGTCCAAAAAGGGCCTTATTGATTATGGCGCAAAAAAGGTGTGATTCTCAAATTTGATTGATTAATGACGAATGATTAAGTTTTGAAGGAGGAAACAGTCGAGAAATCTCTAAAATTGAGGTTCCGCACCTCGATTTTAGAGATTTTTTCGCAATATCTTTTAAGTGAGTTGATCTGAATGGACAATTTTTTTCGATAAATCTAGTTTTTTATAAAGTTTATTTAACTAAAATTCCTTTCCATTTTAGCATTTTCGCTACGATAGCGGTGCGTCGGACGAACGCTGACGTTCCGATCGCGTCCATTGCGATAATACAGGTAATCCCCAACTTTGCCCCCTCACACGTTGTTGGCGACTGGCTGGTGCGCGACCTCCTTCATAGTTTAAAATTATGTCATTTTCAAAAACTGTCCTCATGTTATGAAAGATAATCAATCGGTGTTCAGTCAGTCTGCCTTCTGTCACGAAACTAAGCTTGTGTTTGTTTACCAATAATTAAAATTAGTGCATTTACTACATGTTTTCATCATTTCACGTCAATAATAACAGTCCACAACCCCGCTAGCTATCATTTTGGTCCATTCTCGCCGTAGTTTTACCATTCCGTCGAAATAAAATTTCAATTTTTTATTTTCACGTAAGTAAGTCATTGTAGTTTCATTGTCATTTATCTAGTTATATTACTCTACATTATTTACGATGGAAACACGTAGTAAGACGAGGGCAGACCCCGCGGCTACGGAATCCGTCCGGGTGCAGCGCGAACGTCGTCAACGTTCACCGCGCAGCGCCCGGCCGGGTTTGGCTGCGACGGACGACGGTGCTTCGGCATTGCCAAGCAGTTCAAGCATACGAGGCGACGTGGCACAACCTAGCCACGACGCTGAACGCCTGGATGCTCGAACTAGCTCGCAAAACGAAGGCGATGTCAAAGCACCACCGTCTAAACCTGTTTCTAGTATTCACAGTAATACTGCGCGCACCGAGCGCACACATTCTTCGCGTTCTGCGGCAACCGTCCGCGCACAGAAACTTGCTCTCGAAGCAGAAGCTATGCGGCGTCAGGTGGAGCGTGAACGTGAGCTTGCGCGTCAACAAGCGGACCGCGAGCGGCAACAGGCGGAGCTCGAGTTCGAACTCGCGCGTCAGCAAGCCGTACTCGCACGGAAACAAGCCGAGGCAGAGGCACAGCGCGAGCGCGAGCTCGCAGGCCTCGAGTCCGAAGCGGAACAAATGGAGCTGCAAGCAAGACTCGCCGCTCTGGAAGCTTCAGATAAGTCTGTCAATTCACGTAGTTCGTATTTTTCTGATCATAACGCTGAAAGGCGCACTACGACTTGGGTTTCGGAACAAAATGCTAACATGACTGTAGCATTCCATGAAAACATACCTGGTGAGGCACCGATTGTCACCTCGAGCGACGCTCCAGGACTTCTTTTACAGCCGGCCGCCGCAGCCAACTCGGTATCTTTCAAAGTGCCAACTGTCAACCGAGCAACATTCTCGAAACCTACTCAAGCCCTTTTAGAAAATAACTACGGAACCGTGGCACCTAGACTACCAGTACCATCTGAACATTCCACAATAGACCCTATAACAAAACTTTCTCAGGCTATAAACGCACTTTCAAACAGACCAAAGAAACCCGAGTTAGTTACATTCTCAGGTGAAGTCGGTCAATGGATGGCCTTTAAAAGTAGTTATGAGAGAAGTAAAATCAACTTTTCCCCTTCAGAGAACCTAGACCGCCTGAACGTCGCCATCCGCGGACAAGCGTACCAGTCCGTCGCGTCCCTCATGTGGACCTGCGGCTCGCCCGACGACGTCGTGCACGCGCTCGAGCAGACGTACGCGCGCCCGGAGCTGCTGGTCGCCCGCGAAGTCGCCGACCTAAGGAACACGCAAAAGCTAAGTTCTGCTCAGGATTTAAATACTTTAGCGAACAAACTTCGAAATTTTATTACTACGCTCACATTACTCAAACAAACGGAGTATTTATTCTCCCCGGAGCTTTTTCGGTGCATCTTGGTAAAAATGAGTGAGCACACTAGGTCGCGCTTTACAGATTATGCAACTGCTCACACGCCAGAGCAACAGAGTGTTACAAAACTTGAATTATTGTCACGTTTCCTTTTGATTGAGGCTGACAAACAATTAAAATTTAATTTTGTTGCTGACAGTACTGTCAAGGCGCCAACGCCACCAGCGTACTCAAACGTACCACGAAATAATGCTCCGAAATTTCCATTAAAAAAGGAAACAATACATACTACGGTGTCTAACGAGACAACCTCTGAACATTGTACGTATTGTAAACAAGGGTCTCATAAGATAAAAACATGTAAGAGTTTTTTAAAACTAATCGTAGAAGACAGATGGCGCTGGGTTCGAGAAACTAAAATATGCTATCGCTGCCTGAAGTCTAACCCACACACGTGGAACAATTGCCGCGCAAAACGCTGCGGTATCGACGGATGCCCTAGACGCCACAATGCGCTTCTCCACGGCACAGGGACAACCGAGACTAACTCCGGCACGGCTCCTAGCGATCAGTGCAATAATCTTCAAACATCCTCTGAGAATTCTATACGCCCTGTCATCATAAATAGCACCGACAACGATATTACATCCGCTAAAATTGCGAATACTATTGACTGCTCCATTAATGCAACAGGATCTTCCCCATCGACTTCACTTCCACGACGTCCCCGAGGCCTGCTGAAAGTAGTCCCGATCGTACTCGAGGGCCCTGGCGGCGCGTTCGAGACAACAGCGCTACTCGACGATGGCAGCATCTCAACGCTCATCGACGCCGACGTAGCAGCACGCATCGGAGCGAAGCCGACGAGTCCGGAGCGTCTTCGCATCGAAGGTGTTAGTAATATGTCAACGGAACTCGACGTAAGTTATGTTGATTTTTATGTACGCGGTCGAAACCACCCTGATCGTTACCTAATCGAAAACGCACGAGCCGTGAAACCTCTTGGACTTCGCGCACGATATCCAAACACGATTAATTTAACGGATTACGATCATTTATCGAGTCTAACAAGAGAACTTTCAAATACGGATGCTTATCCCACCGTCCTGATCGGCGCGCCTGACTGGCATCTATCTTTGAGCCGGGAAGTGCGATGCGGGAAGAAGAATGACCCTGTAGCCTCTAAAACATTGTTAGGTTGGGTACTCCATGGTGCACACTCATTGTCGTCAAAACCAATCGATTTTATACATCACGTTACAGAAGATTTGGACACACTTGTAAAACGACAATACGACATTGACGCCCTGGGTATCACAAAATACCCGCCACGTCAAAACAGTGAAGACCAACGAGCCGTAGACATTATTGAGTTATCCGCTCGCCAACTTGACGATGGCCACTACGAAGTAGGCCTACCTTGGAAGGAGGAACTACCTAAAATAATACCTGATAGTTACCCACAGGCACTCTCACGCTTCAAGGCCCTCGAGCGACAGATGTCAAAGGACTCGTCGTTTGCCGCAGCTTTTCAACAGTTCATTGATGACATCATCAGCAAGGGATACGCCGAAGAGTGCGATCCGAAGACCTATCACCATCGGCCTGCAGCAAATACCTCTTGTGTAAACCCAGATGGCTCCATTCGCTGGTACCTGCCCATTTTCGGTGTATTTCATCCTCAAAAGAAAAAGCTGAGAGCAGTTCATGACGCGGCTGCCACGACGAAAGGCGTAAGCCTCAACAGCATGCTTCTGCAAGGCCCTGACCTATTGTCTCCCCTACTCGACGTTCTTTTTCGCTTCAGAGAAGGTGCAGTAGCCTTGAACGGCGACATTAGAGAGATGTTCCCCCAAATTAAAATCGCCACAAGAGACAGAGACGCCCAACGTTTTCTCTGGCGCGACAAGAACAACGACCTCAAGGAATACCGCATGTCGTCAATGATTTTCGGCGCAGTTTCAAGTCCCTTCATTGCTCTCCACATCAAAAACAAGAACGCGAAGATGTTCGAAGTCAACTTCACCGCCGCCTGCAAAGCAATCATCGAAGACCACTACATGGACGACTACCTAGGAAGCCACACCAACGTTGCTGACGCAGCTCAAATGGCCGCCGATGTTGTCACAGTTCACAAATCTTGTGGTTTCGAAATGCGATCGTGGACCTCCAACCACCCAGAGGCGTTGTCTCTCGTCCCCAAAGAACTGCGAAGCGACGCCAAATCTGACGTTTACCTGCCTCCCAGTAGTGATGTCGGCGTCTTGGGTGTTAAATGGAACCCACGCCTAGACTGTTTAGGTTTTCGTGCCGTACCCCAGATACCGACCGGCACCTTGACAAAACGTATCCTGTTATCAAATGTCATGAAAGTCTATGACCCTTTAGGTCTATTGATGCCAGTCGTGATCTGGGGTCGTATTATAATTCAAAGATTATGGCGGGCAGGCATTGGCTGGGACACAGACTTACCTGAGATGTACGTAAGCGAATCCAAAGACTGGTTTGCACAGCTACGGATCGCAGCCGATATAAAAATCCCGCGCTGGTACATGGTCAGGTCAGACTTGTCAGACGTTCAGCTGCACTTAATCGCTGACGGTGGCGAACAAGCCTACGCCTGTGTTGCCTATTGGCGTTTTACTTACAGCGATGACTCCGTGTCGACAGCCCTCGTCGGCAGCAAGGCCCGAGTCAGTCCCCTGAAACCGATTTCGATCCCAAGATCGGAATTACAAGCTGCACTCATCGCGTCGCGTTTCGCACAGACTATTTTGCAAGCTCATCGTTTTGAACCCTCCGCAACCACTTTCTGGACCGACTCAACTACTGTCCTAAAGTGGATCCGGAGTGACGCGCGCGCTTTTAAACCGTTCGTCGCACACCGGTTGGGAGAGATATTGGAAACCACTAATCCATCCGATTGGAGGTGGATCCCTACCTCTCTCAACGTCGCCGACGATGCGACAAAACCAAAAAGAACTGATTTTACAGCATCTCATCGGTGGTTCACTGGTCCACAGTTTCTTGTTGAACCGACGTCCGCTTGGCCGACCGAGCGACACATCAACGAGGAAGAGACCTCACCAGACCCCGAGCTAAAATCAAATCTGTTGATTCTGCTCCTTGATATCCCACTTCCATATTCGGTACCTGATCCGACGCGTTTTAACTCATGGCTGCGTTTACTTCGCGCCACCGCCCGCGTTCTCCAGGGCGCACGACTTTTCCGGCTTAAACTCTCTCGACCAATACACCCAAATTCTAAATTGTATATTGACCACACCACATCTCCCCACCAGGTTCACGCAGCGGACATCATAGAAGCGGAGAAGATGTTGGTTCGGCAAGCCCAGAGAGAGAGTTTCCCAGAGGAATTGACAAACCTGCGATCCTCGAAGCCAGTGCCCAAGGACAGTCGGATTAAGAAACTCGCCCCTATACTTGATGAAGAAGGCCTCATGCGTCAAGACACACGCATTATTTCCGCACCAGGAGTGAATAACGAGACAAAATCCCCCATGATTCTTGACGGCCGCCATTACATCTCAAGACTCATCATCTTTCACGAACATGTAAAAGCCTCACATCAGTTTAATGAGCTCGTTCTAAATGAACTTCGACAAAGGTTTTCGATCCCAAGAGCCAGAGGAACCATTCGCAGCGTAGCAAGCTCCTGTCTAAAATGCAAGAGATGGAACACGAAACCTATGCAACCTCAGATTGGTAACTTACCTCTAGAACGCCTAGATCATCATAAAAGACCATTTACCCACGTCGGCCTTGATTACTTTGGCCCTATTCTGGTAACGCTATACAGACGGAGCGAGAAACGATACGTTGCCTTATACACATGCCTCACAACCAGAGCGCTTCACCTAGAAATCGTGCACTCACTCACTGCAGATAGCGCTATAATGAGCCTCAGGCGCTTCATTGCTCGCCGAGGATCGCCTACCACTATATTTTCCGACAACGGGACCAACTTCGTCGGCTCTTCCCGTGAACTACGATCCCTACATGACAACTCAATTGTAGAATATGCCACTAATCACAAAATCGATTGGTGTTTCATCCCACCTGCATCACCATTCATGGGCGGCGCCTGGGAGCGGCTGATACGCACAATTAAAGCAGCCCTCAGATCCTGCCTAACGAATAGGCCACTGAAAGAAGAAGTCCTTTCTACCCTCCTACTCGAGGCTGAATCCATAGCAAACTCAAGACCACTCACGTATGTCCCGTCTTCCCCAGATGCACCAGAAGCGATTACACCATTTCATTTCATTCTGGGCTCCTCTTCGGTCGTACCATGGACCACGTCGCTGACAGACGCAGACCTTTCCCGACGCTGTGACTGGCGGAGAACCCTGCGCCTAGCAGACCATTTTTGGGCACGATGGCTACGCGAGTACCTACCAACACTTCGGCAGAGAGGGCCCAACAACAACAACCTTTTAAACCTTGGCGAGGGTGATGTGGTGTTGATCGCCGACCCTACGCTTCCTCGTGGTTTGTGGCCGCTAGGAAGAGTAGCAAAAGTTTACCTAGGACCTGACGGAGCGGTCCGCGTGGCAGACGTCCACACAAAAGGAGGCGTGCTGCGCAGACCGGCCCGGAAGCTGATTTTGATGGAGGCCGCGACCCAGCCAGCGACCACCAGTGGTTAGTGTTCCACTGGGGGTCCGGTATGTTGGCGACTGGCTGGTGCGCGACCTCCTTCATAGTTTAAAATTATGTCATTTTCAAAAACTGTCCTCATGTTATGAAAGATAATCAATCGGTGTTCAGTCAGTCTGCCTTCTGTCACGAAACTAAGCTTGTGTTTGTTTACCAATAATTAAAATTAGTGCATTTACTACATGTTTTCATCATTTCACGTCAATAATAACAGTCCACAACCCCGCTAGCTATCACACGTGAAAATGTCCATTTCCCATTAGCGCCCCCGCTGTCCCCCATTCGGCGGTTAAGTGGAAAAGGGGAGTTGTCTCTCCATACAAATATAAGCCCCATTTTCCTCTGTATCTAGATAGATGCTAGAATATTTGTTAATGTAATCTGACGTACATGTTTGATGAAAATCGGTCCTCTATGTCCGGTTTACTTTTTTATTTTAAAATTTTCTAACACTCATTGTTTCTTTTACTATGGATATTAGGATCTTATAATTATTAAAAATGTCCCTGATATGCAACTAACGTATGAATCAAAATATTTTAAATAACTTCAAAACACAGAGGAAAATGGGGTCTACGTTTGTATGAAAACACGAGTTTGCAAGCGTTCTCCACGTTCATTTTATTCCAAGCGTAAATACAGTTATTTAAAACAATTCCCAAACAAAAACAGCTTGTAATTGTAAACTTTGGGGTACTTAAGAGAGTTTCAAAGTCTCAAAGTACCCCATTACCTTTACCACGAGTGTTTAACGTTTTGAAAGACCCGACTCGAAAGCTTAAACAAAATGACAATCTTTTTTTATTTATACCACGTCGGTGGCAAACAGGTATACGGCCCGCCTGATGGAAAGCGGTCACCGCAACCTATGGCCTGCAACTCAAGGGGTGTCACATGCGCGTTGCCGACAGATTAGAAACTTGTACACTCCTTTTTTGAAGAACCCCATACTGTAGTTCGTCGGGAACACCTCGGCAGGAGCTCATTCCACAGCCGGAGCGTACGTGGGAGGAAAAGTAAGTACAGTAGTAGTAGTACTGTATGGAGAAAGTAAACAGCGCCATCGTTAAGGTTCAGTTTTCTTGCACCGATATCATATTGGCAATGTTGTTATTTTATACTACATTTTAAAAGCAGGATAGTTCCAAAATGCTCAAATATATATATTTTTTTCTTTTTCAAATAGCCGAATACATATTAACTTACTTTTATTATATTTATAAATGTAAAAAGGTACGTTAATTCACTAATTGCCCAAGTTTCGATAGGGTTTCTTTCGTAAATATATTTATTACCATTAAAAATAAGTGTATATTTGCAAAAAAAAATATTTTTTATTTCTGTCACGAATGAATACATGTTTTTGAAACTAGGGCATTCCGAGAAAAAAAAATAGGCATTCTGAGATTCAGGTGATTTAATAATCATTGCATTTTATAACCTAACCACAAAATTAAAATTTTGAAAAAACCCCCGACCGCGACATAGTAGACCGATTTTCATGAAACATGGCTAAGAAAACTCCCGATTAACTCTGCTTTCAGACAAAAAAAATAATAATCTAAATCGGTTCATCCGTTCGGGAGCTACGATGCCACAGACAGACACACACACAGACAGACACATCAAACTTATAACTCCCCGTCGTTTTTGCGTCGGGGGTTAAAAATCAAGGAATTTAATTCCAAACCAAAAATCATGGTAGAGGTATTTTCTAAAGGGGTAATTACATAAACATTTGGCAACATTTTCTTACAGATTTGGGTAATAAGAGGGCAAAGATAAGTAACTTTTATTTGATCGTTTTAAGACTGACCCTATTCGGGGGTGATGGGGTAATGGTGTCGGGAATTTGATATTCAATGGGGTTTTAGAAATTGCTGTTATAAACATTAATGATGGTGTAAAAGTTAATAGAAAGGATACACGATAAAGTCAGCATAGACATATTTATTTTTATCGGTACCTAAATTAGCTTAGGGTTGATACAAACGGACTGAGAACGTCGGCGTGCTGTGGTCTAAATATTTCGAAAACAATAGGCTAGTTTCCTAGACTTAAAATAAAATATTTTTCATCACACCCGCACTTTAAATGTGCTATTACACGCAGGCGAAGCGTGAGATAAAAAAATGTTCTCCCAAGGGAATAATGAAATTTCTTGTAACGTACTTACGTTTTTTACATCTATTTACATATTTTTTACATTGCGAGTGTGATGAAAAACATTGTGTGTAACTCGGGGAGTATGAATATTACTAACTCGAGTCTTTAAATCGCTCCGGCAAGCCGTCGCGATTTAACTTCCTCTCGTTAGTAATATTCAACTTCCTCCCCTTGTTGCACAATGTACTATTATATATGCAGTTCACGAAATAAATAATCAGATCGAAAAAAATATGGACAGTAGTTATTTTTTAACATAAATTCTATTATAAGTCAAAGAGAAAGATATAAAGTAAATGAGTTGACCGTGACGTCACTCCTCAGTATTTCATAGTAATTCCATATTAGTAAATAGTTTTGACAGTTCATAAAAAGAAGCTGATTTGACTAGTAGGAAACTAGCCTATTGTCGCCCGACAGTGACACTTGGCCGTTCATTGCCTGTTCGACAAGGAAATATTGACGCTGAGTAACGATGTTCCTTACCAACCCAGAAATAGGCACATTGTGTGTGTCATAAAAGTGTCAATGACAATGAGATGGAATAACCCACTGGTCTTACAAATGGGTTACAGTCAAGCCACACACCTCGGAAAGTGGCGATCAAATATATGAAAGAGGCGCGTAGCACACAGTCTAAGCTCGTGTAGGTGAACGCGTACTATGCTTGTATGAGTGAAATCGACTGTTCACGTTTTTGACAGGTGGTAACTGTGAGGTAACCGAGAGGGGGTGGGCAGCGCTTTCAGCGGGGGGCGGGAGTGGCCATACTGTACGATAGTACTCTTTATTATACTGTGGTCAAGCCCTTAGATATTTACAAGATACTAAACGTTTTAGGTGTACTTAATAGTATTTACACCATGATTTCTGGGTTAAATTGTATCTTACATTGTAAGATATAATAACCTAACCACAAAATCAAAATTTTGAAAAAACCCCCGACCGGGTCATCATAGTCGACCGATTTTCATGAAACATGGCTACGAACACTCCCGACTAACTCAGCTTTCCAAAAAAAAAACTAAATCTAAATCAGTTTCTCCGTTTGGGAGCTACGATGCCTCAGACAGACAGATACTTCAAACTTATAACACTCCGTCGTTTTTGCGTCGGGGGTTAAAAACGCAGAATGTATGAGATTACATCACTATCATTTATTATTATTATTTATTTATTCATAATAAACAATTACACTTATGCTGTACAATTAATGCGCCAAACGGGAATAACCAGTTTGTTGGCGCTGCGCTCAGTTCTAACTTTAATCCTTACTGGTTGATAGGTAACTGTTCACATGTTGTGTCTTATGTGAATACTATTGTTAGTAGAGATAAAGCATGCAACTATGTTAGGACAATATTTTGAACTAAAGTGTTTATAGCTACTAATACCTATTAGTTACATATTTCGCTTAAAGTTATTAATTTATTAACTAACTGGTTGATAGGTAACTGTTTACATGTTGTGTCTTATGTGGTATTTATTTACCTCATGCAACAACAATATCAATATAACGGCTATAATAACGTGTATACGGCGGGCCGTAAATGAAAGATTGCTGTACCGGCGAAGAATGTCCATATTTCTACGCGGGCGGGAAAATATTATCGAAGTACATTTTCCTTCCTTTAGGTGTGCTATGAAAATGTGTTGGTGAATTTTCATAATAATTTATGACGTGTAGAGTGGATGGTTCAATTGAGAATAATACATCAGAATTTTTTAATGATTAACTAAAAAAAGCGGTGATAGCCTAGCGGTAAGTACGTGCGACTTTCGTTCCGGAGGTCGCGGGTTCGAACCCCGGCTCGCACCAATGAGTTTTCGGAATTTATGTGCGAAATGTCATTTGATATTTGCATTTCGTGAGGAAAACGGACTAATTCCAATAAGATCTAGTTTACCCTTCGGGTTGGACGGTCAGATGGCAGTCACTTTCGGAAAAAACTAGTGCCAACGCCATATCTTGGGATTAGTTGTCAAAGAATAGAATATAATAGAATAGAATAAACATTTATCCGTGAACACAGGCAAGACAAAATACACATAAGTAATAACAATAAGACAGAAAGGAAAGAAGTGCCACGAAATGGCCTTATCTCAGCGTGTTGCTGGTGACTTCCAGCGCTGGTCTTCCGATGAGACCAAGTGAGAAAGATTCACGGAAGGTAACAGACAGAAGAAATACAAATGACATACAAGAACGTGGTAAAACAGTTGAGAAAGTGAAAACGTTACAAGAAAAATACCAACAGACTGTGATCGAAACATAAAATAAAAAACCGGCCAAGAGCGTGTCGGGCCACGCTCAGTGTAGGGTTCCGTAGTTTTCCGTATTTTTCTCAAAAACTACGGAACCTATCAAGTTCAAAACAATTTTCCTGTAAAGTCTTTATAAAGTTCTAGTTTTGTGATTTTTTTCATAATTTTTAAACATATGGTTCAAAAGTTAGAGGGGGGGGGGGGAAGCACTTTTTTTTTCCTTTAGGAGCGATTATTTCCGAAAATATTAATATTATCAAAAAACGATCTCAGTAAACCCTTATTCATTTTTAAATACCTATCCAACAATATATCACACGTTGAGGTTGGAATGAAAAAAAATATCAGCCCCCACTTTACATGTAGGGGGGGTACCCTAATAAAACATTTTTTTCCATTTTTTATTTTTGCACTTTGTTGGCGTGATTGATATACATATTGGTACCAAATTTCAGCTTTCTAGTGCTAACGGTTACTGAGATTATCCGCGGACGGACGGACGGACGGACAGACAGACATGGCGAAACTATAAGGGTTCCTAGTTGACTACGGAACCCTAAAAAGCGGACCCCAGGCTCCCATGAGCCGTGGCAAATGCCGGGATAACGCAAGGAGGATGATGATGATGATGATGTTTTAATGATAAACTAGTTACTAGTAGTCATACTTAGTTATGAAAAAAAAGCTACACTTTTGGATGGAAGCAAGCCGCTTTGCATGGTGATAGTAGACATCATAGTAAACGATTTTTTCCGAGGATATCGAAATTTCATCCCTTAGGAAGCCGAGCGTAGCGAGGTGTTTTATGAAAATTAAAAAAATTCTATCTTTTTATTGTGTAGTCCGATTTTGACAAAACGTATCTCAAATGAAAGGTATTAATTTGTGTAATTAAAAAAAAAATACAAAGAAAAAAATTTTGAAAGAAAAGTATGAAAATAAAATTAAAAATTCCGAGGATATTATAATTTCATCCCTTAGAACGACGAGCGTAGCGAGGTCGGTTACGAAAACCGAAAAAAAATCTAATTTTTTTGTACGACGTCCGATTTTGACAAAACATGTTTCATTTGAAAGGTATTGCTTTATGTAACTTAAAAAAAAATATTGAAAAAAATTGGAAAAAAAATGTAAGATTTAAAAAAAAAAACCTTAATTTTCGTATCACTCTGAATAACCGCAAAAAACGGTAGACACGGTGTATAATTTCGATATATGATTTTTTTAAATTAAAGACAAATAAATGCATAATTATAAACTAAAAACCGAATCGAAATCGAATCAGTAGTTTTTAAGATGCAAGTTGTCAAAGTTGGCTTAGTTTGTTTATATGGTCGCTTATAAATTCCTTAGGCAGAAAGTCAGAAAGAAACATTATATTTTTCTTACAGTTAAAAGTATGCATAGGTAATAGACATCATAATAAACAATTTTTTACGAGGATATAAAAAATTCATCCCTTGGAAAGCCGAGCGTAGCGATGTCTGTTACGAAAAACAAAAAAAAGGCAGTTTTTTTTTATTTGATCGTCTTTCTAAGGGTTTCTAAGGAATGAAATTTTTATTTAAGCCAACTTTGACAACTTGCATCTTAAAAACTACTGATTCGATTTCGATTCGGTTTTTAGTTTATAATCATGCATTTATTTGTCTTTAATTTTAAAAAATCATATATCGAAATTATACACCGTGTCTACCGTTTTTTGCGGTTATTCAGAGTGATACGAAAATTAAGGTTTTTTTTTTAAATCTTACATTTTTTTTCCAATTTTTTTCAATATTTTTTTTAAGTTAAATAAAGCAATACCTTTCAAATGAAACATGTTTTGTCAAAATCGGACGACGTACAAAAAAATGAGATTTTTTTTTCGGTTTTCGTAACCGACCTCGCTACGCTCGTCGTTCTAAGGGATGAAATTATAATATCCTCGGAATTTTTAATTTTATTTTGATGTATACTGTTACTATGTATTTTTCTGTGTCAGAAAAACATATTATTTCTGACTTTCTGGCAAAGGAATTTCAAAGTGGCCATATAAAGCGATCTTTCCCAACTTTGGCAACTTGTATCTTAAAAAATGCTAATCCGATTTCAATGCGGTCTTCAGTTTTCAACTACAAATTTATCTGTCTTCGATTAAAAAAACTCGTATATCGACATTGTACATTTTGTCTGTCATTCTTTGAAGTTATTCAGTGCGAGACGTAAATTTACTTTTTTTATTTTTTTCTTACTTTTATTTCAATTTTTTTTTCTTTGTATTTTTTTTAAATTACACAAATCAATACCTTTCATTTGAGATACGTTTTGTCAAAATCGGACTACACAATAAAAAGATAGAATTTTTTTAATTTTCATAAAACACCTCGCTACGCTCGGCTTCCTAAGGGATGAAATTTCGATATCCTCGGAAAAAATCGTTTACTATGATGTCTACTATCACCATGCAAAGCGGCTTGCTTCCATCCAAAAGTGCAGCTTTTGGCCAAAAATTCTCCATAACAAGTATGACTATAGGTGCTTCCCAGCTTATACCATACCTTTGTATCAGCTTAGTAGGTATAAATAAGTCGTAATTATATTAGTCTTCACATATATACATCGTAACTTACATCTTTGACGTTCTTAAGTCAAAAGCGCCTGTGGCCTATTTAACCACAGCGACATCGATTGACACAAATAATTCTGTGCGTGTTTCTGGGTTCATAAGTAACGTTGTTAACTTGTTACTCAGCGTCAATATTGCCTTGTTGAATAGGCATAAATTGGCGAAGCCTCACTGTCGGGGGACAATTGTCATTGTGGTGAAACAGGCCACTGACATTAAACGTTCATACGTCTTAACGTAGGTGCAACATGTGGCCTCTTCTGACTGAGAACGCCACATGTGGTCCTTATCCGTTTACTACGTTTAATCATAGATTAAATATAAGAAGATTATACTATCCCATACATTAAAATGCGACCGCCTAAGAACGCGCATACACTACACCACACATAGATGGCGCCCCATAAAATGTCTTGTTGTTATCGATTATTTGTAGATTGGCGTTATGTGTCACTTTCGAGCCATAAATCTATGTCAAAAGTGACACTTAACGCCGTCTACAAGTATAATCGAAAGCTACAAGACATTTTTTTGTGGCGCCATCTATGTGTGGTGTAGTGTATGCGCGTACACGGTCGCATTATAGTGTATGGGATGGTATG
Source organism: Leguminivora glycinivorella (assembly GCF_023078275.1). NCBI lineage: Eukaryota > Metazoa > Arthropoda > Insecta > Lepidoptera > Tortricidae > Leguminivora > Leguminivora glycinivorella. The sequence continues at coordinate 1,125,703 of NW_025952828.1, forward strand.
ATCTTTTTATATTTAATAAATCCTTTAATCTTATATTTTTACAGATTTACGAAAATAAACTACTAGGCATACAACATAAATAGAAATTCTAATATTATAATGTACGTTTCTACCAATCGCAGAAAACTCAGTCAGCCAATCAAATCATTAAGATAACAAGCCGGCTTATCAAAACGTTTATGGAACGCCAATCGATATAATATAATCCATACTAATATTATAAATGGGAAAGTGTGTGTGTCTGTTTGTCTGTCCGTCTTTGACGGTAAAACGTAACGACGAATTGACATGATTTTTTAAGTAGATGGAGAGTGACATAGGTGACTATTTTATATTTTTCTTACCCCTCACTTCCCTAAAGTGGGGACGGAAGTTTGTATGGAGGATTCCGCAGACGAGCGAAGCGGCAAGCAAAGGCTAGTATTACATAATTCAACTTCTTTGACGTCTGTTGGAATGGAAAGCAAATATTCCTTCACAGATCCAAAATTACTTTCGCACATGAAATGGTTAGTGTACTTAAGTCGTTTCGTTTTTGACGCGCTTGCGTTGCTCTGGCAACGATGTTACATCCCGAGATTAGTGTGGCGAGAGAAATGTGATTGATTTTAGGTGAAATTGTAAGTTCAGTTTATGCGTTTCTAGGTAGACAGTACCACAATATATCATGCCGAATTGAAAAATTGAAAATACTTTATTTGTATTTTGTACCTATCCTGCCCGGCTATTGTGCTTCTAATTTTATCACTTATCTACGAGACATCCGCCACCTTCTGGCAAGTATGTTAGTGTGACAGTGACAGATGTCTTATCCACGTGGATAAGTGATAAAATTGGAATCATAATAGCCGGGCTGTAATACTACTAGTACTAATTATAACAATTTTGGATTAAAGATGGATTCGTATAAATTCTGGTTTAATCTAAGTAACTTCTATTTATAAGGTAAAGCGATTCTGAAAATAAAGAAATAAAAACACCAAAACTCTGTATAAAATTTATACCATATGTAAAATTCTTATACATTTGGTGAATAAAGGTAAAAATATCAACATTTTATTTCATAAACACAATACAAACAATATCCGGTACTTGGGAAATTAAAAAGGATTAAATTGATGATAAAATAAATATGATTTTTATAATATGTTTGATGGAAAACCTAAATTTGAATAAAAACCAAATCCCCGAATTCCAATGCCATAATCTCTTTTAAGGCCAAAGTAACCAAAGTAGGTAAAGGAAAAGTAACAACGCACTGCACCACAACAAAGCATTATGCCATTTCTCCCCCAAATAATAATAAAGAGCCATATTAAAACAAATCACACGGCATCAAACAAACTTAATACGACTGCCATTAGGCATAAAGAGGGTGCAAATAAAATAAAATATTTAACACCTTTGTCACAGGTAAGCAGGCGCCATTTTGAAAATTAATATCTTCACTTATCTCATTTTCCACTCATACATTTTACACGAAACTGAGCCTTATTCATAAAATATTAAAGGTGATGATTGTACAAACAATGTGGATAAGATAGGAGGTTATGAAAGTTAGTTGAAGTCATTTGTTGTGGTTAGGACGCCATATTGAGCGCACGGTTTTTTACAGGATTTTCGAATGAAAAAGTTGAGGAAATGTAAGTAAAATTGAATTTCATATTATTTTTATTTCTCTAGCGGATTCGTGGGGTGGGAAAAATATTTAAGGCATAGGCTACTTTTTGTCTCTTTCTCACTCCTTAATTCCCCAAAATGGGGGGTGGAAGATTGTATGGAGAATTCCGCAATTTCCGAATTTAGGGCGAGCGAAGATGATTGAATTCTACGTACTACCTCATACCGTAAAGTAAAATCCCTCTCCCATTTCCCTTTGACTGGTAATGAAGTAGTATTACTAGCTCTATGAAATGCTTTAATAATCTACATACATTACCCATTTCATGAAACTCCTATTCGACTCTAACGAGAAACTAATATTCACTCTACTATACAGTGTATCAACACTATGAACCTTAAATATCGTAGATATATGGAATATCATGTTATCGGCTACGACCGTAGTTCATAGGTGAATATGTTAAGAGTGCAACATTAAAAGCCACGAGGGCAATAAACATATAAGGTCAGTCGGGGTAATAGTAACTACGGGACAATTGTAACTAATCGAAATATCTTCCATATTTTACATCATTTACTGTAGTTCCATTATGTCCAGATACGCTATAAGCTCTTTCATCATTTCACCGTAGATGCTGTTGATAGATCTAATGACCTCTGATCTACACGACCGTGAAGTTTTCGACGAAATTGGTAGTATGCGAGTGAGAGACAGCCTCTCAACATTCCATAAAAAATATGGGGTTTTAATGCGATTTAACATTTTTTTCTACAGTTAGTTGCATATTAATTATAAACTTTTTAATGTTTGTATGTCCTTCAATCTTCTGATTTTCATGTTTTATTAGTATTTAAGCGATAGTTTAATCGACTATTTGGTAGTTTTAATTACCCCGCCATATTTTTTATGAAAATCAACAACACTACTACTCGGCAACCCGAACCCTCCTTGGAACTTGTACACTCCTTTTTGCTGTGTACTTAACACAGCAAAAGGGAATGTACAAGTTTCTAATGGGGTGGCAACGCGCATGTGACACTGTTTGAGTTGCAGGCGTCCATAGGTTACGGTGACCGCTTTACATCAGGCGGGCCGTATACTTGTTTGCCACCGACGTAGTATAAAAAAAAAAAAAAAACTAGTGATGTACTCGATTCGATTGAGGTTTTGTATCGATATTAATACCTCATTTAGTGACTCTGGCTCTGGAAAGGGCTAAAAGTATATTTTATTGAACGTCATTGTTTATTATCTATTATTTTAAGCATTTAGTCCCTTATTGGTCTGATTATGAACAGAGAATAAGGTGTGCACGAGTACACGGTATGCACCTATAGACATAGTATCGACGGATTTCCAATAGGCACGATTCCCATCACTACTTAGTATGGAGACCAGTTTTAATTACCCCGCTGACATCTTGTAAGTATTTTTTTACACAAACTGTTTAAGTTAGGTTCCTTACGTTTTGACAAACCACATGATATCCGGTTTACCAGTGTAAGTTCACCGTAATTATAAATATTTTTGCCATTTCATATAAAAATCGTATTTTAAAGTAAACGGAATCTTTATTTTTGGATGAGATCTAGATGAAATAAAACGTAAATAATTAATTTACAATGTGAAGGCAATCAATTGTCATTAAAATTACCGTTGAGAGTAGTTTTAGGGCAGTCAAAGTTGTACTTTATATTTTAGTAGTCGCAGTTCCCCCGCTCGACCTTACCTATAAACTAAGTACATTTTCATATCAGAAATCATAGTAAAACTACCCCCGCCCGTCTGGAATGAAATTGAATGCGATTTCAATATGCGACTGAGATTGGTTTTATTTATTGTGTTTGGCTAATGTTGGGCCCGATCACGAGGGTCTGGCTGGCATGTTCCTCTTGGCTCCATACAATGCAATACAATACAATACTCTTTTCATCACACCCGCACTTTAAATGTGCTATTGCACGCAAGCGGAGCGTGAGTTATAGAAAAATCGTTCTCCCAAGGGAATAATGAAATTTCTTGTACCGTACTTAACTTTTTTACATCTATTTACATATTTTTTACATTGAAAGTGTTATGAAAAACATTGTGTGTAACTCGGGGAGTATGAATATTACTAACTCGAGTCTTGAAATCGCTCCGGCAAGCCGTCGCGATTTAACTTAGTCTCGTTAGTAATGTTCAACTTCCTCCCCTTGTTGCACAATGTACTATTATTGCACACCTCACATAGTTAACAAGTAATACACAAGAAACAAAAACAAATTAAACAGAGGTCCATAATACCATAAATTAAAATATAAGGAGAACATACCATCCCATACATTAAAATGCGACCGCCTAAGAACGCACATACACTACACCACACATAGATGGCGCCACATAAAAATGTCTTGTAGCTTCCGATTATACTTGTAGATTGGTGTTATGTGTCACTTTCGAGCCATAAATCAATGTCAAAAGTGACACTTAATCTGCCATCAGCTATCTACAAGTATAATCGAAAGCTACAAGATATTTTTTGTGGCGCCATCTATGTATGGTGTAGTGTATGCGCGTTCTTAGGCGGTCGCATTTTAATGTATGGGATGGCATGATCTCTTATCTATTTAATCTTTGATAATACTTAAGTTGTGACTTGTGAAAACACAATAGTCTTTAATAAGAAATGATGCAGGTTGTCTTTCTATGTATCAAAACTTACAAGTTACAACTAGTATGAGCGGATTTAAATATTGTTGTCTGTTTTACTTTCTCCTTCAAATGTTGGAAATTTTGTCTTGATCATCATGAGCTCCTTCGATTCCGCAGAAGAATAAATGTCTTACGTATGTCCCCTTGTACATGTGTTTCACTTGTTTCGTAAATAATAAAGTCTATTGTGTTTTTTTTTAATAAGTACTAATTTTGATCCTGAAAGTTTTTTTTTTCAATATTTGCATCATTTGTGTATTGTGAGCGCCATTTAACCTAGTGTAGTCGTCAGGTCCCCATAGAAAACTAGGGCGTTTTAACATTAAATATTCTTTGTTTACATGTCAGGCAAAGATGGCGAAACGATCTTGACGCCTTCCTGAAGAAACTGGCCGGAGGAAACGGAGAATCGGGAGTCATGGATAGCCAGAGGAGAGGCCTTTGCCCAGCAGTGGGACACCCCAATAAGCTAACAAAAAAAAAACATGTTTTATTTGTACTTTGATATTGCGTTAAATAAATGCTTTCTATTCTAGAAATCATAAATATTCCTTAACACACTTATAGGTACCAAGAGGAGTAAACCGTTAAGCATATTTCAGAAAGGTTTTTAAGGTAGTATTAGATTTATACGGGTACGATACGGAATAAGCCGCGTTACGCTTAAGCACACGTTAAGGCTTAATGTCCCGGCTTAAAGCTGTAGCTTATATGTTTTGGAGGCTTTTTGATAAGCTAGGTTTGTGCTTAGGTAAATATTTAGAGGTACTGAAGTCTGGATTTTTAGTATGTACTTTGGGAAGTTTTTACTATCGGAGATAAACTTTTTTTTTCAGGTGAGGATTTTTTGCTAATAATGCGTAGGCAGCAAAAAAGTCTCGTTTTATACGTTGTTAGGGTTCCGTAGTCAATTAGGAACCCTTATAGTTTCGCCATGTCTGTCCGTCCGTCCGTCCGCGGATAATCTCAGTCACTAGAAAGCTGAAATTTGGTACCAGTATGAATTTGAATCACGCCGACAAAGTGCAAGAATAAAAACCGGCCAAGTGCGAGTCGGGCTCGCGCACAAAGGGTTCCGTAGCAGCAAATATAATAAACCAATAACTTAACCAAAATTACAGTTAAATCAACCTATCTCAAAAACTATAAGAGATACTTTGATCAAACCAAAAATCGTTGAAAGAGTTAATTAGCATGCATCACCTCTATTTTTTTTAGAATTTTATACCCCGTAGTTATAAAAATAGAGGGGGGGGGACATACTTTTTACGACTTTGAGAGCTGATATCTCAAAAACCGTTCACTTTAAGAAAAATGTTTTTTAGAAAACTTTATATCATTTTAAAAGACCTTTCCATTGATACCCCACACGGGTATGTACATCGAAAAAAAAAATTTTCATCCCTCAGTTACATGTATGGGAGGCCCCACCCCCAATTCTTTTTTTTTACTATTTAGTGTCATAATTTTGTAGCGGTTCATACAACACATATTCCCATCAAATTTCATCACTGTAGTACTTATAGTTTCCGAGTAAATCGGCTGTGACAGACGGACAGACGGACAGACGGACAGACGGACAGACGGACATGACGAAACTATAAGGGTTCCGTTTTTGCCATTTTGGCTACGGAACCCTAAAAAGTGGAAGAAATGTGGAGTGTCCCCACGTAAAGTGGGGAGTGTTTCTTTTTTTCATTTCAACCCTAACGTGTGATATATTGTTGGATAGGTATTTAAAAATGAATAAGGGTTTACGATAAGCATTTTTTGATATTGTTAATATTTTCGCTCCGAGAGTTAAAAAAAATGTGCCCCCGCCCCCCTCTAACGTTTGAACTTTAAGTTTAAAAAATATGAAAAAAATCAAAAAAGTAGAACTTTATAAAGACTTTCTAGGAAAATTATTTTGAACTTGATAGGTTGAACAGTTTTTGAAAAAAATACGGGAAACTACGGAACCCTACACTGAGCGTGGCCCGACACGCTCTTGGCAGGCTTTTTAGTAAAAATATACAAATTAAAATATATCTTCATGTAACTATGTATGTTTAAGTAGCTTAATAAAAATACTCACATTTCCATTGCTTTGCTTATTTTTGGCTGTTTATTCTACAGATAATCCTCCATAAGTATCCAGGGGCCTTGAGTCCTTTAAAAATACTCTCCTTCATGAGCTTCGGTGATTAATCAAATTTCCTGCCTCCTAAGAGGTCTATAACCGTCAAGGGAAATTTTGTGAAACAATGTTGATGAATTGTTTTATACAAGTACCATCTCTGGGTTTTTTTTAAAGTAACATATTTATCAAGGAGATACAAATTTATATCAGAATAAATTGTTTTGTGTCAAAACATAATACAGTCGTAATAACATTGTCTCCAATTACGACATAGTTACTTATGAAATAAATAATAAATAATAAATAAATGTTATAAGACATTCTTACACAGATTGACCGAGGCCCACGGTAAGCTCAAGAAGGCTTGTGTTGTGGGTACTCAGACAACGATATACAAAATATGTAAATACTTATATACATAGAAAACATCCATGACTCAGGAACAAATATCTGTGCTCATCACACAAATAAATGCCCTTACCGGTATTCGAACCCGGGACCGCGGCGTAGGGTCACTACCGACTGCACCAGACCGGTCGTCAAATAAAACTATGAAAACGGATAATATCGCGTAGTATGATAAATTTACAATACATTTCGACGTTTCGAACCCTTTACAGGGTTACACGTGGAAAATGTAAAAAAAAGTTGACAGTATTTCAGAAAAATTTAGTAAAAAGCAAATAAACGTGACTTTTATATTTATGATACGATATGTTAAAAAATATTTATTTTTACATTAAAGAAACTTTACGACTGAACATCAGTGAGTAAGAACAATTATAAAAAATAATTCAAAACAAAAAACATACATACATACATACAATCACGCCTGTTTCCCCTAAAGGGGTAGGCAGAGCACATGAAACTGCTAAAGTTACAGTGCCACTCTTGGCAAATAAGGTTGAAAGAAAACGAAACTGTGACATTGCAGTGACAGGTTGCCAGCCTCTCGCCTACGCCACAATTTAACCCATATCCCACAGTCGCCTTCTACGACACCTACGGGAAGAAAGGGGGTGGTGAAATTCTTAACCTGTCACCACACGGGTCAACAAAAAACAAACCAAGGAAAAACCTAAATCCTAACGCAGCTCCGAGTCAACTGCCCGTGCAAGAAAAACGCAAGTCATATAAACGAATTAGGTATGCTGACTTTGATTTTTGTTGACATTCGTAGCAACTGCTACGAACTCAACGTTTTTAAATGTTTATTATCCGTAATTCATCATAGTCTACTTTAAAAATACACAAGACCAATTGTGTTGCTTAACTTCAAAACTGGCTAAATACATTCTGCTATAAGGTTGATTATCTTTCAGATCATATTATATTTTTTATATATTCAACCTTAAAGTAGAATGGATTTAGCCAGGTTTGAAGTTAAGCGACACAATTATGACTTGAGTAAATCTGAAACGAGAAAAAAATCATAAAACTCATAACGCCGCTCCGAGTCAACTGCCCGTGCAAGAAAAACGCAAGTCATATAATCCAATTAGGTGCGACTGCACTTTTCGCGGACATTCGTAGCACCGGCGTTACGAGCTACGATATTATGGCTACGGCGTAGCAGTTACGGACGATATTTTACAGCGAGAGGGCGCGATTCGAACGATATTCGAATCACATGCACAAGCAGGGTTACAAAATAAAACCGGCCAAGAGCGTGTCGGGCCACGCTCAGTGTAGGGTTCCGTAGTTTTCCTTATTTTTCTCAAAAACTACTAAACCTATCAAGTTCAAAACAATTTTCCTAGAAAGACTTTATAAAGTTCTACTTTTGTGATTTTTTTCATATTTTTTAAACATATGGTTCATAAGTTAGAGGGGGGGGGGACGCACTTTTTTTTCCTTTAGGAGGAATTATTTCCGAAAATATTAATATTATCAAAAAACGATGTTAGTAAACCCTTATTCATTTTTAAATACCTCTCCAACAATATATCACACGTTGGGGTTGGAATGAAAAAAATATCAGCCCCCACTTTACATGTAGGGGGGGTACCCTAATAAAACATTTTTTTCCATTTTTTATTTTTGCACTTTGTTGGCGTGATTGATATGCATATTAGTACTAAATTTCTTGTGCTTTGTAGTGCTTACAGTTACTGAGATTATCCGCGGACGGACGGACGGACGGACAGACAGACATGGCGAAACTATAAGGGTTCCTAGTTGACTAAGGAACCCTAAAAAGGAGGAACAAAACATTAAATCGCGAAAATATTCCCATGTGTGTGAGAGAGTGATCGAAAATTTCAGTTTGTCAATATTCATGCGTCTTACTCACGCCAATAAATGGCTAGAACCTCAGTTTTCGTTCAAAGTTGTCACCGAACTTATCCACTAAGTTAACGTCAGTATTAATTTAAAAACGTTTTACTCAAATTTCTTCATCGAAATAGGTCATAACAACGTCCTTATTCAGAACCAGCTTTTACCCGCGGCTTCGGTCGCGTTGAATTCGAAAATGTGATACGGGAATTTAGAGGAAAACCTCTATCCTATCCATCATATGTGGGGGGATATCCCACAGGTCTAACACTATATAGCAGAGATCTATAGCAAAAGGAAACCAAGAAAGTGTACACCAGGAATTTATTCAATGTTTACATGAGAACTGTTATTGACCGACTGACTTACAAAACGTAAACAAACATATATACCAAATATAAATTTATGACAGTATTCCTTCTACAGCCAGTACTGTGGCCTCTGAGGCACAACTCGATTCTCTCGAATATCTCATTCTCTCTTCAATACTATACGGACTTAACGCCGGGGGAAAGAGAAGGGGGAGATAGAATACTCTTTATTGGCACACCTCAGCAAAAGATACAGAAAAAAGTGATCTACGCAAATTTTGCTCGCCATTTTAGGGAAAGTGGAGAGTTGGAAAGAGATATAAAGTAGTCTTTGTCACTTTCCATCCCTTCAACTATCTCCACTTAAAAAATCAAGTCAATTTACCACTCCGTTTTGCCGTGAAAGACGGACAAACAAACAGACACATACACTTTCCCATTTATAATATTTAAGTATGAAAAGTATGAATATACGAGTATGATTACCCACCTATAAACTAAACTGAAATGAAAGTGTTGTCACTTTCATATCAAAAATCATAGTAAAACTACCTCAAGCCCGTCTGAATCAAATTGAATGTCATTTCAACATGCGACTGAGATTGGTTTCATTGAAAGACGGACAAACAAACAGACACTTTTCCATTTATAATATTAAGTACGGATCTTCGAAATCTTGATGTTTACTACAGGATTACGTTAAAAATTGTGGGATAAACTCGGAAAATATAATATTTAGTGAAGGAAAATGCCAGAAATTCTGGAGATAAACTAGAGTTAGGTAGCTTTTGGACACCTGGAGCTGGTAAATTGGTTTAGTAAATTAGGGCGAAGCTTTATTGCGTAACTGGCTTTAGCGGCTAAAAGCTGGAAACTTGTGATGAAATATAGGAGAAAAAATATAAGGTGTAACCAAGAATTGTTAAGTTAGATAATGTAATAATAAATTCTTGCCAACATTTTTCGGTTTCACACATTCACTACTGGACAAAAAATGGCGCATACGTTAGGGACCGGCCACATCTAAGAGACGCATGTCGTGAGGTGCGTAACGGACGTCCGCACCACGCCGCCTGAATGTAATATGGCGCTGCGGTGGCGTGGCGCGCGCCGCGCCGCCTGGGGGCGCGTCTTACGTCCTTCCTATACAAAATGTACTGAGGAGACGTTTTTTGAATTACATTCAGGCGGCGTGGCGGAGACGTCCGTTGCGCGCCCCGAGACATGCGTCTTATGAATGTGGATGGTCCCTTAGAAACCGGATCTATTAACCGCCCGCTTGTACTTAAAGCTTGGCCACACATGCGCGTTTTGAGAGCGTCAGCGGAGCGCAATGATCATTGCGCTCCGCTAACGCTACGCTATCAAAACGCTTTATAAGTGGCAGAGGCTTCATGGTAAGAACCCACCCAACGGGTTGTCCGGCACCTGAGCCAAGTTGCCAAGACCTGCCAAAAATTCTGATATTTCGATTATTTAATGACCTGTTATGACTTTCTGATATTTAATGACCTGTAAGTGTTTTTAATATATATTTTGAAGTAGTTTCTTATGATCCCACCAAGACATCACAAGTCTCAAAGGCAGTTCTCATTAACTATTCACTTAGGGCCGAGACATGTTTATTTGTACCTTTATTGACATAAATTATTCTGTAGCTGAGTCAAAGGTGAAGAAATCACTTAGAGACGTCCAAGGAATGTCGGACGCTAAGGTTTTTTCAATTAGTACTGGAATCGTATGAGGCATTAGCGTCGTTAATGGTGTTTTGGTTCTGAGCAAATTGAAGAAGGTCAGGGACTGAAATAGTAAGTTTTCATTCGCTCATTAAATAAGGACCGAAGACAAAAGGGCGCAAGCCATGAATATACATAATTTGTTACGTAATAAATATTTAGTGTTCGATAACAAAAATTTGCTGATCCGACCGAGTTGGTTTTTGGATTTTTCTTTTTAATATTGGGGACATCTTACACAGATCAACTTAGCCCCAAACTAAGCAAAGCTTGTACTATGGGTGCTAAGCGACGATATACATACTTAAATAGATAAATACATACTTATATACGTAGAAAACATCCATGACTCAGGAAAAAATATCTGTGCTCATCACACAAATAAATGCCTTTAATTACCGGGATTCGAACCCGGGATCACGGCGTAGCAGGCAGGGTCACTACCGACTGCGCCAGACCGGTCGTCATATGGGTATGTATGTCCTTAAATTATTATGTGTGCTGACCTAAATGGGGAAGCACCTCCGAAAATTGCAGCAAAATAACATTAGACGATTAGAATTTTGATGCATTGTCCAAAGATATCGATAAATTAATAAAAAATGCATCAATCAGCAAGCAAAGTACAATCGTAGCAAAATAATAAAAAAATTACCATAAAAAATACGGTTCTATTCATTATATTGATTTAGACTAACACGATTTGCACTCATAATTTTAGAACTAAACGGGACTTAATCGCGTAAACATTACATTTATATTTGGCCCGACGTTTCGAACATCACATTATGTTCGTGGTCACGGGTAGACTGATGAGGAATTGCATCAACATCTTCTAGCCGCGCGAGTTTCTCGAACTACCCGCACTTGTTCTTGATTATTCACTTTTGCGCTAGGGTTGTCACTTTGCCTACACACAACACTCACGACATCAGCCGGTGTGTCCAAACGTCGGGCCAAATATGAATGTAAGTGTTTACGCGATTAAGTCCCGTTTTGTTCTAGAATTATGTTCTATTCATTACCATTATTTCTTGCTATCTGCTATACCTATGTACCGCCACCAACCAATTAATACAACATCCTGTGCAAAAAAAAATCCATTCCGAGAAAACCAACCCCGATGAGTGAATAATGATGTTCCGTAACAACAAATTACCCCCCGAAATGTAAAAAACAGACGCAACCATTTAAACCCACGCAAATATTGACAATTTAAAAAACTTCACTTCGAAATAAAACCACATAAAACCCAACCCAAATATAGACGAACAAAGTTGAAATTCAAACAGAAGGTCTGAGAGACCAACTTGTTTAATTTAGGCACAGCGCACCTTTGTGTTGGAAAAAAAAAAAAACTTTTTGTCTACATTTTCGTAATACAGAATGTCAAAGGAATTCTTCCGGGGGGAATTTCGCGAACGGGAATCCCGAAGAGTTGGTCGTTTATTGAAATTGGTTTGAAAGTGTTTTGACATAATTAAATTGGATGCTTGTCAGTTTCTTACATTTAATATTTCGGTATTGTGACTTTTAATGTTGGGCTTTAACCCCAGGAACACAGATATAAAAAAAATCGGCTCGCACCAATGAGTTTTTCGGAATTTATGTGCGAAATGTCATTTGACATTTGCCAGTCGCTTTTCGGTGAAGGAAAACATCGTGAGGAAACCGGACTAATTCCAAATAAGGTCTAGCCCGTCTTACCCTTCGGGTTGGAACTTAGAAGGTCAGATGGCAGTCGCTTTCGTAAAAACTAGTGCCTACGCCAAATCTTGGGATTAGTTGTCAAAGCGGACCCCAGGCTCGCATGAGCCGTGGCAAATGCCGGGATAACGCAAGGAGGATGATGATGATTTTTGCGTTTTCTAAAATTATTATTCAATTGTTTCTAAATCTTTTGCGGTTTTCGCTCAAAGTTTATGCAAATTGCCTTTTCAGAGAGATAACTTCAAGTTTATTTGAAAGTTCTTTTTACGCTTCGCTTGAAGTTGGAAGTCTTCAAACTCCGCTTAACAAACGTTTTCGAGCGCAACCATAGTTTTATAAGATTAAAATAAATGTTGGAACCATTATTATATTTGTACGAGACGCTCAAACGCATTGGAGGCCAGTTCTAATTTTATCATTTCTTATGGCGTTTTGGTTATGATACGAATGCACCCGTATGTGGTAAGTGTTCCATTTGTCCACACAAAACGATAGGCCTCAAAAGCGGTAGCAGGATAAGGGAAGAAAAAATGCCCTTTAATGATTAGAAGCTGGTTTTTTTTTATAGTTACTTACATTTATTAGTACGATTGTGCAAAGTTTTGTTGAAAAATTCCCAGTGGTTTAGCCGGCAAAAAAAAAAACCAAATTCATGAAAATACTTTTAGAGAAAAATCATAATTTTTCTCTAAAAGTATTTAAGTCTATCATACAATCTTTTTTTCATTTTGGTTAACTAAATAGTACTTATAACCTGGAAGAAAATTGAGTCTCCAACTATAATATTTCTGCAAAAAGTACGTAAGTCAACATTTCAAAAAACATTTTTTTTAGTTTCTGAAGGAGGTACCACTCTAAGTGATACTTCTAAAAAAGCCTTATTTAATGATCTGTCAGTCTGCTTAATTTTGACAGTTAAAATCGAAAAGCAACAGTGTCAAAATTAAAAAATAATGTTGGTTGGATTTTGTTACATTTTATTGTTATACACTCTAAAAAATGAAGACCAACTAAGAGCAGTTTTCTCTTAGTTGATGTTAAGTTAATCACTACAATTACGATCTTATATAATTCAAATAAAGCTGATTACAAAAAACAACAAGGGAATGTATGATTGAACTAATTACTTAGGTGTTTTGTTATTCCTAACCATTGTACACCTTGAATCAATTATTAACTTGTTAGGCATAACTATGTAACATAGGTTGATTCAATCCTTAGTTGAACTTACTAAGGTAATTTAGTTAGCATAATTATTTTTCATGGAATTATTGAACAAGATCTTAATCGATTCAGTTACGTTGCAAAAGTAAGAGCAATCAAAATTACCTTATTTGATTTGTCTAAGATCTTATCAGGCTCGTATGGAATCAAGATGCTTGACTACGACTATCAAAATATTGATAGAAACAACCAAATTTTTTTTACAGTGTACCGTTCTAACACCGCCAAATAACTTAGGGTATTTTTTGAATCTCGTATACGGAATTTTGTCACTAAAATACCGGTTGAAAACGGTGACTTGCTTATTATTTTCAGTGTCAATTTTCTGAATTCGAACGAGTGAGACTCAAAAATCGGCCCGCTGCTCTCACCAACAAATTATTAACTAAGAAATAGTCTTCTCTGAATATCCAACGTCCTATTTATGAAACCGTTTAAAGCAAATTAAGAAGTGCAGTGAGATCCTCCAAAATGCTTTTACAATGCGATCACTTGGCATTTCCCACCCAGTATAGCCCAAGCTTAAGCACTTAGCAAACAGTTCGCAGTCGACAGGCACTGTCAACAACCCAGTACGTATAGAATATGACAGGTCGGATTCCAAATTGCTTTTAAATTTAGCTTCGTTAGAGACTAGTTTACTAAAAAGACTGTCATATCGGTAATAAACTTTCAATCCGGAGGTCGCGGGTTCGAACCCCGGCTCGTACTAGGGAATGCTCCCGGGAATTCCCGGTACCAAAAGTACCGGGAAATCCCGGGATTTTTGAATTCTTTGGGTACCGGTACTGATGTTATAAAATCCCGGTTCTTCGGTACTTTTCGGTACTGAAAAATGGACAAAGATTACACACTAAAACGCATTTAATCACTTCAAAAATTTGAACGTAAACGACGGAATATCCATTGAATGCTGTACAAATGTAATGAAAATAGTTTCAAACACGTTAGACTCGTCCCGCTCGGTATTCATTCATCGGCTATGATCGGGACCTCGGCGTCGGTTATACTTAGAGGGTAAACCAAACTAACTTTGCTAATGTTAGAATTAGTTGAGGTCTGTAATGATTTCTTGCACATGTCGTCCAGGTTTCGAAAGTATGCTTAGAACGCAGTCTGGTATACTATAATTTTGGTTCTAATAGGCGACCGGAATAAAATTCTAACAATAGCCACCAAATTCTACAAAACCCTTTACTCCGAATCTCCCACACACCCACAGCCTGTGCCTGATTTAGAAGAAAGCTTCCAACATCAACATCGCATTTGTCGATTACTCTAAAGCTTTCGACAGTCTTCATCACAATTCCATTTTCACAGCTTTACGCAATCAAGATATAGATCCCAGTTACATTCAGCTCATAACCACCATTTATCAAAATAGTACAGCCGCCATAAAACTACAGTCCTCAGGTTCCTCATTTTCTATTCAAAAAGGAGTCAAGCAAGGAGATCCGTTATCACCAACACTGTTTACCAGCACACTTGAACAAGTCTTCCAGAAGCTTATGCCAAGTTGGGAAGATCGGGGCTTTATCGTCGGGAATAGAAGGCTAATCTTCGATTTGCCGACGACATTGTTCTGTTCTCCTCAACTGCCTCCGAACTACGATCAATGCTTCAAGACCTCAGTGACGCAAGCCTCGAGGTTGAACTTCAGATGAACATGTCGAAGACCAAGTTCATGACCAATAATAGCACCGCATGTAGGATTGAGATAAACGGAGAATCAGTTGCATAGTCCATCTACTTGGGCCAACTAATTTCTTTCCAGGCGCGACAAGAGAAAGAAGTCGAAAGACGGACTGAAAACGCCTGGAGAAGTTATTGGTCCATAAAACATCTCATGAAAGGCGATTTGCCACTGTCACTTAAGCGAAAACTCATGGACATGGGACACTACGCTGCGCTCCAAAACAAAAATAGTCGACGTAGTTCGAAAAGCGGCAAAGCTGAAGTGGGACTGGGCCGGTCATGTCTGCCGAATGTCGAATGAGCTATGGGCCAAGATTACCACAGAGTGGCAGCCCAGGCCAAAACGGGGACCCGGCAGACCACGTATGCGATGGCGGAACAAGTTGGACTTCTTTATGAATGAATGGCCGAGGACTGCACAAAACCGGGAGGAATGGAAAAAGCGGGGGCAAGCCTTTGCCTAGCAGTGGGACATCGCAGGCTCTTAATAATAATAAAACATTAATGAGATGTTTGTTACACCATACTCTTGAACGTAGCCTCCCGAACATGGTCGCCGCTTGGCCAATACGTATCCAACAATCTCTGCATCAAGCGAGAGATTGTTGGATACGGTCGACCTAAAACTTATCGACGACTTCCATTTTATGTTTTATCCCTCAGTACCGAAAAGTACCGAAGAACCGGGATTTCCCGGTTCTTTCTCAGTACCGGAAATCTCAGTCCCGGTTCTGGGACTGGTACCGGTTCTGCATTCCCTAGCTCGTACCAATGAGTTTTTCGGAACTTATGCGCGAAATGTCATTTGATATTCGCCAGTCGCTTTTCGGTGAAGGAAAACATCGTGAGGAAACCGGAATAATTCCAATAAGGCCTAGTTACCCTTTGGGTTGAAAGGTCAGATGGCAGTCGCTTTCGTAAAACTAGTGCCTATGGCAAATCTTGGGATTAGTTGTCACAGCGGACCCCAGGCTCCCATGAGCCGCGGCAAATGCCGGGATAATGAAACTACATAAGTTCCGAAAAACTCATTGGTACGAGCCGAGGTTCAAACCCGCGACCTCCGGATTGAAAGTCGCACGTTCTTACCGTTAGGCCACCAGCGCTTTAAAGTGGAGGTTTGCAATCTTTACTATTAAAACATCTCTGTCGTTATCCAAATTGTCGGCACTCCCCGATGCTAATTCCTGCTCTGTTACATTTGAGCGTTTGGACGGCGATAGTTTTAAAGGATTACCATTTCGGCGGGATTTGAATTGATAAATAAGTGTTCAATAATTAATGAGGGATTATTTATGGGTGAAAGGGTGGGAGTAATCAGAGATTGGGTTTGATGAGGCTAAGGATTTAGGCTACTTTTCACTGTATTTTTAGGGTTCCATAGTCAACTAGTAACCCTTATAGTTTCGCCATGTCTGTCTATCCGTCCGTCCGTTCGCAGATAATCTCAGTGACCGTACAATGCTGAAATCTGGTACCAATATGTACCAGTATATTAATCACCAAAGTGGTAGAATAAAAAGTGGAAAGAAACATTTTTTTTCTTTATTCTAATTTTTTCAGCGTATAAAGCAGGCGATCATTTTTCGGTGCATAATTCTGCATATTGCCTTAAAACAGATCCTTTTGCCAATTTGCAGGAACTTGGCGTTTGTACGGAACAACGGTATTTTAACTATAAAAACTCCCGTGAGACTCAAATATATTTAAAATTGCATATTTAATGTGTATGCGTCGCGCTCTCGACATGTAAAGGCGGGGTCGTTACTCTTGAGAGAGATCCTTGGAAATGGATCGAAACATGTCGAACGTTATATCGACTTAACACGTGAGTAACTCGCTTAAAATATTTTTAAATATGGGACAACGGTAGTCTATGTAATAGAATGCTCCATTAACGTATTTTTACTTCAAAAGCAACACATTTTTATACTGATAACGATGGTACACATATTTATACATTTTCTACCGTTCTCTTTCTACTTATAGCTACGGAAATAAGGAAATTACATTTGTAAAGTTTAGAAAGTTGTATTATACTCGTACGACAGCCGCCTGGCGTTTTGCTATGACAGCTGATATGACAGTTGATATTACACAGACGTCAAGTTATGTCGGAAGGGGCATACGGCTCGAAGAATATTGAAAAAGGAAAAAACGTATACTGAATCCATCCAATTTTTAAACTTGACATGAAGGCACACAATTTTATAATTTGATATGTATGATTGAGGCTTATTAGCTACTTTTAGACATTACAAACAATAACTATTAATCCTTAACTAACCCATTATACTTAAATTAACATAATAAAAGCTTAGCTGACTTAAACAAATATCCGAGACTAAAGATAAATGCCCATTTCATGCTTAATTATCTTTCAGTGTCATGTAAAGGATACGGGTAAGGATGGAGCCTACAGCGTAGCGGGAGAAAGCAGAAGAAATGCAATAAAATTCAACCACAGCCTGAATCAGTAAGTATTGTCTCTTACGACACCAACATCCTTTGAGGCTGTACTAAATCCGGCAACCTTCAAATCAAGAGTGAACAGGCATCTTCTGGGCGAGCTCACTCCATCGTAGGCCACGTCTTTGCCTTTGACTAGACTGTAGCCAAGAGTAAGCACATTCATAATTTAAAAAAAAAATGTATGTCACCCATACGTATGTACATGTTCAAAATTAATATTTTTATTACCGTGCTAGGTACAGTCAACCCATTAGAACTCTAGGCCACTGTAGAACTATGTTATAGTGACATTATAAATCAGATTGACACACAGACAATGACTCTTTGAGAATCTCGACGGCTCTCAGGTTGGGGGCGAGGGTGTGCGAGGTTCATCGGTGCCGTTGTGGAATATTGGTGGGGGAAGATGGGCACCACGGCCTTAGTTGTCAGAGGTGTGCCGGCCGATTCCCGAGGCATCACTCTATTAATGAGATCGTGCGCCGAGCCTTAGTGTCGGCTAATGTTCCGTGCGTCTTGGAACCGCCAGGGTTGAGTCGCACCGATGGTAAAAGGCCTGACGGGCTGACCTTGGTCCCGTGGCAGAGAGGGCGCTGCCTTATATGGGATGCAACTTGTGTCAGCACTTACGCTGCATCCCATTTGAGGCAGACTACAGGTTGTGCTGGCTCGGCAGCGGAGTCCGCGGCAAAGGCTAAGCACGCAAAGTACTCCGCGTTGGAGTCGGCTTACGACTTTGTACCGGTGGCGATTGAGACGGCGGGGCCTTGGGGCTCAGTGGCTCGCTCCTTTTTCAAAGAGTTAGGGCGTCGTTTGTGGGAGAGGGGCTGCGATCCTCGTTCTGGGTCGTATCTGGTCCAACAGGTCTCCATTGCCGTCCAGCGGGGTAATGCAGCGGGAGTAATGGGGACTTTTGAGCCGGGTACGATCCGGGGAGGAATATTTTAGTTTTAGTGTAGGACCTACCTTATTTATTTTGTATAGATTTAATTTATGTTACATTTTATATCATTGACACCAATAATATTATGTATTTGACTCAATAAATATCAAATGACAATCAGATTGTAATAAATCTCATATTGCTTGGCATTTTGACATGGTTGTAGAGTGGCCTAAGGTTCCAATTGGTTGATTGTACTTTTATTTAGATAATTTTTAAGAAAAAAAAACCGTCGCCTTTCGGGTTCTGGTGAAAGCTACTTGCGAATGTTGGATTATGTAGAAATGTGTAAGTATTTTTTTAAACTGCTTTTAATGCTTTAATTATTAGATGGCAACACAAATGAATATACGTATAACGTTAAGGTTTGAGGAGTTTCCTCAATTCCTCATGAATCCTATTATATTATAAGAAATCGAAGCTTGACAAACTTTGACTTCAAAACTTATGCTTAACAAACATAACTAAATAAATGTCACTGTTCTGAACTTAAATGCATGCTTTTCTTACAAAAATACCAAAGTCACTATGAGTGTGCCGTTCAGGTTTGAGGAGTTTGGTTCTGGCCATCATCAGCAGTTCCACTGCACCAAATGTCACTGTTCTGGACGAAAGTGCATGCTGTTCTTATAAAAATACCACAGTCACTATAAGCGTGCCGTTCAGATTTGAGGAGTTCGGTTCTGACCATCATCAGAAATTCCACTGCACCAAATGTCACTGTTCTGGACGAAAGTGCATGCTGTTCTTATAAAAATGGCAAAGTCACTATAAGCGTGCCGTTCAGATTTGAGGAGTTTGGTTCTGGCCATCATCAGCAGTTCCACTGCACCAAATGTCACTGTTCTGGATGAAAGTGCATGCTGTTCTTATAAAAATACCAAAGTCACTATAAGCGTGCCGTTCAGATTTGAGGAGTTCGGTTCTGACCATCATCAGAAATTCTACTGCACCAAATGTCACTGTTCTGGACGAAAGTGCATGCTGTTCGTATAAAAATACCAAAGTCACTATAAGCGTGCCGTTCAGATTTGAAGAGTTCCGTTCTGGCCATCATCAGCAGTTCCACTGCACCAAATGTCACTGTTCCGTACCTAAATGCATGCTGTTCCTTTAAAAACACAAAAATAACCATATGTATGCCTTTCAGATTTGAGGAGTTCCCTCGATTTCTCCAGGATCCCATCATCAGAACTGGGTTCTGAGAAAAATGGGACCAATCTGTATGCATATACATTCAATCAAAAAAAAAATTTCAAAATCGGTCCAGTAACGACGGAGATATCGAGGAACAAACATAAAAAAAAAAAAAAAAACATACAGACGACTTGATAACCGTCCTTCTTGAGATATTGTAACAGAACAAGCGTCTAAGACGAGGAAAATGACTCGTTATAACATATAAAACTTACGGTGAATCAACTTATCCTTGACCAACTTTTTGGTGCATATTTCTTTTGGGATTTCATTGGATATTTTGACAAATAATATCTTTGAAGCTTTATCACATGTTTAGTCACGTTTTCACTCATCAAATTCACTATTATTTGATGCAAAACAGGCTGGAAAAGCTTATTTATCAACAAGCTACGTTCACATGGACGGAATACTGACACTGACAGTTGTCAGCTGCGTAACGTTCCGATATTATGTCTTGATTTCAATCACAGGTCATAAAAGTTCATAATGATTAGTAGTATACTTTCTGGATGTGTTTAATGTAGCATTTAGAAACAAAAATGATATTTTACTGCGTATTTGATCTACAAATCTAATTAAAACCCTTTAACAAAAAAATATCTGCATACCTATACTAACCGCAATACATAACTCTTCGTCGCTTAACTAGGTATCAATAAAATTATTCCTATATCACTTTGGAACACGTGCAGTCATGCAGATGTTACTGTTGAGAAGCAAAAACGTACATGCTGAGATGTCTTGGACATTAATGCCTAAGGCGTACGACTTAGTAAACAAAACAGTTACGACCTTTTTCTTATAAGTGTAATTTAGCGGCTATCCATTGTTATTTGTCGCCAGTAGCTCTTTTGTCGCTCTTTTGTAGCCCTTTTGTAGCCCTTTTGTCGCTCTTTTGTCGCTCTTTTGTAGCCCTTTTGTAGCCCTTTTGTCGCTCTTTTGTAGCTCTTTTGTCGCTCTTTTGTAGCCAGTCGCTCTTTTGTAGCCTTTTTGTCGCTCTTTTGTAGCCCTTTTGTAGCCCTTTTGTCGCTCTTTTGTAGCTCTTTTGTCGCTCATTTTTATCTATAAAAGGGTCGGAGCGAGCCGACGCGCGTCATTCTTACAATATCCACAAGACTAACAGTGTCTCTGGCTTTCGTGTGTTATACTGGTGAGTGAAGTTGTTCTGCTATTATTTCTCTGTTTGTTTTTACTTGGAAATTATTCTAAGTGATTGTAAACTTTGAAATTGTGTCTTTGTTTGATTGTGCGGGGACAATATCGTCGTACAGTTGGACTTGGACCTGTAGTGGAATTGCTTTACTGTCAGTTGTGGGGTTATTTTAGTGTTCTATTTATAGTGTAGTGTTACATTTAAATTGATGTGTATAGTGAAGTTTTCTGTGCTTTGTTTCATGAGTGCCGTTAAGCAATACAAAGACTGGGTCGATGTATGGCTGGTGCTTGGAGATAAGTCTGTGTTTGGTTTTGTAGGGAGAAATTCTTACAAAACTAAGCTTAGATTATAGCACGTAAAGGAAACTTCATTCGTTTGTTTAGTTGGTCAGTAAAATTGAACTTAGTAATTTTCTAAGGGGTTATTTAGTGAAAGTTATAAGCCAGATCATTGTTTGTGACAGACTGTTGTCCGGCTAAGCGCTTTATACCTCGCGGTGTTAAACATAAGGCGTTTAGGGGTCTTTTTGTTCCAAGTGGAGGCTTGGACGCTTTTTTATACTTACAAAAGCGTATTTTCTCACCGGTCTCAAAGAGTCCAACTGTTAGATGGAAGTGAGGACTTTCACGATTGACGAAAGACATTAGGAGTAATCCTTGCTCACAGAAGTCGGCAGTATTTGAGGCTGGGGTCCTATATATATATATATTTATTTACTCGGTGCTCTGGTCCATGCTGGCGTTGGTCGCTGGGGATTTCGGTTGTGATTGATCCATATCTAAGTAAAGTTTGATCGCAGCTGGGTCTCCCATGTGGCTGGTACTGGTGTGTCCTAGAATACTGGATATATACACGGATAGGGCGATCTACTCTCTGCTACCCTAGCCTGCGGGCAAAAGCAGAGGGGGGGATCATAACTCAAGCCTATAGGTTGCCTATCTCAGCTTCGCTGGCTGAACTGTACAGCTTATGGTAGGGATACACTTGTGCATATTTTGAACACAAGATCTATGGTAAGTGATGGTCTGTGTTTCAGATATGCTAGAGTAGGGAAAACGATAGGATTAGGGTAGAGTCACACACTATTTCTATGAAAGTAGAGTTCTTTTATGATTGGTCTTGGAATATAATTGGTCAACGTGTATTGTGGAGAAATAATTTAACTACTACTATTTATATGGTTTAAAAGGACTTTAAATGTGGTGTTTACTATCTTAAAATATGTGGTAAAACTGGTAATTTATAAAATCTCTTATTACTTAATTTATTTGAGTGAAATTAATAATTGTGGTAGCAATTTCTGATTTTTCGGTGTGGCTGCGGGACACTTAGTGTTGCTAACTGGTTTTTCAAGGTAAATTCTATCAAGTTGGTTAGAGAAACAAACTATTCTTTGGAATAAAAAGCATAGGTTTGTTATAGGGCCCAGTGGCATGCGAGCGCCGTCCACTGATGGAAAGTCTAAAGCTTAGAAAAGTTTTACTTTTGTTATTTCTTATAAAAGTTAGCAACTGCTCGGTGTTTCGATAAAACATTAGAAAGATCGAGAAGTTATGGTCTATTAGCAGTATTGGGGAACGGGGGTTTAGCTAGGGACAAGAAACAAAATAAAAAAGGGGTTAGTTTGTAGATAGATAGCCCTTCAGGCTTACTTGCTTAGGATGCCCGATAATGTGGTTTGATTGGGCCTAAGGATTCCAGACGGTATCGCAAGTTCTCACCCCAAACCGGAATCGAAAATAGAGCGTAGCCGATGTTTTCTAAAATATTTTTTAATATTTATTTCATGTAAGTTTCACTCACTAACTTCTTTTCTAAAAATTTCTTCATTACGTCATTAATTTTCTCACTCATAACTTTCTAGGCCTAAATCTGATAAAATACTCTTCTATAACACTATATTATTATGCTACAATAACCTTTATTCTTCTTTAAAATATAAATAAATAAAATTTTAAAAATTAGTCAAAAATACAGCTGATACTCATTAAAGGATCTAGGTTATCGCGGTTCACGTCGAAGGGTTCTACTTATTCACGCTAGACGATCACAAGGCCAAATTTACGGGGTATATTTAAAGGGGGGTTAGCTATACTGTTGGTTAGTCAAGTAAGTAAGTAAATAAGTAAGGTGAGCGGAGGTTTAGTTACATTTGGTTCCGTGCCCAAGGGATCTAAGATGTGCTCTGTAGAACACATCTTGGATACCAAGGTTTATAAATAAATAATAGGAATTAGCCTTACCAGGCTACATTTGTTGTTGTGAAAACGAGTGGGTGTGCTGTATTTCCTGACTTATTTCATCTCTAAATAAAACTCATATACCTAATATTTTTATTCAATCGCTATTTCATAAAAAGAAAAATAACTTTATTGTTAATAAACACGTCTGTAGTATTTTCTTCCATTGTTAATTCTTGCCGCGTTCCGAGCGAAGTCATGCATCGATGCAGAATCGATTGTATGTTCATCCCCTATCTTTGGTATCTTCTGAAACATAAAATAATAAAATTAAATTAGCGTAGTAAACTAAGACAAAATTTATTTCTAGGAAATTAGCTCATAGTCGTAGTGGTTAAACATCGTCCCGATTAGGCCATTTGGTTGCATTGCTACGTAGTAATTGTTGGCATTGGCGCATCTTGACGTTCCCTTGCGCCTGTGCGTAGTACTATTATTTACTCTGTGTCTTAATGTATGTTTTTATAGCTGTTGTATAGGCGGAGCAGGTACTGGAAATACTAGGTACTTATATAGAAAAATACCCATGTATCTAAAATAATAGGAGGCGCGGAACTGTAACACTTTAGAAGAGTTTGCCACCTAGTGACCGGAATTGGAAACATAAGTATATACACTATGTACAATAGCAATAGAATTTCATGTTAAAACAAATAGTTTTCTATAGGCCTAGTACATTTTCTTAGCAGGCTCTGCCATCTTCAGGGCTATTTTGAATGCTAACATCACGTTTGCGCTTTACATTGGAGATCGGATAGCTTCGATGCTGTCTTATATAGTCCATGAACACTCTATTATGTATGTTCCTGGAAGGCGTCTGTTATACAGAATTTCATTTATAGGCAGGATAACACTAGTTAGGACAGTAAGTAGGTCGTTATCATAATCTAGATGTAAGATTATATTATCTCAGGTAACCTAGGATACCTAAGCCCTAGATTTAAGACCTAGTACAAGAAGATAGGCTTTAATCTAATCGTTATGGGGGCGCGATTATTTATTGTCGCGCTGAAGTACAATATTATATGGGGCGTCCCGCCATTTTTCTATGAATACTGAATAGCTACACGCATGTGGTACTATGACAAGTACATCCTTCGATGGATGGTTTGTTTGCATTTCAGTTGTAACTCTTATAATCTACAAATTGGCTCACAGGATTTCATACATCATACGATAAGTTGACAAAGTCTTTATACTGAATATTTTCACTATGAGAACAAATGTCTGTCTGTTAGGATATAGGTATTAATCATTTTAGGACTAATTTAAGTTCATTAACTTATAAGTTGTCATACATTTTCATACTACATCTTTGGTAAACAGGCATACATCCCGCTTGATGGTGAGCGGTCACTGTAGCCTATATCTGTCAATTATTTCAATAAATTAAATGCACTGTACGAATTTCAACTTTCTATAGGTATACATTTTTACTGTAGTAATACAAATAAGTATGTATGTATAAATAAGATTTTCAATAGCTCCATATGACATGAGTTCGTTACCTCACATGACAAGCTGTAGGCTAGTCTAAAATAGTAAGTGTAAAACTATACAATCATTATGTTCAGTAGATTGTGAACACAGCTTTTATACGGAATCCTAAACTGTCGCAATATTTCACAAGTCAGGAGTATGCCAACATACTGCACTTCATTACAACCATGTCAAATATATCCTACGAAATATTAGCATTACCAGCATCTGGGAGGTCGTACCTCGCCATACCCTAACTCCACTACTGCTTGATCATTGTCACAATTGCTCAAATAATTTCATGAAAATTGATTGGAATTTGTAATATTCCTGTTAAGTAGGCATACTCTTATATAATAAGCACTATTATCATTATAAAACCATATTTTACTGAGGTCCAGAAAAGCATAAAGTATGCAGTATGTAAACTCACCTAATATGAAAGAGCGCAGCCGGATTGTTTGATCACTTTGTGGTTCAGAAACGTTGAGCATGAGCTGGTAGTGTAGATCAGTGAGTCCTCAGTAGACTGAAAGGAAATAGTCAGACATTAGAAATGTTTATATATTATAGATAGAGTAAGAAAAGTGTTTTGTTTTAGAGTTAGGTTCTGCCAAATAGGGTTCAATATTATTTCATTTATCTACTCACGGGGGCGCGTCCCTTAATTTTGGAACTAAGACACGCCCGTGAGAAATATTGTGTCAGAAAATACAAAGTATACAGCAAAATTTACAAAAAAAAAAATATTAAAAAGTTTGAGAACCTCTGCCTTGCAGTTCATAACTACATGAGTTAGTACATAAATAAGTTAGTAAGAAGTTTGCTTAGCCAATAAAATGATGATGAGTCAGTTAAGTTTGATTTTTATCCGGTCGCTCATGCCTCGCCGTTTTGCTTTACGCTTCACTTCAATTTTCTAGATAATGATGCCATGAGCTGTTCACTTTTAAATTTAATAATTAGAACGTGTTATTATAATAAAACATAAGTACCTTTCATTTATATGAAGTCAGTAGATATATGGAAGACGGTCCAACCTGAAGCGTGGCCTCTCGGGTAAAACCTGAAATTGTACATATTGAAAAATTTGTTAAAATAGGGTGTATGTATGTTTAAGGAATCTTATTTGTAAATATGTATCATTAAGATTGTTTATATTTATCTACTGCACTCACAGTTAGAAAAAAAAGGACCTACCATACCCATTTTTCTAAGTCATGTAAGATTTCCTGCCGAGTCGTTTTACTCACTAAGTAGGGTTAATTAAGTTTAAAAGTAGCTTTTTAGTGGCTATGATTTTGTACTTACTTGGAGATAGCGTTAAGACAGAGAGCAGTCCATAGAGGACACTCTGGAAAAATTTCCCAATCTGCTAGCAATTTACCGACAGCTGTTGTTCGGTGTTGATTGCCCATTTTATATACTGAAAATTAATACATACATTGTTTAAACCCATTGTAACAAGAACAATATTTATATTAAGTCTAGATTTTCAGTCTACATAATTTTATTTAAGTGTCCAATCCAACGTCAATCTTTATCTTTGCCTCAGAAAAATAATTAAGTCATTTCATTGTTTGGAACCGCAAAAATTTTATAAATTCCAAGTACAGTTAGGTAGCCTTGGTCAAGTAAAATATTTGAAAATATATTTTTGATGTTTACTCTTTAAACGAGGTGTATTCAGGAGTTTCGTGTTTCATGACAGATTGAAGAGTAAAAACAAAAAGCTTACCTTTGCTGTAAAGTTAAGTATCCAGTTTATTTACGTCCATTGCACATTGCACTAGGCTAGATTTTACTAAGTCTACTGTACACCTAACACTTATTGCAATGAATTAAAATAACGCGTTTTCGCCTGATTTTCTAACGAATTTATAGGTTATAAAAATTAAAACTCACTTAGTGACACAAACATATTTTACATTGATCTGAAAGTTTATTCTTCGGACCACATTTGAAATATTAAATGGAAAACATTTGTTTTAAGTTATTACAGATTCATGTTGTAGGCAGTATAGCGCTAAAATGGTCCATACATAAATAGATCTGTAATTTTTTCGCGGACAAAGCGGTTTAGCGGTAAACATGAGATAGATTAGAGAAAATAATTTAACCATAGATAACATATATCTCCGCCAAAAGGTGTTCTATTGGCGACAATACTCAAACTGTCATTGTTCTTAAGTTGGTATGCTTGATCGTCATACAATTTTGTAGCAGATGAGATTATGATCAAGGTTTCACATGTTGTCCAATGGTTTGCGGTTAGTAAATACTTTATAAAATCAAATACTTTAAATAGTAATTACTTTATAAATGATGAACGTAGGACCTCTTATAAATAAAATAAAATTTTCTTTGTCTTCGAGCCAGGGTAGAGAAGGGTAAAATGGGATAGGTAAACTTTTAAAATTATTATCTAGTTTCTATTTCTATTTTTATTCTTTATTTTGACTACTTTTAAAAGCGTTGGCTTTCTGTAAACAATCGAGTGAAAGCGTAATTGAGGAGGAATGAACGAGTGTATGTGTATAATTTAGAGGTGATGAATGCTTATAGATGTATGAATGTTTTGATAGATTGAATGGCTGGATATGATGGATGTAAGATATGAAGGTTGTCTCGAATGTTTTTTTTTATGGAATGAGTGGATTGATACAGACAGACAGCGCTGGAAAGTAGTCAAAACTAGTTTGGTCGGAATTTGCGGGAACAAACAAGGGGGGGAATTTTGGGAACACATTAGTCATAAAATTCTTATTGGTTAGGTTAAAATCCAATGGATTCGACCCATTTCAAGGGTAGTTTTTTGTGACTACTACTACACAAGGTAATAAGACCCATACGAAAACCACACACCTCATCTTGAATGGGATGTATTTGACAATCGACATATTTAAGGGCCGATAACCGTCTAGTGAGAACGAGGCTCTTTTCAATATTTGGTTCCTTGTTATGTGTTCAAATATGTGAAGTTTAGTATCATCAAATCATTTCTTCATTTGATCATGATATGGTACCGAGTTGAGGTACATGCTTATGTCATTTAAGGTTTGTTTTAAAAAAAAAAACACCCCAGCAAACTTTAAGTCGGTATATTTTATTCAAGTATGAGACATGCGCCAAAACATGTGGCTGGAGTGATTAGGTAGAGAAATTGGTTTGAGTTCCGACAATGGAGATTGAAGGCTCTGGACTTATAATGAGAGCTCTAAAGGTTTCTTCGTAATTGCGTGGGAAGTTATTGTGAACTCGTTGAAATTATTACGATAATTATTCCGGTCCAACAGTGTGGATGGAATGAATATTCGCCGCGACCGGGGAACGAGCTAGCAAGAACGGGTTAATAGGACCTATCAGATTCACAACCTGGTATCCCTGGCGATGCGTGGACTCTGAGAAAGGAGTTATCATGGTTCATTGTCGAGATTCTGATGAGCTGATTTCAAAACTGAGTCGCTAGCAGTTGCATAGTATTGGAATACACACCACACGATTAGAAATGGGGGGATATTTCCGACTGATCTAGAGAAATTTTTCTTTTCTTCAGTTTTATTGCTTCTTTTGCTAAATAAGATTGAAATTTTTTACAAACTACTTTGTATTTTGTAAAAGAATTCCAATCTGGGGGCGAGTTGTAACAGAACAAGCGTCTAAGACGAGGAAAATGACTCGTTATAACATATAAAACTTACGGTGAATCAACTTATCCTTGACCAACTTTTTGGTGCATATTTCTTTTGGGATTTCATTGGATATTTTGACAAATAATATCTTTGAAGCTTTATCACATGTTTAGTCACGTTTTCACTCATCAAATTCACTATTATTTGATGCAAAACAGGCTGGAAAAGCTTATTTATCAACAAGCTACGTTCACATGGACGGAATACTGACACTGACAGTTGTCAGCTGCGTAACGTTCCGATATTATGTCTTGATTTCAATCACAGGTCATAAAAGTTCATAATGATTAGTAGTATACTTTCTGGATGTGTTTAATGTAGCATTTAGAAACAAAAATGATATTTTACTGCGTATTTGATCTACAAATCTAATTAAAACCCTTTAACAAAAAAATATCTGCATACCTATACTAACCGCAATACATAACTCTTCGTCGCTTAACTAGGTATCAATAAAATTATTCCTATATCACTTTGGAACACGTGCAGTCATGCAGATGTTACTGTTGAGAAGCAAAAACGTACATGCTGAGATGTCTTGGACATTAATGCCTAAGGCGTACGACTTAGTAAACAAAACAGTTACGACCTTTTTCTTATAAGTGTAATTTAGCGGCTATCCATTGTTATTTGTCGCCAGTAGCTCTTTTGTCGCTCTTTTGTAGCCCTTTTGTAGCCCTTTTGTCGCTCTTTTGTCGCTCTTTTGTAGCCCTTTTGTAGCCCTTTTGTCGCTCTTTTGTAGCTCTTTTGTCGCTCTTTTGTAGCCAGTCGCTCTTTTGTAGCCTTTTTGTCGCTCTTTTGTAGCCCTTTTGTAGCCCTTTTGTCGCTCTTTTGTAGCTCTTTTGTCGCTCATTTTTATCTATAAAAGGGTCGGAGCGAGCCGACGCGCGTCATTCTTACAATATCCACAAGACTAACAGTGTCTCTGGCTTTCGTGTGTGATACTGGTGAGTGAAGTTGTTCTGCTATTATTTCTCTGTTTGTTTTTACTTGGAAATTATTCTAAGTGATTGTAAACTTTGAAATTGTGTCTTTGTTTGATTGTGCGGGGACAATATCGTCGTACAGTTGGACTTGGACCTGTAGTGGAATTGCTTTACTGTCAGTTGTGGGGTTATTTTAGTGTTCTATTTATAGTGTAGTGTTACATTTAAATTGATGTGTATAGTGAAGTTTTCTGTGCTTTGTTTCATGAGTGCCGTTAAGCAATACAAAGACTGGGTCGATGTATGGCTGGTGCTTGGAGATAAGTCTGTGTTTGGTTTTGTAGGGAGAAATTCTTACAAAACTAAGCTTAGATTATAGCACGTAAAGGAAACTTCATTCGTTTGTTTAGTTGGTCAGTAAAATTGAACTTAGTAATTTTCTAAGGGGTTATTTAGTGAAAGTTATAAGCCAGATCATTGTTTGTGACAGACTGTTGTCCGGCTAAGCGCTTTATACCTCGCGGTGTTAAACATAAGGCGTTTAGGGGTCTTTTTGTTCCAAGTGGAGGCTTGGACGCTTTTTTATACTTACAAAAGCGTATTTTCTCACCGGTCTCAAAGAGTCCAACTGTTAGATGGAAGTGAGGACTTTCACGATTGACGAAAGACATTAGGAGTAATCCTTGCTCACAGAAGTCGGCAGTATTTGAGGCTGGGGTCCTATATATATATATATATTTATTTACTCGGTGCTCTGGTCCATGCTGGCGTTGGTCGCTGGGGATTTCGGTTGTGATTGATCCATATCTAAGTAAAGTTTGATCGCAGCTGGGTCTCCCATGTGGCTGGTACTGGTGTGTCCTAGAATACTGGATATATACACGGATAGGGCGATCTACTCTCTGCTACCCTAGCCTGCGGGCAAAAGCAGAGGGGGGGATCATAACTCAAGCCTATAGGTTGCCTATCTCAGCTTCGCTGGCTGAACTGTACAGCTTATGGTAGGGATACACTTGTGCATATTTTGAACACAAGATCTATGGTAAGTGATGGTCTGTGTTTCAGATATGCTAGAGTAGGAAAACGATAGGATTAGGGTAGAGTCACACACTATTTCTATGAAAGTAGAGTTCTTTTATGATTGGTCTTGGAATATAATTGGTCAACGTGTATTGTGGAGAAATAATTTAACTACTACTATTTATATGGTTTAAAAGGACTTTAAATGTGGTGTTTACTATCTTAAAATATGTGGTAAAACTGGTAATTTATAAAATCTCTTATTACTTAATTTATTTGAGTGAAATTAATAATTGTGGTAGCAATTTCTGATTTTTCGGTGTGGCTGCGGGACACTTAGTGTTGCTAACTGGTTTTTCAAGGTAAATTCTATCAAGTTGGTTAGAGAAACAAACTATTCTTTGGAATAAAAAGCATAGGTTTGTTATAGGGCCCAGTGGCATGCGAGCGCCGTCCACTGATGGAAAGTCTAAAGCTTAGAAAAGTTTTACTTTTGTTATTTCTTATAAAAGTTAGCAACTGCTCGGTGTTTCGATAAAACATTAGAAAGATCGAGAAGTTATGGTCTATTAGCAGTATTGGGGAACGGGGGGTTTAGCTAGGGACAAGAAACAAAATAAAAAAGGGGTTAGTTTGTAGATAGATAGCCCTTCAGGCTTACTTGCTTAGGATGCCCGATAATGTGGTTTGATTGGGCCTAAGGATTCCAGACGGTATCGCAAGTTCTCACCCCAAACCGGAATCGAAAATAGAGCGTAGCCGATGTTTTCTAAAATATTTTTTAATATTTATTTCATGTAAGTTTCACTCACTAACTTCTTTTCTAAAAATTTCTTCATTACGTCATTAATTTTCTCACTCATAACTTTCTAGGCCTAAATCTGATAAAATACTCTTCTATAACACTATATTATTATGCTACAATAACCTTTATTCTTCTTTAAAATATAAATAAATAAAATTTTAAAAATTAGTCAAAAATACAGCTGATACTCATTAAAGGATCTAGGTTATCGCGGTTCACGTCGAAGGGTTCTACTTATTCACGCTAGACGATCACAAGGCCAAATTTACGGGGTATATTTAAAGGGGGGTTAGCTATACTGTTGGTTAGTCAAGTAAGTAAGTAAATAAGTAAGGTGAGCGGAGGTTTAGTTACAATATGAGGCGACGGTTAAAAAGCTATTTTAAATTACACCTATTGGGTAACACTCTTTCGATATCAATTGGAAGTTTTCTGATATCTGTTATGTTTACGGAATTTTCGTCTGGCTACACTTAATGGTTACATACAACCTGAGGTATATATTATATTATACCTCTATTAAAAGCATTTACTTCAAAACGTGACAGTTTAAAAGTAATATGTCATTTGTTCTTATAATTACATTAATATTTAGGTAAAATATGATTTTGTCCACTTCCAGGCCTCAAACAGCGCCGAAGCCATACATTTCAGGGGTAAGCTGTTTTTGTATGAGCTTTGTCAGTGCAGTATTAAATCGTTCTGGCTTCCAAAATCACATCTCGCTTCCTCTTACACTCTTAGATGCTAGCCTTACCTCCACTATGTCAGCAGCCTTAATGAGCGAAGGTCCTAAATGTACTACAATTTATTTTCATTCTCTTTGTTTTATTGTTATTCGCGTTCAAAAGGTAAATTAAGAATTATGATACAATAGGCACTTAACTCTTTCAGTTAATGACAATAGGGTGTGGTTGATGTTTTTTCATTACCTGAAAGGAAAAAAAAACAAATCAGTTACAGTAGTAAATACGAATTATGAATTGTTTTCTAGAAATAAGCTAACATACACATAGGTACATGCATACAAACATACTAGTCTTCCCAAAAAACTCAGCTCGAGCACATTTAAAAAAAAGAAAATAATATTTGTGACATTGCTGTGACAGGTTGCTAGGCCATTGCCCACACCTAAATGAAGAGACACACTCAATTATTATGACAGATGGCACTACCCTATTAGTCCATTGCACAGATAAAGAATTTCATACGTGAGAGCGAGAAGATGTGACATGCTTTGGCACTTGCACAGGCGCCGCCTGGCGGGATAACATGCCAGTGTGCCTCCTCATTGAACCTATATCCCACAGTCGACTTCTACGACATCAGTCCCCGTAGCCGAACGGCATTTCTGCGACGCAAAACGCTTACGAAAAGCCGCGAATAGTCTGGCTCTGTCGTGCCAATACTCAAGAGCGATAGAGATACTAGATATCCGAAAGTTTGTGTATTCGGCTACGCACACAGAGGATCAGAGAGCGTGTCATCATACACGCACACAACGATAACTGTATGCTCAATGAGCTAACAACTGCGAAACGTCTGCCGGCGGCGTGTCCCCTCGGCTCTCTAGTAGGTAAGTATACATACATACATACAATCACGCCTGTATCCCATAAAGGGGAAGGCAGAACACATGAAACTACTAAAGCTTTAGTGCCACTCTTGGCAAATAAGGGGTTGAAAGAAAACGAAACTGTGACATTGCAGTGACAGGTTGCCAGCCTATCGCCTACGCCACAATTTAACCCATATCCCACAGTCGCCTTCTACGACACCCACGGGAAGAAAGGGGGTGGTGAAATTCTTAACCCGTCACCACACAGGTAAGTATATTCAGTAGGTAAGTATATTCTGAGGAAAATACCACAGAAAATACCTTATTAAGTTATTGCAAATAAGCTATTATTGTAGAGGTAAGGTATAGCGAATGATATTCTGCTTTGTGTGGTAGGGCACAGCACAGCGGATATCATCTCGCTCGAATCTAGACCAGAGCCCATCTGGGGTAGTACCTCCGCCTTACAGAAAACCACAGTCAAATAGCACTAAACCCTACTCATAGTGTTGTGTTCCTGTCGGTGAGTAAGGCTGCCAGAGCTCAACGAGGGTGCGGTGTGCTGATGACGGAAGGACTTGTGGAACTAAATTTGTTCCGTCTATTGTCCTTTGAGTCGTCGGCAACCCAAACCCTCCTTGGAATCTGTACACTTCTTTTTGCTGCGTACTTACACAGCAAAGGGGAGTGTACAAGTTTCTAATGGGTTGGCAACGCGCATGCGACACTTCTTGAGTTGCAGGTGTCTATAGGTTACGGTGACCGCTTTCCATCAGGCGGAACGTATACTTGTTTGCCACCGACGTAGTATTAAAAAAAGCACAAGAGTCTTTTAGACTTGGAAAGCCACATAAAGTATATCTCGTCTCTTTAAATATCAACGCCGACCATTACCCTTGTAATCGCGGGTAAGCTCGGGTAACGCGGGTACCCGGGTAAGACGGGTAAGCGGTAAACCGGATGAGACTGAATTATCTATGAGGGTGTAAAAAGTTCGTCACGACGATACGTGGCAGGTAGGGTTGGCACAAAAAGGGAACGCTGAACTTTACATATTTTCACTAAGTTTTGCTTGTACGTATATAAACACGTGTTAAAAATTCTACCACCCCCCTTTCTTCACGTGGGTGTCGTAGAAGTCGACTGTGGGATATGGGTTAAATTGTGGCGTAGGCGAGAGGCTGGCAACCTTCGACTTAAATGTCACAATTTCGTTTCCTTCAACCCCTTATTTATTTGCCAAGAGTGGCACTGAAAGTTGAGGTTTCAAGTGCTCCTCCTACCCCTTTATGGGATAGAGGCGTGTATGTATGTATGTGATATATGGTATAAAAAAGTAGGGGTACCAAGGGAACGTCACAGCCCCTTACGCTAATATCTCTTCTGTTTTGCAGTAATACAGAGTTGGCTAGGCTTTTTGTTCATGAGATAGGAGGCAAGCGAACACTGCCGCCCATGGACACCCAAAACATCGGAAGGGTTGGAGGTGCGTTGCCGGCCTTTGAGATGGGTATATGCTCTTTTCGTAAAGATTTGAAAGTCGTATCGGTCCGGAAATATAACAACTTTTTATCATGAAAAGTGTAATTTATAGAAACTTTTAGTATTATTTTGCTTATGTCTATAAAAAGAAAAGTATGAAAATGAGTCTATAACTGACCGAATGCAAATAAAGTCAAAAAACTACAACTCAATATCATCTTGAGGTCAAAAAAACCTTTTGTACAATATTTTTGTACACCTCTCTTTGTTGACTCTACCTCGTTCTTACATTACCTGCTTTATGGTCCCCTAACATAAATAGAGTCACAAAACATTTACCGGCGCGTAACAAACCAGAGTTTTTACAACTCTTTCAACGACATGAGTCTTCCTCGATTTCTACTTTGAGCTACTTCAGTGTGCGTAGCCGAATATACAAACGCTCACGAAACGCTCACGCGATAATATCTCTTTCGTAGCTAATCTCCCTTGTATTTTGTATCCATCTCTATCGCCCTTGCGTATTGATACGACAGAGCCAGACTACATTTCTGCGGCACTTCGTTTTCGTTTCGCGTCGCAGAAATGCCATTCGACTACGGGGTCAGGTATTAAGGTTGGTTTTAGCAGTTTTTGTCACGCGGACCGACCGCGCGGAGCGATCCGCACTGGACTAATATGTCTTAACTTCAGCGAGCGTTTTAGAGAGGCGCGGGCGGGTCAGCGCGGACGACAACATCAACTTCATACAAATTGGTCGCGCGGATCGCTCAGTGCGGACAGTCCGCTTGACACTAAAACCAGCCTAAGCTCTGGATACGACATGGGGATCGAATATAAATTATCAGTGACAAAATTGACGTTTCTTCAAACACAAAAGTAAGTCCATTAACATTAAGCCACATTAAGTCCTTTTGTACTAGTTTTGTAAGTTTTTCTTTCTTTGTGTACAATAAAGATTAAAAAAAAAATGACGTATGGTTTTAGAAAATACGTAGCCCAGGGTTCACCGGCCAATTGTTTTCAAAAAACGCGTGCCTTCCTTGAAGTTGGCGGCGTCGGAGCCGTAGTTTGAGTTAATATTGCATGAATTTAAACTGACAATATCTGGGCGACCGAGCTTCGCTCGGTTCTATTTTAATATATCACGTCTTTAGATAAAAAAAAAAAACTCTTATAAATACAAAAACAAAAAAAAAGACAAAAAACAAAAACTTAATTTCTGACCGGGATTCGAAACCCTGACACCTACGATCTATCTGCGTACATTAGACCGACCTCGTGCGACTGAGCTAAGCGGAATCGATGCGCGCGCGGCGAAATTAAGGACCATATTTTACGTTTACAAATGCGAAAGAAAAACTCATGAAAACTCGAAAATTCGCGTTTTCCGGGATCTAAGGCTACGCTAGATCAATTTTTCACCCCCGAAAACCCCCACAAAACAAATTTCAGCGAAATCGTTAGAGCGGTTTCCAAGATCGTCGGTATATATAAATAAATAAATAAATAAATATACAAGAATTCCTCGTTTAATAGTATAAGATAATGTTTTAAAGCGGCTAAGCTAAAATGGAATTGGGCTGGCCATGTCTGCCGAATGCCGAACGACTTGTGGTCTAAGATAACCACGGAATGGGAGCCCCACGAGTCAAACCTGGGATCCGGCAGACCACGTCGGTTATGGCGGGATAACT
This sequence comes from Leguminivora glycinivorella, assembly GCF_023078275.1. Classification (NCBI taxonomy): domain Eukaryota; kingdom Metazoa; phylum Arthropoda; class Insecta; order Lepidoptera; family Tortricidae; genus Leguminivora; species Leguminivora glycinivorella. Next base: position 1,161,766 of record NW_025952828.1, read on the forward strand.
TGGACGCCTTTCCTTTTTGAAAGATTGGCCAGATGTTGCTCCAAACAGGGATGAGTGGAAAAAGAGGGGGGAGGCCTTTGCCCAGCAGTGGGACACATTAGGCTCTAAATAATAATAATAATAATGTTTTATATCAGTCAGGTGATTATCATTTGCCTATACAGTCACTAGGTCACTACTAAACTGAGATCTTTCTCAAGCTTGGATATTGGATATTACGAGGTGCGGTCCAAAAGTCTCCGGCTCGACAAATATGGCGAAAGAGTGAAAAAAAAAAGTATGGGTATCATTGTGTTCGTAACCTATTCCACTTTTTTGGTGTAAAGTTTCTTTATTAGGTGTCTGTTGGCTGTAGGTTTTTTTACCGTGTTTAGTACCAAACTTTTATTGTGCTTACAGCGAGATGAGTGAAAAATTGTGAGTTCATGAAACATTAGACCAGCATAGACACCGCGTAGCGAGTTTTATGAATGCAATTGCTACTGCAGATGAAACTATGGTTATGTAATACGATACTCTATATAAAAGAAAATTAATGGAGTGACAAATTTATAACGCGCTTCCAGTCGATGTTGTCAACTCAGCCAGTGACACAATATTCAAAAATAAACTAAAACTTTTTTTATAGATGGATTACTACTCGATTGACGAATACATACCAGGAAATCATTGATCCACATAGTAGGTATATAAATAAATAAAATAATAATAATGCAATCACTGTACCTTCTGATACATAATAATTAATAACGATATAATTTTGTAAATATTTATTAATATGTACCTTTTCTAAGATGTTGACATGTAAAATTGTTTTTACCAATAAAAATTCTGATTCTGATTCTGAACGTCGTGGTGAAAAGGTGCCTAGAACAACCTCGGTCACAAAATGCACGAAAAAATATAAAGGCTACGGTATTCTCGATAAATACACTTTTCTCTGAAAACAAATAAATACGATAAAAAAATTCCAGCCAAATAATATATAAGAATACCTTAGCAAAGTTGCCAGCAACCAGCCAATTAGCCAACTAAAGCGAGTTCCGGTAATATGGCCGAATCCGGTTGAGATTGGATTGGCGACTTTTGCATCGACCGGAGTTGCCGACTATTTTATTAAGTTTCCTTTTGACCGAGCCGAGGTGCCCACGATTTGAGTTGAAGTGAGGATAACGAAACTTATTTTAATAAATAGGTTTTTTGAAAAGCTGAATATTATTATGTCTAACCCCCGACGCAAAAATGACGGGTGTTTGACGTGTCTGTCTGTATGTATGTCTGTGTGTGGCATCGTAGCTCCCAACGGATGAACCGATTTAGATTTCGTTTTTTTTTTTTGTTTGAAAGCTGAATTAGTCGGGAGTTTTTTCGTCATGTTTGATGGAAATCAATCCACTAGGTCTGGGGTTTTTCAAAAAATAATTTTTTTGTTTTTTTTATATCACGTCGGTGGCAAACAGGTATACGGTCCACCTGATGGAAAGCGGTCACCGTAAGCTATGGACGCCTACAACTCAAGGGGTGTCACATGCGCGTTGCCGACCCATTAGAAACTAGTACACTCCTTTTTTGAAGAACCCCATACTGTAGTTAAGTTATTTAACAAAATTTTACTTTCATATTTTATTTATAACACAAAGTTAGGTTATACCGGTTTCTTCTTATAGGCCATTTGCTTATTCCTCCTAAGTAGAGATGGGCCGAATATGGACTTTGTCGAATACGAATATTCGGCCGAACATTTGGTTTAGCTCTTACCGAACCGAACATTCGGCCGAATATTCGGTTACGCCATATTTTTAAAGGGCATGTTCATTAAATCTATTAAATGATTGATAATAGTTCGGCATATGTTACTACAACGATGTTTTTAAGATTTAGTGGATAACTAAATCTTTTTAATTTTTTTAAACGACGGTTTTTTAACTTTTTTTACAAAACAATTGTGTTTATATTTTGACTCATAGGTTATTAATTATCTCTTTCTAATAGTTCCTTCGAAAGCTACTAAAATAGGAGCTTATTAGGTATCCAATGGAATACGTAAGATCTTCATTCGTTATTTACTTTGTTTATTCGGTAAATATTCGGCAATGCAACCGAATTATTCGGCCGAATACGAACATTGAAAAACTTGCCGAATATGCCGAATACCGAATATTTACCGAATATTCGGCCCATCTCTACTCCTAAGCATATTATAAATACGTATGATATGGATGTAGATAAAATTGTCTCAATGTTAGCATCGGGCCCATTTTCACTGTCAGTTGTCATACCAACTTGACCAGACTTTTATTTTGACAGAATAATGAATGTCCCAATTATAAAGTCCTAATTTACTTGAGCAAATTTTAAATAACTTTGAAACAAAGTTGCAGAATCATGAGTTTTATTTTGTTAGTGTTAAAGTTTGAAATCGTTTGTTTCGAGAATGTATGGGGGTTGTCTCCTTTATGGGTTGTTAACCCATTTTGCGCTTACTTCAGAAATTTTGATGGACTTTAATTGTAGGAATGAAACTCGTCATTGCAGTTTGTATGTCTGTGTGATTAAAGTTAAGTACAATGTTGTGCAAAATTATACACGATGCTCGTGAGCATTGCGAGATATTTTAACAGCATTATTCCTGATCCCATTTTGAGAATAAATTTTCATATATACTTTTCTAGATTTAGCCTAGTTTCAGAGTTATCAATTGAAAAAAAATCTTATATTTACTCAGTACCAAAGGTTTTTTTAACGGCGTTGATGCCATAATGGAGAATAGTCTCACTATCCTCATTGATAGATGTCAAAAGTGAGATAATTATAAACCTTTTAAAAATGAGGTTTATACATAAAAAAATCTTTAAAGCTCTTTTAAGTGCCAGTTTTTATGTGAAAATACATTAAATATAGTAAAAAAAAATGAAAATAAAAAATTTAAGTATTGCCAATTTTTTCTTCATTCTGTGTTAAAAAAAAACTTTCTTTTGACCTCAGATATGCGTGGTTAAAATCTCTCGCAATGCTCACGAGCACCGTGTATATTATGACATTTTTTAAATTCATACAGTTAACATTTTCTGGCTGTCTCTAAACTAAAGACAATCCTGAGGCGTATTTATTTTGACAAAACAAAACACAAGCGGAATTTTCTTGTCATATTGGACAGTGATTACAAAATACACTTAACTATACTTAAATATACCGCGAATTCGCACGAAGCGCTTTGCTTCTTCTTTTCTTATGCACACTGCCAAGGAGTGGAATTCCTTGCCGGCGGCTATGAAGGTTGCCGGGTTATATGAGCTCGGAAATATGTATGTATTTTGTAATCACTGTCCAATATGACAAGAAAATTCCGCTTGTATTTTTTTTAATATTATAAATTGGCTTACTCTTGGCCACAGACTAGCCGAAGGCAAAGACGTGGCCTACTCACTCTTGATTTGAAGATTGCCGGGTTATATGAGCTCGGAAATAAATAATACAAAATACAAGCGGAATTTTCTTGTCATATTGGACAGTGATTACAAAATACAAGCGGAATTTTCTTGTCATATTGGACAGTGATTACCCTGTATCAAAAAGGCCTCTACGTGTTGGCTTCGTCGCCCCAAGTCTACAAATGACAGAAACACCATTATTCTATTACACCATTATGTGTGATATAGACAACATTAATACATGTAAAAACGATAACTGTTTTGTATTCTTTTGTTAGATACTCACGCAATGAATAGCGAGTGAATGTTCAGTTAATTTAATACATACAATACTTACGTGAGAAAATTTACTATAATGGGTCAAAGAATTCAATAATAATTAACTAAGTATAAAACTGAATCTAATAAAATTATATGGAGATGTCATTCAAACATACTTCTTTAAATTATAACATATTTTTTTTCAATACAACCAAAATATTATTTCAAATGGGATCTTGCAAATACATAATAGTATTTTATGCAACAGGCATTTAAAGGAGGTCAAAAAACCGGCCAAGAGCGTGTCGGGCCACGCTCAGTGTAGGGTTCCGTAGTTTTCCGTATTTTTCTCAAAAACTACTGAACCTATCAAGTTCAAAATAATTTTCCTAGAAAGTCCTTATAAAGTTCTACTTTTGTGATTTTTTTCATATTTTTTAAACACATGGTTCAAAAGTTAGAGGGGGGGGGACGCACTTTTTTTTCCTTTAGGAGCGATTATTTCCGAAAATATTAATATTATCAAAAAACAATCTTAGTAAACCTTTATTCATTTTTAAATACCTATCCAACAATATATCACACGTTGGGGTTGGAATGAAAAAAAATATCAGCCCCCACTTTACATGTAGGGGGGGTACCCTAATAAAACATTTTTTTCCATTTTTTATTTTTGCACTTTGTTGGCGTGATTGATATACATCTTGGTACCAAATTTCAGCTTTCTAGTGCTAACGGTTACTGAGATTATCCGCGGACGGACGGACGGACGGACGGACGGACGGACGGACGGACGGACAGACAGACATGGCGAAACTATAAGGGTTCCTAGTTGACTACGGAACCCTAAAAAGACGAGTGGCGTGGGTAACAATTTGAGGCGAAGCCTCAGTTAGTAGACTCAGTTAAACAACGTTGCATACAATACTTTTTCTACGACCATGAACTTAGTTTTTAATTATTTTCTAGAATAACTTTCGTGAAATTCACACTGTTTCCTGTATTTTACACTGCCAGCGCTCCTGCTGCCCAAAGCCATCCCCCGCTGGATAACCGCGCACGCGCGCAGTATCGTCATAACAATGGGTTGCCATGGTTACAGCTAAACAATGCGTTTCAAATTTTTTCGTTACTGCGCGCGTGCGCGGAAGCCGGCTGGCTGGCTTTGGGGAATAGACTTTTTTGTATGGTTTTAAAGATGCTAGACCCTGAAATAACAGTTCGGGAGTAGAAAAAAACCTGTGGTGTAAATGAAAACGTGTCAACACGTAAACTTTTCGATAAGCTTTATTTTGCATGTGATTTTGAGTAGCGCGCCAAGCGGGCTGTTTTCGAAACCATTATCTAAACAAATGCATTTGTATTTAAACGAACGATTGCACAAACTGGCACACCTCGGACAATAGCGATCAAATATATGAAATAAGCGCGTTCTTAAACACACAGTCTAAGCTCGTGTAGGCGAACGCCTACCGTGCTTGTATGAGATAAGACACGTCGACTGGGGCCCATTGCTCAAAACTGAAGTTACAAGTGGAACTCTCTTTTCAACTTTTCATAATTATTAGACATTGACTACCACTTGTAAATTGTAACTTGTAGCTTCGAGAAATGGGACCCAGGGGCCCGTTTCTCGAAAAGTACAAGCCTTGTGTTACAAGTGTGTTTCCATGACAACCCATACGATTTGACAGTTCGCGCACTTGTCATACAAGGCTTATACCTTTCGAGAAACAGGCCCCTGGTCGCGTTCTCGACAGGCGGTAACTGTGAAGTAACCGAGAGCAGGTGGGCGGCACTTTCAACGGGAAGCAGAAAGTGGCCATACTGTACGATAGTACTCTTTATTATACTGGCTCTGATTTTTGAAGTTCGAATTTCAAATGTTGTGTGTTTAAATATGGAACGCTCGTTGAAAAGTTTGTCTTCGGTTCGGAAGTTTGGCGAGCATATTAAAAGTTACGAGGGCTGTTCAGTAAATATTGGGATTCAATTTGGGTTGGCCATTTGGAAATATCAGTTGAGAGTTGTTTATGTTTTCATGACATCAAATGAATATCAATTTGCATTCAGTTTGACAATTTTGTACTTTAGCAATCATTACTTAGGCACCTAAGAGAGCGTGCGACTTTTAATCCAGAGGTCGCGAGTTGGAACCCCGGCTCGTACCAACGAGTTTTTCGGAACTTATGTGCGAAATGACATTTGGTACTTGCCAGTCGCTTTTAGGTGAAGGAAAACATCGTGAAGAAACCGTACTAATTACCTTACAATAATAAGGCCTAGTTACCCTTCGGGTTAGAAGATCATATGGCAGTGGCTATCGTAAAATGACTACGTCAAATCTTGGGATTGGTTGTCAAAAACGGACCCCAGGCTCCCATGAACCGTGGCAAAATGCCGGGATAACGCAAGGAGGATGATAACTTAAAGCCTCCGCTACACATGCGCGTATTGAGAGCGTAGGTGGAGCGTCAGCGGAGCGTCAGTGGAGCGCATTGCACCCAGCGGACGCCGGCGGGAACTAACGAGCGCGGATTGCAAGCGGAATGCGCTCGGATTGCGAGCGGAACGCCAGCGTTCGTCCAGCGCACCGCTATCATTGCGCTCCGCTGACGCTCGGCTAACGCTACGCTATCAAAATGCTTTAAGCACTGGTCGCACCGCGAGCTAGTAAGCTATGAGCTATCGGCTATAAAAATGAACAAAAGATAATCACTCCCGTGCAAATAAAAGAGACACGGCGATGTTTATAGTTACTCGCCCAGCGGTGAGCTTTTAAAAATCCGTGTCTCTTTTATTTGCACGGGGTGCGTATATTTTATTCATTTTTATAGCCGATAGCTCATATCTTACTAGCTCGCGGTGGGACCAGTGCCTTATGTGTGGCGGAGGCTTTAGGTAGCTATGTAGTTATGTACTTCAGTCCTTCTGTGCTGTAACTTCTATCGTAAATTCAAATTTTGTTAAATTCTCCTTCAAGACTCAAGTTCCTTTAGTTATTTCCTACCTAAAGCCTCCGCCACACATAAAGCGTTTTGATAGCGTAGCGTTAGATAGCGGTGCGCCGGACGAATGCTGGCGTTCCGCTCGCAATCCGCGCGCATTCCACTCGCAATCCGCGCTCGTTCGTTCCTGCCGGCGTTCGCTGGGTGCAATGCAATCGTTCTTCCGGCCCACCGCTATCATTCCGTTCCGGACCGCTAACTTAACGCTCCTACGCTCTCAAAACGCGCATGTGTGGCCGAGCTTTAATACAATTTTCACAAACTTGTACCTAAATAAGATGTTAAAAAGCTAATTTGAACACCGTTATTCAACCTTCGCGAACTTCCATACAGCCTTGTTACAAGCGAGTAAAGTACACAATTTATGAGCATATTTCTGAAGTTGGCAGTGTCACGGTATTAAATATATATGCGGACAAAGTGCCAAAATTATGTATACACGACTTTAATTCTTACACGTTAAGGTTGTGGTTACATATTTTTGGCACTTTGTTCGCATCTATGTTTATGAAAACGAGACGAGCGGATGCATTTTTAATTTTCTCGTTATCAAGTTTGCCCCCGTCAGTGGCTGACGACAATATAACTTGGTTTAAGAATGTAGGGGAATGTAAGGCGAAATAAGTGTGTATTAAGATTTTTGTAGAAACTCAAACTATGTGTATAATATATGAACACGTGTAAAATACTCATGAGTCATGTGATTCAAGAATATTCTTTAAAGATGCCACGGATCGGATATCGGTAACTATCCGGTATCTGGCCTATCCACCCACTTTTTACGATCCGGCCGAACATATCCAGCCGGAGCCGAAGTTTTTTTTCAAATATTATGTTAAATAAAAAAAGACGTACTAGTATTTTGTTTATCCTACCGACTGTGCCAGTACACACAATGAATAACAATGACATCAATCGAACACGTCCCGTCCCTCAAAGATTGCGACTTCAAATGATACATGGTTTAATGATTATACAGCGTGTGTATTCCATACGGGCGAATATCTTAAAGAGGATTAGTATTAAACCTGAGGACCCTAACTACATGTTTTATTTTTAATAGATGAGATTTTTTTTTTCATACATAAAAATTCAGCATGCAATGTATTATTTCCACATCAATTAGCGTACCTACCTAAACGTCAGTACGACATGACATTTATGTTATGTCAAATTAATTGGATGATGTACATTGCTGCTGTGCCAGATTTCAAAAATTAATTATTCTGAATTAATAACACATTTTAACAAAATGATTATCCTATACGATTCGTATGATTTTATTTATTTTATTTTACACAAAGAAAATTACACAGTATGATAGTAAATAAAACTAAAGCACCGTGAATTTTAAATAAACATTACAACAAGTAACACAAAATAAAATATTAAACAGCAAAATTAAACATAACACACTCAATATACTAAATAACAGATGAAGGCCTAGCATCCAATCTCACACAAAACCTCAGACAAAATCTCACACAAAATCTCACACAATGATCAGATACCATAACTGGATAAATTATTCGGCCGTATGGAATCCACACGCTGTAGATATAAATTGTCAAATATTGAACGCACACAACATAATTATAATCTCATACGCTTCGCTGCAACAACACTTTGAGTGCGAACTTGTTTCACCATGAGACCAACATCGGGATATACATATAAGATAAATTTTATGTAAATATCGTGCGTTTCCCTAGCGCCACTACAACTACGAGCAAGCAGAGGGCAATCGTATACAGGGTGCCCGGTAATTAATGGACAACCTTTTAACCACCAAGAGGGCACCTTATACTGGTCCAGAAAATCGACTTTAAGGTCGAAGTTTAAGTTTAAGTCGCCTGGTTTTCGAGATTTACACTCTTTCTAAAATTTTAATACTACCTAAAATTTTAAGTGTGAAAATCTTGAAAACCATGCGACTTTTCCAAAACCTTAATGTCGATTTTCTGGACCAGTATATAAGGTGCCCTCTTGGTGGTTAAAAGGTTGTCCATTAATTACCGGGCACCCGGTATATCTTTTTTTTTATACTACGTCGGTGGCAAACAATCGTACGGCCCGCCTGATGGAAAGCGGTCACCGTAACCTATGGACGCCTGCAACTCAAAGAGTGTCATGCGCGTTGCCACCCCATTGGAAACTTGTACATTCATTTTTGCTGTGTTAAATACACAGTAAAAAAGAGTGTACAAGTTCCAAGGAGGGTTCGGGTTGCCGACGACTCAGTACAATAAACAGTACTAATTAGTTCCGTAGCGTAGGTCCTCCCGTCGTCAGCACACCGCACCCACGTTGAGCTCTCTTCGTATATCTCTTCGTCACGGGAGCGACGATCTTTTGTTCGTTCGATACCTCATACATTATTCTTTATTGGTGGGACCAGTTGCCTCAGATATGCTTATGCTTTTCTTATAACCCCATGTGTTAAAATTTAGCCACCTGGCATTGAAAAGTACGCTCTCAAATTATGCTTATCTCACACCAGCTCATAGCACAAGTGAAATATTCAATAGAGTGCTGCAACGTTGCCTGGCAACGAGCCAAGGCTTCTGAGCCGTGAAACTAGATATGGTAATAATTGTTTAGGAATTTATGACTTTAGTTTGTGTCTGATTGTGGTATTATTGTATTTATTGGTATTGTGTTTTTTTGTTTCTATGTAGAATAAGTCATCATGCTAGTTGCGTTATTTGCCCGGCATTTGCCACGGCTCATGCCGCTTTTGACAATTCATCCCAAGACTTGGCGTAGTCACTAGTTTTAAGCCTCCGCCACACATAAAGCGTTTTGATAGCGTAGCGTTAGCGGAACGTCAGCGGAGCGCAATTATAGCGGTGCGCCGGCGGAACGCTGGCGTTCCGCTCGCAATCCGCGCTAGTTAGCTCCCGCCGGCGTCCGCTGGGCGCACCGCCTGCGTTCGTCTGGCGTACCGCTATCGTTGCACTCCGCTGACGCTCCGCAACCGCTCCGCCTATGCTATCAAAACGCGCATGTATAGCCGAGCTTTTACGAAATACTGCCATCTGACCGTGCCTTCAATTCTAGGATAACATTTGTAATAGCCTGTCCCGTTAAACCGAAACATTTAGGAGACCTTTACATTTGCGGATGTACTAAACTAAATACCAGCCGCTGACCTTTCGGGTACGAATATAGCCTAATTATAAGAGGGGGTGTTATAGATCACCTGGGTCCTATTATTATGCGTGTAGACTTATTTAAAGACTAGTCTTTTCCCGCGTTTTGTTTCAGGTTCGTCGTATTCCTGTTTCGTCGTATTTCAGTTTCGTCGGATTCCTGATTCGTCGGATTCCTGATTCGTCGTATCGCTGTTTCGTTGACGACGGCTGCTTCTTTGTTTACCAAATTTGTAATTCTAAAAAACCGGCCAAGAGCGTGTTGGGCCACGCTCAGTGTAGGGTTCCGTAGTGTTACGTATTTTTTTCAAAAACTACCTACTGAACCTATCAAGATCAAAATAATTTTACTAGAAAGTCTTTATATAGTTCTACTTTTGTGATTTTTTTCATATTTTTTAAACATAATTATGGTTCAAAAGTTACAGGGGGTGGACACACATTTTTTTTCCTTTAGTAGCGATTATTTCCGAAAATATTAATATTATCAAAAAACTATTATAATAAACCCTTATTCATTTTTAAATACCTATCCAACAATATATAACACGTTGGGGTTGGAATGAAAAAAAAAAACAGTCCCCACTTTACATGTAGGGGGGTACCCTAACAAAACATTTTTTGCAATTTTTATTTTACCACTTTGTTGGCGTGATTGATATACATATTGGTATCAAATTTCAGCTTTCTAGTGCTAACGGTCACTGAGATTATCCGCGGACAGACGGACGGACGGGCAGACAGACATGGCGAAACTATAAGGGTTCCTAGTTGACTACGGAACCCTAAAAAACGAGGTATAAGATAATTCAAAATTACATAAAATCTTCAGAAATACTAGGAGATAAGTTGAATATAAAATGAGCGGTACAACAAGCCACTAATTACTGACTGACAGCTGTCACTGTCAAATGTGACAATAAGATACCATCAAGCTGTTACCTGACTTCCGGTGCGAACGCCATCTTAGCGCTTTCGTGTCGTGAATAATTTATTTTTCTTTTACTCATTAATATTGTTTAAAGTGTAATATCGATAGCTTATTATGCAGTAAACTAATGTTGTAGTGAGAAGTTGATGAAGAATTAATCTCGAAACGCGTTTAGCCACTTTTTTGCCGTCAACGGCTGGTAGTCCACGTGCTCTTGTAAAATCTAGCTATCAATTTTGTGCTAACTCACCGTACACTGTCGTACTTACCGTACAAAAATTGTTAATAAATAGCTCATATCACAATGGAATGAAGCCATTTAATTTAAAAAACTGAACTGAAGCTGTACCTTCGTACCTTCGTACTTCGAACCTTCAAACATTATTTTCGCTCTTAAACCATTACCCCCACCGAAATTCACAAACGGCCCTATTCCGAAGCGCAAACTAATAAAAACGATTTTAAACCCGTCCCAATAACGCCAGATAGCACCCAAGGCGTGTTTTAGTATCGTTTTAACCCCTTTATAGTTCTCATTTACAGTTTAAGTGTCGTTTGTATCGTAAACGCGTTTTTATATGTGCATTAAACGTGTCTGTGCACTTAGAAATAATAAAGGTTTGTTGACGTTACAAATCTGCTTTTTATGCTTGTACTCGTAATTATGGGATATATCTTTACTGTGGCGTTTTTTTTTTGCTAAGAAAAGGGTTATTGGCGCAGACCTATCATTTTGCTTACGCTTAAAGACCGCTGAAGTGTGCAAAAGAGAAGCTGTCACGGATATGATCATCTTATGAGTGCAAAAGAGGCAAACTACAAATGAAAAAAACGTGATCATTTTGACCGCTAGCGGCCTACAATTTAAGTTAAGACGATACAGGAGGGGTCAATTCTCCATAAAAACGCTCTCGACTATTTCCTCCCTTGTTTTTAATGATAGAGCAATGATTTTTTCAACACAGATTATTATTATTATTATCTGTACATACAGAAACGGTCGGATGACCGTTTTGATTTTTTTGACATTTTTATTTTTAAAGACACTAGAGACCATCAAAAGATTCCAAAAACGGCGTTATTGATTATGACGTAAAAAAAGGTGTGCTACCTATTCAAAATTGGTGACAATTAGCCAAAAAAAGTAAACGGTGTGACACAGATTATTTCATTGTTATTCTGATTCTCAAATTCAGTTACGATTGATTAAGTTTTGAAAGAGAAAACAGTCGAGAGCGGAACCTCGATTTTAAAGATATTTTCGCAATATCTTCTGAATATATGATTTCTGAATTTAATACTCATTACTCACACGTTTGATATTCAACAATTCGTCTTTGCCAACCTACTTCCATGGTTATTGGGGTGTAGAACTGTAGATTGGTGATTAGAGGAATAGTGACGTATTTTACTGATGATCGAGTGATGACATGTATGCTAGAGTTCCATGAAGTTGCTCGTTAAATTCGAAACCGAAACCGAAGGTTCAGTTTTCAGATTCGACTGTATATAATTAACCTGAAAACTCTACTATACATGAATAAACAGCTTACTTAGACAGATAGGTACATAAAGAAGAACGGCAATCTGTATAGGTACCCAAAACAAACAAAACAAGAGCAAAATAATCCTGAAGCGCTGGTAGCCTAGCGGTAAGTACGTGCGACGTTTGGTCCGGAGGTCGCGGGTTCGAACCCCGGCTCGCACCAATGAGTTTTTCGGAATTTATGTGCGAAATGACATTTGATATTTGCCAGTCGCATTTCGGTGAAGGAAAACATCGTGAGGAAACCGGACTAAGGTCTAGTTTACCCGTCGGGTTGGAAGGTCAGATGGCAGTCGCTTTCGAAAAAACTAGTGCCTACGCCAAATCTTGGGATTAGTTGTCAAAGGCGGACCCCAGGGCTCCCATGAACCGTGGCAAATGCCGGGATAACGCAAGGAGGATGATGAAGAGCAAAATAATCCTCAAAAACAATCTCGATCACCGATTAAATTTAAAATCCGAATTAATATCGTATTATCTGGTAAAAAGAAACTGTTTACAAAAAGAGCTTGGATGTTGGAACGTGGACATACCTGACCCCGGGGCAATTTGGAAATAAATAACGATGTCATTGAAAACACGTTTTCATTTTAAAGCGAGCAGCATTCAAGTTATATATATTTAATGGTGGAAAATTTCGCAGGCTATGGTTGAGGTCTTAGTGGCTCAGATGGCAGAGTGCTGGAGTATCGATCCGGACGCTGTGAGTTCGATTCCCACCGAAGGCATTCGTTTTCAAACGTGACTAGACCTTGGGACTAGTCTGGTTTCCTCATTGGTACGAGCCGGGGTTCGAACTCGTGACTTCCGGATTGAAAGTCGCACGCCTTACCGCTAGGCCACCAGCGCTTTTTTTTTGAACAAATCTATTTAATAATCATACCAGTAAAAATAGACGTTGAATTTCAATAATACTGCACGATATGTTAAATGCAAATCTGAAATAGACATGTGTTGCGTAATTAATTATTTCAATGTTTCGTGATTTCAAATATGTTTAGCTGAAAATCTCCCGTGACACGTCATATTTCATTCGGTTGGAAATGAAGGGAAATTGCACGTAGGACGTAATATCAAAATTACGTGGTAATATTAAATGAAACCAAGTAACAGCAATATTAATTTAGCGTACAAAAACCTTACGTAGCAGCTATCACGTGTATTTTAGACATATAAGTGGAACAGTTTCTACTTTATTTTTTAACTAGCTTTTCCCCGCGGCTTCGCTCGCGTTAAATTCGAAAATTGCGGAATGCTCCAAACAAACTTCCGACCCCCCTTTTACCGAAATGGTGGGTTAGATAGAGACAAGAACCACAAAATTAAAATTTTGAAAAACCCCCGACCGCTACACAGTGGACCGATTTTCATGAAACATGGCTAAGAACACTCCCGACTAACTTAGCTTTCAGACAAAAAAAAATCAAAATCGGTTCGTCCGTTCGAGAGCTACGATGCCACAGACAGACACACACAGACACACACACACACACACACACACACAGACAGAGGGACAGACAGACTAACAGACAGACTAACAGACAGACACGTCAAACTTATAACACCCCGTCGTTTTGCGTCAGGGGTTCAAAAGTAGCCTATGTCACTCTCCATCCCTTCAACTACCTCCATCACGTCCATTCGTCGCTCCGTTCCGCCGTGAAAGACGGGCAAACAAACAGACACACACTTTCCCATTTATAATTTATTAAAATTTCTTAAAATCCAATTTATAGCGTCACTATGACATAGTTCTACAGTGTAGGATTCCAATTGGTTGACGGTACGTCCCGTAGCTACTCGTAGTCTCACTCAACCTAGGTTCCATTAGTGCTAGATGTTTAATTTAGTGATAAAGAATGATGCATCGTTGGCACAGTGAAAAGCATTTTTACAGCGAAATTGCTAGTGAAGATTTTAATTTATTGGGTGCTTTGGTGCCAACCGGAATTGTTAAAATAATTTCCTTCATTTTGCAATATTGCACTTATAGGGTTTATCGAAATGACACACTGAGAGACGCGATCAAGGATCATAGCACTCGGTTAATTATTGGTTTAGGTCAGCAGTGATGGACAAAGTACTGCCAGCGGGGGATTCCCTTTATTTGGCATAAATTGAATTGTCCAAAACGATTTTCGCATAACAGACTTCGCATAATCGATTATCGACGATTGTTAATTTGGTAGAAAACTTATTTGTCATAATCTAAAATAATTCGAATATCACTTTGTCCGAAAATAATTTCGCATAATTCTGTTTGCACTGATTGTTTTTAAAATATTTTAATAAAATTGATTGGTATAATTGTATTTCTTAAAATCAGACTATCCACCCATACTAAATGCTGTCAAGAGAGTCGGTTTGGTTAGGTTAGAACTGTGACCTCAACAAATACAATTTTTTTTTAGTATTTCGGTTAGGTTACGTTAGAACTGCAACATTAATAAGGTAATATATTACCTATGATAAAAATTCTGAGTGGTAAATTTCGACTAAACCATGTTATGCTGAAATAATTTATGCAAAACAACCATTCGGCGAATAACCTTTATGCATGAAATATATTCGGAAAAACAAAAATATACCTAGACGAATTATGTGTAACTATACTTATATGCAATAACAGATTATGCGAAAGGTGGTTTATGCCAATAAAATTCTTGATTGTAAAATTATGCCTAAACAAGGGGAACCGCCAACTTCTTCTTCCTAGCGGTATCGCAACATTTTGCCACAGCTCTTGATTAGGAGCCCAGTGTCCGCTTTGGTTACTGATCAATGTTTTGATAATACAATACATTAGTAAATAGTTAAGTTTGATTGGGTTTAGTGTAATTAGTATTTTATTTACTAAATCATTTCTAGAAAACAAAACAAATATCAGAGAAAGTGAAGATTTAATACATAAAGCCGATTAAAGCTAAAGTACTTACTCAAATAAATTCATACAAATTAGTCAGAATACAGAAACGCTTCTCATTTAAAATGGAACTTTTTAAAGCTTTTCAGACTAAATAAAGCTTAAATACACTCGCAAGTGTCCGCTCCCGTCGTCCTTAAGCACGTGTGTGGGATTAGGCCACGGTTACACGGAGAATAAGAAATGTCAATATTGTTCTTTGAATTCCAGTAATTTGAGGAAAACCGAGTAAATACGGGTATTTTGAGTAAATACTGAGTAATTACTCGGTATTTGCTCACTACCGTCTTTAGCGCTGAAACCAAGCAGGAAAAGTGAGCCCCCCCCCCCCCCCCCCCCCCATACCCATCTAGCGTCAGGCCAACGGTATAGCAAAGCCTGTCGGCGCGACGTCTTTTTCCATACCGTTAGCCCGACTAAGTTACACCGACCGTTAGCCACGCTAGATGTGGGGGAGGGGGGAGCATAGTTGAGACTGTCTTCTTGTCACGTAGATTGTAACTTAAATTTTCATATTGTATAGGTTACGTATAATTTTAAGATATGAAGGTATTCATTGTAACGATTGTATTACAAGTGGAACTATCTTATAAAAAGAATGGGGTGGGAACTACCACTTGCAATATGAGTTGTAAATTGTTATGGAATCATGTTGTGACATTAATCGTTTATCTATAGAGTATATCATCAAATCCGTATATGAATACTTTGGTTTGCGAATTGTAATTTTCTGTTTCGACAGTGACTGTTTCTTGAATTTCTCATTTCAATGTTAATAAAATATTCTATTTTTTTTTACATTTTCTTTAACTTCCTAAAACTCAACAACTCAGTTTGTTAACAACGCAGTTACGGATACTTACTAAGAAAAACTTAATGCAATTTAATAGTACCCGCGCCCATTGCCCGTGTAGCCATAACCTTAAAGGCATGTAATGCTACCTTAAATTTAGAGCCGGCTTAATTAAATAACTCTGCTGCTAAGTTGCCGTCTTTGTTTCAAAGCCGATAGAGGGTTAACATATGCGTACACATATGTGTATATATTACGTGCATACAGGGTGAATTTAATCGTGAACCGAATCATGTTTTTCTTTCTCTTTCAACAATTGACGATTTAATGTCTCGGTTGACGGTCAGAAAAGTTTTTAACCGTTTTTTCTTGATTTGCTTTTTATCTTGCAGAAACGTCTGCGAGCGATATTACATATTTTTAAATTAAAGGAAAGGCGGTTGAGGAATGAGAGAAGGCAAGGACAAATTCGCACGCATCCAGCAGGTCTTGTGGCGCAGTTGGGAGCGGGATGGCCCCGGCAAGGGCAGAGGTCGCAGGTTCTGAGCTATCATGTCTTCTAGTATTTAACTATATGTCTGTATGTACAGACCGATTTGTGTTGTTAGGTTGGTACTATACTTCATTTCTTTACGAAGGTAATAAACGTAACTCAAAATATCCAGTAGGTAATATTTAAACGTAGGTATATAAAAAACCGGCCAAGAGCGTGTCGGGCCACGCTCAGTGTAGGGTTCCGTAGTTTTCCGTATTTTTCTCACATATTACTGAACCTATCAAGTTCAAAACAATTTTCCTAGAAAGTCTTTGTAACGTTCTACTTTTGTGATTTTTTTCATATTTTTTAAACATATGGTTATATAAGTTAGAGGGGGGGACACACTTTTTTTTCCTTTAGGAGCGATTATTTCCGAAACGATTTTAGTAAACCCTTATTCAATTTTAAATACCTATCCAACAATATATCACACGTTGGGGTTGGAATGAAAAAAAAATCAGTCCCCACTTTACATGTAGGGGGGGTACCCTAACAAAACATTTTTTCCACTTTTTATTTTACCACTTTATCGGCGTGATTCATATGCATATTGGTACCAAATTTCAGCTTTCTAGAGTCACGAGATTATCCGCGGACGCCGCGTCAGAGAACGGTCACTGAGATTATCCGCAGACGGACGGACGGACGGACAGACAGACATGGCGAAACTATAAGGGTTCCTAGTTGACTACGGAACCCTAAAAAGGAGTGTACAAGTTTCTAATGGGTCGGCAACGCGCATGAGACACCCGTTGAGTTGCAGGCGACCATAGGTTACGGTGACCATATTCCATCAGGCAGACGGGTATATATTCCAACAGGTATACGTCTGTTTGCCACCGACGTGGTATAAAATCCTGAAAAAAATGTGTATTATTGACACATTTATAAAAACATGTCAAAGCGTCCTTTTGGGCTATTTCACTACAGTGAGTGAGTGACACAGTTGTATTTGCATGCGTTTAGTTATGTTTTATTGCAAATAAATAATGATTGATTGATTGGTTGGTTGGTTGGTTGGTTGGTTGGTTGATTGATTGATTGATTGATTGATTGATTGTTTGATTTATTGATTGATTGACTGACAATTCTATGTAAAGTAACATTGTTACTCAGCCTTAATATTTCCTTGTCGAACAGACCCCGGAGCCGAATGGCATTTCTGCGACGCGAAACGAAGACGAAACGCTGCGAAAGGTAGTCTGGCTCTGTGACTCAAGAGCGATACAGATAGATAGCCATGAAAGAAATATTATCGTGAGTATTTCGTGAGCGTTGTGAATTCGGCTATGCACACAGGTAATAAACGGCCAAGTGTCACTGCCGTGTTGGGCAACAACTGTCACTATTGTGGAATCGGCCACTTATTGCAAGTGACAAAGTAGGACTTTTTGTTAAATAACCACCAAATTAAAATTTTGAAAAAACCCCCGACTGCGACATAGTAGACCGATTTTTATGAAACATGGCTAAGAACACTCCCGACTAACTCAGCTTTCAGACAAAAAAAAAACTAAATCTAAATCGGTTCATCCATTCGGGAGCTTCGATGCCACAGACAGACAAACACACAGACAGACAACAGACAGACAGACAGACATACAGACAGACAGACAGACAGACACGTCAAACTTATAACACCCCGTCGTTTTTGCGTCGGGGGTTAAAAACGACACATTTCCCCTTAAATTTTATTATTAAATAACTTATTTTTAAACCCAACAGACGTGTACTTTACTGGCTCCAGTCACTTGAACGCGAAACTAGAAGTAAGTAGTTACAAGTTTTGAAACAGTTATATGAACTGACTTATGTAAGTTGCGGCGGTACCATGGGAAGTATTAACTACGACAGTTCGGCAGCACTCGAACGAGCTTTGTGAACTTTACAACAGTTGTCCTATTTCGTAAAAAAAAGTGTAAGCTCATATTGGCGTGCATGTCAAACAATTGAAGCTCATGCAAGTGTCCTGAGTCGACGCTGCATAGGGTGGACGCACGCTCGCCCGCCCCGCTGCCCGCCCCGCTCCGAGCGTCCACTCAGGCCTCAATTAGTGTCTATTGTATGAAAACTTGTTAAGTGTTTAACTATTATTTACAAATACTTAACAAAATTAACATAAAATAAAAGTATGGAAACGGATTAAATCGCGTATAATGAATTTAAAATTAACATAATTGACAACCCTTACTATCTAAATATTTAAAAGAACAAACTGACTGACTGACTGACATATCAACGCACAGCCGAAACCGCTGGTTTTAGAGATTCCAAAGTTAGCACGTAGGTTCCTTATAAGGTGTAGCGGAGTACTAAGAAAGGATTTTTCAAAATTCACCCCCTAAGGGGATGAAATGGGGGTCCAAAGTTTGTATGGGAAAACAAGATTAGATTAGTACGCGGGCGAAGCCGCGGGAAGAAGCTACTCATATTATATTTCAATGATCCGAACCAATTTAAAATCACCTCTGGACATGTCAATGCATCTGAACCAATTGGCTTTCGACCTCTGCGAGGAATCCCGTCCACGGGCAAATTGGGGCAATCACTGCATGCGACAGGCCCATTCGAATCCGATATAAGAATCATATCAGTTGTTGCCCTAAAGCGCTGGTGGCCTAGCGGTAAGAGCGTGCGACTTTCGGTAGCTCGCGGGTTCGAACCCCGGCTCGTACCAATGAGTTTTCGGAACTTATGTGCGAAATGTCATTTGATATTTGCCAGTCGCTTTTCGGTGAAGGAAAAACATCGTGAGGAAACCGGACTAATTACAATAAGGCCTAGTTACCCTTCGGGTTGGAAGGTCAGATGGCAATCGCAAATCTTGGGATTAGTTGTCAAAGCGGACCCAGGCTCCCATGAGCCGTGGTAAATGCCGGGATAACGCAAGGAAGATGATGATGATCAGTTATTGCCCTTGGCCGGGTAAAGCAGCAGCTGTTGTGCTGAAAGGCAAGATGCATTTTTTGTCCCCAGCCAAGTAATATTTATTTAATTGACTAACAATTGAGCAAAATCGTCTCGCTCGAATCTAGAGCAGAGCCCAACTGGGGTAGTCTTCGCCTTACAGAAGACCGCAGCCAAATAGCACTAGACCCTACTCATAGTGTTGTGTTCCTACCGGTGAGTAAGGCTGCCAGAGCTCAACGAGGGTGCGGTGTGCTGATGACGGGAGGACTTACGGAACTAACTTGTTCTATCTATTGTCCTTTAAGTCGTCGGCAACCGGAACCCTCCTTAGAGCTTGTACACTCCTTTTTGCTGTGTACTTAACACAGCAAAAGGGAATGTACAAGTTTCTAATGGGATGGCAACGCGCATGTGACACTGTTTGAGTTACAGGCGTCCATAGGTTACGGTGACCGCTTTACATCAGGCGGACCGTATGCTTGTTTGTCACCGACGTAGTATAAAAAAAAATCAGATGTTTACGGCGAAGGGGTACATTGAATCCTGAACGGAGCGAAAATTCAAAAATAGAAACAGAGTCTAGTGACGGATTTAAATGCTCGCCCAAGGTGGAAATAATTAGGGAGGAAAAATGCTACTTTGCTCCTCCTAGCAGGGCAGATAAGGCCCTTTTACGAAATAATGATGTGAAAATTAAGCTACAATTTTCTTAGAATTTTAGTTATTCGTCTTGATACAGTCAGCAGCAGAAGTTCCGTAGCGGGCAAGGTGTTCAAGATGAACTTAACACGATCTTATTTTTAAGACAATTAGAGTTAGGATCATTGTGAACACCTTTCCCGTTACGGAACTTCTGCTGCTGACTGTACTGTTTTGTGTCAAAATTTGTGACATTGACACTTGAGTGACAATTCAGTGCCTATTTCTGGGTTAATAAGTAACATATTACTCAGCGTCAATATTTCCTTGTTGAACAGGCAATGAATGGCGAAGTGTCACTATCGGGCGACAATCGTCACTGTTGTGAAATAGGCCACTGAATAATCCGATACAATTCATAACCTAACCACAAAATTAAAATTTTGAAAAAACTCCCGACCGCGACATAGTGGACCGATTTTCATGAAACATGGCTAAGAACACTCCTGACTTACTCAGATTTCAGACAAAAAAAAACTAAATCCATATCGGTTCATCCGTTCGGGAGCTACGATGCCACAGACAGACACGCACACACAGACAGACAAACAGACAGACAGACACACACACACACACACACACACACACAGAGACAGATATGTCAAACTTATAGCACCCCGTCGTTTTTGGGTCGGGGGTTAAAAATGATGTCAAGCGCTCGTTCGAATTGGCTTATGAGTTATGCGTGACATGGCCGTAACATTGTTACTGTCCAAATCGAGTCCATGATGAAGTTAGCCCGATTCGAGTGTCAACAAAGTTGAATACTAGGCCATATTGGATTCAGGGTTAATACATACATACATACAATCACGCCTGTATCCCATAAAGGGGTAGGCAGAACACATGAAACTACTAAAGCTTCAGTGCCACTCTTGGCAAATAAGGGGTTGAAAGAAAACGAAACTGTGACATTGCAGGGTTAATACGAATGTAAAGTATGGCTACACCAAAATTGCTGGTGCAGCTTAAAGGTATCGTTCGGTTTTGAACAAATCTTGTTTTTCCCCATTTTCTGTATTTTGATTTTTTTAGGGAATTTTAGATCAATTCTACTCAGAATCACGAGTACTTTCAATCTCACTGGGAGACAAAAAGTGTCCCAGAATTTCCATACATTTTTGTTACTTTCCTCTTTTTTACCCCACACAACATGTATGTAAAATGGTAACAAAATAAGAAAAAATCGCATGGGACCATTTTTTTAACTACTAGGATTGAAGAAGGTAGTGATTCTGAGTAGAAATACCATAATTTTTTCAAAAATATCACATCTGGCGAAAAAAAAGAAATGTTCTTTTAGACTTCACTAATCACAAAATTTCAATGACTTCAGAAAACTTTTTTCTCACTTAATGGGGCCCATTTCTCAAATGATATTAGACTAATAATATTAGACCTGATTTAGACGGCGTGCGAGCTCGCATGCGATTTTCGTTACATTGCGGGCTGAAATTACATGTACAATCTTGCACAGCCATCAAATACTGCAATGTAATAAAACTCGTATGCGAGTTCTCGTACCGTCTAAATGGGGCCTTAGTCCACGAACTGTCATATCGTATGGGTTGCCATGACAACACACTAATATTATTAGACTAATAAATTTCAAGAAATGGGCCCTTGGTCTCACCGGGAGAGCAGCGCTGGAAGTCGCCATCATCAAATTTTTTTTGTATGTCTCTAAAATTGTTCATTGTTTGTGTGTTTACGAATAAATCATTATGAAATTCTATTCTATTCTATTGTATAAAACTACTGTTGAATAGCTGCTTTCAGAAAATCACGGTAATATTGCAGACATGAATGCAAGTGAGGAACATGCGCAGATGTGAAGAAGATATGAACTTATTGTTAACAGGTAGTTTGGAATTAAATAAAAAAAAAAATGAAGGAAAATGCATCCATCCTAAAGTAAAATCCATAATCCTACGGACCAAATTGACAAGTAAGTGTGAACGAATGTTACCACAGTTTGGCCAGTGTCGTTCTTATCGATATTAAAATTATTATTAAATCGTAGATTTAAGGTGCACCCAGACGGGACAATAAAATTGGCAATTGGATCGGCTAATCAATATACCAACTTTTTCTGTGATTTCGACAGATCAAAAGGTCTGTAGACCGCTAATTAGAGATATTTTTTTTATTTCGAAGCAGCAATAATATTATTCGAAAATTATATAGATATTTATGGTATACTTGCCATAGCGTGACAGATAATTTATTATCGTCGGACATGGTATTTAATTTTTTACCTACTGGCTCGGAAACCTTTTTATGTTTTAAAACTAGTGGGTAAAAATGCATGGTATCCATCTACTACCTCGAAGATACATAGAACAAACCAAAATGTGTACCTCTTATTTGAAACTCATATACTTATTCTTGATTTAAACTTGTCTGTTGTATGTACTTTACAACTTGTCGATATATTGTTATCGACATATACCCTTCCCTATTTTAATTTTGCTGTTCCTGGTATCATTTTACCTGTCAGTCATTTGTCAATTTAGTCCGTAGGATTATGAATTTTACTTTAAATATCGCTTTTGATTACCTTGGATAAATCGACGCCCACATCTCAATCGCAAGGAAATATTACCTGCGAAAGAAAACAAATCGTTAGTTCATGCCATTTTTACACTTTAACAGTTGGAATTCCTATAATTCCTATAAAAAATAAACATTATCCGCAACTAAAGTTAATTTGGATACATAGTTATTCGAACCTCTCGTTTTAGATACGCAAACATGAAATATAAAATAATGAAAATGAAAAAAAAATATTTATTTATAAATGAAATATTTATTTTTCAAGTAGGCATATGCCCATGAAACATTTCGTTAAGTTACAAAAATATCGTGTTTATATATTTTTTTTTATGAAATAGGCAGCAAACGAGCAGACGAGCCGCCTGATGGTAAGCAGTCATCGCCGCCCATGGACATAAGCAACATCAGGGGAGCCACTTATACGTTGCCGACCTTTGAGAACCCTAAATATATCCCGAGAAACGTTAAAATTGCACTTTGTACAGAATAAGAAACTTATTGTCGACTTAACTATTAACTTATCTAAAATTAAAAAAAAAAAAAAAAAACAGACTGTGATTTTATGTAACAAATTAATGAAACTCTAGGTCTATTATACTTTAACAATATTGTATAAGTACTGTTTGTAAACGACTGTATGTTTCTAAAATATAATAAATAAAAAAAAAAATTTCCATTTTTTCCTTTAATATAAAAATGTTTAGAATCGTTAGCAGACGTTTCTGCTTAATAAAAATTAATTTAGTATGGGTTAGCACATTGTTACTGGTGAATTCTCAATATAACTTGAGACTCCAGTGCCGTTACAAGATGTAATAGTCTGTCGGTAGATGGCGCTAGACGTCACCCCAAGACGTGTGTACAAAAAGGAAAGGCATGGAAAGATTTGCGAAGTCCGGCGTGGCTTCCGTAGCTCAATTGGTAAGAGCATTGCACGGATTGCAAAAATGGTGCGGGTTCAAGTCCCGCCGGAAGCGTAAATTTTTCCATTTTTTCCTTTAATATAAAAATGGTGAATTGAATTCGAGTTTTAACAGACAAATAGTAGGGCTACAGAAAAAGTTCTTAAAGCCCCCATAAATACTCCTTTCGAGTTTTTAAACTCGCGCGATATAATCTAACTTGTCGCTTTTAGCTACTTAGGACATGATAAATTACTGGATTTTTTAGGGTTCCGTAGTCAACTAGGAACCCTTATAGTTTCGCCATGTCTGTCTGTCCGTCCGTCCTTCCGTCCGTCCGTCCGTCCGTCCGTCCGTCCGTCCGTCCGCGGATAATCTCAGTAACCGTAAGCACTAGAAAGCTGAAATTTGGTACCAATACGTATATCAATCACGCCAACAAAGTGCAAAAATAAAAAATGGAAAAAAATGTTTTATTAGGGTACCCCCCCTACATGTAAAGTGGGGGCTGATATTTTTTTTCATTCCAACCCCAACGTGTGATATATTGTTGGATAGGTATTTAAAAATGAATAAGGGTTTACTAAGACCGTTTTTTGATAATATTAATATTTTCGGAAATAATCGCTCCTAAAGGAAAAAAAAGTGCGTCCCCCCCCCTCTAACTTTTGAACCATATGTTTAAAAAATATGAAAAAAATCAGAAAAGTAGAACTTTATAAATACTTTCTAGGAAAATTGTTTTGAACTTGATAGGTTCAGTAGTTTTTGAGAAAAATACGAAAAACTACGGAACCCTACACTGAGCGTGGCCCGACACGCTCTTGGCCGGTTTTTAATTAGTTGGTTCAGGGAGTAAAGACAATTATGGTCCTAACTTAAGTTTTATAAGTTTTTTACGAGCCCTTGGTGTCCCATCGCAAGGCTTAAGTAAGCCTTTTTATTCCTCGACCTGGCAAAACATATTTTTATTTTCTTTTACGGATATAATCCATTTTTTCTGGCTTTCTTTATAAAGGTATACATACATACATACAACACACATACAATCACGCCTGTTTCCCATAGGGATAGGCAGAGATCACGGATTTCCATTTACTACGATCCTATCAAATCACTTTCGCTTCACACATTTTCATAACGTTTCTCATACACGCTCGTCGGTTTCGAGTACTTCTGACCTGGCCTTTTTGCAATATTTCCCCGATTTGAACAAGAAGAGCTCGCCTAGGTCTTCCAATTCCAACTGACCCTTCCACTCTTTTTTATAAAGGTATATAGTACATTAATACAAGGAAGTATGAAACGAGTGGCGAAATTAACGACACGAGTTAAGAATTTCCTTTTCGCGCGTGTATCGAACGACGTTTTTCAGTACAGATGGCCCTCCGAATTTCGACCTGACAAGAAATAAACCACTTCTCTCACTAGTGCGTAAAAAATGTACCATCCGTTATGGTAATACAGGGTGTAACAAAAATGGTGGTGATCCGTTTAAGGGCGTATTCAGTATCGTATTCTCATCAGGAAAAAGTAGGAAAAAATTTTTTTTTCGCAAAAAAATTTTTTATCTTTGTATGGAGATTCGACCGATTCGCGCGGCCCGGCTCATACAAAAGTGAAAATTTTTTTAGCGAAAAAAAATTTTTCTTCTACTTTTTCCTGATAAGAATACGATACTGAGTACGCCCTTAAACGGATCACCACCATTTTTGTTACACTCTGTATAGTGTATATACAAAAAAAGGTGTCTTTAAACCATTATATTATCGAATTTTGTATCTATAATTAGATTACTGATACTATAATTAGATTATATATCATCTAGGTTTATCAGCATAGCAAAAACTTCGCCCCATAAAGTGTCAACCCAATGTTTTACCGAGTGAACGGACAATGTAAATGGACACAAGCTCCAATATCGACGAAGCATAAATTCCAATTTTATCCGCTAGCGCTACACCTGAACAAAGTGCCCTGAAAAACACGGTACACAAGCTGATTCAAAATTGTACTTACTGATATCTAACCAATGTTATAGGTCAACCAAAGACATATTTATGTAACTCCGTAGACGGATAAAGTATAAGAAAAAAAACGTACCTCAAAGCCATAGAGAAAAAGCTACCGTGATGGCCTAGACGGCATTACACCTTTGGGGAGAGCAGTTCCCGTCAACTTTGTACATAGCCACGTCAGCAAATTTTAATTGATCCTATTTTGTTACCAACATTTAGTAATATAAGTCGGCTTTCGTAAGATGTATACAGGATAATTGTTGTAATTAAGAAAATATAGATACAAGAGAACCTTAATGACGAAATAAAACTTATTAAAATCTGAATTCATCAAAAATATCTTGGTAACAAGATAGGACTAATAAAAACAAATTTAACTTTTTCCTTAACTTTTGTACAAACTTTTTGAGAACTGCTGTAATATTAATATTTGACATTTTAACACATATCAAGCTAAAAATATCGGCCAAATTGTCAAAACTGAGGTTCAAAAGTTATAAGCTTGTGTCGAAAGATGAATAGAATAGAATAGAATAGAATAGAATAGAATAGAATAGAATAGAATAGAATAGAATAGAATAGAATAGAATAGAATAGAATAGAATAGAATAGAATAGAATAGAATAGAATAGAATAGAATATAATATTTATTTGTATTAATTGTACATCGTCACATTCATCTTTCATACACTAGATGGCAGTCTATGCACTGTGATCTGTGATTACACATTTTACTTAGACAGTAACTAATATGCGGTAATATGTAATCTTGTCGTGTATTATGTGATCTTTAACTAAACTACTACTAAACTAAAAATAATTTTGTCATGCATTATCTTGAATACTTACAAAGAGGAGCCAGCATGGTTATGGAAATGTCATATTTAGTTATTGAATAAAAAAAAATATTTTTATTATATTTTATTTTATAACTCTTTATAATACTCGATCCTCTTTGAGGTCAACCAAATTTTGGCACTAAAAATGCCGTCAAATTCAAAATTCCTATGGGAATTAAACCTTCGCCCCTACATTTTCATTAAAATTTAAGAGTTATGGCTCGTCGATAATTCCACCAACGTCAAGGTTTAGAAGGGCACACGTTTTATGAAGACAATTGGCCGCTGAGCTACATTTTCAAATTTGACGGCTTTTGGTCCCAAAATTTGGTTAGCCGTAGGTATACGAGTATAATAATATGTAACATACATACATACATACGTATCCCATAAAGGGGTAGGCAGAACACATGAAACTACTAAAGCTTCAGTGCCACTCTTGGCAAATAAGGGGTTGAAAGAAAACGAAACTGTGACATTGCAGTGACAGGTTGCCAGCCTCTCGCCTACGTCACAATTTAACCCATATCCCATAGTCGCCTTCTACGACACCCACGGGACGAAAGGGGGTGGTGAAATTCTTAACCCGTCACCACACAGGCCCATATGCCATAGGCCCATATGTAACATGATATTGAAATTATATCAAATAGCTAGCCGCTAAGTGTTGATTTTGCTCTGATTTGTCCGCACAAGTATAATTAGTTAGCGCAAGATGCCCGGGTGAATGACAGCAAATTGATATTATTCCAAATATTATTATAATATTGACAACGTACGTGACAGAGTGGCGCTGATTGGCATAAAGACATGTTGTTATCTTATAAGCATGTCCAATATTAATAGTAGCGGTGGCCATTGGAACTAATTGTGTCACTTAACTTCAAACTTGATATCTCAAAATTTAAAATGGGAAAGCTCACTACATGAGGGCAGCACCGTCGTACACGTAGTGAATAGATTTAGTGTAAGTGCGTTTGCACATTAATCCGATCCGATATCGGATGTAGGGAGGGTTTCAAAATCAAAAGTCAAAGATGGCGGCTAAAATATATGGAATATCGGTCCGAAATTCGATATCGGGTCGGATAATGTGAAAACGCACTGTGTGTTCAAAACATGGTTAGATAGTGCACAAAAAGATCGTCCTACAGGAGTATAAAACAGAATTTTACAGTTAACGAACAATATCAATTGACACACGAGCATACGAGCAACGTACTCCAATATCGACGGAAACATAAATTCCAGTTTTATCCGCTGCACCTAAGCCCCTAGCATGACTGCCATTTTTTGAACGTTTTAGAATACTTTCGTCGATAGCGCAAACATTTCGAAAATTGCATTCATTGTATAAAGAACTAGCTTTTACCCGCGGCTTCGCCCGCGTAATAAAAGTATTCTTATTGAAACGTTTACAAAAAATAAGATTTTCATTTGGATCCGTAGGTTTCTTTGTAGGTACAGATGTCCGCGATTATTTCGATTAAGGTAAAGCGGGGCAATTCTCGACTGGAGGGCCATTGTAACTGATCTATTTGCTGTACGGTCCGGTTTTGGCTGACTGTACCTTACACATATTACTATTGCTTTGAAATAAATTCTTGCAATGATTGTAGAATTGTTACAAAGCGACCACAGCGTAGGTAGTAGGTACGAATATGTATGTATTTTACCTATTTAAATATTTATACTGGGGAAACTTCATACAACCCACATAGCTAGTATCTCGACGCTATGGTCGGTAGGGTAGAAAGTACTTCCTTGCAATATCGCTTACAATTTTTTCCATTTTGCTTATACTTATTGCAAACGTAAACATATAAAAGGCAAGCAAACAACGATCTTCTTACAGCACATTGAATGTAATAGTTATTACGGATGCAGGATACTCGCCGATGCCTACTTACTAATACCTTCCCACTGAGCCACCTGCATTTCATCCCCGTCCCCGTCCCCTATTTCTATCCCTATCCCTATCCCTAACCCTATCCCGTTCCGTCCCTGTCCCTGTCCCTGTCCCTGTCCCTGTCCCTGTCCCTGTCCCTGTCCCTGTCCCTGTCCCTGTCCCTGTCCCTGTCCCTGTCCCTGTCCCTGTCCCTGTCCCTGTCCCTGTCCCTGTCCCTGTCCCTGTCCCTGTACCTGTCCCTGTCCCTGTCCCTGTCCCTGTCCCTGTCCCTGTCCCTGTCCCTGTCCCTGTCCCTGTCCCTGTCCCTGTCCCTGTCCCTGTCCCTGTCCCTGTCCCTGTCCCTGTCCCTGTCCCTGTCCCTGTCCCTGTCCCTGTCCCTGTCCCTGTCCCTGTCCCTGTCCCTGTCCCTGTCCCTGTCCCTGTCCCTGTCCCTGTCCCTGTCCCTGTCCCTGTCCCTGTCCCTGTCCCTGTCCCTGTCCCTGTCCCTGTCCCTGTCCCTGTCCCTGTCCCTGTCCCTGTCCCTGTCCCTGTCCCTGTCCCTGTCCCTGTCCCTGTCCCTGTCCCTGTCCCTGTCCCTGTCCCTGTCCCTGTCCCTGTCCCTGTCCCTGTCCCTGTCCCTGTCCCTGTCCCTGTCCCTGTCCCTGTCCCTGTCCCTGTCCCTGTCCCTGTCCCTGTCCCTGTCCCTGTCCCTGTCCCTGTCCCTGTCCCTGTCCCTGTCCCTGTCCCTGTCCCTGTCCCTGTCCCTGTCCCTGTCCCTGTCCCTGTCCCTGTCCCTGTCCCTGTCCCTGTCCCTGTCCCTGTCCCTGTCCCTGTCCCTGTCCCTGTCCCTGTCCCTGTCCCTGTCCCTGTCCCTGTCCCTGTCCCTGTCCCTGTCCCTGTCCCTGTCCCTGTCCCTGTCCCTGTCCCTGTCCCTGTCCCTGTCCCTGTCCCTGTCCCTGTCGCTGTCGCTGTCGCTGTCCCTGTCCCTGTCCCTGTCCCTGTCCCTGTCCCTGTCCCTGTCCCTGTCCCTGTCTCTGTCCCTATCCCTATCCCTATCCCTAACCCTAACCCTATCCCGTTCCTGTCCCTGTCCTTGCCCCTGTCAAATTATCATGCTAGGAGGTGAACTATAAAAAATCCTTTCTTAGTGCTCCTCTAAGGAACTTCCGTGTTAATTTGAAATCTCTTGAACCAGAAGTAAAGATAAAAACTAAAGCTATACTTATGGCTATTTTGGATATTTTAACCTCATTGCACAACAACAGGGGAGAATATTTCTTTTCCACCTCATTAAATTTTAAAATCGTTGTATTTATCGTGATCAGCGACCCGATAAACCATAAAAACGATACCCATATTGTGCTTTTGACTTTACCCCTTTGCACCCCTTTAGGGGTCAAATTTCTTTAGAAATCCTCCTGTGAAGTTTCGAATAAAATAGTCAAACTAATCTTGTTTCCCCATACAAACTTTGAACCCCCATTTCACCCTTTTAAGAGGAGAATTTTGAAAAATCCTTTCTTAGTGCTCCTCTACGCCATATAAGGAACCTTTGTGCCAAATTTGAAATCTCTAGGACCAACAGTTTCGGCTGTGTGTTGATATGTCAATCAGTCAGTCAATATCTTCTTTTATATATTTAAACCCCATTGCACCACAACAGGGGAGAAGGTATTTCACTTCCGCCTCGTTAGATTTTAAAAACGTTGTGTTTATCGTGATCAGCGACCCGATAAACCATAAAAACGATACCCATATTGATTTTTTGACTTTATCACCCCCTTTTCACCCTTTTAGGGGTTAAATTTTCAAAAAACCTGAAACACGTAGTCAGCCATATATCTTAAGGAATCTTCCTGTGAAGTTTCGAATAAAATAGTCAAACTAATCTTGTTTCCCCATACAAACTTTGAACCCCCATTTGACCCCCTTAGGAAGTGAATTTTGGAAAATTCTTTCTTAGTGCTCCTCTACACTATATAAGGAACCTACTTGACAAATTTGACGTCTCTAGGACCAGCGGTTTCGGCTGTGCGTTGATATGTCGGTCAGTCAGTCAATATCCTCTTTTATATATTTTTTTGATATTTAAACCCCATTGCACCACTACAGGGGAGAAGGTATTTCACTTCCGCCTCGTTAGATTTTAAAAACGTTGTATTTATCGTGATCAGCGACCCGATAAACCATAAAAACGATACCCATATTGATTTTTTGACTTTATCACCCCCTTTTCACCCTTTTAGGGGTTAAATTTTCAAAAAACCTGAAACACGTATTCAGTCATATGTCTTAAGGAATCTTCCTGTGAAGTTTCGAATAAATTAGTCAAACTAATCTTGTTTCCCCATACAAACTTTGAACCCCCATTTCACCCTTTTAAGAGGAGAATTTTGAAAAATCCTTTCTTAGTGCTCCTCTACGCCATATAAGGAAGTTGTGTGCCAAATTTGAATTCTCTAGGACCAGCGGTTTCGGCTGTGTGTTGATATGTCAATCAGTCAGTCAATATCTTCTTTTATATATTCAAACCCCATTGCACCACAACAGGGGAGAAGGTATTTCACTTCCGCCTCGTTAGATTTTAAAAACGTTGTGTTTATCGTGATCAGCGACCCGATAAACCATAAAAACGATACCCATATTGATTTTTTGACTTTATCACCCCCTTTTCACCCTTTTAGGGGTTAAATTTTCAAAAAACCTGAAACACGTAGTCAGCCATATATCTTAAGGAATCTTCCTGTGAAGTTTCGAATAAAATAGTCAAACTAATCTTGTTTCCCCATACAAACTTTGAACCCCCATTTGACCCCCTTAGGAAGTGAATTTTGGAAAATTCTTTCTTAGTGCTCCTCTACACTATATAAGGAACCTACTTGACAAATTTGACGTCTCTAGGACCAGCGGTTTCGGCTGTGCGTTGATATGTCGGTCAGTCAGTCAATATCCTCTTTTATATATTTTTTTGATATTTAAACCCCATTGCACCACTACAGGGGAGAAGGTATTTCACTTCCGCCTCGTTAGATTTTAAAAACGTTGTATTTATCGTGATCAGCGACCCGATAAACCATAAAAACGATACCCATATTGATTTTTTGACTTTATCACCCCCTTTTCACCCTTTTAGGGGTTAAATTTTCAAAAAACCTGAAACACGTATTCAGTCATATGTCTTAAGGAATCTTCCTGTGAAGTTTCGAATAAATTAGTCAAACTAATCTTGTTTCCCCATACAAACTTTGAACCCCCATTTGACCCCCTTAGGAGGTGAATTTTGGAAAATCCTTTCTTAGTGCTCCTCTACACTATATAGGGAACCTACGTGCCAAATTTGAAATCTCTAGGACCAGCGGTTTCGGCTGTGCGTTGATATGTCAGTCAGTCAGTCAGTCAGTCAGTCAGTCAGTCAGTCAGTCAGTCAGTCAGTCAGCTTCTTCTTTTATATATTTAGAAGTGAACAGCGCCACACACGGTAACTTATTAAAGCCTCCGCCACACATAAAGCGTTTTGATAGCGTAGCGTTAGCAGAGCGCAATGATAGCGGTGCGCCGGCGTTCCGCTCGCAATCCGCGCTCGTTAGTTCCCGCCGGCGTTCGCTGGGCGCAACACCAGCGTTCGTCCGGCGCACCGCTATCGTTGCGCTTCGCTGACGCTCCGCTACTGCTTCGCCTACGCTATCAAAACGCGCATGTGTGGCCGAGATTTAAAAATTACATACTGATCACGATATAAGATCACGATAAGTACACATTATAGAATTCCTTGCCGGCGGCTATATTTCCGAGCTCATATAACCCGGCAACCTTCAAATCAAGAGTGAACAGGCATCTTCTGGGCGAGCTCACTCCATCGTAGGCCACGTCTTTGCCTTTGGCTAGTCTGTGGCCAAGAGTAAGCCCATTTGAGCATTTCTTTTTTATTGCCAATAATTTTTTTTTTTATTGTTTTAGGGAATTTTAGGTCAATTCTGGTCAATTGTACTCAGAATCACGAGTACTTTCAATCTCACTGGGAGACAAAAAGTGTCCCAGAATTTCCATACATTTTTGTTACTTTCCTCTTTTGTTACCCCATAAAAAATGTACGGAAAATGGTAACAAAATAAGAAAAAATCGTATGGGACAATTTTTTTAACTACTAGGATTGAAAAGGCTAGTAATTCTGAGTAGAAATAGCATTTTTTTTTAATATCACACTTCATAAAAGTGGCAAAAAAAAAGAAATGACCATTTATAAAAAATAAGCGCGTTACAAAACACGGAGAAACTAAAAAGCAAAAAATAATAAACCTTTGAATTCAGATTTCTTATCGTATTGCAATAATCTAAACATCCACATTATAAACAAATCAATTATTTTTGTAGTCGGTACCAGACCTGTTCGTCGCCTTGCTATTGCCTATTTGCCCCACCCAACCATACGCAGGCTGGTACCGACTCCAAAAATAATTGATTTGTTTATAATTTGGATGTTTAGATTATTGCAATACGATAAGAAATCTGAATTCAAAGGTTTATTATTTTTTGTTGCTTTTTAGTTTCTCCGTGTTTTGTAACGCGCTTATTTTTGAAGGCGGTTTTATTTTTTGTTAAAAAGTTTGTTTATTTGTTGATTTTTAGTGGTTCCTATTGATATTATATGCATCAGTCCGAATATATGCACACTAGTGAAAGAATTATCCTTTAACTCCTAACCATTGAGGAGTTGACCTTCCATCATCAGCTCAGCCACATAAAATTATTACCATCAGGCGTAAATACTGGTGTACCTTTGAAAAATACACTAAAAACATTACATGTGCCTATAACATTTGAAGAGTTCCCTCGATTTCTCCAGGATCCCATCATCAGACCCCGACTTGGTGCCAATGGGACCATCTCGGGGTTATACCCGTACGATCAAAAAAAAAATTTTGAAAATCGGTCCACAATTCTCGGAGATATCGAGTAACATACATACAAAAAAATAAAAAAAAAAACATTCAGTCGAATTGAGAACCTCCTCCTTTTTTGAAGTCGGTTAAAAAAAAAAGAATAAGTGTACACATTATGAATCTTGCCAAACCATATCTCTAGTACATTACTCTTCAGTCTTTGTCTCATGATTTTAATTTGTTTACATTAAATTATGTTTGAAACTAGGACTTTATCTCTTTGGGGGAGATACAGGATTCCTTTCCTAGTTCGGGTGCACGTAACACTACACGTAATATAAGTGTAAACGCATAAATGTAACATTAGCAATAATGTTGTTTTCAATAAATTATTTTATTCTATTCTATTACTTTTCAGTGAATCAAACTAATAAATACACAGACTTGAAATAACAACTATTTCTCCCTCTAGCCTCAAAATACCTTTGCAAATACTTGTCCCGTTTAGTCCAGTTTTCAATATCTCACAACTTGCCTGGCCGCAGCAAACTCATTATGGGCTCTCTGGCGACCGCAGATGAACTTGGCTAACCCTTTGAGTTTGCGGCCCTTTACAATGATAGGGCTTTCTAATACTAGTATATACATTTTCGGGACTCATATTAAGTAACATTAAATTATAGTTTACTTAACTAGCGACCCACTCCGAATTCGAATACAAATAAGAACCATTAAAACAAAGAGCACCAGAATCCGTTGCGTATTTTTTCAGGGTTCTTTTTTTTTCATTCCAACCCCAACCTGTGATATATTGTTGGATAGGTATTTAAAAATGAATACGGGTTTACTAAAATCGTTTTTTGATAATATTAATATTTTCGGAAATAATCGCCCCTAAAGGAAAAAAAGAGTATGCCCCCCCCTCTAACTTTTGAACCATATGTTTAAAAAATCACAAAATTGGAACTTAATAAAGACTTTCTAGGAAAATTGTTTTGAACTTGATAGGTTCAGTAGTTTTTCGAAAAAATACGGAACACTACGGAACCCTACACTGCGCGTGGCCCGACACGCTCTAAGCCTTTTTTTTAAATCTAAGCATACATACATAAGGACAGGATAAAGGGAAGCGATTTTGTCTTATACTGTGAGTGATGTAAACCAAAGTGATGACTACCTATAACCACACGTGTGTGAATGTAAAATGTGCTTATTTTCGCTTTAATATAATTATATACGTACCTATAAAAAATCCTGTTCTTTACATCCAAATATGTGGGTTTAAAACCTGGCTTTTAAGTAAATAAATAAATATTGGGACACCTTACACAGATCAACTTAGCCCCAAACTAAGCAAAGCTTGTACTATGAGTGTTAAGCGACGATATACTTAAATAGATAAATACATACTTAATTACTTATATACATACAAAACATAACCAAAACGGGACCCAAATAACGGGACCAGGGTTGGACAAAGAAGAAGAAGAAGAAGAAGATACAAAACATCCATGACTCAGGAACAAATATCTGTGCTCATTACACAAATAAATGCCCTTACCGGGATTCGAACCCAGGACCGCGGCTTAGCAGGCAGGGTCACTACCGACTGAGCCAGACCGGTCGTCTAATAAGCATGTAACACGATGGAATCACAACATGTCATTATTCGTGACATGCACGAGTAAAATTCTCGTGCTCGTTCGTTATTTTATCCAATGTTCTATTAACACAGTGACACATCATTTGCTCAAAAACAAAAGACGCCAACACCGAGTCGAAATTGCGAATTCCTCAACTCAACAAGCATTTCTCACTTCCCATTTTATTTCGCTGACATCATTGCCTGTTTAACCCTAAATTGCCACTTCAATTAAATGATAAGACAATTCTTCTACTTCAAAGCATGTCTTCAAATCATCCAAATTCCAGTCTTATTTCGGTAGAATTGCGTTGTATGTTCAATGATGTTTGATTGTAACAGAGTAGTGGCCTGAATTCCTAGACGATGAATATGTGTTGGATATTCCTGGCTCCTGTGTAACGGTTGTGTAATGGACATGTTTGTATGGAAGGGCCATTAGATCTAGACCCATGTTGCTTAGCAATGATATGAAGTTATCTTACCAATTCATTACCTTTATTGACTGAAAAAATCTTAGACTTTTTGGTTTAAGACATCCAAACACATAAAATTACGCGTAGCATGATGGATCAAGCTTCATAAAAACCCCGCTAGATAGCGTGCAACCCAGGAAACAATAAAAATCCGACGTAATTTAATGGAGAAGAGGTAATACACATTCGTTGCGTTCTGTTTTATGTCGGTGATTACTTGATTAGATCCGGGGCATCAAGCCCATATTGCTGCGTGCGTAGCCAAATGCACAAACGCTCACGATAATATCTCTTTATCGTGAGCGCTATATCTATCGCTCTTGCGTATTGGCGCGACATAGCCAGACTACCTTTCACGGCATTTCATTTTCGTTTCGCGTTTAGGCCTAATTGTATCAATGACATATGGACGGATAGTCTATCTCGCGGCGACATGCTCTCACGGCAATCCTGTGCTAACCCTGCTGGTCAGAAATGCTTCTATATGTTTTATTTTTGCCCAACAACCAAGCTGCTTCTTTGATATTGCTCTTATTATTGTAAAGACGTTGACAAGGCTCACAGTGAACCAATAGCCTAATAATGGGAATAAATCCAAAAACCAGAAAAAATCAGAAAACCGGTATCATAAAGTCCATAAACCGTGACTCATACCGTTATTTTAAACGTTATTTGGGGTCAACAACCCCAGATAATCATTATTAGTATAGGTATTAAGCCGCGCGGTGATAAGGACCGATTTATGCGTACAAACACAAACATCAGTGGGAGGTGAGGGTAAATACTGGGGACGCTATTGCTATGTCTTGTATGGGAACCCTGCATTTTATGATTAAGCACTGAGACTTGGCACAGTTGTTCATTGGGTGGCCCTGAGTAGATAAAGATCGGGAGGCATCGAGAGCCCCCCTTAATTTAGGAGGGAGGAGGGGGGGAAGGCTGGCGCCTCCGCGCTTCCTTTGAAACCATATTTCTCTAAAACTATACAAAATAGGGCATGCGATATATCATTTTCGGATAAATGAAGGACGAGGAATTCATTTTTGGAACAAAAAAAATGTATTTTAGAACAAACACACAAAAAAAAATGGGAAAATCTGAAAACGAGATTTTTTTTTATACATATTATTGCACATTTTATGAAAACTGTAATGGTTTTTTCTAAATAAAAAATATTATTTAATAGCTACATTTATCTAGTTTTATAAAATGTATAATTTGTTATAGAAATATATTATAGGACGAGTGATAAAAAATAATTTACATCGCCCGATGGGGTGATTTGAATGCTCATTTCAATAAGTTTTGTCAATGATTTCAGGTATAATCACTATTTTTAACACATGAAAGCCGTAATCATTGTATTTTATGGCTATTTTAGTGATTAATGTACTTAAAATAAAAAAAATACAAAAATTAAAAAAAAAATAAAAGTGATAACTTTTTTATAACATTATCCTATTTTGTTTTTTCTATACAATATATATCTAAAAGCAATAAATATTTATGAATGAAAATCCACATTTATATAGTTTATAAAAATATATAGTTTGTTATATAAATATATTACGAAACGCGAGATAAAAAATAATGAAAGTGATCTTGATGTACGGTACGGGTCAGCTTGTATGATTCGATGAGGTGAGGTAAAGGTACTCAAAGCTCTCAAAAAGTGTAGTTATTCAGAGTAATTCAAATTAAACAACATACTCCTATATAGTCTGAATTTAACTATTTATATTACATGAAATGATCGATTGATATGATAGGTCAGATATATACATCTGATCCTAATACATCTTGTGAAATTGTAGTTATCTATATGATTTGCATAATTTATGGATAATTCTTACTTGACATATTTATTATTCCAGATCTGTGTCCTGTACGTTGGTTAACGAGTGCCGAAAATAGTTATTAACCAAAAAAGACCGCCAAATTAACAGCATTTCACCGACAAAAGCTGCCTTGCACCATTTTTGTAAGGGTTATAGGTATATCAAGGTGTCCATTTATGGGGTCAACTAAACCCAATTCAAAATTTGCCATTATTTGCTACTTGTGGCTGGACGAAAGTCTATAACAATTGGGATTTGGGAGCCTACTTGCCCGCAACGTTGCCTGTTGCTGCAGAAACATGCCTCGAAATTGTCGGATGCAGGTGTAATAAAAAACAGTGGCGCGTAAGGTGCAACCGTAAAAAAAGACTTTTTAAATTAAATGTTCGGAGCTGATGTGCTTATGCAGTGGATGTTGTGATATATACATAATTAAATTCAGACTATTCAGGTTGTTTTATTTGAATAACTCAAAATAGCTACACTTTTTGAGAGCCTTGAGTAGGTACTAGCCCCGATACACATGGTTTCGTCTAGTCAGACCATTTTTTGAGGTTCTCCTTTGTACAAAAGCAATGTCTTAGTTCAAATATCATTAATGTTTAATGCTAATACGAATCTAGTTTATTTTTTATGGCACTATTGCGCAATAACTAACTATCATTGATACTGAAAGGAAGAATATGACGATTTTTATTTTATCTTTTATGGATTGGTAAAACCGATTTAAGGGGGCCCAAAGGAAGTAACTAAATTCTACTAGTAAACTAAAAAATCTTCAAGCCTATGCATGCAGAACTGCTGCTTTAGGAGAGGAGAACGTGATTAAGACATTTTTTTTGCAATATAAGTCACATGCAATTTTATTTTACAATCAAAATAAACTATATTATAGGACTTTTACAATTTTCTGTACTGGGTCGTGATATACCTACATGTGTAAACGTTATTAGAATAAGTATATTTCTGTATTACTAGACGAACTCCACTGCATAGCGGGTAGT